>NC_135784.1:255511927-256711927 GCF_051106095.1 Pogona vitticeps
CCAGCAACCCCACACCTCAGCCCTGTTTGGCTGCTGTGAACCACCTGAGTAAGGCGTGTGAACTTACATTCATATCACAGAGAAGATGTAATAGTTGAAACAGGAATACTTCCTTTGTGTGATCTGGAACCTAGGAAAAGTCAGTGTCCAGATTGTAAAGAGATCTTAAGGAGGCTCTCCTCCTCACTTTCCAGGCGTAGACATGATGGAACTAATGTTTGAGGAGAATTGATTAGTTTGAAATGCAAAAGGTCAAGGAAAAGAAAAGTCTCTATAGTTAATGTATTCGCAAAGGCTTTCACAGCTGGGATCTAATGGTTGTTGTCAGTTTTTCGGGACTTTGACCATGTTCCTCCTTATCACAACAATACACCCACAACAAGACACACTAATCACCCATCTCCTGAACAGGACAAAAGCTGATCTCACAGCCATAAATACTCCACTCCCAAGCAAACTACACCAGAGCACAGAATGCTGTCCTCTGAAGATGACGGCCACAGAGACTGGCAAAACGTTAGGAAGAACAACCTTCAGAACATGAAGAGCCGAAAAACCCACAACAACCATCTCTATAGTTAATTGGCCTGTTTGTGAAACAGGCCCAGATGTTTTAGAAGACAATTCTTATAAATCCATGCTATGTTAGCTGGGTCTTCTAGGACTTGAAGTCAAAAATATCAAGGTTCCCCACCCCTTTGGAAAACACAATGATATATTTTTAAAAACTTTGACCATCAACAAGTTAATGTTTTTTCTGAGTAAATCCATGGTTCTTTTTTCCTGTTCTTCAGATGAGATGCTTCATTACACTCATCTATATTTTTAAAACCATTTCAGAATTGAAATAGAAATGTTCCTTCCATAATTATGACATGATAGATATGAGATAGTAAGTGTAAGAAAGAGTTTGTCTCACAAATTTGTACTTGGTACCCCAGAACGATGCTGGGCCCCACCACCACCATGAGGCAGTCCACCCTAGACAAAGCTGCCTTCATAAACCAGGCTAAAGAATAAATGTTACAACCAGGAAGTGAGTGCTTCTCAAAAATATGCTGGTGGAACTGTATTGACTCTAGGAAATAAGGAAAACTGTGCGCCACTAGGTGAACTAGGAGGAAAGGCAAAAATAAATAAAGCATAGCATCACTTGGCAATTAAATATGGATTAAAAGAAAGATTTTGAGCAAGAGCAACAGATTTTGAAATATTTTGGAAGGTCTCTGTCCAAGTGTTGCCTGGAATAATGCAATCCCTAAATTAGTAGGGTCTGATCTCTTATACATTAGAAGGAAGAAGAAGAAGAACATGCCTCACCCGAAGAAGATAAAAGAAGACACTTGAGTTGGAAGTCTCTAAACAGCTGACTTGCGTGCTCCTGAGTATGTTGTCTCCAAGTGCTTATTGTGGATGGACAATTTCAAGATCCCTGATCTCTCCTCTTATGGTTCATCACATGGACTGGACAGCCCTTGAAAGGGAAGGCACTTTTAAAAGGAGGTTGGTCCTCTGGTAGCCCTTGAAGTGGAGGATCATCCTCTAAAAGAGGCCACATAGCCACAAAATGAGTCATTGATTGCATACTGGTAACCTTTCCAGTTGTTTTCCTATGCATGTATTCCATTTAAAAAGCCGTCCCTCTCGAATCTGCATGCTTCACAATGTACCCTATGAATCCACCTTTTCCCTCTTGAAACAGGAAGGCAAAAGTCTCAATGTGCTCAGTCCATCACAGCGAATGACAGCACCCACTGTCTTTGTAAAGCGAGACTAAACAGTTCCGAGTTCCAAAATGAAGAATAGCCCAGAAGGCAGCATGCATCAGCATGTTTTTTATAAGCCTATTAAGACCCCCGGTTGCAGTAATATTGCTCTATCTAAACCAATTCCCAAAATCTGATGACTGCTGAATCTTCTCCTCTTCTCCATTATTATATAAATTTGCAAACTATATGTACATTTACATACACAGAGTCTATTTGGTCATATTTTTATAGCCATCATTATTCTTACTACCACTCTTGCTGTTGTTTCCATAGCATTTTAAAATGTATGTACAATATCTCTTTGCTAAATTAAATAAAACATATCCCTGCTGAAGGCTTATAATCTAGACTGTATATAAGAATAATGAAAAGGGAAAGGAGAAGTCATTGAATGCAAAGTTAGGGTGTTGAAATCATAAAGCCAGGATATTGTTAAGGATCTACAGTTCTAAGATGATGATGATAATGATGATCTAATCCATCACTATCATGCCAAGTCATTCTGTTTGCGGACTGGACAGGAACTATGATTAGCCCCAGTGAAAATAGTGACATGATCAAAAACACCTCTTCCTTACCCAAGGTACTTTCTCATACGAGCAGTACAACCTAAGAGCTGCCAGTGTATATGGAAGCATGAACTCCAGTGGAACATGGGCATTCTTCAGTATGTGAGTCAAGTCAGTGGTGCACTGGTCACGCAAGTAGACCATTTGCACTAGCTTCTGTTCTACTCAACTTGGCTGTCAGTACATAATTTTTACCATCAAACAGAATTATTGTTTCTGAATATAAGAAATGTGATAGAAAATAGTAATCACTATGCTTATAAGGGAAATGGTTGCTATTACATCTCTTTCATACAGGGAAAAGACCTATTTAAGTGCATGTTCCTGTAGTTCTCTTAACTAGGAGTGAAGATCAGACCCCGCTTCTCGAGTTGCCCTTTCTTTTTCCTCTTCCCTTCTAGGCAAGCCAATCCTGGTGATACTAAAGCATGATTCCTCATTACATTCAAAATGGGGAGCTGTGGTTTAATGTTCATTCTGTCATCATGCTTTTGACAGAATCCAGTTCAATAGGTAAATATTAGATTGTACAGTCATGTCTGAAAATATTGGCACCCTTGCAATTCTGTCAGAAAATGCAGCCCTTCCCTCAGAAAATTGTTGCCGTTGCAAATATTTTGGTACTCACATGCTCATTTTTGGCTTTCTGTGTGGAATTGTATCAGATTTGACTTTTCCTCTCTGGTGTGTGTGTGTATGTGTGTGTGTGTGTGTTTGTGTGTGTGTGTGTGTGTGTGTGTGTGTGTGTTGTTGTTGTTGTTGTTGTTGTTGTTGTTGTTGTTCCAACACAAACCAAAGAAATGAACATGTGAGTACCAAAACATTTGCACCTGCAATAATTTTCTGAGTGAAGGGTTGCATTTTCTGACATTATTGCAGGAGTGCCAATATTTTTGGCCATGACTGTATATTCTCTGCCACTGGGCAATGGTCATTTCATTCAATTTGTAGAGTGAGGAGAAACATTTTAATAAGCTAATAGAGCTTGGAACTAAGATAAGTACATGGAAGGGAAACCACTGAAAGAACATATTCCATCCACTGCTCCACTGGCACCGTCTTCTACCTCCTAAAAGAACCTCAGGGAATTGGGCCCTTCTGAACAATGTGGGATGGGGAGTTTTAGAAATGAAAAAGGCATGCAACTCACCTACCATGAATGTATTTCCATACATTAATTTTGGTATTCAGCCCTCTAGGTTATGAACTGGCCCTCATACAAAAACTTGTAAGTATGTTCAGAGATATGGCTGAAGTCCAGCTTTCTGCTAACTGCTACTGTAGGCCTGTAGGAGCAAGCTACTAAACCTGCATTGTTCTGGAAATTACGTACTTCCATTCTTGTCATTTTTAGATTTCTTATTAATATGCTTCCTAGCCCATTGAGAAATTCATTGCAAATAAACTCCAAATGCAGTATAGTCTTATAGTGGATTTTTCTGGGTTTTTTTAAAATAAAATAATAATAATCCTCATTTCCTTTGCAAGTGGAATCAAGTGATCTGTCCTTCTTTCAACCTGCAGATTAAAATAATCTCTTGGGTCTCACTGAGAAAGTGTTTTCAAATAAGGCATTAAGCATATTTATATTAACATCTCACTCCCAGAAATTTAGCCGTCTGAAAAGATGTGTCTTAATGGTACACAGCCTGGGGGATTCTATTTTCTCTCTATACAACAGTGATATCCTGAGAAAATAATTAATGTTTCAATCAGAACTCCCACAATTCTTTCAGAGTATGTTGTAGCTAATTGAAGAAATAGATAACGTGTCTTCACTTCAGCAGGCTTTATTTATTTTACAGGCATTTTTCATTAACTTGAAGAGACTTTTCTTTTGAAACCCTACGTAATTTAATCTCCTCTATCAGGAATGCTAATTTCTTGCCTCAAGACAGGAGGAGTGAGTAGGCAACAACTTTTGGAAATATTTTTTACCTTCTGTGTCAACAGTTCCAATTAGTTACATCAATTTCCATCTGTTTCTGTTGTAAACCATGTGAACAGCTGCATCCTTTAGAGAAACAAGCTGAAGCACTAAAGTTTTGAGGTACCTGGCCATATTCATATTACCACCATAGTTAAATCACACAGACCTGTGACATAAGCTTTCTATGATAGATAACAGTGTAAGGACCACATTCAGAGGCATTATTATTTAGTGTTCTCAGGAGACAATTAGCTGCATTGCATCCTTCTTTTAGAATTATTGGAATTTCAAGAAACTTCCTGAAATAATTTGGCTAGCTGTACTAAAAAGAGAACAGTAATTTTACAAATCTTTGATTTCCTCCAGTTGGACAATTTATTTATTTTATTTATTTATTTATTGTATTTATACCCCGCCTATCTAGTCATTTCGACCACTCTAGGTGGCTTACAACAGTGGTCCCCAACCTTGGGCCTCCAGATGTTCTTGGACTTCAACTCCCAGAAATCCTGGCCAGCAGAGGTGGTGTTGAAGGCTTCTGGGAGTTGTGGTCCAAGAACATCTGGAGGCCCAAGGTTGAGGACCACTGGCTTACAACATAAGGATAACAAGTTCTAAAAAAAAAAAATTATAGCAATTAATTAATTAAATGATTCTATAAGATGGGAAAATTGAAAACAAATCAAATAAAGAGAAAAAAAAGGAAAGAGGACAGGAATTAACTGGAAGGGAAGGTCTGCCTATACATCCATGTTTTTAGTTGGTTGTTAAAAGTACCCAGCGAGGGTGCAGCGCGAATCTCCGGAGGTAGGTTATTCCAGAGACGAGGAGCCACCGCCGAGAAAGCCTGGTTTCTAGTTCTTTGTTTCCGGGCCTCCCTCAGCGTCAGGCTCCTCAGCCTCACCTCCTGGCTCACGCGGGTGACACGGGTAGAACTAGTTGGGAGTAAGCGTTCCGCCAAGTATCGAGGTCCTAAACCGTTTAGGGCTTTATATGTAAGCATTAACACTTTGAAGTCAATGCGGAAACGGATGGGCAGCCAGTGCAGCATGGCCAGAGTAGGAGAGATATGTTGGTATTTTCTCACTCCAGTAAGGAGTCTGGCCGCCGCATTCTGCACCACCTGAAGTTTCCGCATCAGCTTCAAAGGAAGCCCCACGTAGAGCGTGTTACACTAGTCTAATCTAGAAATTACGAGTGCAAGTACTAAGATAGTGAGCACCCCTGTGTCTAGGTAAGGTCGCAGCCGGGCAATCCGCCAAAGATGGAAAAAGGCGGTGCAGACTACCGATGCCACCTGCGTTTCCATGGTGAGCATCGGGTCCAGGTGTACCCCCAGGCTGCGGACCCCACTCTTCGTGGCCAGGGCCACCACCCCCAAACATGAGGGAGTTTCCCAAGCCACCATCCACAGGGCCACCCACCCTCAGAACTTCCGTCTTGTCCGGGTTCAGCCTCAGCCCGTTCTCCTGCATCCACTGCTGTACGGCCCCCAGGCATTGCTGGAGGGACAGGACGGCATCACCTGCAGTTGGTGAAAAGGAAATATAGAGCTGGGTGTCATCAGCATATTGATGGCACGATGCTCCACATCCCCTGATGACCCCACACAGCAGCCTCATATAGATGTTAAACAGCATTGGGGAGATGATCGACCCCTGTGGAACCCCACAATTGAGACTCCATGGGGCCGAAATACTCTCCCCAAGCTGCACTCTCTGGGGGCGGTCCTCCAAGAAGGAACGGAGCCAGGCTAGAGCCAAGCCACCAATACCCAACTCAGAGAGCCTCCCAAGGAGGATACCGTGGTCGACGGTATTGAAGGCCGCTGAGATGTCGAGGAGGACCAACAAAGAAATTTTACCGCTGTCGGCCTCCCTCAACAAGTCATTGTACAGGGCAACCAATGCCGTCTCTGTACCGTGGCATGGCCTGAAGCCCGACTGAAAAAGATCCAGGGCATCTGTTTCATCCAGATGTGCTTGAAGCTGGTCAGCCACCACCCTCTCGACTGTGTTCTTACACAAACAATTGCTGTTTCACTCACTTATGTGGCAGTCATAACTGTTATTTCCTCAGAAGAAAGAAGTCTATAATATCAGTGTAGTTCACTTAAAGAAGCCAAAAGATTGTAAAACTGAGGCAACCATTCTATGAAATATAAGAATCAAGTGATCCTTTGGTTTCAGAACTGGAAACATGATAACAGATTTTCTGGTAAGATTTCTGGCACTTTTAACAAGTTGAGTTGGCTGGAAATCATAGAAGAAGGGGGGGGGGGGAAACCCAGCCACTCTTGGAGTGTCTTGGCAATTTATGTAACTGATTAGGAAGGGGAAGCCGAGTCTCATCCTTCAGCATTTTCCCTCAGAAACAAAACTCATTTTATTCAGTGGGGCTACTTCCAAGGTAAGAGTGCATAGGATTGCAATCCTATATTACAGTTCTAGTTCAACAGTGTACCAATTGTAAAGGGCTATGGGTTTGGGTACATGTGCTGGCACAAATCCCTGCTGCTTGCAGAAATGTCTGTCTGGTATTCTTTGAGATCTGACAGAAAAGAGGTTTGACAGCAGACCTGCTCTGCTAGGTAAAATCTGCTGTCTGAAGAGCCAAAGAAGGTGCAGAGAAGGGATGTGATGAGAATCAAGTTATGGCAAACACAAAATTCCTCCAGTCCAAGGACACAGCCATAAGGCACTCACGTTGCGAGGGTACTGCTAAGCAGTTACCAGAATCCCTCAGGGTTGGGAGTCAGCCCATCTTCAGCTGGCTGACTGCCAGTCCCATTGCTCCATGGCTATTTTCACTTGTTACAGTTGCTCTGTTAATCCAATTAATTTACACACTAAAGAAGATGTGTGTCTTTGAACAAAGAGAAGTAGACTGAGACAGGGCCCTCTTGGGTTTCCCAGACTGTCCTTTATCTTTTCTGACCTTTGCTGACATTCCTGCAACCTGGATTAATACTTTTAGGATTGTGGATATCACCTCCTTCTTTCTTACATTTTATCTAACTCTCTGGGAGGGGAGACGTCTTGCCTTTGTTCTCAAGAAGTAGGGAGAAGCCATGTCTCCTTGCTTAACTAGAAGTCAGATTCCTGTTTAAATATTTTTCCTTTAAAACACTGGCTAGACTCTATTGGTCTTCCCCTAAGGTCTGAATAACTTGCCATAGCTAACTACAGTTAGTTGCTGAGATGTGGATATCCATCTTGGTTGCACAATCCGGCATGTGACCAGGAGCACAACTGAAACATGTCCCATCTTGCCAGTTAGTCACAATCAGCTGTGACAATTTATTCAAACATTACAGAAATGCTAGCAGGATTCTGACCATTAGCTTTCTTATTTTCTTAGAATAAGACACGAGGATCTGATTTTTGCCCCAAAGGGGGAAGTATGCTCTACTAATCATTATGATTTCCAGAGGCTGAACTTATGAGTTAACTTGACTGCTGGTTTCTGCTGCATGTTCCATTAATAAGATTAACAAACCTTTTGCCTCTTATATAAAATCAGAATACAGAAGCAGATATTTGGACAAATAAACAAAGTCCAAATCAAAGTGTCTAATAAAGGTATTATACCTGTGTAGAATATGTAAAATTTTATTTCAGTTTTTTAAACTTTAAACATACTACTTTGGAAGTTATTTTGTTTTAAACCCCCCCCCCCAAAAAAAAGACAGACTATACCAGATACATTATTTTCTGGAACTACAAATCCAAGAATCCTCTAATTATGCTAGCTAATGGATTCTGGTGGCTGTAGTCCAACAATAAAAATTTTCAAGGTCTAGACAACTCATTGAGTTAGGTATCAGGCTATGGAGTCAGAGGTTGGGTGTTCAATTCCCTGCTGTGCTTCCCAGAAGATACAGCCTGTGTGGCCTTGGGCAAGCGCACAGTCCCAGGATGGCACCAGAAGAAGTCAATAGTAAATCATTTCTCAGTACTTTTTACCTAGGAAAGCCTGAAAAAATCACCATAAATCAGAAATCACCCGAAAGTTATTACTAAGCCTAAATATGGTAAGTCCTTACAAGATATTCCTTCCTAAAAATTCTTTGTACTGTTAACAAATTTTAATATGAAAATGTTGTGGACATTCTTTCTTGCTATTGCCTCTTTTGGGAAATTCAGGCCTCACTTTTGATTAGAAAGTCACATTTGAAGCCCAAAGAAATCCCAGACAATGAGATAGATAGAGATATTTTAGAAACAGATCAAGAATGTTGTTTCTTTTCATGTCTATAGCCACACAAAACCTAGAGGTTGCCTCCGGTTCTGAATCAACCTCAATTTCACAAACTGGATGATCGCAGAGACTGAAAGTGGGACAGTGGTCATTTTTGCCAATTCCCATGTGCTCACTACCCCCAATGTCCTTGAAAATGCTCTCAAGAGGGTTGTGGGACACCTACGAAACAGGTTGCGAGATGGTACTGGGGCTTGCAGAGAAAAGAGAACTAAATGCAGGGGGGCTGCTCTGGATACTGACTCCCTTCCCCAACAAAAGGGACCTGACCTTTCAATTTCTGGAAGGTCCAATCTGGATCTAGTCCTAATGTAGATAATTAGGCATTACTTGAGTGTAGCCTGATCTGCAGGCTGAGTAAGTGAGGTCGTTTTCATGGTGCAAGTGACTGGGTGTAGTTCAGCTTACATCAGAAGAAGATAAATGTTTTTGTAGGGTGATGAGAGGACCAGAAAAGTAAACTACTGGGTGTTAGTAATACCTTTACGGGTTATTGAGGGGTGTTTTGGAAGGGGTACCAAGAAGAACACAAATGGGGGAGGGGAGAGATTAAATGAAAGAACCTGAAAAAGCCAGCCCCTTTCATGTTCAACAAAAGGATCAGGGTATGGAAGACATGAAAAAGAAAGAGGCATTCCCTCAGAAAGAACCTCAAATGAAACAAAAATAAAAGTTTGTCCATGCAAATCCCTAGCCATGTATCCTGACATTTCCAGTTTAGTTACCTAGAACTTAGACTTTATCATCTCTTAAACACAAGCTTTCTTATTTTCTCAGAAAGAGGTGTGGATACGATTCCTTCACAAAGGACGAAGTGTAATCATTCTAAGGACATGGTCAGATGGGGAAAGTGATCTATTTTCTCACTTGAGTGATCTTTTCATTCACACTTATTGACATTTTTCTCCTGTGAGAAGGGTGCAGACAGGACTTGAGATCACCCCAATTTGTCCTCTTTTCCATTAATGATATTCCACTTCCCACCTCCTTCCCTGACTTTTCTCACACTGTCTAGTGGCCACGACATATATATTTTTTGTAAATTTAAGGGAGGGAAATATTGGTAAAAGTCCCATCCTTATGGCTTAGTTTGTGAGTCAGCTACGGCAGAAGCTGAAATATGTCCAAGAAGTGGCTAGAGAGGGTCTGGAAGATGTGCAACACAAACAAAAAGCTTACAATGATGCAACAGCAAGGCACCATGATTTCAATGTGAGGGAGCAAGTGTTGGTCCTAAGCTCAAAATTATGTGGGAAGGTCTGTTTGTGATGAAAAAGAAACTTAGTGCTCTGATTTGCTTAACGGAAAGATCTGGAAGTGGACGTAAGCCAAACGTTTATCATGACAATAATTTAAAACCATATGTCACTAGAGATGAGGCAATTCCTGCACATGTTACTTGAAAGTAAAGGAAAAGAATAATGGATAGTGATGGGAAGTGATAATCCTGCTATGGAATTATTTTGATGTGTGAATTATAATGTGTTTTGCAAAGTTACTGTTCATTTTTTAAATGTTCTATATTGTTAGATAGTATCTTTCTATATTATTTTCCTGTAGCACAGTTTTTGATAAATGCAGTGGTCTGATGCTTTAAATGTTAAGTTTAGTCATAATAGAGTGCACTGTCTTGAATGTGTTTTCATGTATTTTAGAACCATTACAGCTTTATATGTGTCTACCTAGCACAGTACACATAATACCACCTATGGCAGTACAGTATGTGGCATATGAAGTGGCTATTTGTATACAGCTTATTGAAGATTCTTGCTGAGGATAGAAAGTGTCTCTGTGATGCTGCTATACATGTCTCAGTTGGCCACTGGCCATGACATGTGGGACCCTGGCATTTGTGGGCATTTTATTTTACATTTCTATTTCAAACAGATTTCAAAGTAAGTTGCATTCCAATTATTACAACATCATACATAAGCATGCAGGAGCCTTAACATTTCAACTAACCAAAAAAACAGCCTTTGGTTGCTATGCTTTTACCATCTAGTGGTATTTTTTAAAGTAACATCAATGAATGCCAAGTAAGCAGCTGATTAAAATCCTGTGCATCTGAATGCCTCATAAAGAATGTATTGGCAATATCATCAACAGGTGTACTTTTATTTAAACAACCAGTGTTTTCTCTTGATATACACTGGCAGTCACTGTTCCTATGCACCTGTCAGCTTGAAAAACAAAAACAAATTTTAAAAACAGCCATGTGATTGTAAACACTCCTTGGGCACTTAAGGTTTAGCAGCTGTTCCAAATTCTCAAGTTTCAAGAGCGTTAGAAGAAAACTTTTCAATCAACACACAGATTCTAATGTGCTGCCCGCCAGTTTTACTGATTGTAAGCATTTGTTTTGTTTTTTATAGTATCGCACTATTAGTATTTCACTAATATATACATTTTTAAAAATATTCTTATACACACATACTGTATATGTCTCACACTCATCCATTAGGATGATGGGAGGTTCAGAATTATTATTTGTTTCTAAGTTAAATCATTAATGTCTTCTCCAGGAACTGACAGATGTTGGAAAGCATGAGAAGTGAAAGTGGAAACGATCATGTGGAGTGAACTAGAAAGAAAACTGCATGTGGATGAGCTGTATTTTGTAGAAAGGAGCCTGAAAGAAACAGGTGAAGGTAGCTGGCCAATATGATTTTAGGATGAGAGCTAAGCATAAAAAGATTTGGTACTTATACTACCAGAGTGCAGTGGGTTAGTGATGAGCATATCACTATTAAATTGGAGGAACTACTCTGGAAGTGTGTAACTGAGTAAAGACAGAAAACATATGTCTTGCTTAAAACAAACAACTGAGAGGTAGTGTAGGCAAAATTGCCCTACAATTGGTTAATAAAGGCTTCTGTGTGGCTTCTGTTCAGCCATAATGGAGAAGCTATGTAAATTGGACTCTGCTTAGGAAGAAGCATGAAGTAATGTCAGAGAGAGAGAGAGAGAGAGAGAGAGAGAGAGAGAAGGAAGGAAACAAATCAAGCTACACATACATCAAGAAAGGAAAAGAGGAAAACATACCCAGTCTACCTACCTACCTACCTACCTACCTACCTACCTACCTACCTACCTACCTACCTACCTACCTACCTACCTACCTACCTACCTACCTGTCTACCTGTCTACCTGTCTACCTGTCTACCTACCTGTCTACCTGTCTACCTGTCTACCTGTCTATCTGTCTATCTGTCTATCTGTCTATTCAATTTTGACCTCTTAGCCCTCATCCAGTCCATGACCACAATCAAGCAGTGCTCCTGGGTCTCCACAACTTCATCTGCTGAAGGTGAAAAGGAGAGATAGAATTATGTGTCACCAGCATCGGGATGACAACGTACTCTAAATCCCTGAATGACCTCTCCAGCAACTTCATATAGATGTTGAAAAGCAATTGGGAGATGATCAACTATAGATGATCAGTTATAGTATTCTCAAGCTCTGGCATCAGTCATCTAGGAAGGCCAGCAGCCAGCATAATTCTATGCTACCAACCATCAACCCTGAAAAACAGCCCAGGAGGTTGACAGTATAAAAAGCTCCCCAGTCAGCCTCCCCTGAAAGGTTATCTAGCAGAGTGACCAAAACTATCTTAGTCCCATTGTGATACAGCCTGAACCCCGATATGCCAGCTGTTTTTGGCATCACCAGTACAGTGGTGCCTTGCTAGACGATGATAATCCATTCCACTGAAATCGCTGTTTAGCGAAATCATTGTCTAGCGAAAACCATTTTCCCATTGGAATGCATTGAAACCTGTTTAATGTGTTCCAATGGGGAAGAATTGTCATTGTCTAGCGAAGATCGGCCATAGGAAAGCCACTTTGCGAACCGCGATCAGCTGTTTAAATCGCTGTCTTGCGAAGCTTAGGTCCCGAAAACACCCATTTTGCGAGCACAGAGGGAGCTGTCAAAATCATTGTCTAGCGAAAATTGGTTTGCGAAGCAGGGACCAAACATTGTCCAGCGAAATTCCCCCATAGGAATCACTGTTTTGCGAATCGCTATAGCGATCGCAAAAAGTCAATGTCTAGCGAAAAAACTATCATGCGGGGTAACTGTCTAGCGAGGCACCACTGTACTAAGAATTTTACAAAGGGCCACATGAGACAAGGAGAAAAGAAGCACGATGTGCAGTAGCTCCAAAATCTTCATAACCAAATTATATGCTGCTATTCATTGCATTGAATATTAGTACATATGTTCTTTGTTCTTTTAAATTAAAGATTGGTGGGGGAGAGATCTAGGTAGACACTGTAATGGACGATAAGAAGCAACACATGCCAAAGTCCCAATCCAGACAGCATCCTCCAGCCCTTATACTTTAGTAATCAAAGTCAACAGCTTCAGAGTAACAAAATAACACTTTTCATACACTATACTCTACTAGATTTGTTCTTTTTTATACATAATTCAAAGGAAAGAGTTGGAGCACCTGGTCTGGACTGGGACCCTGGTATGTGGGGTCATGGAAGCCTTAGCATGTTTGCCATCTCCTGATTTACTCTAACCTAATGCTGTTGTCACCGTCACTGTCATTGTCTCTGTCTGAATTGATTAAATTGAATTAATCGGATTAATTACCAAAACTGGTAATAGCAGTGTTTTGATAAACAGCATAGAGATGTGGCCTCAGAAGAAACCAGGTAGAAGAAAGAAAAGGTCAAAAAACTGAACCAAGATGCTTCTGTCAGCTTGGTGTGAAAAAGCGTTTACATCTGATCATTTGTAGTTCTGTTACAGTGCTTTCACAAGGTATATTTGTTAAAGAAAAAAGGTGCCCTGGTGGCACTCCACGAGTCCATTTCAGAACAAAACTGAAGGGATAGAAAAGGAATGCATTATGAATTAAAATGTCTCAGTCAGCCAACAATGTTTTCTCATTTGTTTCACCTGTATTATTTCCTTTTTTTCATCAGGAGCTCTGTGTAGGCTTTTCTTCTGCCTAATGACACAATTACTATTTAGGTACAAAAGCTACTCTGAAATAATTTCCTTTTTGGTGACTGTCAGAACAGAAATAAGCTAAATATAACTTAAAAATTCTATGTGAATGGCAAAATATGGGAAGGAATCATGTTAACTGGAAATGATGATAACATGAATCAACTTTTTCTCTTTATTTTGTGTCTTCATGGCCTTTTCTGCTCCATTCAAAATGAGCTGTTGTTTTTAAATAATAAATTTATTGTCCTGTGTTTGTTATCCTATCCACCTTAAATATAGCATACAAGCAACAAGCAGCAATCTAGTCTGGGTCACTTTGCAACAGTTTGGAACAATGGGGCTTGATTAGATCACTCCTTCCATTCATATGGAAATTGCTCCTGCAGCCATTGTAATTGCATTCTATTCAACTACATGTTGGCATGAGATCGCTCTGTTTTGGTCCATTGGGTCACAATGTGCCTCTCACCTTCTTGCTCCCCATCCTCTGCCTTATCTCTTGCAATAGCTGTCAGCCAGTTGGGAAACAACCTGCTTCTGTTTGCTTTCAGGTGGGCATCAAGGCTGGGTTTTCATGCATGCTGGGGGAAATATGGAGTGTCATGTTTCTTCTTTTCTAAATTTTTTGAACATTTTTTGTAAGTGGCAGAGCGCTTAAGTGATATAACATGATAGTGGGAAAGTATGTTTCTTTTTTTAAAAAATGAAATTAAAACCAAAGTGCTTTCTTTACTTCAAAATATGTTGGGAGATACCATGCACAGCCAGACCACACCCACCTCTCCACTTCCACTGATGTGTAGGAAGAAGTTACCCCCAAATTAACCATGTTAATTTGGACCAATCCTAACAGTTCCCAATAAACAGTAGGCTTCAACCCTAGACCAATCTGGGATGGACTGGTCCCTAGTAGGGACAGGCTGGAATGCTCTAACAAGAACGTTGGGTAGTCAACTTTTTTTTAAAGTGATCCCAACTGTTCAGGCAAGGCACTACAGAGTGGAATAAATTCCCATTTAGTCAGTGTGATACATATATAACCTATTCTGATCTCAGAGCTTTTAGGTGTGCTGAAGACAAATTCGCTGTCCCTAGATTTATTGGCAGTGCACAGAGTGTGCCTTTCAGAACATGGCAAAGTTACTTTTTTTGAACTACAGCTCCCTGAATCACTCACTGTTCCTGAGGGATTCTGGAATTTGAAGTCCAAAAAAGTAACATTTCCAAGTTCTTTCCAGGACATAGGGAAGCTTAAACCTCCAGTTCATGTGTACAAGGACTTACATGTATTGGGTGAGCATGTGTTCTGTACAAATAATGCACGGTTCAGAGCAGTTCCAGCAGCACTTAATCAATTGATCCATTCATACTATCCTGCTTTAAGTTCTGAAGATGCAAGTAAAGGGACCGTAGGTTTACTGGTTCCTTTTAAAAAGACATCACTGTCATTTTACCCACTTCCGCTCTCATCTACTAAAATGAAAATGTCCCCTAAATTGGGTTAATTACTTCAAACATTGTAAAAAAAATACTTCTAAGGAAAGAAGGACAAAGATGCTAAAGTTCAGATATTTTAAATGCTATGATTTTTTAAGGGGTGTGTTCTGATTAGAACGTGTAGACTGTTGCCTAATTATATTCTTATCACAATGCCTATTTAGGATGAAGGCAGGAAACACTGTCCTCACTCTGAACGGGTATGGTGGAGACAGCTACTCAATAAATAGATACGACCACAGTCCAAATTCATCCATCCCCAAGAACACTCTGAAAAAAGAAATGCTGAAACTAGTCCCCCACAGCTCCCCACAGCTCCCTGCTCCTTCAGCTTGCTCCACTACTTCCCCCTCTTCTATGACAAGCCTTCAGCAATTTCCTTTTTTATTTATCTCATCAATAAAAGGTTCTTTTTCTAGCTCTGGCCTCATCTGTGTTATGCATTCTGGACACCCCACAAAGGCTCTCCACTTCCTATACTTAAGTTCCTAATGTTATGCTTGCCATATTCCTGCGTATTCTGGCAAAATGTAGTCATTCCTAGGCCAGATCTAACACATCAACAGCACCCTTTCTTCCAAAATTTAAAAATTAAAAAAACCAGAGCCAAGACTGCAGAAGAAAGACTTCCCCTTTCCACTAAAATTATTCTTCTCAATTATTCATATTTGTGAAGTAGGTCTCCGACTTGCAGAGAAAAATGTTCAAAGCTAATGTGTTAGCAAGCAGTACACATGCTTCCATTGCACGAAGTGGATGGCCATGTTCTCCCATGGAGGAACCTGCTTTTGTGCATGGTTTATAGTTATGACCGTATATTTTGTAACAGATACTGTAGCTAACAGAGGTTTTGGTTCATGCAAGGGTGCACTGATAAAGTAACTGTCCCAAATTTTAGCATTAGCAGGTTGCTGTTTTTGCAGGAATAAGAGCCCAAATGTGCTGCTCCTTCTACACTATGATGGGCCCAGTGCTGTAAGAGTGGACCACAGTGATCACATTAGCATGTCATCTCCTCCCCTGTATGTAGAATGGAGCTGATTACTCCAACTCCTGTTTCTTGGCTCTAAGATACCATTTTTCTCAAGTTCCTGAAAAAAGCAAGCCACCTCATGTCTACAATAAAAAAAAATTCATATAGTTAAAGCAAGATGCTTTGATTCCTATATAGGCAATTGCTCATAGAAGGAATGAACAAAAGTGGGTAAATGGATACAACCTGCATTCTCACCAAAGTTTCCCTTTCGTGGCATAAGATAGTACAGTTGTTATCGGTACATAGAACATTCACAGAACATCCTGCACATGAGCCCCAATTGCTAAGGTCTTTGTCATTGCTTCCAAGCACTGGGTATTTCACTGGAATTAAACTAAAAGGCAGCCCACTAGGATGGCCTATGGTTAGAGTTGCCAGGTCTGCTGTTTCCTATTCCCTGAGATTTCAGGGCCAAGACATGCAAGACACAGCTTTATAGTGTCACAGACTCAGCACAGAAAAGAATTGGAATGAAGAGTCCACTCCTCCCCCCCGCCCCAGCTTTGTAGCATTGCTGCCAAAGCCTGCACAATAACAAGGCTCAAGAGTTCTGATCCTGGCACCCCACTCCTTGCCTTGCTTCACATGGCACAGTGGGTCCAACATTTCCATGCCAAAAAGCCAGAAATTGGGGAAGGAGCTAGTAAATGCCTACATGTGGGTCCACTCTGCTATTTGAAGCAACAGGCACCTTTGCATTGATCCCTGGCACCAACTAGAATGGGCAGAGAGACTGTACGTGCCAAGGAATTAAAGTCACCCCACATACAAAAAGCAAACGATATCTTCCACCACTCTTTACTCTGAGATTTGTTTCCTCACCTGGAGAGCTAGAAAAGTGAAACAATTCCTCGAGTACTTTGAGACTTAGCAGTTCTTCTTATACATTGTTCAAAAATCCAAGTCTAACTAGGTTTATGTGAAACAAACTTCAAACCATTTCATATGAAGCTGTCTTGTTTCAACAAACCATAGTGATGCTTAAACAGAGTTTGGAATGTTGATATAACACCAAACTGAGGTTAATAAAAAATGGAAATGAAAGATTCTCATCTTTTTTATAGACGTACTGGTAGAGGAAATGTTCCAGAGATTTGGTTATTGCCTTTTTAGTGCAAAGAAAAAGAAGAAGAAAGGAAAGCATACAGAGATCGACCCACCCTGGCGCACCCCAACTTGAAAGAAAATAATTATCAGCTTTGATGCTTCTTGGTTATATTCAGTCAAAAAGAGAATTAAGAGCCAATTATGATCACACTTTCAAATAAGTCCATTATTACTATTTTTTTCATCTGTGAAAAATGTTCAAAGGCCCAGGTTTATGTTCTTGTTAAATCAAGTAGTCACAGTGAACTCTAGAGACTCCCATGTCCTAGTTTACAATGCTTCTGTCCTTTGATCTTGGATTTTATATTCAGTTTAGTATTCATGGAGACAACAGGGTGGATCTATTTGGTGGTTCAACACTTTGTAAAACTGGGGAAAGTGTTAACCATGGTTGGAAAAAGAAAAGAAAAGCAAAAATGCAGATTATTCCGACCCCCCACCAGCTGACGAATTTTAAAAGATTGTCAATTACTTCTGTACTTCCCCCCCCTCCACTTTTTGGCCTTCCCTTCAGCTGGTTGTGTACTTTGCTTAATAAATAGATGAGAAGCAACATACATTTAAGTCATTATATGAATGAAGGAGAAGAAGAAATATGAGACAAATGACTGCTCAGGATGGATGGATGGCCCGGCACTTGGTCCCACACCTCCTAAATTCCAAAGCAGATAACTATTTACTAAAACTAAAGGTAGATGCTTCACTGTCCCAAGTTGACACTGTCTGTAAAAACGTGTATATATGGAATCTCTTAATGAACCTAAAACAATGCCTTCGTGGTTTTATAAATGAGCACGATGTAAACAGCACATGTATCATGTGTAAACCCAAACCTCTTAATTTTACCTCTGAAACACTGGCTAGAATATTATTGTTCATGTTAGGTTTGTGTAACTTGATGTTACACAAGGTGCCAGGGCACATCTCAGTAGAAGAACGGGGCACATGACCAGGCATATGACCAAAACATTCCCTGACGTCTCATCAATTAGCTGCAGCAAGTTACACAGATGGTGATGAGATTCTGGCCATTGTGCTTTAATTGATTTTTCTTTTTGTTATATGGTGTCTACTTGCTTGATCCTATTAAAGTTTTCAAGGTATGTGAGATGTTCAGATAGTAGTTCACCACTGCCACTATCCAGAGAGCTTTCATGGCTGAGTGGGAAGTTGAACCAAAATCTCCTGAGTCATAGTCTGACCCTTATCTACTATACCAGTGGTTCGTAACCTTGGGTTACTCAGGTGTTTTTGAACTGCAACTCCCAGAAACCCCAGCCATCACAGCTGGTGCTGAAGGCTTCTGGGAGTTGCAGTCCAAAAACACTTGGGTAGCCCAAGGTTAAGAACCACTGTACTACACCTTTCAGGCTCTTCCATGTGTCATAAATTCAATCTCTCAAAAATGTAGGCTTCTTCATGAGAGATGATAGAGATGAGGTTCATGCCATTCCTTGAACCACAGTTCCCCTATTTGTTGGTTTTTCTATTTAAAAAGAGCTTTCTGGAAATCGGGATGGGTGGGACCTTACCTGCTTGTGTGGAGACAGGAGCCAATAGATTGTACCAGCATACAGATATTTCACATGTGTGAACACCCATCGCTGTCAGCTCCAGCCATTACAACAAAATTCTTCCAAACTATGGATTCTGTTACTGTTTTAACTCTTGACAGAAAATCATATTGTGCCAATTTAGACATCTTGCCAAGTCAAAGTGAATCTCTGAGGCGATGTCTGAGCTGAGCCATTTTTGTAGAAGCACAGTCTTACATGAACGTAACAGCCTTGCAACATGGAAGAAAACGTTCGAAAATATGCCCAGTGAAACTTTTGAAGGAACTGTAATAAGCAAAAGAATATTACAAAGAAAATTAATTTACTGAGCAATCCCATCCAATATGAAATAAAATAAAACTTCTGTTTATTTTGTAGATACTGCTGTATGATGGCCATTGAAAATAAAGAAATGAAATTTGAAAAATGCTAAAATTGTGTGTATTTCAATTTCAAAAGAGAAACAGAGAGACAAATAACACTGGGCTTCAGTTTGTAACAATGTATGCAAGTGGTGAAGCAGAAACAGGGCAGAGAAGTAACTGTATGTGCATGAACATTTGTTGATGTTCAAAGAGACTCCACAACGCTGGCTTTGATAAGCACCAGCATGTGTGTGAGTAATATTTGCCCTTTTGTTGAAAGAGATAGTTATATTTGAAGTCAGAAGTGTCAGAAGAGAAGCTGTCTGTAGGACAAGAAGACATATCATGCAATGCATTACAGATTTTATAAATCAAGATGAAGTAAAAATAGATGGAGAAACGCACTCCAATACGAGAACTACTTTTGCAGACCACAAACAACAGTACACACCAGTATGAGATCATGTTTTTATGATAACATGATTTGCTCACCTTGGAACAGCCCACACATATCCCCAGAACATGTCCAGATGTCATGCTATTTCATGGTTCATCATGATGGGAATCAGTCCAAAGGAATCTTGGATTTCCACACTTCCTTCTCTGGTATGGCTTCAAGAATATACAGTATATATATATATATATATCTGATAAACCTCGGATTGTCATGTTGTCCAAACCTGAAATTTTGATAACTACATTTATTTATAGCAAACTTAAAACCATTTCATATGAAGTTGGCTTTTGTTTGAACAAGCCAAAGTCAAGCTTAATCACAGTTTTATTAACTAAGGTTAATACAAACTGAAAAGAGTCTCCTCTTCCTCGTGGTTGCCCTGATGGAGATGTTTGACAGATCTGATTATTGCCTTTTTCGTCCAAAGAGAAAAGAAACACAAGGAGATCAGCCAGGTCTTGCATTTTCCCTTGAAAGAAAAACGAAACATCA
This sequence comes from Pogona vitticeps, assembly GCF_051106095.1. Classification (NCBI taxonomy): domain Eukaryota; kingdom Metazoa; phylum Chordata; class Lepidosauria; order Squamata; family Agamidae; genus Pogona; species Pogona vitticeps. The sequence goes on from NC_135784.1 coordinate 255,531,931, forward strand.
GTCTCGATGCTTCTTACTTAAAGAAAACAAAAACCTTTTATTTCTTTACAGTACATGCTTTTGGTTTATTATCATTATTTGCATGTAGTGTGGGACCACATCTGCATGTGTCTATGTCTTTGGAGGGCAGAAAATGGAGGACTGGACAGGAAGAGATAAGAGCTAACAAAAGGAACAATGGGCCGTCACAAGGACTCCAAGGTGGGGGAGGGGCGAGACTCTACCATTAACTTCCTTTTAGTTTTACCTGGTTACTAAAATCAAGGAGGACATGCTCCCCTCTGACACCCAGGGTTGAAGAAGAAATAGGTAGTTTTTTTATTATGTATGTATGTATGTATGTATGTATGTATGTATGTATGTATGTATGTATGTATGTATGTATGTATGTATGTATTTATTTATTTATTTATTTATTTATTTATTTATTTATTTATTTATTTATTTATTTATCAGGAGAAGTGAGGAGGGAACACAGGAATTCAAAGTTGCCTGGTCTCATTCCCATCACAATAAGCCATTATTTATGTCAAGATCTGAACACATCCACTATGGGCGAGATCAGCTTCAGCTGTACGAGAATCCTTTCAGTAACTACAGTTCTCTCTGGACAGCAACAAGCTCAGATCTAGGCCACTGTCTTTTCAGAGAGACAAAATCAACCTTTCAGTTATCCTTGCAAGTCTTCTTTAGGAACTGCCTCTCTCTGTGTGTGTGTGTGTGTGTGTGTGTGTGTGTGTGTGTGTGTGTGTGTGTGTGTGTGTGTGTGTGTGTGTGTGTGTGTGTGTGTGTGTGTGTGTGTGTGTGTGTGTGTGTGTGTGTGTGTGTGTGAGAGAGAGAGAGAGAGAGAGAGAGAGAGAGAGAGAGAGAGAGAGAGAAATGACTTATTTTCAGATTAGTAGATTATATACTGTAATGTACAATGCATATGTTACATATTACTCCAGGTACTGTTGTCCAGGTCCTGTCACTGTGGAGCACATAGTACTTTATAAAATACTTCCCACTTCTATGCCTTCAGAGATCAAGAGGAGTGGCATAACCCAGCCAAATTTAAAGCCTTTTCAACTCCCAAGAGTTTCAACAGGGAAGAATTAACCACATGCTTTTGGATTCATGAGACTTTAAAGTGCTTCATTTTGTCTGGACTGTGCTTGAGGTCTTCCTTCTTGCAGTTAACTCTACAACACAGCTGCCTACAGCTAAGGCTCCAATTCCTTTTCAATAGACTCAGCAGCCTCTGTATTGGGGAATTTGGAGGGCGGAGGGAGGGAGGAAAGAAAGCATGAAAACAGATGCTCGCATCTTCTGTCTCTCTCTTTGCTTAACATGCAGACTGTGTAGCCCATTGTCATGAACCACTAAGTGCAGTGTGTGGTGTTTTCACTGTGCGAAGCAGTACGGTTGCATTGTACATCTGCTGGTTTGTAACTGCTGAGGACTTTTAATGATTGATGAGAACTTTGCCCTAGTTTCTGTTTCGAGAGGGTACCTTTGAACCAGTGGGTGAAACACAAAGGGAAGAGGCTTACACAGGAGACCAGTCTCCCCTAATCCCCTTCCCCAAGACTTCTCAAGGAAAGGAAAACAAGGAGTCACTTGTAAACCTTCCAATGACAAGCCTGTTGTTTAATGTATTCAGTTACTTATTAGCAGACCAATATAAATCTAGCAGAACTGTGTGCAAAGTCAGCAGGGGGGCTGGATCTCGGTGTTCTATATATTTTTCCCCTACCACTGAATAAATGATCCGTACCACAAGCTTCAGAAGCTCATCCTCATTAGTATGTATGAAATGAGCAGAATAAGAACCATGAGATTGATATTGTTCTATATTCAATTTAATTAATAAGGAGACAGCCCTGATTTCTGGGGGCAAAAAAAGCAATGTCCACAGATCCCCATGCACCTTTCTTTGTAATTAGCAGTATAAATCTATCGCTGCATGGAGATGTTAAAAGGTGCCCTTATCATTTGCAGCATTCCAATATTCATTAACGGGGCGTTTTCAACAGCCTTCATATTATGATGTGCCACCATTACTATGTGAAGCTGAGTTTTCATTATGAATGTCTGGCTTCCAGGAGTTTAAAATGCTCAGCAGGAATGTTTTTGACCCACAGAGGTTACCAAGAAGCATCTTTAAATGTGATGCATTCTTTGAAGAACCATTGTTTGGGCTTTTCTAAATTGTAAAGAAATCCCAAAGAAAAGAGAAGATGCCCATTTCTATTTCTGGCTTAGGTGCTCTTATGCTTTTCTGTTCACTTATGAAGGGCTTTAAAAAAAATTAAATCCGTCGCTCTGAATAATGTTGGTGCTTTTAGAAATTATAGAATCAGCACATTAGAGGTCTTTCCAGCCTAAACACACAGCAGTTCACCGCTGAGCTCATGGTGTTTGCTTCTTGTTAAGCACAAAGCTGTTCCCTAATTGACCTTGGGCATTTACTCCACATTTTTCACAAGAAGCAGTCCAAGGTCAACGATGCACTTACCTGCTGTTGATCAAGGTGTACAGTTTTAGTCAGGCATGTATTTAACTGACAGAGGAGAAAGGAACAAACCACACTAAGAGATGGGAGTAAAGGAAAGGAGCATTGCCCAGAAAATGTAGGACAGACAGCAATTAAAGGAACTTCCCTGGGTCGGGTGGGGGGTGCCTCTGAATAAGAGTCAAGACGCAGGCCGCACAAGTCACACTTCATAAACACATCATGAGAGCAAAGAATGAAGAACCCTGAAACCTCTCGAAAACATGGATCCTTCTCACAAATGACACCAGGCCTGAAGGCAAACTACCCACACCCTTCTCTCTTTTTGTATGCAACAAGCAATATTTCCGAAAATTCTAAAAGGCTGGCTTTTGGAGGTTATTTGGGGAGCTTTTTATATGTTGGACGACTTTTGTATTTTAATTGTTATTAAGGTAAAGGTAAAGGTTCCCCTTGACAATTTTTGTCCAGTCGTGTTCGACTCTGGGGGGCAGTGCTCATCCCCGTTTCCAAGCCATAGAGCCAGCGTTTTTGTCCGAAGACAATCTTCCGTGGTCACATGGCCAGTGCGACTTAGACACGGAACACTGTTACCTTCCCACCGAGGTGGTCCCTATTTATCTACTTGCATTTGCATGCTTTCGAACCGCTAGGTTGGCGGGAGCTGGGACAAGTGATGGGAGCTCACTCCATCACGTGGATTCGATCTTACGACTGCTTGGTCTTCTGACCCTGCAGCACAGGCTTCTGCAGTTTAGCCTGCAGCGCCACCACGTCCCTCAATTGTTATTAAACATTATGTTTATAATAACCTTGAAATAATATAAAACGGTATTTTAGAACTGTGTCAATACATTTACATTAATTAAAATTTTGAAGTAATTTTTTTATATGCAAGTGTCTGTCCCCTTCTATTACATGTTGCCATGACACTAACTGTACACACACATAGGGGGGCGGAGAAAGAGAACAATATTTGAGGAAGGTCACAGAAATGAAAGGAAAGAACTCTTTTCATATATAATTCATATGTTCAAAAGCCAATCGCCAATCATATAAGTGATATCATTCCAAACAATACATTTTCAGAATTGAAATCACATGTCACTGTGCAATAAAGCCAGATATAACAAGCAAACAAGGATTCATTTTAGCTCCTTACTATGTAGGAGGATGAGATACTATCTACAACCATGGCAGCAGCCAGACGTCAGGAAGTGTGCATCTCACCCGAAAAGTTTGAACCACCTTTGCCAGAAAGTAAAATCAGTCATAGGATTTCTAGCACTCGTATGCCCTCTTGCTGCCCTCTTTTACCTATAAGATGTTAGCAGTAGTTACTGACACTGCTGTGTAGAGATCAGCTTCTGGGACTTGAGGAGAAGCTAATGAACTGAAGATGAAATGCCTTCCTTAGAGTTAACATCAGAGAATGGCAGTTTCAGGGACCTGCCGATAGTCACAGTCCCATAGCCCACACACACACACACACACACACTGTCAGGCCCTGGATCTTCAAGCCCTCTTCCTCCTTGCTGTCATTTCCCATAGGATTATCTCTGCCAATGTGAACAGTAAGAGGAGCAATGAGAAGGAACAATATTCAGAAATGTTGTTCATTCTTTTTCTCTAGGACTGGATCTACATGTCTCTTTTAATCCTACCTCAATATTTGTTTCTTTGTTTGTTTGCTTGCTTGTTTGTTTGTTATACTGGTTCATAGGGAACTGGCACTCTCTGGGCAGTGTAGAAATAGCCAGGATATCATATAACAAACAACAACAAAGTCAACAGTTAAACATACTAATTATCAACAAACTACAAAACATAATAACGAAAAACAAGTGGCTTAATATCCTCTGCTAAATCATGACAATTAAATTAAAATCAACCCTTATTTGTTATCTTCACCATCAAACCTAAAACAACAATGCTCAGAGGTCTTCAGGTGTAAGACTGTCAAAGGCTGTCCAAAAGAGTTTGGTTTTCAACATCTTTCTAAAGGGTTGGTATTTAGTGAACCACCAGCAGTGGGGAGGGGGCAGGGCAGAAAATGCCTGATTTCTAGCTGAGGATTTTCTGGCCTCTCTTGGCATTGACACTTCAGTGCCACATATTGTGAGAAGCAGAGGGGGTGGGTTGATTGCTTCAAGGAGAAATGTTCCATTAGATATGGAGGTCCTGAGCCATTTAGGTCTTTAGATGTCAAAAACAGCTCCTTGAATTGAGCAAAGAAGCAGACCAGTGCAATATGTAGTCACGCCTGTTGTTTCACATGATGTCACACACACACCAAATTAGAACAGTTGCCGTTCCTTTTTGTTTGTTTGTTTGTTTGTTTGTTTCTCTCTCCTATTTTATTTTATTGTCTGTGGTGATGCTGGACTCAGCTTTTAGTCTTTATTCCTATATATTTCCTCTGTAGCAAAAAGGTAGGTGGGTGCTGCATGAGACCAATTCACAAGCCTTTTGCTCTGCTTTAATATGGCATTTTTTCTGAAGACAACACAGACCTAGTCCAGAAAGTGGTTCTGATTAGGCAAGATTGCTAGCTTAGGGGGGGACGGACATGAATGAGCAGAGGTAGCAGCTACATAGAAGTAGTAGTAAGGTCTTCAGAGATGCAAAAAGCCTTTGGGAACACCTAGCCCCACATTTTGAAACAACACTGCCTCAGATGCAGGTATGGCATCCATGGTTTCGATACTATTAGTGTCAAAGCAAACATGATGCAAACAGCTTAACTTATCATTGCTGGAAGGGACCCTTTGGATTAGCGAGTCCAATCCCTGTCAGGGAGGCACAGTGGAAAAATCAAGCTTTCAACCTCTGGCTCTGCAGCCAGATACCTAAACCTCTGAGCTATCCAGCAGTTCTTGATAATTGCATGCCACCAAGTCAATTCTGACTTGTATGCTACTTGCACAAGAAGCAGTAGCATATGAATACCCCCGCACAGGTGGTGATAACAAGGGTCCAGCTTCATGGGGCTGGACGGTCCACCCACAATTCCGCCATTGCCGCGACCTCTGTGGAGCCTTCCAATGGCTCTGGAGATTGCAATCTGTGAGCCACTCTTCAACCTGACAGAGAGGCTTGTCATCCCGCCTCCTCCCAGGAGTGGCGAGCCGATCACAATCTCTGGAGCCATTGGAAGACTCTGCGGAGGCTGCAGCAGTGGCAGAATTGTGAGTGGATCATTATCACCACCTGTGCAGGGAGTATTCGTATTTGTATGCAAATACCCCCATCTCTAGCAAGGACCTCTTTGTATAAGGATAAGCACACTATGCATAGTCAGGACTTCTGCTTGCAGGAGAGCCATGCATACATGCAGATAAACTAACTTCCTCCTCATTATACATCTGAAGAGTGGCTTCCTTATACCTTCTTTTAATATATATATATATATATATATATATATATATATACCTTTTAATATATATATACCTTCTTTTAATATATATTAACTCTAGTTACAGGTAACTATGATGGTCGTTATTTATTTAGATGGCTGATTGTTTCATATTTTTTCATTCATGTGATGCAAGGCCAACAAAGATTCATTTGCCCTGGCAATTGGTTTATTTCCCCCTCACTGGGAGGGTTGTTTAAAATTGTACCAATGATATATTATTTCATTCCTTATAATTTCAGTGTGTACTGTCAATTTATTTCCTTTGTGAAGGGGTTGGGTTTCTGGGCACAGTTTAAATAAAAAGAAATGAATTGATATGGTTAAAAACAATGTGAATGCTCCCTCTGATATTTATATACCAACTGATAGCTGAAAAAAATGTATCAGTACAACAGAGGTGTGAAAAAAATCAGTATAACTGGGATTCTTTTCTCATGTGTGATTGAGCCCTTAGTTGTGTTAGGGTTGATGGCAGTTGTAGTCCAAAAACATCTGGGAGATCCGTTCATTCCCTAGATCTCCTCAAAATGATCATGGAAAATGTCCAGCTAGAATTCACTGGATCTTGGCCAGTCTTATTAATCTGGATATTCATTCCTTATGTTACTATTTCCTGCCCAGAAATCCAGCATCTATCATTTCAGTTGTGCTAGTGCAAGAGTCTTCAGAAATGCGGGTCTGGTGCTCCCTCAGAGAGCTATAAAAATCCAGCATTAAACAATTTGCATGGGTAAAATGTATAAAATACAACATGTCTGTCTGAATATTACCAAGAAACAGGTGTACTGCAGCTTTTTTTAAAAGTTACTGTTCATATTATGCATATTAGCACATGTAATTTCTCAGTACTCCAAATGAATCTTTGGTTATACATTTAAGACTGAAACTGATTATTTAAACTGGAAACATGTTGTGTTCTCTCCAAACACTTTTGTCATACCTTCCAGAATGTGCCCAGTTACGCCTTTATTTCACAGCAGGTCATAAAATGTGCTTGACATTTAATTTCTTCTGCAAAACCATTCATGGAAAACCTCCATCTCTTCTCCCACTTACCTACCAGAGCCACTGGAAATGGCTTTTGAGAGCTCCCGTCTGGAATGAATGGAAGGTCACTGTGTTTCTTTAAACTCTAATGTCATTTGTAAGGAATGTTGTGTCTAATGCCTTTTGAAAAGTGTTCCCATACTACTTTTTCTTCCTTTGTTAGTCTCCTCACTCTGTGTCTACACGTCTTGCTAGCTGATTGTAGATATATTTTCTTATCATTCTCCAAATTCTAATCTCAGCCACCTCCTCCCAGCTGGGCAGATGTTCGCACATGCCTTCCTTGAATTAACTTTCCTCCTCATTTTTCACTTCGTTCTCTTTCTCATTTCTTTCTATCCCAGAGCTTTAAAAAGTTCATTTGTTGAATTACAGCTCCCAGCATTCCCAAACAACATGGCCTGTTTTCTGCTCAGTCATTTTTGCCATACAATGCCAAACATTTGCAGAATTATACTGGCTCCGTTAATCCTCACCTGCCCATACCCCCAATCCTAAAACACCTCCATAAAAGTAGCAGCAAAAAAAATGCACATAACCCATCATAGCAACTAATAAAATATACTCAGTGATGTGTAACAATTTAGAATCAAGTCATTTCATCTGCAAGAATAGGTAAGTAATTTTTACTTGTTCAGCCAACTTTAGTTTCATAGTCTTAAATGGGATCTGCTCTCATTTTGATTCTGTAATGGTATTTAGAACAGTCTTATTATCATACCGACCTCTTGCAGTACTCTCTATTCAATTATAATAATTTCACACTTTTCTTGGCTTCCCACAGCTGGATTTAAAATGGTTCTATTTTGAGATCTGCAGCCAGCTCTCCTCTTGGACTACATTCACCTACTGCAATAACAGAGATCCAGTCAAGAGGTAAACGTTACACTTCTTGGACCTTCTTGCTTGAAATCAGGATAATGTCTTCTGTGATTTCATGAAATCCCAAACAAGCAAGTTTGTTCACAAACATGGATGTTGCACAATTCAAGATACATGAGTTTGTTCTTCAAAGCATTTTCTTCTTAAAATGACATCCAAGGCATTATTACTCTATGCATTTTTACTCTATACATTTTTCTTACTCTCAAAGGCTCTAGCTTCAAACAAATACTTCACAAACTCAAAATAAAAATCTTTCTAATGAAATAGTTGATCAGAAATAAGTTAGGCTGAAACATGCATTCCAGAGCTTTCCCATTAACGCCTAGGAAACACTCATAGTTCCAGCTAAATTGCTATTTGAATTTTCCAGATTTCCCCCTAAATAGTCACTTGTTCATAATTCCATGTTCCAGTTTTCTTTGTTGCCATTCTACTTGTTTGTTTGTTTGGTCCAGGGCTATTTTTGGTACAAGATTCTTGATTTTGATGCAAGAATCTCACTATGTATATGGGCTTGACGAAAGATGGGATTTTATCACAATGCCCAACATTTCAAAGAACACCAGAATTTCTAGTTCCAGAACCTGGAATCTGTAAACCAGAGGCTAAGATCTAAATTATTTAGGCCAGTTAAACATGAAAAATGTTACCTTTCATAATTATATACCTATGTTTTAAGATGTTTTGTAAAGATAAGTTCACACACACTTGCTGTTTCCAAAAGATCTGATAAGATTTGAAAAGTGTATTTAATTCCCAAAGGATTTTTAAAAATGCATGAAGGCAGTCTATCTCAAATGTAGAATTTATCTGTTTCTTTGGCAGAAATCCAGAGCCCTGTGAAATGTTGCCCAAGAGCAAATACTGCATGTGTATTCATACTGCTCAGGACAAGTCCACACCAGGAGCACAGTTTGCATGTCCAGAACAAGATTTGGCTGCAGACGGGGCGGGGGGAGATCTAGTTACTTCCAGCTATATATCAGAGCCCAGAGAAGAGTTTCTTTCTTCCTTTGTTTCTTTGTTTCTTTCTTTTTTGTTCTGGAATCTTCTACTTTCCTACTTCTTGGGTAGAACATGGAAATAACCCTCCCTTCATGAAGCAATTTGGGATTTATAGTTCAAAAATGTGTTTTTCCCAAGCTTCACTCAGTGAAGCTTGGGAAAGTGTCCACCTAGGAGACATAGTGCCTGCCAGCACCTCACAGATTGAAGCATCTGTGGTGGGCAGCCTTTCTCTCCTGCTTTAGGCTCCCTGTGTGACTTGGAATCCCAGAGAATTAGGAGTTTAAATCTGAGAGGGAAACTACCTAGCTACAATTCAGGATAATTCAGTACTAAATTCAAAAGGATAATTCTTCCTTTGGTGGTATGAAACTTCAAAGTGCAATACTGGCTGGCTCAGAGCTTGAAATATTAGGTTTGAAACATAGTTTATCAGTGCCGAATGTTAGAACCCGGGGGATTCGTTAACATGAGGTGATTAAATTGTTTAATTTGTTGATTAAGTGTTAATTATTTTGTCAATTCAGTCATCAGGTTTAGAATGAAGAGCAGGATTTACAGGCAATATGATGTAGATTTTCACAGTAGATCCTCAGTGTGACACTTGTTATTGGTTCCTTGAAAAGCACTTTTTTTACTGTTTTAAACTTACCTTTTCCAATCTGGTGCTTTTTCCAAATGGACTATCACTCCTATAATAAAGTTGCTGGTGAAGGATGGTAGGATCCAACATGCTGGAAACTGTCAGGCTGGGAAAGTCTTAATGCAGGGCTCTCAAACTCAATTTACCTGGGGGCCACTGGAGGCAGAGTCTGGGTGAGGCTGGGCCGCATCAGATTTTCTGCCAAGCGGAGCAAGAACCCAAGGAAGCCACCCAGGAGTTTCCTTAGCCCGGGTGGGGCTCTGAGGAGGAGGAGGAGGAGGAGCGTGTGAGCCTTTGGCACCGTCCACAACCCCATCTGGCTCCTTCTTCACTACCACCACCACCAGCAGGATGAAGAAGCAGAGAAGGGAGGGAGCGCCGGTGACCGCCTAGCCAAGAGGGAGGAGGGCATGACATTAAATGTAAAAAAAACCCTCATAGAATTGCCTTGCCAAAGGAGAAGAGCCCCCATCAATACCCGCAAAATTAAACAGAACGGGGCGGGGCCCCCACAGGTGCACATGGGTGTGCGCACATGCACAACAACAACAACACACACAGAGGTCTGGCAACCTTCCTCTGAGGACCCCCCTGAAAAAAAGGCGCATTCAGCAGCAGCAGCTACCCACACCATGACAGAGGAGCAAACTTTGCGAGGCGAGTCCAGGCAGCCTCCAGAGCTGAGGCAGCTGAAGCAGGATGAAGAGGAGGAGGAGGAAGCACTGCTGGGTACTGAGGCAGCCACTGGCTGGGCTGGTGCTGGGGGTGCCGAGAGAGAAAGAGAGCCAGAGAGCCGTTTCCCTGGAAGAGGTGGCGGTGGTGGCAGCTGCTGTTGGCAGCGCTGTTGGAGGCACTCTTCTAGGACAGGCTGGGAGTGAGCTCTGCTCTCAGGCATCACTCGGCAGCAGCTTGGGCGCTTGGGGGGAAAGGCAGCCGGCAGACAGAGAGGCGAGCCAGCTGGCAGGCTGCAGTTCTGGATGGAGGGTGCAAGAGGCACTGTCTTGGGAGAGAGCCGGCGAGCGAGGTGAGCCTTTTTTTTTTTTTTTTTTTTTTTTTACTCTTGACAGCAGAGGATGTGTGGGCACTTCAGGGGGGGAAGGCAAGGCGGGGGCCGCAAACTATCATCCGGCGGGCTGCAAATGGCCCCCGGGCTGTATGTTTGAGACCCCTGCCCTAAAGGAAGCCATAGGCTTGTTTGCAAGAGCTGAGCAGGTCTGTTGATTATCATTCTTTCATGGGGTCACCACAAGTCGAGGGCGACTTGATGGCACATAACAATGAAAAGCAGATGGAAAAGATCAACTTTTAAAACCTCATGAATATAATGCCTCACATTAGGATTGGTCAGGTAGCAAAGGAGCAAAAAACAGAAATAACAACGGCCTTTTTCGCGGAAAAGTAACATTTTCCGCTTATGAACTAATCATGAAGTGAAATAAAGATTCCTCTAGCTGTTTGCATTGAAGAAAGCAACTGATGTCGGAATTAATAAGCCACCATGTTCTAAAATGGATTTGTATTCTGCATATACACTGAGACCGTATATAATTTACCATGACGCACCTTGATGTCTTTTTTTGTAACCTCTATAAATTTCCCCATTTTGGATGTTTAAGGACCACAAGATGAAAAAAAAAATATTGAAACATTTGGGGGGAAAATGGCTTAATGGAAATGGCTGCAATCCTGTATCATTCACCTAGGACCAGGCTGCATTGACTTGATTTCTGGAACTTCTGGAACTTATTTCTGAGTAGACAAGTATATTATTATGCTGCATTGTAACAGGGTTGGGTTTTTTAAAAAATGAAAAAAAAAAAACAGGCAGGGAGAGAGCATATTATTGTGCCCTTCTCTGAAAAAGGACTATTTGAATGAATTAATTAAGGGGTTGCATTTTATTCTACAATAAGACAATGGACTTTTATTCACTTGAGCTTTTTGATCCCAACTGCTATGTAATATTTTTAACAGTCCCTTGCTGTAAGAAGTGAACCCTTACCCTACCCCAACATTCCTTCAATTAGGTACCAGAGGAATTAGTGTGTCAAGTAACCTTTAACAATTATGGCAAAACTGCCCAGCTCATGGCTGAGGTCACTGTGATAATTAATGATGAACAAAGTGAGAAAATCCTTAATGTCAATTTTAAAGTGTTAAATTAGGTTAAAATGTGAAATTGCTCCCATTATGCCTGTGGTCCATAAATAAAGAAAAGAAAAATAAAAAAATAAAAATTTGATTCATTAAAACCAACAAATTATTCCCAAGCTCTAGCTGCGCTTTATATTTAAGGAGGTGTCCCAGGTTCAGGAAAAAGTGTCAAACAAGTGACACATCAGGATATCTGTAAGTTACTGCAACAGACACAGTTCAGTAATACCCCAGATGTGCTCAAGTTGGTCAAGGCACCCCTATGAATCACTGACATTTGCTTTGGTATTTGAGAGATTTAAAAAGCTGACGTTTGAATAAAAATACTTGGTGCCAGTTGCTGAAGAAAGAAGTATAGAGACATTAATAGCTGAAGTTCCAATGAAAGACAAATCTTCTCCGGGAAGCTCCAGGTGCTGAGCCCCGAGGAGGATTCACATCAACCTTACCTTATTCCCCAGCCCCCTCACCCAGCAACCATTACAAATCCAGGCGGTGGTACATTGCTCCTTAGACTGGCTGCATTCTAGAATTGTTTCCATTTTCTTCTAGGCAACTACTCAAGATTCTTCAATACTCAACTCTGTGTGTGTGAATGTAGGGTGAATAACTAACTGCCTTATATGTGAGTTGATTGGGTAGATCAAAGTAGTAGGGGACTTTTCTCCTTCTTGCTATTTGTTCTTTTCTTTTCTTTTTGAAATTCATGTTGCTGGCCTTTTTTTTACAGAATTATTTTTGTGGGTACTCATGTATGTTTCAGAGTGGATTGGTGCCACACATGCAGCACTCTGATGTGGGACAGGCAGTGAGTAGGCACTCCTGGGCAAACCAAGCTACTGACTTGAGATGTTAATGGGAAATTAGCCATTAAAAATAGTTTCCAATACTCCCACATATTATGTGATGGTCAAAATTCCTTTGGATATTTATGTGAGTGTTGGAGCAATTGCAGAAGCTGAATGAAGTAGCTAACGGCCAAGATGCTGGTGGCATGTGAGATGCATGCCCAATCATGCATCAATTGCACCTCTTGCGTCTGACACGTCTGACACTTTGTCAATTAACTGCGGCCATATCTGCAATTGCTCTTACACAGAGACAAATTTCCAGTAGGTTTCTAGCTACTGAACTGAAACTCTTATTTTCCTCACTGTGTTTGAAAGTGCCACCTCTTGCAAGCCACAGCAAACAGCTGTTTGGACATTTGGATTTCTTTAACATAAGCCTACCATCCATATGCTATTTGTTTTCAAATTATAAAAAAATTACCTTCCTCTCCTTCCTTTATGGTTATACTGTATGCTCAGTTGTAATTCAAAAATCAATCAAATCTATAATCAGTTTAAGACTTGGGTAGAACTCCTGGGACGTGGTGGCGCTGCGGGTTAAACTGCAGAAGCCTCTTTGCTGCAAGGTCAGAAGGCCAGCAGTCGTAAGATCGAATCCACGCAACAGAGTGAGCTCCCATCACTTGTCCCAGCTCCTGCCAACCTAGCAGTTCGAAAGCATGTAAAAATGTGAGTAGATAAATAGGTACCACCTCAGTGGGAAGGTAATGGCGTTCCATGTCTAGTCGCGCTGGCCACGTGACCACGGAAACTGTCTTCGGACAAACGCTGGCTCTATGGCTTGAAGACAGGGATGAGCACCGCACCCTAGAGTTGAACACGACTGAACTAAATGTCAAGGGGAACCTTTACCTTTACCTAGAACTCCTAGAGATTATGTGTCTGTTTACATTTGTGTTCTATCTTTGCTTTGAGGGGCATTTTGGAAACACTGAGCAGTAGATCAAGAAGAAAGATGGTGACTTCCAAATGTATTATGTGAATAAATTTTGTGAGTACCCACAGGTTTTAATTTGATTTTGCTTACTATGTTGCAGCTGGCTGAATAGCTCAATGGTTTAGCTATCTAACTGCAGAGACAGCGGTTGGGAATTTGATTCCTCACTGTGCCTCCAGGGAAAACAGCCAGCCTGTGTGGTCTTGGGCACACTGCACAGTTCCAGATTGTCCCCAAAAGAGGGGAACGGTAGACCACCTCTGAGTATTCTATACCTAGAAAACCCTGAAAAGGTTTGCTTAAGTCAGAATTAATGTAGCGCTCACATGTCCATACACAGTTACAGACACACACACATACACATATTACATTCTAGCGAATCTAGCCTAACTCCAGGGCTATGTGAAGCATCGCGTTTTTATCTGGTTTGAATGTTACACCTTGAATATTATGCCTACATTTTTTTACCATTGGAAGGAACAACCGATTAGTATTATTTATGGTAATATTCTACATCAAAGTAATGGGATCTTCAGGGTTATTTTGCAACAGACCTTTCCCTCATGTTTCTAATAGTCTCAGTACTATTCAAGTCTGTCCATGTGTCCCGTCCCCCCCATATAGAAATCACTAAACTGCTCTTGAAGATTCTTGAAGTGCACCCTTCAAGACAAAAGAAATTAGGAATAAGAATTCAGATCTCTAGGAAGGTATTTATTTTCTAAAGGTATGTGTGCAGTGCACTCATACATACTATCCTTTAGAACTGTATTAGTGGAACATTCTTTCAGATAGGTGAAAGAATCCTTAAGAAAACTTGCCATTGAGAAATTGTAAACTGATGTTATCTGCACGTATACCAGCATTGCTTTGTAGTTCACTCCAGATGAGGATATGGGGCCGGATATAAGCAGGATTACATTGAATGAGGTCAACCAGAGATTCAAAGTGAGATGTCATCAGTATGGTGTTGACACCCAGTTGTTCTTCTCTTTTGTATTTCTTCCAGGTGAGGTAGCAGATTTCTCCAACCACAGTCTGGAGATAGCAAAATAATGGATGATGACTAATATGTTGAACCTTGGCCCAGATAAGAAGTGATGCTGTTAACTGGGTGATATATTTGGGACCTTCAAGCTATAAAACATTGTTTATTTCTAGTATTTCCTTTTATTCTGCAGCCGTGGTACAACCCAACCAGCTCTGAGCATTTATTACTGTTACTGTTGCCTCCAACTCATGGCGACCCTATGAATGAGTGCTCCATCTCATTTTTGGTCTTCCTCTTTTCCTGCTGTTTCCACCTTTCCCAGCATTATTGTCTTCTCCATGGAATCCTGTCTTCTCATGATGTGCCCAAAGTAAGACAGCCTCAGTTTCAATGTTCAGGTTCCAGAGATACTGTGTTTCCCTGAAAATAAGACAGGGTCTTATATTAATTTTTGCTCCCAAAAACGCATTAGGGCTTCTTTTCAGGGGATGTTTTAATTTTTTTTTTCATGTACAACAATCTACATTTATTCAAATACAGTAATGTCATCTTCTTTTGGTTGCTGCACAATGGTGGAGGGCAGGGTTTCACTTAACTGGGGCTTATTTTGAGGGTAGAGCTTATATTACAAGCATCCTGAAAAATCATATTAGGGCTTATTTTCAGATTAGGTCTTATTTTCAGGGAAACAGGGTAGTTCAGGCTTGATTTGACCCGCTTATTTGTCTCTCTGGCAGTCCAGGGTATCTGCAAATCTCTCCTCCAGGGCCACACTTTAAACAAATTAGTTACTTTCCTGTTACCTTTCTTAACTGTTCAGCTTTCACACGCATATATAGTGATCAGAAATACAAGAGTGTAGATTATCTTGGTCTTGCTCTCCAATGAAACACAATTAATGATCTTCTCTAGTTCCTTCACTGCTGTCCGTCCTAGTCCCAGTCTTCTGATTTTTTCAGCTGCAGTCTGCATTTGGATCCAATGAAGGTAGACAAAATCTCTAGCAATTTCAATATCTTTATTGTCAACCTTAAAGTTGTGCACTTCTTCAGTAGTCATGATTTTTCTTGTCTCAACATTCAGCTGCAATCCTGCTTTAGCACTTTCTTCTTTCACTTTCCCTTACAGTTATTTCCAAGATACCGCTGCTTTCTAAAAGTAAGATATTTTTATCTGCATATCTTAAATTATTGACGTTTCTTCCACTAATCCAGTCTAGCTTTCAGTATGATATGTTTTGTGTAGAAATGATTATTACTGTAGATGAGGAAAACTGTAGCTCTAATACCCACTGTGTTTTTCTCTCTGCAACTAACATGAATTATGAGCGGGCAGGGTTGCAGCAGAGGTAGGTGGGTAATGCAAATCGAATCCTCCCCCATAGCTGGTTATAGAAGGAGTTAACCCAGTTATGGATGTTTTGCATAAAGCAGTTGAGTGCTTTAGTTTATTTAACAGAAAATAGTTTTCTGTCTGAAGGGCTGTCCTGTCAAAGTCTAGTTCATAGATGCAGTGGCATTTTCTTCTTCCTTTTCTACTAGGGCCCAAGGCACTGTCTCAAGTTGGCCGGGCTGGCTGGGCTGCAAAGACATCACCATCCCGTTGAGCTGGCTTCAGGAATACATGGGAGCTGCATCCAGATGACAGGGGGTGGGGGACACAATGAATGAAAATTGTTGCTTATTGATCCAAGGGCAGAGGGATCCACCTAAGACCTTAGAAGAGTCTGACCATGTTGAACAGAGGATCTGGAATCTGCAATCAAGAAAAGGAACTTTTTCGATCTTTGGTTCTGGTTTTTAAGCTCTGATTCAGTGCCCCCGATGAAACAGCTTGCATCAGTGGAACAGGAGATAATTTACAGAATCCTCCTTTTCATCCCTTCTCTTTTCTCCCTCCTCCTCCTTCTCCCTCATTCCTTCCCTTTTTTTGTTTCTTTCTCTTGCTTTAATCAGAGCTTCCATAAGAGAAAATGTGATGTATTCATAATGATATCCTTTGATTTGTATTCCTGCATTAAACAGGAGATTGGACTCCTGTTTAATGCAACTTCATTATACTATGATCCTAGGATATAGTGATGGCTAACCTCCAAATGGCTGAAGAGCTCACTGGTTTAGGTATCTGGCTGCAGAACCAGATGTTCAATTCCCCACTGTGCCTCTTATGAGTAAAGCCAGCCTGTGTATCCTTGGGCAAGCTGCACATTCCCAGGATGCCCCAAGAGAAAAAGAATGATAAACCACTTCTGAATGTTTTTTTAAAAAACCTGGAAAATCCTCAAAAGGGTCATTATAAGTTAGAATTGACTTGACGACGCATGATTATTGTTATTAACCTCTGGATTTTTTAACCTTAGGTGCCTTTTTGCCCATTTATTTGGCTCTACTCAGGTTACAAATAAATGGACAAAAAGGCATCTCAAAGCTACCAACATGAATTTGACCCAACTCCGGAAGGCAGTGGAATACAGCACGGCCTGGCGTGCTCTGGTCCACGGGGTCACAAACAGTCAGACACGACTAAAAGACTAAACAACAGCAACTCAGATCCTAGTCATGCTTAAGATGACTAGCTGGCCCAGGTTGCCAACTTTACTTTCAAACAATAACAACTAACCAAGACTCTAATCCTTATAGAAGCAGAGACCTGAAGCAAAATATGTAGTCACTGTTTTGCCCGAAATAAGATTGATACTGTCTTGAAGTGTATTAAACCAATGAATGCAATCTCTGACCTCTGATTGGTCCTGTTCATTCATGTATAATTTTAAAGAAATGCACCCTCTCAGATATCTGAGTAAATGCTGCAGTTTTAGAGGGACCTAGCCTCCTTGCTGCTGGCAAACAGGACATAGAAAATGGTAGAGCCGTAGGAAAGAAGGAGGGATAATGTAACAGCAAAAGACACTTGCACAAAGCAGGGTAATCACTGCTAGCATTGAAACAAAATTATTAATACAGAACGTACCATGAACATGATTGGTTTTGCTACAGACTCCAAATGGCAATATTATGTACTTCTATTGTGCTTCCAGAAAATGTAAGTTCCATTTTATCTTCTGTTGAGATCTAGAACTGAGCTAATGAGTACTGTACCTAGGATCTTCCTGTGGGTAGATAGTTGCAGTGAATCTTAAGATTTCTGGAAAGCAGTTTTAAATAATGATAAGGAAATGACAGGGTCTTTCTGGAAGGACTAAAACGACATTTGCATATACACAGGAGTATATAATGCCTCTTGGAGCTGTTGATTTGAATGTAGGTTCTACCGAAGTGGTCCTAACAGCAAAGCAAGTGTACTGATTTATATATCTGTACTGACTAACAATCCAATTCAACACAGCAATATAACCCACACCAGGAAAACAAAAATGCAGCTGTTGTGGCACGGGTTATAGAAAGTGTTTTTATTGGCAACTGATGGCAAGGGGTATAGAAAGTGCTTTTATTGGTGAGAGGCAGAAATAAAATATGGAAAGGTAGAGTTATGTGAGAGCATTTGTCATATTTGCATTGGCACTTGCTTTAAAATATGTATTTTTCTGACTCAAACATTGTCCAAAGTTTTCAAAGAGGTGGTTCTGTTAGTCTTTTACAGCAAAATCAGCAAAGAGACTTGTTGGACTCTGAAGACTAGCAACTTTTATTTGGCATAAGCAATGTGGACTGCAGCTGCATGGATTATCAGCTGCACAGATGTATAGAGATGTACTTGGATGGGAGACTATGATCACTGGATTGAGAGGGAATAGAAAAGTGAAAAATACAAACATGGATCATTCCCTTGACAAACAGCGGTTGAGCGATAGCAGATATATTTCAGTATAAAAGAACAGATTAATACATGTACTCTAGTAAAAATTGCATCTGGCAAGGAAACATACACAAGAATATGTTCCTCTTATAATAAATATTTAATCTGTATCTAATGTGAAACTATGAGTGAAGTCATATCTTCTTTTTCCACATTCCCACTGTTTTTCCTCGCTTTCCTCTGTATTTTTGTGTGTGTGCAAACTAGAGATGTGGGTATTCATATTCATACACGAATACCCCCGCACATCTGGACTTCAGAAAGGTTGAGGCTGGATCATCCATTTGCATGTCTGGCAGCAGTGGCAGCTTCGGTCAGCCTTCCAATTGCTCCGGGAGTGCTGTTCTCTTTTCACTCATCTAGCCAGGAAGAGGGGAGGGAGGACCAGTCACCCTGCACGGCTGCCAAGTGGCTAGATGAGCGGAAAGAGGGCGGCACTCCAGGAGCGACTGGAAGGCTGACCAAGGCTGCCACCACCAGCGGACATGCTGGATTCACAAATAAACCCATATTTAGTACAAACCAGATGACAATGGGTCACTTGTGGAGAGGGGCTTCGTAGGGTAAAAAATTAATGGCAAGGAACTACAGTGATCCAGATGACAACACTACTCATTATTTATACCAAGAATACACACGGCCAGTTTATATGATTCCATGTCTATCTTAATTCCGCAACAACTCTGTAAAATAGATTTGGCCGTATTCTATTGAATGGCTGAAGGTCAACCAGTAAGCTTCACAATACTGTAGGAATTTTACCTTGGGTCTCCTTGCTTTGAGTCTAAGGGCTTGTCTACATTTGGCAACTGGAGCAAGGTAAACAGAGTCAATAGGTGGTCCAGTATACCATTTGGTGTGATCCTTGGACTGCAGCAGCCTCTCAATTTCCTGAAGTGGCTTAAGAAGAGAGCCACTTCAGGATACTGGCAAATTAAACACTTCCTCAGCTCCATAGCAGTTCCTAGGAAGTGGGAAAAACTTTTAAAGTGTGTATTAGGACAGCGCATATGTGCTGCATCACTATTTTAAAAACAAAACAAATGGAAGGTTTCCTCCTCGAAACTTTTGTTAGTTTTTCTCTTAAGAGTCTTGTCGGAGCCTGCCTCCATAAATATTTATTTATTTATTTATTTATTTATTTATTTATTTATTTATTTATTTATTTATTTATTCATTCATTCATTCATTCATTCATTCATTCATTCATTCATTTCATTTCATTTCATTTCTATCCCGCCTATCTGGTCGGGTCAGGACCACTCTAGGCGGCTAACAATCATAAAAATACAATGAAAATATATAAACAGTATAAATAATAAAAGCTGAAAAGGTAAAGGTAAAGGTTCCCCTTGAGAATTGTTGTCCAGTCGTGTTCGACTCTAGGGGGCAGTGCTCATCCCCGTTTCCAAGCCATAGAGCCAGCGTTTTGTCCGAAGACAATCTTCCGTGGTCACATGAACAGTGCAACTTAGACACGGAACGCTGTTACCTTCCCACCGAGGTGGTCCCTATTGATCTACTTGCATTTGCATGCTTTCAAACCGCTAGGTTGGCGGGAGCTGGGACAAAGCAACGGGCGCTCACTCCATCACGTGGATTCGATCTTACGACTGCTTGGTCTTCTGACCCTGCAGCACAGGCTTCCGCAGTTTAGCCCACAGCACCACCACGTCCCTTACAGCGCCACCACGTCCCTTAATTTCCCAGTATCTTAAAGATACTCTCTTCTTAAGCCATTTCACAATATTGGGAAATTAAAAGAGGAAGACACACTTCTGGTTCATTTTCAGCAATCACACATACTGGAAACAGACCAGATCAGAGCAATCCTTCCTACACTATAAAAGTAGAAGCCCCTGACATGGGCCAGAAAGTTGTACACAGTAATGCTCTGGGGACAATTCTGTTTGCTCAAGAGATTAAGTTGAATGAGTGCTGTCAAAAGGAGCAAACCAATCCATCCCAGCAGTGGTCCAAACAGTGGGCTAAATCCCCATCTGATTGCTCCCTAATTCGCTAAACGTTGCTGCATGGGCCTTCTCCCATCAGTGCTTGCTATGTACGTAGTACTGTATACGGTTGTGTAACACTGTCGTAGAAAAACAATGCAATAATGATTGTGGTCAGTTTCTGTAATATATAATATGTAAATTAAACCAACCAGATTTGGGGAAGTGAAATATGGCTAATGAGGATGAGGATGTGCCATCAAGTCAGTTCTGACTAATGATCCTTTTTAGGGTTTTCCAGGTAGAGAGCAGTCAGAAATGGTCTACCATTCCCTTCTTCTGTGGGTGCTCCGGGACTGTGCAGCTTTCCCAAGGCCACACAGGCTGGCTCTTCTCCCAGGAAACACAGTGGGGAATTGGAACTCCCAACCTCTGGCTTTACAGCCAGAGACCTGAACCACTGAACAATCCAGCCTTGCTTAAACCTCTCAAAAAAACAACAAACCTCTTCATACTGCAATTTTCCGTACCAATCTCCTTCATTAAAGTGCATTTTTCAAAATAAGATGTTGAATCTTATTATGAGCATCAGGCCTTTTTATAAGTGCATCTGACAAGGCTGTGCGCTAGTAAACTCTCGTGAACATCTGCTCATTTTTCTCTGGCAAACATGCCTCTTGGTAGGCAACGATGCATTCTGCACAGTGTTCAGCTTTGGCCCCTCTCCCTTTCCATTACTTGCTTCAGCCAAAGTAAACAGAGCGGGCACAACAAAACCATGTTGTGGAATCAGCTCATTCTGGTTTAGATGGTGTATATTTTTCTTACCTTTTCCAAATAACCCTTCCAAATCTCATTCGCAAACCTACAGATTCTTAAGGCTGTTTTAATTCACAATATATCCAAAACATATCCTGTGAGATATTAAAAGAACAGTTCTAAATGAACTATTATCAGTTCCTTGACAAGGCAGCATTTATTATACCTCTTAGCTTAACCACATCTTAAAAGTGAACATATGGGCTAGACTAAACCTCTCCATTCAATGAACTGCTAGACATGTTCAGAGGAAGTTAAAAAAACAAACACCAAAGTACTATCTCAGCGTTCTCTGCTTTTATATTGATCATTATTGCTTATCCATTGAGACAATACTTAGGTTTCATATCTTATTAGAGCTCCCACATCACAAACAGGATCAGCCCTAGGATAACTAGAACACACACACACACACAAGCTATAACTTGCCTTTTAAAAATTTATTTAAATTATTTATAGAAGTTGCTGTGTTTAGAGTACTGGAAGCACTGACACTGCTTTGTAATCCTTGCCTGAAAATCAAATCCTGCGCCACTGATCTTTACCTACAGTAGTAATGGTGAGTGTGTGGCCTTGATGACACCTGAAATCCAACAACATCTGGAGAGCCATGCATTACATGCCCCGAGCTACAATGAATAACATGAAACTAGAAACTAAATAAGGAAAATGCAACACGCTTTGCAAACCAAGCAGCCAGACAGCAGGAGTGTGAGGTGAACCCACAAATATTTCACACCATAACCTGTACTGGCTGCCCCAACACAACCACACCTGCTTTTATACCCACCAGAAAGATCAGAGAGAAACTTCCTGCTCTCGGGTCCACCTTAGCTGGGTTGGTCTCCTCTGCTCTTGTTTGGCTTGGGAGCAGGCAAAGGCCTGCCTACCTTATAAGGGCTCCTGGGAGCTACGCATCACCCTAAGATGTGACTAACCCATGCTTAAAAACAGTTGATGATGGCTGTATAGGAGTTGTGACTGGTAGGGGCAAAATGTGGCAGCCACCCTCTTAGGGTGAAATATGAGTGCCCAGCACACTCAGTCCTAAGGTCAGATCTGTGGAAGACAGACAAAAGTCCAACAAGTAAGGCATTATCTTTATCACTACTCCTCTATGTTAGGGGCACAGCTTAATCTGTTGAATTTCTACCTTTGACAGTTGCATCACATTAAGGTGGCCACTTAGAAATCACCAAACCATAAGGATAAAAGAGGACACTAATATGCAAGAAAATTTGAATGTTCTAATTTATGTGTACAAATGCAAAATTACAAGTTTTTTATAAATTAAGCAAGACTGCAGTGCATAGCAAATAGGGAAGACAGGTAACCTGCCAGCCTTCTGAAACTGTGATTTAGGTGCTTACTATAAATGAGCAAATTCAAGGTCCCTCGTCTTCATCCCCACATATTTTTTTGCTTTAAAACTGGCTAGAACAGGATTGCCTTTCAAATGAAGTCACCACCAAACGGAAAAATTATCCTGTTTAAAAGAACATATATGGCCACACCACATTACAGGTGGAGAGTTAAGAATCATGAAAAGAAACAAATATGGCAAAAGTAAAGCTATCATTTGTTTTTGTTTTTTTAATGCAGATTTTGCTTGTCATGATTTTTTTTTTTTTTGCCACAAGGAAATGATATTTTGTTACTTTATGTCCGATCCTGCCTCTTTGCCCAGTTCTGAGGTTTCTTGGCCTCAAGGAGTAAATCTCAAGTTTACCATAACTGTCACCTGAGCTGCTGGTAATGATGCCCAGGTTCTGACGAATTCTGAGCAAGCTCATTAATTCTGACAGCAAATCCTGGCAAGTCATAAGCAGGAATCCCCACTGGAGGGTGCAATGAAAAGGGCTAAACATGTGATTGCCTTTGATACCCTTGGCAATGTGGTAGGCCCAAGCATCTGCTCAAGTTAAGCAGGTGCTGGAGAAAGGCCAGCTCATCTCCAGAAGCCAGGAAGCAGCAGATATAATCTGCCCGGGCCAGGTTGTGCAAAGTATCAGAAACAGTGCCATATCCTTGAGACAAATGGAAATAGGCCAGAAATTATAAAAATCTGGACTGGAAATAAAAAAATGCAACATATTCACCTTTTAAATGAAAAATCCCAGAATCCCACCACTAGCATAGCTACTGACCAAACTAGCTGTGGAACTCTGGAAGTTGCATTTTACAAAAAGCATCGATAGCAATTAAACATGGTGTACCATCATGTCAACAAAACCCTTTGGTTTTCAGAAAACCAAATGGAGCAACACAGGAAAAAGGTGAAAAACAGACTAATACTTCCTAGCCACCTAGCCAGTGACCAACTGCTGACAAAGGCAATCCCAAACTGTGGGGAAATGTAATCATGTTCAAAAAAGAAAAAAGAAACCTACATTATGTGCCTATACTGTAAATATTGTCCAACAGTTAAGAAATAAGGATACACAACATCTTAGGGGATAGAGAGAGAGTTTGTGCTATTATGCATAGGGCAGTGCTAGCCAGGACACTTGACATATCTATGGATCTTAAGCTACAACTTATCCAGGAAAAGGTCATGTTCAAAATATTTTGGACACCAAAGATCTGAATCATCTAATTTCTGGCATGCTATCCTTTTGATGCATCTCTCAGTCATATGTGACAGTCGTATCCAGTCATAGGTTTCTTTTGGGGAGAAGTTAATTCTTCGTATACACTTTGTATTCAACCACCCTTTGGTTTTGGTTGATATGCATGTACTTTTGCATAACCTACCTGTTTTTTGGAGATTAACCACCCACACTCTCCATGCCCAGACAACACTGAAAATATAGATGCTTATCCCCGCCCGCCCCCCAAAAATCTCAAAGCATAGAAGACCTTACAACATTATCAACATACAATTGCATGGCATATAGGTGATAATTATGTCTTGATATATTTTTAGATATTTGGAAGCCCTTCTTAAAAGCCTATGTATAGAAACTTTTCTCTCTTCGCTTTTAGCCCTCCTCTCTTTTTTCTTTCCTTCCTCATATTTTTCCTTTCTTTCCTCCCCCCCACCTCCCCACTCCCACCACTTTGGAAAACATTGTCATTGTGTTTCAGTCCTACTGTATTATCTTTTCAGTTTTTTGGCATTAACTTTTAACTAACAAATTAAAAAACAAAAACAGAAAACTACGGGGAGTGCAATATAAACTGACCACCCTGCTGCCCCAGAGGAAATGGCCCCGGGCTGCATGTGTTGCAGAGTTTTGAATTTCTGGTAAAATTCCCCTTTCTCACATGGTAGAAGTAAAGAGAACCATGGGATACAATAGCTACAAGATCATCAGATAGCCCACCCCATTCTCATTAACCGGCTCTTAAAATCTCAGTAACTCACTCTGGGACATTTGTAGTAGAAAGAATAAAAACATTTCTTATGGTTACTTGAAATTACAGACTTGTGTATGCTGCTTTCTTCACTACACATGCTTAGCAACCAACTGAACAGATCAACAGCAAACAAACAACTGCCTCCAACCCAGAAAAGAGAGGGAAAAGACACTCAGCAGAAAAGCAGGGCTCTCTTTGAATCAAAGGCTGGAAGTAATGATTAGTTACTACTGGACAGGCAATTATCTCAACCCAGAAAAGGCCCTCCCAGTCATACAAACCACAGACAACATGGGAAGTTTCAAACAAAACTCCAACAGCATCATAACAAGGTCTGTATAGGCATGAAATATCGTGAGACTACGTACAAAATTGCTACTCCCGGAATTTATAGCCTGAAATTTAATGGTGATTGAGATCTCATTCCCTCTAGGATGGAGCACTGGGAATGAATCAGCAGGTGCTTTCCTTGACTGCAACTATCACACACCCCCACACACAGATGGCATACCCTGCATACCCAAAGCAACATTTTCCCCAAATATATCTATATTCTGTCATTGCTCTAGCTGGCCTTCTTAGTCAGGCAAGGATTTCTACATTGACTTGTCATGTCAAATATTTGCCCAATTAGTTCTGCTAGAAGTGGTAATTATCAGGATTCATTCAGCAGATCACGGAATGAGTTGCTGTCTTATAACACACATTCCTAAAACCTTTTCTGGAAGAGACTCATTATTTTGTGGACATTCAGAAATGACTTTCCCGAGTTTAAAAAAAAGTATCTTCTATTTGATGAGTTTTCCCTGTTACAAACTTCAAACCACAGAACAAATATTTAACTTAAAACCAGTTCATGCTCACCGTCCAGGCTCTTCATTTTAAACTTTGCATCATCTTAACATTCAACAGTACTTCTGAACTGGCTTCAAGAAGGAAAGGAAGCAAAGATGCACCATTTTTCCAAAGGAGAACATCATCACCCTACCCCAGCCTTTTGGACAATGATGGGAAATGTTTTCCTTTTATCAAATCAGATTACCTGTAACGACTGATGAGAATTTCTTACAGCCTTGCTTCTGTCTCATTGTACTGTTGGTCTATATTTATGACTCTCTTCCTTTCCAGCGCTTGCCTATTACTGTCTCTGGTAAAGAGTTGCAAAGCACTGGGTAAGAGGGTGATTTTCATCAGGAGGTCAGGCAGGCAGAAGTGTGCTTACTCCTTCCTCTTCCTGCTCCCTCCACCCCATGCCAACATTCCTGATATCTGTTGCTGCTGTATCTGTAGGACAAAGTGGTTGGGAAGGACATTTACAGCTGAAAAGCAGCAGACGGAAGGGAGGGGGGGAAGTGAAGACTCTCCTCCTGCACACCATTTTCTCTGCTGCCTTGTAGCTTTTGGCAGAAACTCAAGTAAGGTTCTTCAACCCAGATCTGCCACTTCATTTGCAGTTCTAGCAAAATCAGACACTGATTTCTCTCTAACGGTGGCTTTTTGCGTTGGGGAAGCACTTCCACTTTTGCAAGGTGGGGCACCCAGTTTTGACTGACATTCTTCCTAACAGCTACAGGCCCCTCTCATGGTATCTTCCTCCAGAAGCCAATGTGTCCTTCAGAACAATACAGGTTATGGTCCAGAGGGCGACAATAAACGTGTGGGTGGAGTGTACTGCCTTGCGCAGACATCATCATTTTATGCCGAGAGAATGACATGGACTCTCGGTGTCCCCGTGTTTATTCCGGGCAATACTTCAGAATTTATAGACATGGTTGTTCTTTCTGTGGTCCTCCCCTGGGGCTCCCAATTGCCCTTCTCCTCCTCCTTTCTGATTTGTCATAAGTTACGTTTCTTACAGCCCAGAAAGTGACAAACATCATTATGAAGTTGCCACATCTTTTTTGCTCCCTTCCTATCTGGAACCAGTGTTATAGCTGAGCCAGGGCTCTGGTCAACTACTTTTCGATTAACATATCCTAATGGCCTAAATTCAATTGCTAGGCCAAACAAGAGCAAATCAACATAATCAATGGGTTTTACATAAATGCCAGCTTCCTGTTTGCAACCCAATTCAATGGGTCTGCTCTAGCCAAGACAAGCAATTGGAATATGTCCATGTTGTCTGAGGGGTGATGGTGGTGGTAAAGGACAGATTGTTCAAGCAACAATATATGTTGTAAGTTATCCCTATTGTAACGTGAAACATTTGGTGGTGATTTGGTTCTTGAAGAGGCAACTACTAAGGCCTGCCAGGTTTACACAAGAACGTTCCTGTCCTAGAAGTGAAAACTGCAAAAACTGGTTTCTTGTCTTTGAGATGAAGTTTTTCTCCCTAGTCCCAAGAAAAGACTATCACAATGAGCACCTGCTCTTCAAAATGGCACCAGTGCTGCTGATACATCACTGCCAAGGCTCTCCTTTTGGTACAATCTGCATGGCTCCCCCACACTCTAAGTAAAAAAAAATCAATACCTCACCAATTTAAATGAGCATTGCCTACAGTCCTAAATTCATGTTACCTGGGAGTAAGTCCCACTAATCTCAGTGGCACTTACTTCTGTTGAAGAAATATATAGAACTGTATTTTTAAACAAACTAAAATCTGGAAGTTTAAACAGGAATCACTTGATTATATCTGCTATATTGCTTCTTCCTGATAGGATAGGCTCTTTCAGTCCTTCCTCCATGAGTTAATCATCCCTTACTCTCCAAGTTCTGCAGCTTTTTCAACTGTAGCAATGAATTTGGGGCAGTGTTAGCAATGTTCCTGTAGACAGCATATAAGACTGTAAAAATTCCAACATCTACAGAATGGCAACCTTCCAGTATCTTTTGGGAATTAGAGTTTATAGGACAGGTGACTTGTAGTCAGACGCCCCTCTGCTTGGACCATGAGTCACTCTTGATTCCTGGTAAGTCTAAAAACAAGCAGTCAAATCATTTTCTCTCCTTGTTCTTCCAGCCATCACACTGGATGCAATTCTCTTAGAAATGGCTTTAAGCATTATAGAAAACATTATCCATGATTTCAACTAAAAGCAACTATTCCAAAGGAAAATATAACCTAAATCCCCTGGTAAATGCTAAATGGAGGACACATTTGACTCAATGAGATTCATGGAAGTGCTAGATTACCATTCAGAAGTTGACTCAATGGGTCTACCCAGACCTTCGGACAACAGAACACTCTGTGGAAGAGAGAACAGGATCGAGGAGGGTATATGGAACATTGCTGTTTAGTTACTCCAATTTCATCACAGAAAGATCTCAAACAGCAGGGCTGGAAAAACCTCTGTTTGAATCCTTGGTGATCTGCTCTCCAGTTGGAGGAATATAGGAAGCTGACTTAGATCAGATCACAAGTGCATTTAGCCCAGTGTTTTTGGTACTGATTGGGAGAAGCTCTCCAGGGTTTCAAGCAAGAGTTTTTCCTGCCCTGCCTGGAGACATTGGGTCTTCTGTACA
Source organism: Pogona vitticeps (assembly GCF_051106095.1). NCBI lineage: Eukaryota > Metazoa > Chordata > Lepidosauria > Squamata > Agamidae > Pogona > Pogona vitticeps. The sequence goes on from NC_135784.1 coordinate 255,559,768, forward strand.
GAGAGCAGATGCTCTACCATTGATGCAAGCCCTTGTCATGTTCCTATCGAGATAACCATTACTGGACTGGATGGACTACATGCTTTAGAAGAAGTACTGATGAGACTACAAAGGAGGACAAAGACCACACACTAGCAAGAGTGTGTGATCCGTAAGACCAATGAGCCAAGTGACCAGAAATCAGAGAACACAGATAAGAGGATATCCTCAAATTGACCACAGTTTAATATTAGGCTTTAAAGGTAAGCACATTTTTTCCTCTTGTCTTGATCAGAAAACTTGTCATAGAATCATAAGATGACAGAGTCAGAAGGGAATCAAAAAGTCTTCTAGTCCAGAGTTGGACAAAGTGTGGTTCTGGGATAGCATGTGCTCACCAATCAGGTCCCTAGCTCCAGATTCCCAAAATGGGTTTTCCAAGTTTAAAAAAGTGAATTAGCATTATTGGAAGGTTGCGGCCCGAACCAACAGTATTTTTATACCAGAAAATATCCATTTGTTTTTAAAAATTGGATGAAAGTTTTCACCTCTGCTAAAGCATCCCTGAAAGTGATCAGTGTCAATTAGTTAAAGAGGAAACAGATGAAAAGATAAGGCACGCTAACTCAAGTCTCTCATATCATGGAACAAAAAAAAAACTGTACGAGCTAAGCTATTTAAAGTCATCCCACCCCTTAACTATTTAAAGCTATCACACCCTCCCAACTCCCAAACACACACACACTCACACTAAGTGTTCTTGCTAACAAAATTGCATCAGTCCTCAACAATTATCCTTTTTGGTAACTTCTGTTTAAAATTTCCAATCAAAAGTAATATAAACAGTACATGAATTCTCCATTCCTTTGGTTGGAAAATTATACTGCATACATATTGAGTTTAAAGTGTCTGTAGAAGAAAACATTTGCTTGATCCAAGAAGAAAGCTTTTCCTTGTAATCTAACATTAGTAGGAAATGAATGAATTCGTGTGTAGTTTAGACTAGGAAATCAAAGCAACTCCAAATTCTAGCAGTCCTTTCATTATCTAAAAGTAAAAGGCAGACAACAGTACCATGTAATTATTTTAATTTTAATGTCATGCTTTTCGTAGCCACATAGTAAATCGCCTGAATGTGCTCAATCTGTTCACTTATCTGGATCTGAAAACATCATCCTAAGGCAATTGTGAACAAATCTACACACAAATAGGTATCTTCCCAGACATCTATTTCCAAACTGAGCTGACCTTGTCGTTGTAACACAGGTCAGCCCAGAACAGCAAGATGAAAACTACAGTTTGAGATACTGCAGGATCCTCTGCCTATACTACATATATGAAAGCTTTAAGAAAACAAAGAACCCTTTTAAAAAAATCTCACAAATCTAAAAGGCTTCTAACAACAATAATGATGACACTGAAATTTATATCATTTTATTCTGTCTTGGTATCATTTTGAATATCCCCAATGATAATTTCATATCAAAAGTGAATGGAGCCAAAAGGAATAAGGCTAAGTATTGAACAAAGTACAGTAGAATGATTGTTGAATACAAAGGACAACACAGTGCTGAGGAGCTATTCATGGGACAGTGATACAGTGAGCGCACTGTTTGGAAACACTTGCACATTAGTGCAAGCAAAACAGGAGGGAGATGGTCCTCCTTTGTCCCACATGAATTCAGGTTATAGTTGAGCTCCTTCCCAGGACTTTAGAGGTTATGTTTTCCATCCCAATTTAAAATCACTGAGAAGTCTCCATCTGTTGCCCTGAATTGAGATTCTTTCACTGTGGATTGAATTGCTCCATCAGTTGCCAGCAATACTTTGTGTTCAAGCTGGAGGCACCAACTGACAAATGGAATCCAACACTGCCTTGCTCCCAAAGTTTTCTTCCCAAATTTAGAAATAAGTCCCACTTTGTTGAGTATCACTTAGTCCCAGACAAGTCTGACATGTGCATAGGATTTCAGTGTGTTACATACCATCAAGTTGCTTCCAACTTATACAGTAATGACCCTAATAGGACTTTCAAGGTAAGTGAAGTATTTAAGGAGTGGTTTTACCAGCATGACTGGCACCAGTCAGTTTCCATGGCTGACTGGGGACTTGAACTCAGGCTCCAGAGCCTTAGTCCATCTCTCTATCCATTACACCATATTGGGAACTAGGGAGAAAATCATACTCAACTGAGCAGAGCATGCTGCAATTCTCTCAAACTTACTGCAAGGATATCTGCAAGCGGGATCTGAAGGCCTTAGGAATGGCCCTCAACAGATGGGAAACCCTGACATCTGAGCGTTCAGCCTGGAGGCGGGTGTTGCATCATGGCCCCTCCCAATGTGAAGAGACCCTTGTCCAGCAGGCCGAGGCAAAGAGGCAGTCACAAAAGCAGCAAAATCAGGGAGCTGGTCAGGGGACAGATTGCATTTGTTTTCAGTGTGGAAGGAACTGTCACTCTCGAATTGGCCTTCTCAGCCACACTAGATGCTGTTCCAAGCCCTCCATACAGAGCACGTTATCATAGTCTCTTGAGACTGAAGGATGCCTAACTGCTTGGTTGCACAAAGCAGGACTTAACAAACAAGTGAAAATGCACAAAGCTTGTTTGTTTTTGATCAGTGGCAAGGTAGCTATTAAAAACAAGGCACTTCTAATTAAAGTTTAATAAAACAGAATGGGGAAGATTACCAACCTCCCAGCTATAATTACTGGAACAAATGAGTGTATACCTGAGTGATGCCAAAAGAGCAGAGTAGCAACACCAACTCTATAAAGTTTTGTGGCATGGAGTAAATGTTGTGAGATTTTGCCATCTTCTATTTACCTAGTTCTTGCTCAGCCAATAATATGCCAAACATGCCTCGTCATAATGGTTCTGGTGATGCTAGTCTTGCAAAAAAAGGCAAGTTAAACCCATGCTTGGAATCAGATGAGCAACTCATTAGCACCAGAAATCAAAGTAAAAAGACCCAAATCAGAAAAAAGAGACGATGAAATCTAACTTGCAACTCCCTCTCTATTGCCTCAGCAACTTGCACAACTGCCCAGTAAAGAGCCCACGGATCCAAGACAGCGGATTTCCCTATGTGGCCTCTAATGCAATTTCATGTAATTATTGAGATCCAAATCCGAATAGCTTAAAAGGATAACTGTCTGAATGGGAGTGCAGGCACAGCTGGGAAATCCCAAGGAAGTTGCCTTTCAAGGATGAGTACAGGAAGCAGAAGGAGATAAAATAGGTGTGTGAGCAAAGTGTTGTCTGCTCCTTTAAATACATATGTATTTATTTCTTTGCATCTCTCTCTCTCTCTCTCTCTCTCTCTCTCTCTATCTATCTATCTATCTATTTCTCCTTCATGGATTGTTGCCTTGTTGTAGTGAAGGGGCTTGAGTAACTCAGAGAAGCTATGGGCTATGCCATGCAGGGCCACCCAAGGCGGACAGGTCATAGTGGAGAGTTCCGACTAAACGCAATCCACCTGGAGTAGGAAATGGCAAGCCCCTTCGCCACGACAAGGCAGCAATCCATGAAGGGGACTATCTCACTTACCTTGCCTTAAAGGCCTTGTTAGGGCTGCTATTAGTCGGTTATGACTTGAAGGCACATGATAACAGCAATGATAACAAAGCAAATAACTGACAATTTGCTGCAATGGTAACAAAGCAAATAACTGACAATTTGCCACCTCACTCTACCTAATATTAGGGCTGGTCCTGTGCCTTTGTACTTATGCAAACCTTAGGGCTTTCTCAAGCCTGCCTATAATAGTCTCTTGTGCGCGCTTCTGCATTTTTGGCGACACACACATACAATGAGTTTGCTATTACTATGCATGATTTATTTATAGAGAGATCTCTTAGAGGCCATCAACTTCTCCCACTGCCTTTTTCTGGAACTCAGCATATGCTGAAGTAAGTCATGATTGCCTCACCTCTTGCTAAGCTCTCAACTCACATTTATTACAAAAAGCACAGCTACCAAAAGTTGGTCAATTGCAAAGCTGGAGTGCCTGGGACGTTTCTGAAAATCAAAAACAGCAACTCCCAGGTTTCTTGCTCTCTGCTTTTCCCTTTTTCAAACTGACCCTGAGAGGTGGAGATTGCAGCTGCAAGGAAAATGGCATTCTTCTTCATTTCTGCTAGCCAAAATGACTCTTCAAGCAGGGCAAAGGTAGGCTGAGCCAAAGCCTAGTATTTATCAAGAAGCAATTATGTGACTGCTTTAGCATCAAATTGGTGGAGTGGTGTTGGGGAGATCCAGGGTCAAATCTCGATTGGCTGAGAAGCTCACTGGATGAACTTGGCTCCATCACTCACTCAGCTTAATATACCTGACAGGGTTATTCTGACCACTGGCTGTATCATCTAGATGTCTTGGGATCCTTCTGAACAGCCAATCCAACATCTAAAAAAAATTGGGTCTGGCAGACACAATTGCATGTTTAAGATGTTAATACATGAACATCTTTGTATTTTAAAAATTGAAATTAAAGCTCGTTGGCCGCTGTTTTGTTGGTTGGTATATATGCTTAAAGGGACGTGGTGGTGCTGTGGGCTAAACCGCAGAAGCCTGTGCTGCAGGGTCAGAAGACCAAGCAGTCGTAAGATCGAATCCACGCGACGGAGTGAGCGCCCGTTGCTTGTCCCAGCTCCCGCCAACCTAGCGGTTCGAAAGCATGCAAATGCGAGTAGATAAATAGGTACCATCTCGGTGGGAAGGTAAACAGCATTCCGTGTCTAAATCACACTGGCCATGTGACCACGGAAAGATTGTCTTCGGACAAAACGCTGGCTCTATGGCTTGAAGAGCGGGATGAGCGCCGCCCCCTAGAGTCGAACACGACTGGACAAAAATTGTCAAGGGGAACCTTTACCTTTACCTATATATGCTTAACACTCCTACAGATGGCTTTCAAAACTTGGATTAAGTGTGTTCTGGGGTCTTTTTCAACCCTGCAAGAATTTCAGTGTATTCAAGACCAAGAGCAGAGTTAGTGTTACAGTTTCACTTTCTACGACAGATCTCCAATTTCTTGAACCAGCTGAGAATTGCAACACAGAAACACAGGGTTGATCTATAAACAGCCACAGTACTGGATCTCATTTCTACTTTTTAGCATCATGGTTCACTGAAAATTTTTATCAGACACTGTATTAGATTGGCTGGACCAAAACAGATAAAATAAAATAAATTAAATTATTTGTTGAAACAACTTTTTGCTTAGTTTTTGTCTGACAGAAAAAAAAAACCCGGACAACTCCTTTTAGGGGAAGTGGCTGAAACTCAACATGGTAAAATGCTTAGCTTATAGGTCTCCTTCTGTATAAATTCTGCAACAAAACATAGCTGTGAAGGACCTGGTTCATGAAGGTAAAATCCTCTCTTCACCTTCCTAGTTCTGCGAAACAGAAGGAGAGGAAAGCGTAATTCAAATTCGAACAAGAAAAGCGAGAAAGAAACCTCAACCATCTCACTTTGAAAAGTGCCTCCATCAAGCTGGCTTAATTGTCTGTTTCTCTAAGGAAAGGCGCTAAACCCGGAATTTGGCTCAGATCCTGAAGCTCTGCTTAATGCCGGCAGTTTCCGCAGACACAATTAACATGCAAATCAGCCGCCGAGCGAGGGGAGCAAGGAGCGAACCAAGAAACGTCAGAAAGGGCACGGAGTGAAGAGGGGTGTGTGTGTCCTCTTTCGCTTGCGCTGCCCCCTTCGGCCGCTGGGGGCGCTGGCGATAAGAGTGGCAGCATTAAGATTAGCGGCAGGCAGTCGGTTTCCCAGGCCGGGGGGGGGGGCGGGGGCTGGGAAGCCGAAGGATTAATTTATTAGCGCTGCGGCCGCCGCCGGCGCTCTTGCTGTTCATCGGGCTGATTGGCTCAGGGACAGGGACGGATTAACCTAGGCAGCAGCTCTCAGGCTGCGATCTGGGGGAGGGCGTGGGGGTGGAGGAGTGGGCAGGGAGAAAGAAAGGCGGGTTGATGGGACGGAGCAGACGGACGTGCCGAAAAAGATCCCTCAAGGAGCCCCGCAGTGTCTCTCCTCTGGCGGCGGCGGCGGCGGCGGCGGCTGCTACCGCGGGCTTGCGGTGTCGTGTGGATCAAATCAAGAAAGTGACGCGGTTGCAAGAGTTTCTACTTGGGGTGGGGGGGTGGGGTGGGGGTCTGAAGTCCTAGAGCTCGGGGGAAAAAAGCGGCCGGCGGTGTGCTCTGACGTGCACTCGCGCCTCCCGAGAACAAAGCGTGCTTCGCCGAAGCCCGAGGACTTTGCCAAAAGAAGCGGACTTGCTTCGTTCGCTTCTGGCTCCGGGAGGATGTCCGCAGGGGTGCCGCCGCGGGCACCCTATTACTTAACGGGCCCAGGCTTACCGCAAAAGGGGAGGGAGGGAGGGAGGGAGGGAGGGAGGGGGAGAAAGGCGAGCCATGGCACAGTAGCCCCTGTGTTTTTTGTGGGTGGGTGTGTTGGACGGGTACCAAACTCTGGCAGGTTTTTCAAGCAAGAGACTCACTGACGCAGCGCCCCCTGCTGGGAAAAGGGGCGAACAGCACGAGAGAAATCCCGCGCCGCGGCCGGTCTCCCCGGGCGAAAGCGCCGCCGTCGTGACGGAGGACGGAAATCTTGGGCCCGCGCCGTGCCGGTGAGCCCCCGGGGCACCTTTTCTGCGGGCCCAGGTGGCCGGAGGGGCGCGCTCCTGGCGCTCCGGTTCCCGTTATAAGGCGGGATGCCCCGAGAGCTGCAGCTTCGCCCGTGGCGCCCCGCAGGCCCCGCTCGGAGCCCAGGCAGGGCGGGCGCCCCGGGGCTCGTCCCGCTCCTCTCTTCACCGCTACGGGAACCTCTCTCGCACGCGGTCCCTGACCCGAAGCGCTTGGCGAGCGCGCGGCTCCCCCTCCGAGCCTGTTTTTCTGCTCCGTTCCGGGTTCGTTCCGCGCAAAAATCCGGGAAAGTTTGATGCCAACTATGAAAAGCGGTACGCGCGCACACACGCGCGCACATACACATACACACATATAATACGCGTGCTCAAGTATCATTCACACACACACACACGGAAATGAGGTTTACTGATTTTTCGACATGTTTTCCCAAGATGGTCTTTAGCCAGGCAGGGTGGCTTCCTTGCCAACAGCGTTCGGGGAAATACTTGTCTTTCCCACATTCCATGTGTCACCCCAATACGGAAAGACGGCCCTGTCAACATTTTCTGAAACGCGCAGAGAGAGAGAGAGAAAGAGAGAGAGAGAGAGAGAGAGAGAGAGAGAGAGAGAGAGAGAGAGAGAGAGAGAGAGAGAGAGAGACACACACACACACACACACACACACACACACACACACACACACACACACACACACACACACACACACACACACACACACACACACACACACACACACACACACACAAAGAGAGAGAGAGGTTTCATGGCTGAAACGTCCGTCCTTGGAGCGCAATCCTAGCCACGTCTATTGGGAAGGGAGCACCGCGGAGGTCAACGCGGCTGACTTCCAGAGGAAGGATGCCTGATGCCGAAAGCTTACTGTCAGCACACAACGGTCACGCACACGTGTCAGTCCAGTCACACCCGGTGAGGGGCTTTCGATGACCGAGAGCCACTGCTGCCCGTGGAATCCCGGCCCGCCGTGCTTGATGCCCATTGCCTTTGGGTTCTGTAAACTTACAGCCCTTTTCTATTTTTTTCGGAAGAAACTGAGTTCAGAGTCACTTCGTTCACTCGTATCACTTATTGCAATGTATCCGTATCTTTGCTGGGATAAGAAGGACTTAATACATCCCCTTTAAACTTTTCTATTTTAAAAAAATCGATGGACAAATCCTTCTTTGTAGCTCATGCTTTGGAGTATTCCACGCACATCCCCACTTCGGCCTGCCTTTTCTTTTCTTTTTTAAATCAGTTTTTTTTAATTAGGCAGAAACTCACTCCGCGTCTCTCCGTTTCACCCCATAAGCCTCCCCATCGTCCAGTATAGCGGACGCAGAGACGTGGGGGGGGGAAGGAGGGTAACCAATTTATCACTCTCGGTGGTGCCTCTCTGAAGATAGACTGGTGAGCAATTCTGTTGGAAATTTGCCAGTGCCCACCCTGCATCACATACCCTCCCCACCACCACCGTTGCCCTACTCCCCCCCCCACACACACACATGCACAAACGTCCCACAGTCGTTCATGCGCAGAAGTGGGTGTAATCGGTGGAAATAATTATCGGGCCAGTCCGTTTCCACGGAATCCAGCCCGGGATTTGACTCCACCTCCAGCCAAGCTGCTTTCCAGTGACAGAAGAGTTGGGACGGAGACTAGCAGGGGGAAGAGAGGCAGGGCACGGGGGAGAGCGAGGGCGAGAGAGACGCGGCTCCGAAGTCAATCCCCCAAAGCAGTTCAATGACCAGGAGAGCCCGGGCAAAGCGCGCTTTCCTGCTGGGGCACAAGGAGGAGCGCTGCCTACCTCGGAGTTTTCCCCGGACAGCCTCGCCAGCCGGGACCACTTTTGGGGAGAGGCAGGGCGAGACCCTGGCAAGTCTTCGCCCGAGACCCGTCGGAAGGGGACTTACTGGAGTGCAAAGCCGAGCGGCGCTTGGAAGAGGAGTAACCGGCGCTCTTTTGCTATTCACCCCCCCCCTTTCCCACACCCGCCCTGGCCCTCTTTTCCCCCCTCCGTGGAGATGAACACATCGCCTTCGTATTCCCGAAAGTCGAAATATTAGATTTCCCCCCCTCCCCGTCCTCCTCGCCCCTGCTGCCCCTCCGAAGCCCACATGTAATAATGACAAAGGATTGCATCGGCGAGAGTGGATCGAGTTTCGCTGAGCGATCCCCTTAAATGGATTACTAAATGGGACACTCCATCAGCTAGTCCTGTCCTCTTAAGCTTCCCAGATACATGCACCGACGAGGTACGTGAACCGCTGCCCAGCGCTGCGCTCCGGGATCCCGATTGTCCTCGGTGTGAGTGTGTGAGAGGTGTGGTATTGTGTGGGGTTGCGTTGGGGAGCCATCCGGCAGGCTGCGATGCGAGGAGCAGCGGTTTGCCCGGTCCTGCAAGACCGCAGGACGGGGCTTGAGGAGGATAACGCGGATGAGGATGAAGCGGCGCACCGGCGGCAGGCGAGGGCTTGGGACAAGCCACTTTCTCCCCCCGGGGGGGCGGGTGCGCGGCTTCTTTTGTGGGCTGGGAAGAGGAATACATCCAGTTTTCTGTTTCCTTCGTGTCGTGCTTCTGTTTGCACGAGCGAGCAGACGAGCACTGGGTACGTTTGTTTTGTTGGAAGCGCGCCGGGATCTTTCGCCCTTTTCCCCCGCCCTTCCTCCTCCTCCTCCGCCTCGCTGTCCTCCGCGCTTTCTCTCGTTTCTAATATTTCTGGCTCGGGGGCGACTTTGTCCCGCTGCCCTCCGGCGGGCACGACGGGAGGGGCAGTTGCCTCGGCGGAGCTGCCACCCACCCCCCACGCACAGACACACACACACACGCCACACAACGCGCCTCCCGCGGGGCTCGCGGCTCGCCGCCCTCGCTCCTGGCCCGGCTTTCCGCGTCCCCTCCAAGCACGAGGCTTTCTTGGGGGGCGAGGATGGGCGTGGAGTCTTTGTCTCCGAGACAATGTGACGGCAGAGGAGAAGAGGCGGCGAGGAACTGGGGCAGGGTGGCGGAGCCGGGGAATGAGGGGAGGGGGCCGTGGCCGCCGACGCTCTTCAGGCGACGCGGGGAACTTGGGGCTGAAGGCGCGCGGGAGAAGGCGAGGCGCCCCCTCTCCCCGCTCCGCCCCTGCCGCGGGCCAACGCCTCTCCGCCGCCTTCGGCGCGCTGCCTGCCGTGGCCCACCCCCTCTGGGCGTCCCTGGGGTGCTGGTGGGAGCCGGGTGTGTATGTTGCCGCGGGGGCCGCCGCCGCCGCCGCCCGTCCCTGGCTTTGTTCGCAAGGCTGGGGACGGAGGTTGACGCAAGCTCAGGGCTGCTCTCGCCACACACACACCCCCAGACCCCGTGGCGGGACGGGGAGGCCTGTCAGTCGGCTTCTCCCGAGACAGCTGAGGGGAGAAGAGGAGATTTGGGGTGTGCGCCTAATAATAAAGGGGAAGGGAGTGTCGGGTTCCTCGGAGCCTCCTCCGAGGCTGTCAGCAGCCTGTCTTGCTGTCGCCGCCGCCGCTGCTCCTGTTCTGCTTGCCTTCCCGCGGACGCTGGGGCTGAGCGGGAAGAAGAGCAGGAGGGGAGCGCGCTCAGAGACCACCTTTCTCTCGCGTCTGTTGAAGTCCCTCCTGGTGCCTGGCTGAAGGGAGGAGTTGGCTGGCTGTTTGGCTTCTCCCCCACCCCTTCCCTGGGTCCTTTCCTTGTCCCTGCCCGTGTGTGGAGGGGAGGAAAAGCTGGCTGGCTCCGTCTGCGCCTCACCCCCCCCATGCCACCCCGCTTGCCCGGGCACACCCCTCTCCTGGTGACTTCGGTTGACCAGAAGTGTGGGGAGAAGGAAGCAGCGGAGAGAACTGGACGGGGGAAGGGGAAGAGAAGGGACCTCGTGAGGGAGAAGCGGCCCCTCTTTGTCGGGTGGCTTAGGATGTCTGAAGAGGAAGGCAAGAGGACAGGACTGGAAGGAGGCGTGGCTGAAGGTTGGGAGCTGCTTTCTGTGGGACAGAGCGGGAAGCGCGGGATGAGGGCAGTCAACACTCCTTGTGCAGGTAATAGGGTATGGGGGAGGGGAGGGACCTCACGGGTACATTAACTGAGAGAGAAAGGCACTCTCAAAGTAGTCCCTTGGGAAAGGAAACTTCTCAGAGACTCTCCTTTTTAGTGCTTTATTACTTGACTGGTAGCCCACTCTACTGGAAAAACACTGGATTAACACCAGAAGGGTGAAGTGTATGCGTGCAGTGTAACAAACATGAGTAGATGCATGTGTCTGCACACATCTGAGCACCATCCTGTGTGTGGTGAACTAAAATTGAGCTTCCAGGAGTCAGGGCTTCTCCGGGATAAAAGGAAAAACAAATTCACTGCAACTGCATGGTTCTCTGACACAATGTGTGAAATAATCATGAGAAGTGCGCATTTGAGCATGTGCAGAGTGACTTTCCCTCTGCCACTGGCGAAATCTCAGAATCTCAGAAAGCTCCCACATTTGGGATTTTTGAACACAATTCCCAAGGCACCGGTTTTGTGAAGGTGTGAGCGCCGAACCTCTTGTTTTAGCAGCAAAGCGTTGCTGCCCTAGATAATTAGAAGATTCAGTTGTCCTCCCTTAACATATCTCAAATGAACTCCTTAAGGGAAACAACCAACATTAAGACATTTGTAGAAGACAGTCTTCTTCTGGATTGTGCAATGGAGTTCTTGTGTCTACAAGCCTTAAAACTGCTGCCTGGCAAAGGTGCCCAAAAACTGGAGGGAGGGAGAAGAGTCTAATAGAAACTCTCCAGTTGTTGGAAAAACAGGAACAGTTTCTGGGAGACTGCTAAGCACCTTCACTTCCTCCCAAGACTACCCAGTCTCCTTTGGAATAAAAGAAAGAGATCAGAGGAGTTCTGCGAATTGAATCATACCACCAGCAGCCTTGAAGCCAGTTGAGCAGCAGGGGGCAGAGGCTATTGATGCTGGCAAAGAGAGAGAGAGAGAGAGAGAGATGATTTTGTGAAGGATTTGGATTGTGTTTGCGCTGGGTAGCACATGAGAATAGAAGACTCTCAGTTAAGAGCCATGGGTATTAAGTGCCCTGGTTTCAAATTTGCATGAATTAAGGTGGAAGATTACAAATCGCCATGCGTGGTTTCCCTTGCCTGCTAGTCTGTTCCTCCCCCCCCAAAAAAAAAAAACTCATGGGAGTTGCAGGACTGGGAACAAGGCTGTGAAATTTGTTGCCTGTTTGGAGCATTCACAAAAGAACTAACAGCGACCACTGACATCTCCTCTAGAGTAGACAAAGATTATATTGACTAGGTTCCAGATCTACAGAATCCATTGTTGACATTGTCAGTTCCAGAAACTTTTCTCAGATAGGAAAATGTGTCTCCAGAGAGTGTTGGCGCACTCTGTTTTGTTTTCCAAAAGTTTAATGGAAAACAGAGTAAAAATCTGCTCAGCTTTGATAAATGTACCCAAGATAAGGACTGAACATTAAAATCATGGCCTGTTTTAGACTTTGAGCAGTTTTAGCAAAGAGAAAAAACCATAATGTGAGATGAGAGAGTGTGGGGAAGCACAGCACTGTCAGGGATTAAAGAATTTCTGTCACTGGCTTTGTTATGCTGTCTCTATTGCATCTTTGCAACTGTTGTCTTTTTTCCCACTCTGTATGCCTGTATTTGTGTCTCTGCCCCTATTTTTGTGAAGGAAATTAGTCTTTTCTGTTTTTTTTTTTCAAAAGAGCTTTGGTTCTTACAAATACGTTTGCAAGTGCAATGATTTATGCTCATTCAGACACTTCAACTGCTAAAACAGCAAGTAGGCAAAGTTTAATTTGTTTGCAAGGGGCCAACATTTGGTCATTCACAGCCTCAAGAACATAATGGAGTATAGATAATTAAAAACACATTTCCATGATAATATGCAAGCAATTGAGCGGCTTGTATGAAAAAAGAAGAAGAAGCCAGAAGCTACCAATCATATTTCAGGATCAAGGTTAATAATTAATCTAACATTAAATAAAAATGCCAGAATCCTGTCTGCACTTTTTGGAGAACTTTCAGTTTGCCTCTATTGATAAACGAAATACTTCTTTCAACAAACTCACAGTTTGTATTTCTCAAAAACCCAACAAAGTCCCTGCATCAGGGAATTGTTCACATGCTTCTTCCCACTCTTTCATAAAGAAGCAGTGAATGGGGAAAATATAGCTTTTGGAAACCTTATGAAAGATGTAGAATGTGTTAACTACATATGTTCTCAGCTTCATGAAATGACAAGAATATAGTTAAGTGAAAGTACAGGATATTCCTATACTCATGGCGTTATTTCTCTTGGATTGCAATGATCCTACTTAAACATTGACAGCTACTTATAAAGCTTAAAAGCAAAAATATGGCGCTTCTGAACAAGCCATTAAAACTATATAAAGGACATCAGTTCTTGATCCCTTCTTACAGAGGAGAATTTATTGACTTCAGCAATAGCTTAACATAAAGGAAAGTACAAGACTGATACATCTTATCTATTAATGCAGAAATGAAGAGGTAGAGGAAGGAGAGGGAGAGGGAAGGGAACAAATAGAAGATAGCTGGTTTACTTTCTTTATACAAAAAGATGGGAACCATAAGTTAAAAAACAGTGTCCACATATGTTCCCCATACTTTTTTTTTAGTTACTATCCCATTGCTTATTTTTTCTAATGATTAAAAAGATCTGTTTTCATGTGTTAAACTGGTGTTCTTAGAAGGGGAAATAACTGAGCGTTCATATAGATAAATAACACATGTGCTTAACATCCCCAGGTATTTAATGGTAACCAAAGCAGATGCTAGGCATAGCCCTTTTCCACAGGTTGTAATTAGTAAAGTTATTGCTGCTGAAGACTTAAAAAAAAAGGACTTCAAGAGTTAAGGGCAAGAAGCTAAAGGGAGGAAATTAATGACCTGTGATTAAATTCAAAGTGCCTATTTAAGAGGAAGTAGGCGGTTGTAAAGTTATTTGCTTGTTTGTTGAAGGAAAGAGGAAATTTCCCCCAACTAGAGTTAAGAATTCATAAATACATATCAAAGGAGTTCCCATAGTTTGCCACAGATAAAAGGGGATAAACGGACTTCCTCTAACACATGCATTGCATCCTGCTATCTAGAGGAATGCTTAAGTTGCTGTAGAGGTTCATCATTTATTAACTTGAAAGAATTAAGTCCAGCTATAGTAATGCATTAGGATTTCAGGTATGCTATAATGTGAAAAAGATGAAATAGTTACAAAACTGAAAGTCTTTACCATCTTTTTTTCTAATTAATGATTGTTTCATACGTAAAGCAAGAGCTTTGAAAATTTTGGCCCATGGTTCCCAATTGTAGCAATTTCAACTAGTAATTCCCAGTTATATGGTCCAAAAAAGTAACTTTTCTAAGCTCTGCTAAAAACATGGGATTCATCAGCAGAGCAGAATGGTTTTTACTGAAATCCAGTAGGATTTGGAGTCAAATAAAACAAGCCTTGCAAAATAAGAACTTAGGGTAAAACGCTTGTCTTCAGAGATAATATGTGACAGCTTATTGTGGATTCTAAGTAGCCTGACTTGTAACAATGCTGCAAAAAAGCAACATACTGAATGGAATCCAATCAAGGTGGATTAAAAATGAAGATGATCTAATGATCTAAGACAAATTATCACTCCTAATGTAAAGTAACTGAAGACACTTTGAGATTCAAGCTGGCATACAGTGTTGCTTTGGGACTTGGGAGATTTAGGTTCTAGCCCCTGCTGGGCCAGGAAACTAAATGGGTGGTCTTGAGCTAGCCATTTTCTCTTAACCTAAGCTAACCCACAGAGTAGCTGTGAAGTTTAAATGGAGAGAGGAAGACCATGTATGTTGCCATGAGATCTTTGAAGGAAAGTGGGATGTAAACATAACTAATAGAGAAACTGGGGTTTTCTAGTGTGCAAAGCATACCTAAGTGCACTGGACTGATTTAAAATTGGTTGCAGCTCACAACCCACCACCTGCTATCCATCACCTGGTGAAGGAACCAAAGCAGTACCTTCCTCCATTAGTGTAATTCATAACACTAGTAACTATTTCAAGTTATGGAGGATCGGACTCACTGTGAGTGCAACATGGCCAGGGGAGGATAGGGGAAGAAGATTTTATCTGGTGAGTCTGCACACACATATTCATATATGGAAGTCATCCAGAACAACTTTTAAAGGGAAATTCTGGGTCTTCCTCAGGTCATCCCTCCTATGCCTCTAAGGATGTGGTAGGGCTGCCTTTGATTTCTGTAAGAACAGACCTGACAGTTCAAATATTTTGATAGCCTCCTGAAAGACCACTTAGTTAAACTTAGCACTACTGAAAAGGGAACCAAATATGCTGCCTGATATTTGCAGACATATCCCTTGCCTTTGTTGGATAGTGCCACAAAAAAAAAAAAAAAAAAAAAAAAGATTGGTGGCTAGCTCCACCAATGTGGTGCCGAGTTGAAATGCTGGTTTGATTCAGCATTGGAAAAAAAATCTCCCTGTGATACCCACAGTTTAAGAAAAATACTGTATATTTAACTCATGGTTCTTACCAGTGCACTTTTACTGAAGGCATTTACTAGCTTATACTTTTGAACCATGCCATCAGTATACCTTGAAGGCAGATTCTGTAGCATCCCTGCATAAAAGTTCCTTTGACCCTGTGACCAGGGAGAAGTGGATGATTGTAAACTTTATGTCCTGTACTGTCCCTTTTATGAAGCCAATAGAGGAAGAACACTGGGACAGTTTATTGACAGCAGGTTCAAAAGTAGAGCATGGCAATTATTTCCTAGCAGATATAGTCCCTATTTTTTGTCTGCTAAACCTGTTTGACACCTCACCAGGCTGAGGTGACAAGATTAGCTATGGTAATTATTTCCATTAGGGTTGTAACTATCATTAGTAGTTTTTATCTCTTATTTTATAGTATTATTTGTATTAATTATATGATTCAATTGTAACTTGCTATGAATTGTAGTTGGAGAAATCATTATACAGTATTTGCGTGCTTATTTGCATATGTAGGTCAGCCTCTGAGTTGAGTACCATTTTGAACAGAAGCAAAAGCATGATTCATTTCTGAGACCTAAACTGGAGCCAGAGTGTGGTTTAGATTTAATTTCACCACCATGTTTAACTTCCCTCTTTCTCCAACCTATTCATCTCACATGCTTCTCAATATTTTCTCTATCTCAGCATAAGAAGACCGTAGTTAGTATTTCTTCCGGAACTGTCTTTAATTGGTGGGTTGTGGTGTGCTTATAGTAATTACATTTCAAAGCGCCATGTTCAGGTAGGTAAGGGATATGCAGTGATCATCTGACAAAGGTCATTTGACAAAGTGATGTAGCTGCCACCAGGTTGGCAGATGGTTTTTCAGGACAGTAGGACAGCAAAAGCAAGATTCAGGTCTGTAAATTTAGAACCTGCAGCCATCTGGATCGTAACATCCAACTTTTATTCCAATGCTCTTGCAATGCCTTGTTTCACCATTTATTGGGAAACAGCTAGCTCTACCCCCCCCCCCCATGAAATCTTCCTAACTCAGCAGCTACTGGTCTGCATGGCTTACTGTATTTTTTTTTTAATCTTGAAAAGCTGTTTGCTTGCTAGTTTTTGACATTTACAGTGGTGCCTCGCTTAGCGATGTTAATCCATGCAGCAAAAATTGCTGGTTACCGAAAACATTGCTAAGCGATTTTTAAAAGCCCATAGGAATGCATTGAAACCCCTTCAATGCGTTCCTATCGGCAAAAAACTCACCTTTTAGCGAAAATCCTCCATACGGCGGCCATTTTTGCTGCCTGGTATGCGAGGAATCCGTCCCAAAACACAGCGGGCGGCCATGTGTTTTTTCTGGTGGCCATTTTGGAACTGCCGATCAGCTGTAGGAAAAAGATCTCTATGTGATAACCGGTAAGCGAAACAGCTTACCGATCATCGCAAAGCGATTTTTTCCTATTTAAAACATTGCAATGCAATCGCTTTTTTGATCACAAATTCTTCGTCGCTAAGCGGTTTCGTCGTTAAACGGGGCGCTCATTAAGCGATGCACCACTTTATATCTTGTCTTTCCTCCACTGAGCTTATAGATGGAAACCTGGCTCTTGTTGCCAGGCCATCCTGACAACAACCCTGTGAAGTAGGTCATGCTAAGAGAAAGTGATAGCCCCAAGGTCACTAAAGCCATCTTACTGGCTCAGTGAGTAATTGAACTTAGATTTCCCAAATCCCAGTCCAACATCGTAAACACTACTATTGAAACTTTGAGCCCTTTCCCTGCACAACTTGCTAATTAAGGTTGCAGTCCTAAACACAGTTATTAACCCAAGATTCTGACAATCTCAGATTTCTGAGGAGGCATTTTTAAAGCATTTGTATGGTGATATTTTTAAAATATGTCCCCTCCTTCTTGGTTATGTGATTCTGGACTAGGGAGTTGCATAGCTGCTGACAGCTGCATGCTCACTCATTTTGATATCATCTCATCTCAGTGTTTTAACTTCCCTGGACTTGTAATAGCTCACACGGGTAACCCCTGGCTGCAGCATGTTATTGCATCCTTATGCTTCATAGATGGCCAAAGTATGGGACAGAGAACCAACATGATACGTCATGACCTTGCTTTGAGTAATGGAGAGGATGCTGGCCAAGATACTAGTTCTCAGGAATTGTCTTTGGGCAAACATTTCAGGAGTTGATTGTCGGATGTAAGTGATACAGTGTCTCTGACTAAATTTACTCAGCTGATAGGTCAGCTTACTCTCCATAAAGTAAGCTGAAATAACTGGATTTAAACAGAATTAGTGCAGTCAATTTCAGTGGGACTGAATTGGCTTAAATCCAAAAACTCTGGTGGATTGTGCTGAAAGATAGGTCAGCAGTACTTAATTATCTGATCAGGAATTTGGCCTGGAACCATGAATTAACATCTCTGCTATTATTATAGCTGTCTAAAGCCCTTCCAGTCTCATATTCTTGAGCTGAGAAACAGAGACACATTTGTAGAATCTTGAGATAAAATTACCAGTAGATTTCTTTAAATAAATATCTGTTTACATACAGTTGTGTTGTTTTGACCTACTTTTGTGAGTTAATAGCTACTTAGAGACCAAGATGCTCCCTACTGAATTACTGATAGTACACTAAAAAGTTGTAGTGCATATTTTTATAACATCTCTAAGCCAACTTTAGTATCCAAAGAGGCTGGCAACAATTGGATTTATTACAAAGTTGTGGCATAGACTTATTTCCTTCTAAAGTAGACTTTCTACACCTGGGGTGTATCACAAGATATGGATGCAGTCCTATGTCTGACGGTTCTTTTTATATGGAGAAACTTCTAAGAACCCACAGCATAGATGTAGAAACAGCCCAGCCAGAAATGTACCACCTTGGTAGCAACTGAGTTCTGAAACCTGCTATGGAATACCTTGTAGAACATTGCAGAAAGGAAACACTCAAAATATTCAGACTGACAAAGAATAACACATTTAGATATATTTATATAGAAGCTGTCTGCTAGTCTTGACAGTTAAGAAACATAAAATCTGCTAATGTTAAACAAAGAAGCACAGGAGGAACTAGAGGAAAGGGATACTATAAAAAGGGGGTGGGAGGGTAGGAGTCTCCATCAGATGAAGAAATGCATGTAACAATGACCAAAACAGAGGTTTTCAGGTAAGTTGTATCTGATCTTCATTGCAAGCTGAGTTTAAACCTACAGTTAACATTTAACATACCTAAAGAACTGTTACACAGGCACATATTACACTGCTTTGTTGAGAAGTTGGTCAACTGCTTTGTTTTCCTGAAATCTGGAGGAATTTCACATGGGATGAGTCCAGTGCAAAGAATTAGTTGTTAAGTGTATGAAATACAGTAATTTCTTTTTGTTCAAAGGGACTATTTAAAGCAGAGTCCCATACTGTATCTATCCAGACTGATTGAGAGATGGAAAATGATAACTCAGCTATTAAAAGAACTGACAGTTGCTGCATCTCAAGAGAGAAGACATATGGTAATTCATTGCATACAATACTGACCTTTCCTTTTAAAAGTATTCTTTAATAATAGCTATTACTATATACAGTAGAACAGATATTTGGAATTCACCCTTAATATATTGGCTCCCCACAATTCTATTTCCTTGTTACCATGTGAAACTTGTCCGGAAGGGAATCTGTCATATCATACTGAAAATCTGGGATATTTTTATTTTTGCCTGCATGCCAGTAGGATGAAGCTGTTGCCACATGTTTTTTTTAAAAACTGTGCTCTATTACTCTTGTGTCTTCTCTACCCAGCTGCCTTCAGTGGAAACCAAATACTTAGAGAGAAGGATTAAATATTTTTATTGCCAGGATCCATCCAAAATCTGGGTCCAGTGTACAAAAATGAGAAACTTTTCTAGTTTTGCCATATCGGTTATGCACTTTTGAAGGAGGTATTTATTCAATGTGCTTTCCATCTATATTCTTTGGTTACAGCAAGCTTTACAAAAATCTTTTCAGAATCTAAAATTATTTGTTTATTTGAGCTACAGAAGAGGGAGGTCTTGTTTCTGAATCTCTGGTAGAACAGTAAGAGCTACATCCTAACTCTAGAAAACCCCCCCAACATAAACTGTTTTATGTTCCCTGACTAGAGGTTTCTGAAAAAGCAAATGATCTTTTATATAGCCCACAGTATTCCATTCTCCCCAATTGCTTGGGAGACCTCTTTTCAAGAAGGCAGAAAAAAAGAAGTGGATAATTTGTTGTCATTTTGATGAGGTTCTCTTTTTTTAAATAAAAGGAAAACAGTTCCATGTATTTCTATTGATGTCCATCAAAATTTTCTGTTCAGTGCCTATTTGACATGGATCTGTGCTAATTGCTCTTCTGTTCTTGAGTTATGGCCTAGCTTGACTCTGTCCTTGGCCTCTTCATCTATTAATCATGGAAGCTGCTTTCTTATTCGGTTGCTATAGTTTCAGTGCCTCAGATAGTGTTTGGGGTGCCTTGGGAAAGGCTTGAGATATAGTAGGACTTGCAAGCTTTGCAGTTATTCTGGCTGTTGCATAGCTCTGAAAGAACAGAAAACAACTTCCAACATAATTCAAGTTTGGATTAAAACAGGCAACTTCTGATTGAGTCCCCCTGGACCTTGTTATGTGCACACCCAGCTGATATTTACTCCAGTATTTGTTTCTTGCTCTTTTTTTCCCCCTAAACACCTTAAAGTTCATGGATTTTTGGATGCTTTTATCTATTGCATAGGAACATCAAACTTTTAATTAGGGCTGTTAAATAATGGTTGTGTCAATGAGAATATTTAGACTTCAAAGGTAACATCTGGAACATCTAGCTATTTCACATATCTAAACTGAAGTAAAGGAAAACAGAACTCTTAGTATCCAGAGAACCACTGTCATTCCACATGTTGATCCCTGATCCCTACAGCCACCCATTTATGATTTCTATGTTTTCATTAACATTTTTCGAGTTTCAAAATGCAGAAATACATACTGTAAGTATTACTCAATGGAAGCTGGTGTCTCTGATGTCATGACAGCAGTGAATCTGCTTTGCATCATAATTCAGACTTTGAAGGAGAGATCTGAGCTGCTGAACCTATTTGGGAAATAGATTTCGGCACTTTGGTAGCACCTGTAAAGTTTTGATTAAAACCCAAGTGCATTCAGTGTCATCTGATGATTTAAGTGTGTTTAGGTGTAGAAAGTCATTCATGGTTTGACATCCCCCCACCCCCAAAATTGAAGAATGCAGAATATATTCCCTCTCCACATTGCTGGCAGTGCAAATAGAGTAATTAATTACCAGTTAAGTTACTAATATTTTGTTGCTTGTCCATGATCTTATCTGATGATCAGTGGAGACGGGAAATTGTGGCAGGGATTATTTTGCACCTTTGGATATAAAAATGTTGCTTCTCCCTGATATGATTCTCAATTTCCTTGAAGCTATAAAATGAAGCAGGGCCTGAAATGACAACTGGTGGTGGTGTACGGGGCGATGTGAGGAGAGTTGTCCTTTCTGAAACATGTATGAAGATTCCCAGCTGCCTCGTTCAGAGATTTTTTAGACAACTCTTGTGAAAGTTGCAATTTTTAAAAAAAATGGTGTCTCCATTTCTGTTTTCAGCAAGTCACTTCCATTAATTTGAGAAGTATTTTCTATTAAGGAAAGAAGCTTTAAGTTTTTTTGTAGAGTAAAAGCTTTGAATTCCTCAGACATGAAACCAATCTGAAGAAATACAGTAGTGACATTTAAAATAGTATATTGCCTACATTTTAGTCAAGCATGAAGTCAGAGGTTTAGTTTGGCGTTTCAGGAGCCTGAGTAACACAGTTGTCGAGACCAGTCATTAAATTTATTTGCCTTCTCTCTCAAGTAATATTTTTGAAATCGAGGTCTTATGAAATAGGTGCAAGGGATAATAAGAAATTATTTGTTGCTAGTTGCATCAAACTTCTGGGGATCAAGAACTTTTGTGTTACTGTTTACTGTCAAGAAGTCAAAGGTGGAATTATTTATGCCTAGGGTGCTACAGTGAGACTGGAACTATTGTCATCTGATGCATGTAATGCTGAGTTGTTTGACAGTGAAAAATATATGTCCCAATCACTTTACGGTACTGATAAGGTAGAAGATGGCTTGCATGAAAGGAAAAGTGACATTAAGGAAAATATATCTAAGGAAGCATCAGACAAGCCTATAGCTCGCTATTTGTTTCACATTTGGTGTATTTTGGTTTGCCCTATTTTCTGGCAACCACATGTGTTTTAAGTAAGAGTTATCCATCCTGCCCCTTTTGTGAACTGTCCCTATCCTTTCTGGCACAGCACTAGGGCTGCAGTTTGTTTGGTATGATCGGGAGCTATCCTGATTCTTCATTCTGTGTAGTTACTTAATTTGCTCCCAAATAGGGCTGTGGGTGGCATTCTCTTCAGTGACAACTCTGTGATGTATGCAGTGGATTGTGACAGTAGAACACATGACAAAGAAACCCTTTCCTGTTTTTTTCCTTTTCTCACAATTTGTTAAATATTCTCTCAAGTGACATAGCACTATTTCAGGTATAAGAGACTATTCATGCTAGGTTGATGCATTGCTGTAGTGCTACGCCACTTACAAAATTAAATAATAACAAAAAAGGAAAGCTGCCATGGCCCATGGAATAACTGCTCTGAGAAAAGTCAGGGAAAGGGTCAGGGTACTGATTATTTCGATCAGTAATTGAAAGAAAAAGAAATTGGAGCAAGCCCTGTTGGATGACCTATTGAGGGAGGCCGACAGAGGGAAAACATCTCTGTTGGTCCTCCTCGATATCTCAGCCTCCTTTGATACCGTTGACCACAGTATACTCCTGGGGAGGCTCTCTGAGCTGGGAATCAGTGGCCTGGCATTGGCCTGGCTCCGATCCTTCTTGGAGAATCATCTTCAGAAAGTCCAGCTTGGGGAGGGGGACTCGGCCCTGTGAAGTCTGAATTGTGGAGTTCCCAGGTTCTGGAACATGTCCCCCCCCCCCCAGATTTGTCTGCCCCCCTCGCTGGGCACTTTCAAAAACCAACTCAAGGCCTGGTTATATAGACAGGCCTTCCCTCCGGGCACTACGTAACATTCTCTTTTTCTCTATCTTTATCTACTTTGTTTTGTGTAAATGTTATAAATTGTAATTTCATATTTATTGTTTTTATTCTGCGTTTTGTGAGCCGCCCATAGTAGACTATGTCTAAATGGGCAGCATATAAGCTCAATCAATCAATCAATCAATCAATCAATCAATCAATAAGCTGAAGCTTGGAACCTTTTCAAGGGAGAAGAAACATATCCAATGTGAATGGAAATATTTGCTCAGGTGTGAGATAAAATAGATGACACTGAAGATAAGAGGCTTTAAAATGCAACCTGGATTGCTCCACATTCCCCCCATCTAGTTGTGCCCTTAGATCAAAAGTTGTGAAGGTAATTTATACTAATTCATGGGTTTTCTCAAAATTCATTTTTCTGGATTTGTAAAAGTTTAGATACAATTGCTCTCATGTACTTTAAAAGAAGATACTCTAAGCAATTTGTGGGAGGTAGCTAGTAGTGTATTATGTTGGATTTAACTCTTTACAATCTATTTCACACTTTGTGTTCTGTAATTTGTGCTATACGGAGTTGTATACCAATAATGAAATTCAAAATTCAGAAAGTTCTGCAAAATGCATGTTCTGAACAGACTAAATGAGAAGTAGAAGGTATCCAAGATTATTTTAATTAACAAATGTGCCAATTAATCTTAGCAATGAGATTTTCCAGGCCTGTTCATAAAGGTGTGCATTAGGCATTTTATACATGTTTCCTCTAGGCCACAGTAAATTTTACTAGATAAATCACATGTATGCCCAAAATGTTTGGTTACTATTTTAAAGAATTTCATGTGCTGAAATTAGTCATACTGATCAAGGTTTTATACCAATGTAAATACCAGTTACTAAAGCCACATGTAGATTTTGCTGTTTGTAGAAGGAACAAAGTGCTGGCCATGTAATAGGCAACACAGAGTCCTTTTCCAGTAATTCCCATTGAACCTTGGCCTCCATATCTTCAAAGCAATCGAAATATATCTGTTCCATGAATCAACAGAACTTCCTTCTTCCTGGCCTCTGCTCAGACTTAGTTGAAAAATGGCAGTGAAAAAAAATGTGTTGGAATATTTTATCTTCCACGCACCCTTGTGTCTGAAGGCAACATGAACAAAGAGGCAATATGGGCAAAAATAGACTATACGGCTACAGGTTTAGCTCTGTCCCCAAGGTTACATACCTCTTCAGCCCTCATATGATGAGCAATAACTTCTGTAGTGGCGAGACTTTTCTATCCGTGGAAACTTCTGGCAGAGTTTGGGAACATGATTTTCCATGTGGATCCTTTGTAGATAGAAAAGCCACTCAGCTATAGTAAAAGCAAAAAGCAAAGCAAAGTGTGCTACTTATTTACCGCCCCATAGTCCTTAAAGCACTCTCTGGGGGATTTAGAATTTAATTATGTAAGATACACATTGCCCCCTCCCCGCCCCATGAGTTTAAGTGTGGCTTCTCAATAATATATATCACTATTATATTGGCCTATTATTCTTTCGTTTCTTTTTAAAAGTAATGCAGAAACTAATTAATTATTCCATGGGAGGACTATATCATTCTCAGCGTCGTTTAGTCGTGTCCGACTCTTCATGACCCCATGGACCAGAGCACGCCAGGCCCTCCTATCTTCCACTGCCTCCCGGAATAGTGTCAAATTCATACTGGTTGCTTCGATGACACTGTCCAACCATCTCATCCTCTGTTGTCCCCTTTTCCTCTTGCCTTCACACTTTCCCAACATCAAGGTCTTTCCAAGGATTCTTCTCTTCACATGAGATGGCCAAAGTACTGGAGCCTCAGCTTCAGGATCTGTCCTTCCACTGAGCACTCAGGTTTGATTTCCTTTAGAATTGATAGGTTTGTTATCCTTGCAGTCCTCATGACTAAACTGGTTCTATTTCTCCTGTACTGCTTGTAATGTGAAATGAACAGACTTGAACTACAGTACATACAAAATTAATCTGTCCCCAACGATGTTCGTTAGTTGAAATGTTCGTAATTAGAAGCACCATTTCCCATAGGAATGCATTGAAAACCGGTTAATCCATTCCAGCCGAAGGAAAAAACTAACCAACCAACCAATCAAACAATAAATATAAGACACTGCAAGCCCCTGGGGCTGCAAAAAAACAAAACAAATCCAAAAATAAACAGAAATGTAACCCCACCAGCCCAATTCCACCCTGCAAAAGACAAAAAAAGTTTTAAAAAAAGCAAAAAGCAGCACCTTACCTCCATCGCTGGGACCACTGCCACCATTGGAAGCTTTCCCGGGGTTCGCCTTTCTCTGCTGCCATCCGCTGCCAGGCCAGGGTTTCTGCACCGCTGCAGCAGACGTCTACCAAAGCCTGCGGCAGTGGCATGGAAACCCTGGCCTGGCAGCAGATGGCGGTGGAGAAAGGTGGCACTTGCGGTGAGCCCCGAGAAAGCCTCCCATAGCAGCAGACAACCAGTGCTGCGGCAGAGAAAGGTGGCACTTGTGGCGAACCCTGGGAAAGCCTCCAATGGCAGCAGAGAAGCCCTGGTCACTAGGCATGTGGCTAATTCATTTGTTGGGGAGCCGATGGCACTTACAATGAGCCTGAGTGGGATTGAGTCCTTGTGGATTTTGGGTAGTCCAACATATGAATTAGCCAAATACCTAGCGACCCTCCTACAGACCCACATTGGACAAACCTCATCCTACATCAAAGACTCAGGACATTTCATAAGCAAGATCAGCACCCTAAAACTCAACCGTGTGGACAGACTGATCAGCTTTGATGTCGTATCCCTGTTCACTAAAGTACCGATAAAGGACACTATGACACTCATCCAGCAGATCCTTCCAGAATACATCAAGGCCCTTTTCCAACACTGCCTAACGACCAGCTATTTTCAGTGGGATAATGAATTCTATGAACAGACAGATCTGTTCATAGAGCCCCCTCAGCCCGATTATAGCAAACTTCTACATGGAGCATTTCAAAAATCTGGCCCTGGCTTTGGCACCCTTCACACCCACAGTCTGGTTCCGATATGTGGATGACACCTTCGCAATCTGGAACCATGGTGAAGAAAAATTAGAAGAATTTCTAAACCATCTCAACAGCATCCGCCCAAATATACAGTTCACCATAGAAAAAGAAATAGAGGGCCAACTCCCATTCTTAGATGTCATGGTCTTACGCAAAACTGACCTCCTATTGGGACACAAGGTCTCCAGAAAACCCACCCACACAGACCAGTCCCTACACAAAAACTCCAACCACCACCCACAGCAAAAAAGAGGCATAATCAAAACACTGGTAGACCGTGCAAATCAGAACTGTGAAGCTCAATTTCTCAGCACCGAACTCAACCATCTGAATTGGGCCCTACAGGCAAATGGCTATTCCAAAAATGAAATCACAAGAGCCATCAAACCAAGAAAACAACACCAAACTGAAGAAGAAAAACAGCCACCCACAAATAAAGTATTTCTGCCATACATCAAAGGGGTCACAGACCACATGGGGAAACTTTTGAAAAAACACAACCCACAAACAATATTCAAGTCCACCACAAAAAATATAACAAATGTTACAGTCAGCAAAGGACAGAAGGGACCCCCTCACCACTGCAGAAGTATACTGGATACCTTGCAGTTGTGGCCAAGTACATATTGGAACCACAAAATGAAGCATCCACACCAGAATCAAAGAACATGAGAGACACTGCAGACTAAAACAACCAGAAAAATTGGCAGTAGCTGAACATGCCCTAAAACAAGCTGGACATGAAATTCTATTTCAAAATAGTGAAATACTGGACAACACCAGCAATCATTACGTTAGACTGCACAGGGAAGCCATTGAACTCCACAAACACCGGCAGAACTTCAACAAAAAAGAAGAAAGTTAAAAACTCAACAAAGCTTGGCTCCCAGCACTGAAAAATACAGTGTGCAAAAGGTCAACAAACTCTACCCAGCCACAAGGACCGGTGATCACTACACACAAAAGACCAGTTAACGACACCCATCAATCACAGTGACAGATAATCTCTCCTCCTTATCACAGTATACCCACAACAAAAACTCACTGATCACCATAATCACCCATCTCCCGAAAAGGACAAAAGCTGATCCCACAGCTATAAATACTCAACTCCCAAAAAAACTGCACCAGAGCACAGAGTGCTACTCCTGTCCTCTGAAGATGCCAGCCACACACACTGGCAAAACGTTAGGAAAAACAACCTTCAGAACATGGCCAAAGAGCCCGAAAAACCCACAACAACCATTAGATCCCAGCCATGAAAGCCTTTGTGAATACAGAGGATCCAGTGTACTTGCTCAAAATATTTTTTCATGCAAGGGCACACCAATTGTGCATTTCTATGTATGCTTACTCAGTAAAGTCCCACTGTGCGCAATAGGGCTTGCTCCTAGATAAATGTGAACTGGATTTCAATTTTAAAGTATGATGGTATGCTTTCCACATTATGTTCCACAACAAATTGCTTCACTTTTAATTTGAGGACAAACTTCATATCATTTGAATAATAGACGCTTCCTAGTTAAGCGTCAATTATACCATGTTTTCCCGAAAATAAGACAGAGTCTTATATTAATTGTTACTCCAAAAAACACATTAGGGCTTATTTTCGTGGGATGTTTTATTTTTTCAGGGGATGTTTTATTTTTTTTCATGTACAACAATCTCCATTTATTCAAATACAATCATGTCATCTTCTGGTTGCTGCACAATGGTGGAGGGTGGGCTTTCACATAACGGGCTTATTTGGGGGGCAGGGCTTATATTATGAACATCCTGAAAGCTCATACTAGGGCTTATTTTCAAGTTAGGTCTTATTTTTGGAGAAACAGGGTATTAAGATTGTTTTTAAAAAGATGATGATAGTACATCTAAAATAAACCAGAGTTATATTCAGCCCACCAGCAATATGATAAAATTATTTGTAGTTATGAATTATAAATGGGGAGGTTTTGCAATTCAGACTTATTGATCTTTAACCATCCTAATGAGGAACTGGCTAAATTAAATTGATTTACTATTTGTTGTAATGTGTTCTAGGAAAATGATTATGAAACGTAACTCCATAATCGTATCCCATCCAGCAAAGATATCTTTCATCCACCATACCATGTTTTCTTCAGGCAGAAATCTAACTGGAAATGGTTTCTAGTTTTCAGCACAACAGTAATAGTGATGAAGTATTTGGGTACCCTTTCCTTGTTTTTAATATCACAGAGTTTGGTGAGAACAATGGAAGAGTTACACGTTACTGTGTTCTGAACCCTTGGGTAACCCAGGTGTTCTTAAACTGCAGTTCCCAGAAACTTTCACCACCAGCTGTGCGGGCCAGAGTTTCTGGGAGTTGTAGTCCAAGAACACCCAGGCTGCCTAAGTTTGGAAGCCACTGTGACTTAGTGGGTGAGGGTAAGCTATAAATGAGAAATGGCACACAGTGGAAGGGGAATGTACATATTCCTAGCAGCTCATTCTGCCTTCCAAATATTTCTTTCCTGCCTTTCTGTTTACATTAATAGACAATTTTGTTACCTCAGTGCCCATCTCATCATGTGCAGGTCTGTCAAAAGCAACGTTTAAATGCCATAATATCCCACCCCCCGCCCCCAAAAAAGCGAGGACTTTAGTGTGAGTTCATAAAAAAGCCATTTTGGGAATAGGAAATTCTGTTGCATAACCTCTTGCAGTTGCTTTAGAATCTGCAAGATGTTTCCTTTTTGTGCTGATGAAGGGGAGTTCCGTGTGTCCAACTCTGTTGCTTTTATTCCCTCAAAAGAACATATGATATGCAGAGGGTGTTCTCTTGGCCTTTCGCTTTGTGCCAAAGATAAAGCCATGTCCAATTGCCAGAACACTTCTTTTTCCAAAGAAAAGAAAGGTCATACTCTAGTTTAATAACAAGTACAGTTCCCATTTTCATCCTCTGATGACCTAAAGCTGTTCTGAAGGTTGCATGAGATGGCTGAGACCACTCTGGAGAGTTGTTTTGGATGTGATGTTAGTGTGGAGAGAATGGGAAGTGCGCATATTGTGCACTTCCTGTTTACCTTGTTCAAAAGGCAGAGATGCAGAGAAGTGACATAATCATATCTAAAGCCTAGGTTGCCAGATTTAGTTGTTTTGACTGGCCCTGCTCCTCTGTCTTCCTTCCACACAAAGTCAGCAAATAATATTGTTTTCCCTGTCTTCATGGCAGGAAGATCTTCATTTCTAAATTTCTGTGTACCAGACTGTTGTTAGGAGCAATTTTTCAAAAAGGTTTGTGGCCCTTCTGCAACCACCATGTTAAAGGCTTGTAAGTGGAAGATAATATATTTGTTTGTATTAACATTTCAGCAATACAGTACAGGTAAATATCAGATATAAAAGGGTTTTGCTTCTTTAGTAATTAAATAGACTTTTCAGATTCAAAGAATATTGCTACATCATTAACAAGTACTGTAACTGCCATATCTTTTTACAAAAGATATTTTTATCCATTTTTGTGTGAGTTAAGTGCCAAAAGTGGCATCATTAGCAAAAATATTAATGGCACCTAACACAAGTGTTGTTGTTAGTGCTTAAAAAATAGGGTGATTACCTTAAATGGCCCCCATTTTTGTGTGTGACATAGCATAGAAAATTAGTGGCTTTTATACTGGAAGAGTGAGGGACAGTGTTGAAATCTCAAAGAGTCTTGATGTCAGTTACTTGCACGTATCATATATAACAGATACCCAAGTTATGTGGTCTGTGATTTGCAGTAGGGCCTGTTTGTATGAGCTGCTAAGCTGGTGCAGCAGAACATGGAACTGGTCACGCAGACAGCATCCACTGCTAAAGCATAATTGTTCTTGGTCTTGTATTTTCTGCAAGTCATGTATTTTCAACCCCATTATCTCTGGCAGGGATCTCCTGATCCTCAAATCTAACTGTCCCAATGCTGTGCTTTTCTAAGTTTCATCCCATTCTCTATAGTTTTGTAAACTGGCACAAGTCATCAGCTCACTCTAGGTAACACTAAGAAGGGGCGAGGGAAAAAGCTCTACATGTGGGACAGAGCATACCTGGAAAGCTGAATATCTGTTCTTAGCTTTCCGGACATTGAATGCTGCAGTGCATGTGAATACACCTGTTATGCATCATGGCTATAATGATCTTAATGATCTATAGGTTCAAGTTGTAAAAACTGCTGTATAAAGAACAAAATCTTTCCTCTTGTTTATGTTCAGTTCTTTTGGAAGGAATCTCAATATAGTAATTGCCGTGACAATGTGAGCTCTAAAATCTTTGACATTTCAATTATTTGAAATTTGATGGTAGACTTATTGATATATAAACAAGCAGGATACAAACTGCTACTATTGTTTATTCAATTTATATTCCAATTTTCAGCCAAACAAGGCACTTACAATATCCAAACTTGTGAAAGAGGGTGTTTGTCCATACACTCTAAAATCTGGAATATTAATCCTATTAATTCTGTATCTCTAAATAACAATACTTAAGATATGTACAGTGCATGCAGGTGTTCAAAGAGCTTCTCTTGAGCTACTAATTGTAATCCTACCAACAATCATGTGGGTAAGTCAGTATTATTAACCCTTGAATTGCAAATGGGGTATTGAGGTTGAGAGTGTGTGACTTGCCTGTGACTGGTTAGCAGTTTGTGACAGAAGGGAGATTCAGA
The DNA here is from genome assembly GCF_051106095.1 of Pogona vitticeps. Classification (NCBI taxonomy): domain Eukaryota; kingdom Metazoa; phylum Chordata; class Lepidosauria; order Squamata; family Agamidae; genus Pogona; species Pogona vitticeps. Next base: position 255,589,714 of record NC_135784.1, read on the forward strand.
TTTTCTTATGTAGCTTTGTCTCCTCAACTACTACTGTACTTAGTTACAAAAAGATTGGAACAAAAAGAAGAGGTTCTCTTCACAGGACCAGAGCTTTGAAAGCTATTTTTAAAACTTGCTGTTATAATTTTAAGTACATCTGCCAGGGAAATTATTTTAGTTACAACTAAGTTACTTCTCAGGTAATTAGCTACTTTTTAAACCCCCTTAATGCTACAAGCGGCTGGTGTTAGGTAAAAAAAAAACACTCACTTCCCATACACCTCATTGTTGCCATAACACCTAGAAGAAAGGATGAGTCTTTAATACAGGAAACAGTCTTGTAACCAAGTGATATTCCTTTTCTCCCATTTAGAGAAGCTACAGCCCTGTAACTAAAAAAAAGTAATCAAGAATACAGTTATACCACAAAAGTAATAAAATGATTGCTCATTAAATTACCAGCATAATATAATCTAATTATGCACTTAATAGGTATAAGAAATAACTAGATAAGCTGTGCACAGGAAGACAGGAGCTGTGCCCTGAATGTGATTCAAAATTATATTCTCCCTTGTCTTATTAGTTTTCATATTTACCAATTATGTGGGTGTCTTTGAGGTTGTTTGTATTGTGTTATTATGATTTGTTTGCCTCCCAGAGTAGTGGCTTTGCCACTAGCTGGATGAGATAGATAGATAGATAGATAGATAGATAGATAGATAGATAGATAGATAGATAGATAGATAGATAGATAGATAGATAGATAGATAGATAGATAGATAGATAGATAGATATTCAATAAAGCTTCACATGTGCAATTTTGAGTAGCTACTATTATACCCTTCAGTCATAAATGTCAAAGATGGGTGGTTGTTTGATTTCCTGCCTTTAAACAACCTGAGGTGCCTTATGCAGTAATTGTTTAGATTAGAATATGACCTCAAAACTCTCCTTTAGATTAAATGCATTATTGCAGACTTTCCTTGATGAGACTTTTATTTAGAGAAACTTTGCTGCATTCTTATTAGATGCAGATAAAATGTCATGAAAACAAACATCTTGTAAGTTTCCCTGCATATGTGTCTCAATTCCTAAGGCACCACTTGTTTAAAGGTCTATGATTCTGTAAAACTTCGTTTTTTTCTCCATTTTTTTAAAAAAACCTTCTCTAGTCTGCCCTCTTGTGAGAATAAGTCTCATTACAACTGTTCTTGCTAGTCAGATGTTTAACAGTGCACATGTTGCTGCTTTTCAGAGACAAGTGTTTTTATAATATGAGTTCTAACATTTTCAAGTGATACCATATTTTATTTTACAAATGTTTTTGCACAGTGGAATATTGTTCCTGCAGAAAAATTATTACAGACATAAAAACATATTTAAAACCTACCAAATGTTGGCATGTTTTTCATATGTTCACATAGTTTTTCTCATATGATAACTTATGCAATACTGCTTTCACAAAAAAGCTAATATAGAATGTTTTGAAATTCAGTTTCTTGTTTTTAAGTTTTAAAATTCAGTCAGACTCAATGAGTTTTAAAATAGCGGCAAGAGAAAGTCTGGACACCGCCATTAAATAACAGTGGCTTTTATTTGAGCCTTGAAAGTAAAAGTTTTCCCAAGATATTAAACAGTTCCTGGAAGAATTCCCAAATCTCCCTCTCGCTCCAGTGAACTATAACTTTCTTGGCTTAGACAAAACATTTGCTCCTTTAATGTGCTTGAAAGGAACAGGAACATTTTTTCAGTGTACCAGTCTTTCCATTGGTATCATGTGTGGGGAATGGACAGCTACTGGCAAATCTTGATTTGAACTGGCTAATTGGTTAATAGTTAGCTTACATATACATATACACATACACATACATATACATACACACAAACATACCTATTTTGTGTTGAAGCTGGGTAGATTTTCTTTCTGCCTTACATATCTAATAGAATTTGTTCTGAGAATAAACGAGGGGGGTTTTTTCATTTAAAATGATTATATTGCAGTTTCTGCTGAAATCAATAATATTAAAATACAGTATTGTTTTGCTGCTCTTGATTTAAAGAATTTTCTGATTATAACTCATTTACTTAATGAAGAAAAATGTCCGAGATTAAAACATTACTTGCAGATTTTCTTTAAACTCTTCTGCTTAGGCTGAGGGTAGCTTTGCCTTAAATTAATGGAAGGTTAATTAGTTGGAATCAACTTATAGTGACCCTGATATGGCTTTCAAAGTAAATAAGATATTTAAGGAGTGGCTTAAATACATCTACTTCTGCTTCCTTGACTATGCAAAAGCCTTTGACTGTGTGGACCACAGCAAACTATGGCAAGTCCTTAAAGAAATGGGAGTGCCTGACCACCTTATCTATCTCCTGAGAAACCTATATGTGGGACAGGAAGCAACAGTTAGAACTGGTCATGGAACAACTGAGTGGTTCAAAATTGGGAAAGGAGTACGGCAAGGCTGTATATTGTCCCCCAGCTTATTTAACTTATATGCAGAATACATCATGCAGAAGGATGGACTGGAGGAATCCGAAACCGGAATTAAGATTGCCGGAACAAATATCAACAACCTCCGATATGCAGATGATACCACTCTGGTGGCAGAAAGTGAGGAGGAATTAAAGAACCTCTTAATGAGGGTGAAAGAGGAGAGTGCAAAAAATGGTCTGAAACTCAACATCAAAAAACCTAAGATCATGGCCACTGGTCCCATCACCTCCTGGGAAATAGAAGGGGAAGATATGGAGGCAGTGACAGATTTTATTCTCTTGGGCTCCATGATCACTGCAGATGGAGACAGCAGCCACGAAATTAAAAGACGCCTGCTTCTTGGGAGGAAAGCGATGACAAACCTTGACAGCATCTTAAAAAGCAGAGACATCACCTTGTCAACAAAAGTCTGCATAGTCAAAGCTATGGTTTTTCCTGTCGTGATGTATGGAAGTGAGAGATGGACCATAAAGAAAGCAGACCGCCGAAGAATTGATGCCTTTGAATTGTGGTGCTGGAGGAGGCTCTTGGGAGTCCCCTGGACTTCAAGGAGAAGAAACCTATCCATTTTGAAGGAAATCAACCCTGAGTGCTCACTGGAAGGACAGATCCTGAAGCTGAGGCTCCAATACTTTGGCCATCTCATGAGAAGAGAAGACTCCTTGGAAAAGACCTTGATGTTAGGAAAGTGTGACGGCAAGAGGAGAAGGGGATGACAGAGGATGAGATGGTTGGACAGTGTCTGCGAAGCAACCAACATGAATTTGACACAACTCCGGGAGGCAGTGGAAGATAGGAGGGCCTGGCGTGCTCTGGTCCCTCGGGTCACAAAGAGTCAGACACAACTAAATGACTAAACAATGACGAAGGAGTGGCTTTACCATTTCCGCTCCTCCAGTGAGTTTCCATGGTCAAATGGGGATTTGGACCCTGGTCTCCAGCGTCCTAGCCCCTCACTCTATCCACTATGTTATCCACAAGTGTATCTTGTCATCTTCTGGGATGTCCCAGAACTGTGCAACTTGCCCATGACTACACAGGCTGGCTTTTCTCCCAGGAGACACGGGGGGGGGGATTGAACTCTTAACCTTTTGCTCCACAGCCAGATAGCTAAACCACTGAGCTTTCTGGCTAGCTAATGTAAGGTACTGGTCAAAATTATGTCTAATTCACAAAGTCTTTTATGGTAGTTGAAAGCAAGTGTGTATATTTGGATCTGTTTCTGAGAACCAGGATAGTTTTTTCACTTAGCCTTTCTACCTGCCTAAAAACCAGACTTTCAAGTTAAACAGTTCATTTGTTTACCTTTGAAAGATGTGTTAATTAATAATCTCAGCACATGAGAAAGCTTAAGAACAGTAATTATACAGTCTGCAACATGTCCCAGTGCCAACAAAAGCCTTTCTAACCACTGACTCGGTAGCGCTAGGCAACACCACTGTGCCCTGTTGAACAGTCTAGCAACATCACTAGACCTTGAAGCAGGATGCGAACATCAGCTCTTGTTATAGGTTGATGGAATATGGAGTACCTGAAATACAGGAAAACCAAAGATATCTATTTAAAATTACTTCGTCATAAGCCAAGATTCTGCCGTGTATGAAGCTGTCAAACAAGTAAGGGAAGGATGATGCCTCGATTGAAAAGCAGCGCCTTTGCATGGAGAAGGTTCCAGGTTCAATATATGGCATCTCTTGTTAAAAGAATAATTTAACTCAGAGGTAGGTCATTTCTAGAGATCCAGTTGTTGTATAGGCTCATCATTGAACCCTGGAGGCCTGCTCCAATGGCCCCCCATTTTTAAAAAAGTTAAGCGAAAGCCCTCTTGTTAAAAAACATTCTCACAGTTTTTTGTGGTAGTGCTGTGGGAACTACATTTGGCCTGGGAGAGCTGCCTGTTGTTCATTCCTGATTTAACAGATGACAACGAATACTTCTGCTTGAGACACTAGAGTAGACCTAAGTAACATTCAGGTTTTCTGTCCGAACTAATGAATGCCTAAATAGACTGGGAAGCCTGGGAACACTCAGAAGCCTTGACCCTTTGTCCCTGGTCCCATCCTGAAATCATTCAGATGTATGTTCTCATCCTGCAAAGACCTAGGTGACTTCAGATAAGGTGGGTCCTTGGCAAGGAGAGAGTTATCTGCACACCAGTTCAGCCTTTCCATGGTTGTAGGCTAATACTGAGTTCTGGAACTCCCTTTCCAGGGAAAGTCTTCGTGAACAAACTTTTAAAGGCAGTTAAAGACCTTCCTTTTAAATAAAATTTCCAATATTTAATTACAATATGTTTCTCTATATTTGTCTCTGTTCTTTGAATATTATAAATATTTGCATTGCTGTTGCTGCTGCTGCTGCATTTGTGTTTTAATTTTTAGTCTAAACATAAAGGGTTTTTAACTGTTTAATGTTTGTTTTTACTTTAAATCATCTTAAGGGGGGAAGGAGAAGTACGAACATCTAAAAATAAATCAATTAAAATTTTATTGTAGCACTTTTCAGATCCATCTGTATACTCACACAGAGATACATACTGTCCCGTCACTCTAACACTCCTCAACCATTTATTCACTGTTCAAATGAAATGAGAAGCACAGAGATAGCTCCCACCCCCTTATTAGAAATGTTCCTTCTTGCTCCCTCCTACGGCTTCCCTCTTCTCTGTTTTCCAAAGCTAGGCAGCTGGCTGATTCACAATTAATTTCCTCTCAGACACACACATGCTGATTCTGCTGCCACTGCCTGTGGTCCCTGCACAGAATAGAAAATGGCTGCCAATTCCTATACCACAAGGCATGCCCAAGGAAAAAGACCTGGAGAAATAAGTGATTGGCTGTGGACAGCTACTTTTCTAAACTACATAAATACACAAACCGTGCCATCCGTTTCTTAATCCATTCGTTTCTGGGAATAATTTTATTGCCATATAGCACCCAGACAGTTCAGGAATGGCAAATGCTTCTGACTATTCAAGGCCTTTGCAAAGAATAGGGTTGTCAAAAGGCAGAAAAGGAAAAAGAAAGGTACTCAATGGAAACTTGGAGTGTGGACACACAGGACATGTGTTAAGTCTGTGTGTGCTTACCTTTGATGACGAGTAGTTTAGCACTATTTTAGTGTGACTTGTTTTAGTGTGATGCACTAAACAACAGGATCTCAGCCATTGTATATAGGATGAAGTGGTGAATTCGGAGGTGTGCAGTTCCTCATGACAATTTCTATAGCTGGTCCTCCCCAAGAAGGGCCCAATAAGTCAACCTGCTGTATTAGTCCTTATCAATAAATAAAGAAGAAAAACTATTTGTAAAGCAGGCTGCTCTCATTTTCCTGTTGAAGGCCAAACCACTGTCAGATACTTTGCATTGCAACAGAAGTACCTATTCCTGGAAAAGTCCATTTCTCTCTCAGCTACTGTGAGGATTGTAGCTGAAGTCAAAGGGAAAAGAAAAGCGTGGAGATACCATTCCTTGAACATTTTACGTATCTTGAAAACCATATTAGGGTTGCCATAAGTTGGAAGCAACTTGCCAGCATGTAATAATAACAAGAATTAGCTGTTCTTAGCTGGTATCCTGACCTCTTTTGTTAGAGTAGAGTAGACCATAGACCTAGATGGGTGGGGTATAAATCTAATAAAATAAATAAATAAATAAATAAATATTCGGGACTGTATAGTCAGTGTGACTATCAAAATGTAGTTTACAGTAGAAGCTGCTGGAAAGCTAATTTTCCATAGCAAGTTGTGTTTTCAATCATAGAAATTCCATACTTAAAAATGAATCTGGCTTGAATCCAAATTTGGGCTGTAGGAAACAGATGTAGATTTGTATGAGGATTTTCAGAATAATTTCTTTCCAAGAATCATAAAAAAAATGCAATTTGATTTTTGTTCTTTTGTTCATTGCAGTGAATATATTGCTGGTGCCAGTCTAGACAAGTTAGTATTATTTTGCTGACTGTGCTGTGTGTATTCAAAGATGAACAGGTTATAAATCTGGCATTTTTCATGCATATTTTAAAAGGACGTTTCCTTCACCAGGAGAGTTAGCAATCATTTTCAAGTCAGATCTACAGTGGAATTATGACCTTACATATTTTGTTTCTACGCTGAACTTTTTCCAAATGAATGGTTTGTGAAAGATCTTTGACTTGATTGTTAACCTAGAAAAGAATAACATGTTCCTATTAGTGTGATAAATGTAATTGATTAGTAGCAGTTGTGAGTGATTTTTGTTTTCAATTTGTAAGCAGAAGATGCCCTTTTAGCATCTTAAACTGATACAAGCTCTTTTAAAATGCTGAATGTGTTTGCTGGTATATCCCATTAATAGATGGAGTTGCTTCTACTTGGAAAGGCTGCAGTTCACTGCCTTTTGGTTCAAACAAGCTCTCTTTTCATTTCCTAGAGTTCTTTGTGAGTGGGATTTTGGTTTTCTTTTTCTTTTTCTGTTTTTTTCAGGCCTGGTCAACTGTATCTGTCAAGAACAAGTGCTGGAGCCCGGCTTGGCTACAAAGTCTGTTCTGTGTGCCAAACTTTGATCTGACTGTAGGCTATCTTAGGTATACTGGAGGTCACACAGCATATATGCCTAAAAACGCATACATATTTTCTAAAGGAGTGTGGGGTCATTTTGACCCATGTCTGAATTTGTGTATTCATGCTGCAGTGCTGCATGGAACATGGCAGCACTGAAAATGTTAGGACTTTGGTTGTGCCCATTCCAAATTATTTAGCTGCTCCTGCTTTCACTCCCTCTTCCCTGTGGAAATTTGCCCTAATTAAAGTAATAGGACCTACTCCTACTCAGTTGCTAGCATTGTGTACTACAAAATCCACTGTTTTCTGTTCTTCCATTCAGAAGCTCTATCTAGTTTTATAGCCCCATGTGTGGCTGAACTTTCACTTTATTGGTACAACAGATTTCCCTGCTTACCCATTTATTGGTACTGCTGCCTTCACTGCAGAGTGCAACTTTGATTATTGCAGTCTTAATACTTACTGGAGCCCACAGGCAGGCTTAAATACTGTTGAATTGCCATGATAAAAGATGCAGTCCTGCACCCAATTGCACATAAGAAATAAGTGGAAACAAAAGGTGTTTAGATGGATGTTGGAATTGCAGCTTGAGCTGGCAGCATCTCTCTCTCTCTCTCTCTCTCTCTCTCTCTCATTTGTAATGTGGCTTTTGGTCATGTTTGGAGTTGCAGGGTGGTCTTGTTGGAAGACTGCTGGCAAGCATTTGTTAATGTGTGTGGCAGCAGGAAGGGGAAGGATTATTTGTGAAAGCAGCAATAAACTTCATTGTCAACATCATTATAGGTGCAAAAATACATTAAGATCTCTGCTGTGATTCAGCCAGGACGCTATTTTTTAAGCCACACAGAAGCAATTGCACGTGATTGGGAACGTGTTGTAGTTTTTAATTACGAGAAACCTTATAAAGGTGTCTGTGTGATAAATAGTGGTTATCACACACTGTTGTCCACCTCACCTATACTTTACCCTCTAATCCATCTCCCTGAGATTATTTCTAACATACTAATCTTCTTCATAGATGCAAACAACTCCTTTAGAAACAAGTTGTAAATGCAGTATTTTTCCTTCTGAGATAAGCCAGACATAGACATTTTAATTTTGACCATTATATATACAGTATATAAATTATGTCCATTATATATATATATATTTAATTCTGGCCATTTTGTATATATACACACACAAGTATATATCCTTCTCAAGCCAGACACAGAAAATTTAATTCTGGTCATTATATATATGTGTGTGCACATGCATGCATGCGCGTGCGTGCGTGCAAACGCACACGCGCGCGCACACACACACACACAGAGACTGTATTATGGCAGGACACTACATATATTTACAGAAGGGAAGTGAATGGGTGAGTGAGAGGTTAACAGGTAGGTCTACCTCTCAAGTCTTGGCATCCTCGTTTCTTCTCCCTTTTATGTTGCCTACAGGTGAGCCTGTTCCTTTTCCAATTGTTTGATAATGTTTCCCAACTTTCGTATGGTTGTGTTTTTTTTTTTAACAGTCTAGAAGATTGATGTTACTTTTCTAAAGCTTAATTTCTGGCAGTAAAAGCTTTAAGCTGAAAATACGAGTTCGGTATCTGGCTGCAGAGTCTGACGTCGGGAGTTCGATTTCCTACTCAGCATCCCAGTAGAGCCAGCCTGTGGGACGTCGGGCAAGCTGCACAACCCCAGGGTGCCCCCAGAAGAAGAGAATGATAAACCAATTCTGAGTATCTAGAAGCCATTTACTGTTAATACGTATTGCGTGGAATGACTACAGTGGTAGATATTTTGGGTATGGCTATTATGCTTTTACAACAGCTGCAAACACATGAATACTGACTCTTAAGAGTGCATCCTGATATATGGTGAGCATAAGCAGGTTCAGCCTCCTCATTCCTTTCTCTCTGCTTCCAGGTCTATTATAAGGATGTTAGAAACTTATGATGCTTATTTGTACCAAACCGTGCTCATTCAGGTAGACTTGAAAAATAGTACAGTAGTTAGCTTGCAAATCAGCATCCCAGACGATAATTTGATACTAGTTGTGGGGGAAATGTGGTTTCTGAAAACCATAGGATTGGCTCCAGAGGTAATAATATTTAAAGTACACCCAGTGAAAAGATGGGTCAAATTAGGCATGCCCAACTAACATGAATGTGGACCCATCTGACTAGTAATACATAAAACAGCAAATTGTGGTCGTGTGTAAACTAACAATCAGAAGCTTCTAATCCCTTCCCTTCATGCATAAAAACTGACACAAGAGGAGAAAGCTAAAACCATGGTTTACTGTGTTTCCTTGAATGTTCTTTAAGCCTCAGTACTTGCAGTGCAACTTCAAACCATGTGTGCATGCCTCTAATTGCAAACGTATAATTGTGGTTGAGCAACAGTCACCTGAATGGGAGAACTTCCCTTGAAACTAGCAGGAGCTGGAATGTATGCTTGGTTTTAGTGGAAAGATTTACTTATAACGCAGTATTTTGTTTGGAGAACAGATTTTCTGTGTGTGAAAAATAAACAGCTGGCAAGCTGGTTGAATGAAAAGGCACAGTAATGTTACTTATGCTCTCTGTAGGTTTACAAATCTGATATGGAGAAGATTGAGAGAACCTAGGAGCCACATTGGTAACAAAATCCTACCAGTCCTGCTTTCCTGTGTACAGCAAAATATTCTTAGTGAGAGCAATTCTGCTGGACTGTTTTGACATAGCGCTGATTTCAGTTTCCCAGCACAGGAACAATAAAGCTATAATAGTATCAAATAACACTTCAAATGAAATTTATTTCCGTGACCTTTCTGCAGTCCATATGAAGATTGCTGACATTGTAAAAATTTATAGCCAACCTTCTGTCTTCATTTCTATTTCAGTTGTCATGTGATGCTGATTGCAGTCACACACATATTTGAAGTTGGCATTAGGGCTCCATCAGAGAGCAGATATAAAAATACACTCAGAAAAGGTGGTAAATGGAAGATGTGTGTTTCCTGTAGCCTCTGATTACATTTCAGTATATCATTAGCATTCAGTGTGTCAATTCCTATATGGATTTTGTAAGGAAAATGGAAATGTGGGTAATCGCTCTTTGTATGGCTTAGATAGAAATATGTGTGTTAATTATATGCAAGCAATTTATATGCAGGATGTAACTTGAGAAAGATATGGGATTGTATGTAGAATCTATAGCATTAGAATTATTTATATGGTGCTACATGAAATCCCATGAAAATTGTATAACCTTCTGAAGGACTTTCTACTGCTTTGCGTCTTAGCTAGCTATCTGCTGGGATAAGCAACGTAGCACAGTTAGAATCACACCTTTTACTACAGTAAGTTATTTAAAACATTGGATTCTTTCAGGTTTCAAGTTCTTGGCCAGACATATTGTAAATTTTCAAACTGTCAGTCTCTCTCTGGATTGAATGTGAAAAAGAAAATTGAAGGAAAAATTATAGCTAGCCGAAGTTGTGAGTCTGAATGGTAAACCTCTGGATATATCTTTCCTATGCTCCTGGCCTCATCCTCCCCCAATGTTTTTAGATATTAATCTTTACTGAATTAGGGCCAGTGGTTGAAGTATCGCAGCATGAAATACAATGCAGACATTTCTTCTTCTTGTGTAGTAGAAACTGATTTGATGGCAGATTCTTTGCTTTGCTGGGCGGCGGGGGGGGGGGAGAGAAATGCCTGGAACACAATCCATACAAATTGGAGAACAATTTCCCTTTTAATGTGTCATTATACCCTTTCAAAATCTTTCCACAAGTACATTAAACACATAAAGAAAATAGGAGAAGGACCATGCTGTTGGCCCTACCCATAATATTGCACATTCTCCTGGCTTTCTTTATTTCTGTACATACAGTTCAAGACCTGCATAGGAGATGCTCCATACAAAGGAGGAGTCTGCATAGTTAGCATTCCTGTTCATGTAGAGGACCTCTGTTTTTACAGTTTTTTACGTGCACAAAGTCCTATTTTGCAGACCTTTAACTACATGGGTGATGTTCATGGGATGCCCCAGTGACATGTTCCTGCTCCACTGTATGAGAGGATCACCTTGAGTGCCCCTCAGCAGCTTCTCTGGCCTGCTCTACAAGCCTGGGGGAGCCTAGGGGACAGTGAGCTGCTGCAGGTGGAGTAGAAGCCACCGCCTGATGCAGGGCAGCTGAGGGAGGGTGCAGCAGGAGTTGCCAGACTCAGGGTCATCATCAACTATGTCAGATGAAGAGGAGATGTTGGAAGAGGCAGCTGAACATTGGAACCCCATTGTCTGTACCTCTGTGGAGATGCAAACAAGAATAGAGGGCAAGTGGAGCCACCTCTTCCCACCCTGCCTCCTTGGCCAGAGAAATGGTCACAGATCTAAGGCTTTGGCAGCGTGTCCCTCCCCTAATCCTGCACCACCCCAGCTTCAGAGTTCTTGCCACCCAACCTACTGCAACCCTGTGCTGGAGACGCAAATGGCAGCATGTGACCAAGGAGGCTTTGGGAGGAACAGCTCCATGGAGCCAGATCCCCATCACTCATCTTTACCAACCCTACTTCCCACCCACTTCTCTGCACTTGGACTTTTGGGGGTCCCAGTGAAGTCAGTTGGGTCCCCAGTCAGACAGATTGCACCCAGGGGGTTACTGCCAGAAACCCAACCCTCTAGGAACATGGAGGAAGGGGCACTTGGGGCTGTGCCTTTAATAAAAGCTGGAGTGAGTGACAGAACCCATGGGATTTTTGCCTAGAGACTCCTCAGCTCCTAAGCCCCCAGGAATGGGAGGGGGGCTGGCACAGTTCACACCCTGTGTTCACGAACTTAAAATCACATAGAGAAAATCTCAGAAGGCCTTCTTGTTTTAGTCTGTTTTGGGGTGTTGTGGTTCTTGTTTTTGCATGCTGTCAAGTTGGAGCTGACTTACAGTGATCCTAACAGGGCTTTCAAGGTGAGATATTTAAAGGGTGGGTTTTACCAGTTCCACTTCACTGGCAAGTTTCCACGGCTGAGTGGAGAATTCAAACTCTGGTCTCCTGAGCCCTGGGCCTTCACTCTGTCCACTTTACCACACTGGGTACGGTTGGGATGTAGGGGCTGCTTTTTAGCTATATGGAAACTGCATACATCAGCCATACAAAACTGGACCTGTTATCTGAAGATGATTATTTTCCTTGATCCAAGAGGGATGGTACCATAATGTGGGCCACAAATACCACCTGTCTTAAGGTCGCACTCACAGTTAGGCTTGAAACTATTTCTCTTTCTTAAACAAACAAATCCTAGGGTCCTACTAAAATTTAATGCTCAGATTTGTTGATATACAGACTGCCATGTTACTTTGCCTGTGTTGGAGTACACTGAGTTGTTAAAAAAAAATAGTCCCTGGGGCTCAATTACCAGTCTGCTCAGTGGAGACAGTGAGAAACCATAAGCTCTGCACCCAGCAAGCTGAAAACGTACATTTGAACACCCCATTGTTGAGCCCATTGCAGCTACAGTGTAACACAGTGGGGTACACAGGACATATCTTCATCTCATTCCCTGTCCCCTAATTTTTGTACCATCTTAGCTGATGAAGAGTCTTGAACATAAAAGCTAAGGCCATTTATATGCCACTTTTGTACCATTTTAGTGGTCTGAATAAAGACACTCCAAACTCTTGTTCTTGTTTTAACTTACAGACCGCATGCCTAATTTTGTATTGTTCCATTATTTCTACAAAGGAGACTGAGCAGTTCCAACATATACAATACTTCCCTTTGTTTTCCTTCTGTTTGCTCTATCTAAAGCAGGGGTCTCAAACACGCGGCCCGGGGGCCATTTGCGGCCCACCAGATGATAGTATGTGGCCCCCGCCTTGCCTGCCCCCCCTGAAATGCCCATGCATCCTCTGCTGTCAAGAATCAAAAAAGCCTTGCCTTGCTCGCCGGCTCTCCTCGAGCTCTTGCTCCGCTTGGCGGAAAATCTGATGCGGCCCAGCCTCATCCAGACTCTGCCTCCAGCGGCCCCCAGGTAAATTGAGTTTGAGACCCCTGATCTAAAGGTATTGTGAACAAAGCACTATATTCTTTGTGCTCATAGGTTGTTCCAACGTGCAAATAAAAAACAACATCTCTATTCCAAAGATTTTGAAAGAGCCTAATGACATTTATTAGAGTGACAGTAGTGGTAGTACAAGTATCACAGCTTTCTGTCTCTCCACTTAATCCACGATCATATGTCAGCACTATTCAAATGATACTTAACTGTGTCAGTAGGGCAACTTCAGTTTCTGTGTCAAGTGAAAAGAAAATAGGGCACAAATTGAAATTCTATCTGAACTATGTAGAATGCCAGGAGTTTTAAACAACAGCAAAACTAGAATGTATAGTGACTTTTTTTTTTTTAAAAAAAAATCTTTCTACAATATTACCTAGAAAAAGAAATATTTAGTTTGCCTACTCTTAAGCGTGTATTGAGGAACAGATGTTTGCCAGGATATTATACCTTTTTTTCATGATCAGACATTGATTGTTGGATACTACTCAGTATAGATCAGAGACTATACTGAACAACCCATGTGTAAAAACTAAGCCATCGTCTTTCAAGTTGTTTGTAGATGCTAGATGTCCAGCCGAGCTAATCTGAATTTTGGGGTTCTTCCTGATCATGCTTATCGCCTTGTTCCATCTCCTTGTGTGTTGCTTGGTGTCTAAAGTTCGCTATATTTGTAGGGGCTTCAGTCTTCATTGTCTAATAGGAATCTAAAATAAAGCAGAGTCCTTCTGGGTGGTGATTGATGCAGTGCCTGGAAGGAGCAAAACCAACTTCTAGTCAATGGTCTCCCTGGAGAATTTGCACCTGTTCCCACCATCACCACTTGGCCACAAGGCTATGTGCAACATCTTCTGTTTACTTGGGACAGGCAGCCTGGCAGCTGCTGGCCCTGTGCAACCCATGACACTCCCTCCACCAGTTGCAGCCTGATGCTGCAACTGCCTAACATCAGATCTTCTTACTCTGGGACAAATCTGGTTTAAGCAAAGGGAGGGGGTAAAGAGAAAAGCAATAAAGGCAGTACCATTGGAACTAAAGATATTTATTGAGAAGATTGTTTTGGCTAATCTGGTTGCCTGAGCAGGGGCTATTTTCAAATGGTTGATCCATTGGTGTTAATCCTAGGAAGTGCCATAGCACAAAGCTCCTTCCTCCAGTAGAGAGCAATACCAAAGAATAAACCAAGGGATTTTGGAGGAAAAAAGGTGCAGGAGCCTATTGGGGGTCGGTAATGCATAAAGCATGATAGGAGAAATGTTGTTTGGAAGTTAGGAGCATCTCTGTTATGAGCTATGCAAAACCTGATACTTAAAAAAGGAAACAAGTTCTTTGTTGGGTTGAGCCCTTTATTGTTTAGCCAATTATGTCCTTAAGTCTGGATTAGACTCAATGTTCCTGCAACTATTATTGCAAAATAGCAATCAAAGCCATCTTGCAATATAAATTATCTCATGAGTCAGATGGACCAGATTGTTGATGAGTCCCACATAGTCACTGCATATAGTTTCAAATGGAGATGATGGTTCATATCAGTGGGTTCCCAATCTTGGTTAACCTCGGAGTGCAGCTTCCAGAAACCCTGGCCAGCACAGATGGTGGTGAAGGCTTCTGGGAATTGCAGTCCAAGAACACCTAGATTACCTAAGGTTGGGAACCACTGGTTCACACTATCATTACCTAGATACAGTTCATGCTTTGGCATGGATATTTTGCTTGTGGTCAATGGCTGTCTGAACTATATGGCCTATTTGAATTTCCTTCAAGATCTGACACACATAACTTTATTTCTAAGTTAACATGCATATGATTGAGCTGCTTCAGATGATAATTAATAATTGTACGTATTTTATTGTACATCACTTTGGGAGCCCTGCTAATTGGAAGAAAAACACATTAAATAAATGTGTCTCGGGACTCTGTTTCTTTTATGCTACAGAGTGTTTCTTTATTAACCATATGAACATAGCCCCAAGCCACATGCATGTGGTGTTTCTTGGTAAAGTGCAATTTCTTTTTAGGTGGTTCACTACTGTTGAGCAAGTTAGCAGAATCACAGTTACTACTGTTAAGTTTATCCACCATCCGTGTAAAACATTTGAGATTCAGATATGTTAAATTTATATCTGAGGTGACTTGAGTTACCATTGCAGTTTCACTGATTTTGAGTTTTCCTAGATGATGATGGTAGAGAGACCAGAAGTAGGTAAGGCAGTACCTTTTATTGGACTTTGCTGCCTTAATAAATGCATACAAGCTTGGGTGTTTTTTGTTTTCTGTTCAGCTGCAGTAGTAATGCAGAAATTTAATGAAAGTGATTCCTTGGAGTCCAGTCAGCAGGTTATACTGTGAAATGAATATTATGCCCAGTGATAATTCTCTTTTTCAGACAAGTACCAACAGAATTTTACATTGTACGATCAGTAAAGTTTTCCTTGCCATATTCAGTGAAAGCTATTTCATCTTTCAGTATCAAAGTATCTTGAAATACCTCTTATGACCCTGTAACTGTATGAAAAAAGTAAATTGAGGTAGGACTGGCCTAAACTACAGGTAATTTCCTAGTCTTTGGTGCACATGAGATCATAACATTACAGTATTTAGAAGAACATACCAAAAGACAGTGAAAGCTTCGAGGCGTTGCACGGGATGAAGCTCAGTTCAGAGAGAACAGACATGGTAATGGTGAGTGATTGGATTAATCTGAGAGTTGGTGTCCCCCCTGTGGTGGATGGGATTGCACTCCCCTGTAAGGAGAAGGTGTGTGGTTTGAGAGTTATCATAGGAGGAGTACAAGGGAGTTCCTGGACTTGGTCTTGCTCCTGACATTCAGTATCACAGCCATAGGTAAGAGTGCTTTTCATCAAATTAGACACTCCTTGAGAATGGTGACCTGGGCTAAGACAGATTTTTTAAAAAAGATGTTGTTAACAGCTCTGTTTGTTTTCTGTTTTACTTTAGAATAAGTGCAGAGGGAGAGATGCATTTGGACCCTAGTACAGGGGCTTGCAGAGTTTTAACCCTTCCTCCTGCTAAGGCAGTGGTCCCCAACCTTTTTGACACCAGGAACCAGTTTAGTTGAAGACCATTCTCCCAAGGGCTGGGGGGATACTTGTTATGCAGTAGGTTGTTGGAGGATAGCGTTGAATCGAGCTCATTACATGTATTGTTCCAGGATAGATGGGCAGTGAGCAGGAGGTGAGCTGCAGTTGAAGCTCTGCCTTCTGTTAGATCAGCAGCGGCTTAGAACCTAATAGGAGCGCAGGCTCCCACAGGTATTAGATTCTAAAGCCACAGGCACAGCTGACCTAGCAGCAGCAGGAGGGGAGCAGGGAGCGAAGCTCCACCTCCTGTCAGATCAACAGTGGCATTAGAATCTAACAAGAGTGCACTGACAGGAGGTGGAGCTTCGCTCCCCATTCACCTCCTGCTCGATGCTCATCTGTCCCGGCAGCCCCGTCTTTCCAAGGCCATGGACCGGGACTGGTCTGTGTCCCAGGGGTTGTGGACCCCTGTGCTAAGAGATCTGTCTGGATTGGGCCCACTGTTCTGGCTACTAGTATTGCAAAAATGGAAGTCAAAGCCATCTTGCAGCCCTTGACTTTACACAGGAGGAAACAACAACAAAAATGTTGTAGCTAACAGCAATGTCTTTAAAGTAATGTCTGCTTGGCCCTGTGTTACATGACTCGGTAACCTTCAGGCTAGATTATAATAACATTCTATATGCCGAACAGCCTTTTAAAATAGACTAGAATCTGCAGTTAGTTTAGAACTTGGCAGTCCATTTATCAATGGGAGTGACCAAACAGGAACATATCAATTAGTTATGATTTAATTTTGCTGGCTCCTGATTTGTTTCTTGGCAGGAGTCAGTTGTTTTTTTACTATTGACATCCTAAATGGGTCACACAAATCCACCTATATTGTAAGACACAGGTAGAGAGACCATCCTCCATAGTCAGTATGAGCTGACAGGAGGTGGAGCTTCGCTCCCTGCTCCCCTCCTGCTGCTGCTAGGTCAGCTGTGCCTTATTTTGTGAGTAAGAAGCAAAAAGCCTCTCAATACAAGTACCCATACTGTAAGACCCAGGAAAGTTTATGGTTTCTAGTCTGTTGTGGCTTTTAGGAAAAGTATAAAAATTCTTCAAAAATTGCTTCAACAAGTGTCTGGGGACAGGTATTAATAACACTGCTGCTCATTTTTTTGTTATTATTAGTATTTTGCTTGAGACTATGCTTTCTTAATAATATTCATAGGATGAATTCAAATATATTTCATATATTTCTGCTTTTATTATGGCATAAGCTACCCTTAAACCTCCTCGGACTCGTATTACGGAGCTACTATTTATCACACCTAAAATAAATAAACTGGAAACAAGTTCCATGCATTCATTAAAAATATATTCCATGTTAGAATACATATAGGAGAAAGAACATTTCTAACACTTTTCCTGTGTCTTTCCAAATGCAGAAAAGAAATTAGGTAGTTATCTCTTTGGCCATGATAACTTTCAAAACTCTTGTATTTTTATTCCCATGGGAAGGAGCAATATTCCAACTTACAATATTACAACAACCATTCCAACTTCCATTTAAACATGCACTGCTTTTTCTGAACATGCAAGTTAATGAATGGGTACGTCAAGACAGACGGAAGGAAGGAAGGAAGGAAGGAAGGAAGGAAGGAAACAGCATGCCAAATATCAAATGGAATTTGCGAAGTATCTCAAAGTAATCACTGATTCAAGGGAAAAAAACTGAGCACTCATTCAAGAAGATGACTCAGTAGCTGCACCAGAGGGGGGAAACTATGTTAAAATTAACTTACACCTGTTCTTGTGTGAAAAAGTAGCAGAATATATAGCCAAAATGCGAGAGTAAAAATGTTTTCATCTTCACATATTGAGCAGATTTAAAAAAAACACACAGAAAAGGCTGAAACATCACCATCAGTTGTTCAACAAGGAAGGCAGAGCAGGGAGGCACAGAAGCTACTGCTGGGTTCTCCTTCCAAAGAGCTGATTCATGAAATTTCCATTTCCCTTACAATTCCATGTGTTTCCAGCTTTATTGGATGAACTGAGGTGAAGAATCACACATCCAGAAATGTTTTTGTAGCAGTTCCTCAGGCTGTTCAGGATGCTTACACAGAGTTTGTTTCGGCTCATGTATAGCCCTCAGCTGGGGTAGAGACAAAAATGTTAATGAAGCTCCTGGTAATATAGAAAGAGAAACTATATTGTGGAAATTTGTACAAATCATGTGTACAGTTTCCAGTCACTGATTCCAAGGAGTCATTCATCTAAACTATGGTATAGCAAAAAAAAAAAAAAAAACCACCACATCATTCTGCTTTATGCAATCTGGGATGGGTTTATAACAAAATAAGCAAATATAGACTAAAATAAAGAACTAGACTTTGCTTAGTTTCTTAAACAAGGAGAATAGTTGTTAAAGAACTTTTGCCTGCACAAAAGTAGGCCTCACTTTCTGCCGACTCCCTCGTAATCATTGCAGCCCTCCACACTGAATTCTGTGATGTGATGGATTATGCCAAGCCATCAGGAGGAGTTTTTTGTCCTGTGCAGGGGGTTGCCATAGGTAGGGGCATTTGTTGAAAATTGGGGATCCAGCACTAGATGAGTGACATTCTTTTCCTCTTTGGTAACACCACCTTTGGATCCAAGCCAATCTGTTTAATATGCAGGAATGGGATATTATGATACATTGCTCCGTTTTGAATACTATTGTGAAACTAATCTTAGACTCAACATATTCTTCCTTCCCATCCTTCTTCTGTCGTATTTCCTAATTCACTTCTTCTTGCTTCATTAATGGCCAAACTGGATGAACGATGATGGTTACGACATCCTGTAGTTTATTTTTGAACCATGTCTAAGTGAGAGTGTTTCACAAAGGTGAAGTCAAATTTCTTTGGTAAAACTACTTGGACATAGCAAGTCTCAAGGTGGATAAAATCTATGATTTTAAAAAACCAAATTGCTTTAAATCACAATTTAAATTTTACAAATCAATTTTTATTTAAATCATTAAAAGTCTGATTTTTAAAAACTTAAATCATGATTTAAGTTGTGAATTAAATGAATTTTATTTAAAACAAATCAATCCTGGTAAATTGGTTTTGAACTCTGCTTTGTGTTTGATTTGATGCTGCTTTTTATGTTGTACTTTTAAAAGATTCAGCTTCTTCAGATAGTTCAGTTATTATTTATAGACACTCATCAGGAGGAGACTTTGTGGAATTAAAAGCAGAAATCGAATGAATAAATAATAAAACAAAACAAAATAGTGACTAGAGAAGTTTCTACAGTAAAAAATACAAGATCAGCAATGCTTATAGAAGAGAGCAGAGTAACAAATGTTTTTTTTAAGTTCAGAAACCAGAAATATTCTCCTTCCTTTAGCTTTATACTTCCTTTAATTGAGTTTACACAGCCTTCTTATCCTTAACATACTTATTGCTGCAACTCTATGGATAGAAAGGTGGTTGCACCACTGAATTGGCATGCTTTTGGAAACATCACCAGTACAATAGGAATCAGAATTTTAAAACGATATGGCTGGAGCCATAGTCAAAAAGATAAACAGAGACTGGAGACTGTGCTGACTGGATGTGATAGGAAGAATTACCCTAGATTAACCTGCTGTTTGGATTAGCTTTTTCTTATCACAGTGTTCAACAGCAGGTACTGTACTCTGGAAAAGGATCTTGACTTTGTTTATCAGCAAGTGCTTTCATGCAATGTTGAAAACAAGTTCAGAATGAAAGAAACAAGGGGTGACAAAGCAGCTTCCAGAAGCTGATGTGCCATTTAGTCAGATGATAGTGCAAAGCTTGAACAGTGTATATCCGTACAAGTGGGAGGAAGGTAAATAGCAAAGCCACACGCAAGAGGTTGCCTAACAGCAAGTTTGCCACCCAGCTTGCTCACCAGGCCAAGTTCATCATATGTTGATGGCATCTGAAGATGAGTTTGTATCCTTTGGTGGAGTGCATTGAACTTCAGCTGGCGTTTTCTACTTAGGATAGGCAAATGTGAAAAAAGGTACAGCTTTAATAGCTGTACAGCAGAAGGAATTAGTGAAGGAGCCAGATGTTCCCACAACCAAGTCAGTAGGTCATTTTCTGTCAACTGTAGTCCCCTCCTCCTAGACCATGTAGTGCAAGCAAAAAGCCACAGACCTCAAAGAAGCCTCCAAACAACTCAGATAATCAGCCTCCCTTGTGTCTTCCACCAATGCCATGCACGACGCCTCGTTTATTCACCTTCTTCATGAACTTCTCTAGACATTCAACAATGTCTAGAGATCCCAATTACTCACCCATTCTGTAAATTAAGATGTTGTTGGTATCTTGCCCTCTGTATTGCAGATATGGAAACTGAGGCTTAGACAGCAATGACACTGAGCTAATGGCAAAATGAAATTCAAAGCTGGAGTCAGAACCGCAGTGTCGTAGTTCCCTGTTTTTTATTTTAGTTATTTAAAATACCTTTTACCCCGCCTTTCTCCTTGAAAAAGACTCATGGTGGCTTGAAACATTGGAAGACAGTATTTGAAGTTGAAAATAATGAGTATCCAACAGTGGTTAACATTATTAAAAGACAATATTTGAAACTACGAATAACATTTCTACGTACTGCCTTTACTATTTGTCTCATTTTCTAGTACTTAAAAAAACTGATAATGTTTCTGCTTGTTAGATGCCTACTAGTTTAAGGCATTTCTTACAGGATTTTGGAGAGCTTTGTGTTATTTTAATTATGAGATCAACTTGTGTTTTCTGCTTATATCAAGTGAAAATCTGTACCTCTGACATTAACCTGGCTCAGGTGGAGGGGATAGCCAGCTCAAGCAGCTTACTGTATTTTGGGTATCATACAAAGACAGTAAGTCGGTAGTTAATTTATTTTTGTGTGTTTATTGTACTTGAAGGAATGTCTGCCTTCTGTGCCAGAATAATTTAGAAATGCAGAGTAATATACATCTTGAGAAGAGGGTGGCATGAAGTGCTTGCATTTCTGTTTCCAGTAGCAAAATAATCTTGGTCCAGTCGTCCTAATAAGCTAGCACAGCATGGAGCCAGAGGTGATGGCATTTTCTCTTTAGACAGGAAGACAAGTGGTGAATTATAACAGAATATTTCTGTTCTGGAAAATAGATAAGACATTTCTGTTGAGTAATATCTGTGGCCCAAATCCTGTTGCTGAGCACGGTAAACTGCATGAGACTAGGCCTGTTGAATCAATGTGAATTTGGTGAGTTAACTTCTTTGCAAGTTCCATTGATTCAAATAGGACTATTCTAACTGTGCCTTGCTATACTAAAGTACAATGAGGATTGAGTAGGTCAATTTGGATCAATTGGAATTTACAGAGGAGGCGAATGACTACATCTCCATTACTATGCTAAGCAACAGAATTTCGTTTAGTGAAAAGAAACAAAGTAATATTTAAAAAATAAGATAAAATAAAGCATTTTTAATGCGTAACTTTGAAGGGTTTCAGACATGGAATACAACAGAGGAACAACTGCATACTATGAAGAATATCTATGCATTAGACCTGTTGTCGGACCTTGCCATGTTTTCATTTATCTATTTTTTTTAAAGCCACAGGGCTATGTGAGCTAGATAAGAGCATCAGGGTCTGGAGAACGAGATGTTAACCTCCTCCTGCCATGCCTGTCACTTAGGGCAGTAAGACCAGCACCAATGGTCAGAACAGTGGTCTCCCATCTCGTTGCACAGTATCTTCCCTTTGCTGCTGGTGGTCTATTCAGGAGGAAAGATGAGGGAAACAGCAGAGGACTATCCAAACCGGTGAAAAGATTTTGCCCCCTCTAGGCTGCAGCAAGTATAATGCTAACAGTGATGGTTAGTGTTCTCTTGTTGCAAATTACTACTGTGTAACTGGGGGGGGGGGGGTTAATTGGACCTTGCTTGTTTCATGATAGTATTACATTTATCTTATATTTATTGCATAGGTTTTGTTTTATTAAATGCATTAATATCTAAGAAGATGTACCTTTGCTTTTAAAACATGTAACAAATTTGACAAACTCATGTTCTTATGTCATACATATCAGATAGTGCATGCTTTATCCTCCCTAGGAGTCCTATAGAACTTTGCAACCCTCTAGGGATAAAATCAGAAGCCCATGTTTGCTACATCTGGCACTTATCCCAGTTAAGGGTTAATTCCAGAATGGAATCAAATCACTGACAATCATGTCAAAATTCATCCGAGTATCAACCTATAGAGGTTGTTACAATAACCTCGCACATCTGTAAATCCTCTTCTCTCCATATCCAAACTGACTTTCCACCTGATTTATTACCTGTTGCCTTAGTTTCCTCATGCTTTTCTTTCCCTTGTTGAAGACTTTTTACTCTTAATAGTCTTCCGTCACCATTCCTTCATTTGTTTGGTTTCGGCACCTCCCTGTTGGTCTATAAATTGGCTTATCTAGAGGCCTCTTACTTATGGTCCTAATCCTAGCTACAGAGAAGCACCAGTTTAGAGCACTCCTTAAAGAATAGGCATGCAAAAATTAAATTTGTTTCTATTTCCAAAATGATTAGGGTTACATTTTAAAAAATTTGGATGATTATTCTGTGGTTTCTTGTTTCTAACACATTTTTGTCCACAGTAGTTGACCGCAGTGGAAGGATGTCTTTGGGCTAAAAACAGATTTAATGTCATTCCAAGCATTTCCAAATCCCAATTAATATAAAAGTTGCATTTTCACCACAAATATGCTTCTCCTGAATCCTAAAAAAAAAAAAAAAAAGACTGCCTAATATATAACAGCCTTAAATGTTCTTAATGTGTTTTTAAAGAAGCTTCTGTGACTGAAATGATAGCAGGAAATATTCCTTTGATCTGCTTTATGTTGTTTTCTTTTTGCTCATTCTGTCATTGACAACATAGCAACAGTAAGCCATGTCCTACAGTGGAATAGTTGAAAACTTTCTGACCTGAGAGGAATAACTGCTTAGACTTGACGGGGGGGGGGGGGGGGGGGGAGTTTGTTTAACCACCCATTACCATGAACAGAGCCGGTTTTCTCCTTGAAAAAGGCACTCTCAGAGATTTATTCAAAGCTATTGCTATAGAGAGAGATTCATCTTACAGATAATATGAGTTGCTGCACGACTACCTGTCTTCTATGCTATCTAAGACTTTACTAAGAACAAAGCTGGAAATGCCCTATCAATTTTGGTTGAAGAGAAAGACTGAATCAAAACTGAATGCTCGAAGTAATTTTTTGATTCAAAATAATCCCATAAAAATGAGAACAACATCCAGCAGCGAAATGAGGGGAGAAATGGGTGAAAACAATCTTCTTCCTTACTTTGGTGCATAGATTACAGGGCAGTTTTGCTGAATATTGCTGAAGAAGGAATGCTTTTCAGTGCATTGACAAGGAATGAAGCTGAACAACAACTCTGAAGGAGAAAAGAAGTTTGCTCCATAAAGGTGCTCCAGTTACTGTGGGCACTCTGTCAAACCTGTCATCACTTCCATTGCCTTTGAAAGGGGAGCAATTTATAGCCCATTTTGCTAAAAGAAGGAGATCCATGCCTCCCTTTTGTTTCATCTGCGCAACTCTGTTTGATCCTCAGTCACATGAAATGCTGTCTATGGAAAATGTGTCTCTTCCTACTTAATTTATGCAAATTTAATTTTAGTAGCTTATTTTAACATAATGGCTTCTTATCCAAACTGGTCATTCCTTACAAACAGGAGGAAGGAACCTGTAAAAGAAAGGGGAAGAAGCTTTTATATTTGAGGTTACCATAATTTTTTAACTAGTTCAGTTAACAGCTAAAAACATGGGAATATGCTGAGCAGTTAATAAGAGTTTTCTTAATTTCAGGGGAGAAAAAGTCCCCATTTTGACTTTGAGGCTCTTAGAAAAACTATTTATATTCTGTATATTCTTTATCTTTCTACAATATTGATTGCTAGGATTGCACCAGGAATGTGTACAGAGAGAAAATTAATGTGGATTGCTTTAAGAGACATATATGTGTTGTATAAATGTTTAACATTCTGAAAATTCGATTCTGTGGTATGAATTCTATCATTCTGTATTTTAACCCCTCTTCACCTGATCCTTCTATTCAAAGAACATCTTGTGACCTGGAAAACAATGTTTTCTGTTTGTTCTTATTCCCCTTTCCACTCCTTACAGGAGAATCAGAATGGATTGTTGTTGTTTAGTTGTTAAGTCCTGTCGGACTCTTCCTGACTCCATGGACCAGAGCATGCCAGGCCCTCCTCTCTTCCACTGCCTCCCAGAGTTCGGTCAAATTCATGGTGGTAGCTCTGATGATACTGTCCAATCATCTCGTCCTCTGTCGTTCCCTTCTCCTCTTGCCTTCACAGTTTCCCAACATCAGGGTTTTTTCCAGGGAGTCTTTTCATGTGGACCAAGTCCTGTTGTGACCCATAAAAATTTTCCCATCCTTTACCTTCTTTTCTAATTTTAAAAATTAGAAGGTGGATAGTCATTTTGCATATTGATGCAAAGTTAAATACCCAGTTTCTCACCTTTGTTCATTAAATGCCTTGTCATCATCTTAATTTAGTCTGGATTTTGTGCTTACAGATTGATTCTAACCCAGACTTAAGAGAGAAAGGATCAAGTGGCTAATAAGAACTATTGCTCTCTATTAAGAACTATATGACTACAGATGAAAAACAAAGATAGTACTAACAGAGGAGTACGATGTTTAGGGAGGGCAAGGGAATGTGAACTCCTGCTGCTCACTTGCCCTCTCAGCCAAACTCTTTTGGTGGTGGTAGGGTGTCAGAATTTGGCTGGTGATCGACAGGTCATTTACCCCACCTTCTGTACAGTAGCAGCAGCTGAGCAGTTGAAGCTGCAGTTGTGTGCCATTTTTAAATCAGTGGCTTTTGAATAGCCATGAGCTGTACCTACCAGGTGCTACCCTTGTGGTTGCATGGCCAGTGAGAGAACTGAGGTATGAATGATACAGGCAGTGTTATCTCCATGATATGTCTTCATT
The DNA here is from genome assembly GCF_051106095.1 of Pogona vitticeps. NCBI lineage: Eukaryota > Metazoa > Chordata > Lepidosauria > Squamata > Agamidae > Pogona > Pogona vitticeps. The sequence goes on from NC_135784.1 coordinate 255,614,820, forward strand.
GTTCATGTACAGTATTCCCAAAGGCAATGTCTGACTTGAGAATGGATTGCTGCTCACTGTAGGGGATCTACTTAGATTGATAATGTTGTCTGGATGCAGCTTGAGTCTCAAATGACCAACTGCCACCTCTGCAGCACTTTCCTTTATAGACACTGTGCCATCATCAGTTTTCAAGGGGCGATTTAGAAGTCTACACAAACACAAGGTCCTGGAATGGCACCCAAGGACATTACTGATAAAGAATAAGTCAATGCAATTTTCAAAGCTTTTTAAAATAACTTTTTAAAAGTGCATATAAAATCTTAGGTGGGTACTGTAAAACGGCAGTATTTTCAGTATTTTCATATTTCTAAGTACTATCAGCGATGGGTGGTAGACTCAAAATGAGATGCTGGTGTCTGAGCTGGATGAAAGAGTTGGGGCCTTCTAGGCCACCATCTTTTCCTAGAAGCCAGTGTTCTGGAGCAAATGTAGCATACTAGGATGAACTCTCTTTCCTAGAGCGTCCATTATAACTGCTGTCTGTGCTTCCCAGCACAGAAGCAGTGATGCCAGCAAAAATAGGGCCATTAAAACCCAGAAGGAGGTATTGATTTAGAGATATAACAAAAGACTTGTCCATGTGGCCAGGAATGCCAAGACAGACAGCCAAGAAGTCGTTGTTTCTTATTTACTCTCTGCCTTCCAGCTGTTGTCTGACAAAAACATACTTTAGCATCCAGCTGAATATTTGCTGCTTCAACACCAAAATCAGCCATATGTTTTTTGTGGTTCTACTTAGTATCCTTATCAACTTGACTCTCAAAGCTCAGCCTGACTCATGTGTTTTTTCTGAAGTGGTGAAATCCCGCTTACTTAATACTTCATTTTCATGAGCTGGAGGCCTGCATATGAAACTGGATTATAGATGTTCGAAGTGTTTCCATGCCCTACCTTGACTACCACCCCTTCTACAAAGTTCGACCTGTCTGCCATGGTGAATACTGCAAACGGTATGCCAGATATTATGTCATACAAGCAATTCCTTAGTGAAATAAAGTAGAAAAGCCATCACGATTGAGTTTTACCCTATTAGAAATAAGCATGTATGTTCCCCAATAGCCTATCACTTTATTTTAGGTAAGTTTCAGTTGTTATCCAGGGCAAGGGAGAGCTAGAAGCAACCAGTTGCATCATAGATGTAATTCATTATAGGCTGATGAGATTCTGTCTAGAAATATCTGGGACACCGGTTTTCTGGGTTAATCAATGCCTCTGTTTTGGTTGCATCTGTGGATGAAATTTTTATCTATTTATTTTTAAGGAAGGGTCCAGTGACTGCTTCTGATGTGCCATATTCATATATAACAGAGCATCTGAAACTACATTGTTGATTTAATTTGTTGAACAGCCAGTGTAACAGGTACATAAAAATAGTACTGGCTTTCTGTGTTCCTGACAGGGTTTTTACCTAAGCAGGGCACTGTTCCCACTTTGTGGCTTGGCAGACAATCCCTGCCTGGAGAGCAGTAGTATATATTATACCTTGTTTATCCTGCTAGTCCTTTCGGCTGCCTTTGATACTGATGATTGTGAAGTGTTGGCTTTGTGACTGTGTGATTTGACAGACATTCCTGGGAGCACACTCAAGTGGTTTTACTTGTTCTCAAAAGGCAAGAATAAGACTGGCAGTAAGAAACTTCTCATAACTGTCCCAAAGAGGTACCTTGTCAGAATTTAATGGCTTCTGTTGCATCTTTCCCCTTCTTGTGTGCAGTCCAGTCCTGCACATTTTACTCAGAAGTAAACTGCACTGTTACTGCCTAGAATGTGCATTTATGACTGTAGTTCAGAGCTTTTAAAGGTTTAGTGGACTTGAAGACCCAAAGTTACTTTATTGATTACATCATAGCATTGACCATAGTGGCTGGGAATGTCTGGATGTAAGGTGGGAATTCTGGGAGTTTTAATCCAAAAAGTAACATATCCTAGTTCTGAGCTCTAGATCTTTCGCATGCTAAAATCTAAGGCAATATCCAGCTTTGCCCCAAAGTGAGAGCCTGACTGCAGAGTTCAGACTGTTAAAATTTCGAAAGGACTGGAAAAGGAAGACTTTTTTTTAACACAACAGGGAAGTCAGTCTAGTCTCCCTGTTAAAAATTACAGAAATGGACTTCCATAAAAGTGAAGCCCTCTGGGTGGCTTGCATCCATGGAAGCTGTTATTTTAGAGGCTAAGCACACAAGGTTGAAGCCAGCTCTGTTTCTTCTCTGATTCATATTGGTGCCAGTACTTGGGGTCTATAGGGACTGATTCTTAGGGTACAGAAGCTGAGCCTGAAGTAATAAGGGTCAGCGGGCTCAGGGGTTTTTGGCTTACAAGAACATCTGTCATTGTTGAGGATTAGCCTCCGCTGATTAATCAGGATGACAGCTTTGGTGTGCTCTTCCTAGGCTCATCACTTTTAACTTCAAGGGATCATAGCAGCTCAGCGTCCATCACTTTCGCCTCAAGGGAAAGCTGATACTCTGTCTTTCCAATTCAGACCTGGCTGGCAAATGTAATTCACCCCTTCATAACAATGAGGTTGGATTAGATGTAGAGTTCTATTGCTAATTGCTCTGAGGAGTTCAGTTTTGAATCTTGTAGCCACTTTTCTAATTACTCCTGTATTTTGTAGATGGAAATCTCTTTTAATTGTGCTTTGGACACTACAATGAACTTTGGGTTGTTTCCTCAATTTACACGCCACTTCTGACATTGAGCAGGAATGGTCTCTCAATCTTTGTCATTTGAATGAAAAGGGCAAGTAGAATATTCTTGACTTGTCCCATATCTGTACAGATTATTTTCCCCAAAATTATCTGCAGATCTAATTCTAAGAACATCCTGAAAGAAGAAAGAACATTTTTTTTGACCTTGTACTTGATATCCATGATTAGAAACAGCTTCCTCTTGCCCTGACCTTTGGACATGAAGAAACATATTGTATAGTTTTTCTTTTTAAGAATCTTACTGCACAGTTAGGAGTTTTTGCATTTTGCCATCCAGCAGCTTTTGTTACTTTTCAGTAGCCACAATAAGCAGTGGCCCTGTCTCTACTTCCAGCCTAGGGTTTCTTTTGTTGGCTTTGTCAAGGTAAAATTTATCTCAATTCTCACATGGTCTAATTTTGTTCTACATTGCAATATACTGTTATCCTAAAAGAAGTTTGCCAGTACCACTTGCAGTGTCTATTATCTATTGTTGGTAAGAAGAGGGGGCTTTTTAAACTTCAGCATGTACAGCCCCATGAGGTATTGATACATACTGTCTTTTATTTGCTGAAATACCAGCATTACAATTGACATAAAATCTGCTCCTGGTTTGGAGCAAATAATGCAGTACTTCTTCAAACCCACATTTGGCTTCCAGAATGTCACATATTCTTTTTTCTTCATGTATGCTAATGGACTGTTCTTCCCTCCTTTTTAGTCCATGAGTTTGAACTAATGATACAAAAGAACACCAATTTTTTTTTATCACACTTTGTTTGTTATAAGCTCTTCAGCTGTTCTGAGGTGCATTGTGCCATTGTTGTTTTACTGCTAGGAACATCTTATAGTTGACAGTGTAATACCTGAAAGAAACTGAGCTGTCCTGAGCTTTTTAGGAGGACTTCATCAAAGGATGTCTCTAAATGTATTCCTTTCCTCCATTCTATTCAAAAAATTCTTCTAAAAAATATTTTAGTTTACCTATTCGAATTTGTCCATATCTATCTATTACGGTATGTCAAGATGTCCTCAAAATGTGTTTGCATTCAGATTTGTGTGCGTATTAGATGCTGACCTCTTTGTAACCTAGAGGGAATAGAAATTCAGCTCTTGTGTTTTGTAAAATATCATTGAGTTACCTTGAGTTCTCATAAATGGCAGAAACTTAGATTGATGTTCTTTTCTTTTCTAGATACTGTATATCATACTTCCTCCTGGTGACTGTTTAACCCCCAGCAATTAAGTACTGTATTTGCTGGTGTATAAGACTACTTTTTTGCCCTGAAAAACATGCCTCCAAGTGGGGAGGGGTCGTCTTATACGCCGGGTGCACTTCAGTTGGGATAGACATAGCTGCCCATAGTGGCCTTCCGATGCTCACCCGGTGCCCATAGTAGCCTCCTGATGCCTGCCCACCTCATTCTACATACTGTCCAGTATTGCATGGTATCCAGCGCGGCCGCGGCGAGCAACAGCAGCGAGACAGGGGTGCCAGCCTTTTTGACGTGACCGGCCCCTTCTGCTCGGCGGGAAGCAGTGGCGCTCCGGCCCGCCCCTTGTCTACGCAGAGCTCACACATGCGCACTTGCGCACTAGTGCCGGTCACAGGGAGATGCAGGGGAGGGCCGGAGGCGCTGTGGTCATGCTGCGGCCATACAATGGTGACAATGAATAGCACTTTTTATTTGGTGTGTGGAAGGTGTGTGGAAGAGGGGGTAGTCTTATACAGCGAGTATATAGCAAACTCTATATTTTGAGTGGAAATGTTGAGGGGGTCGTCTTATACACCGGCAAATACGGTATGAATTCAGCTATTCCAAATCAGAGTTTAATAACTAACAAGTGCTTTTGTTTTGGAGTATTAAGATTTAACTTCTAAGAGAGCCAAAGGAAACTTCAGCCTCTTGAAGCAAATGTTGCTCTCCTTAGTGAGAACAAACTTCCTATGGCAGCCTAAGCATTTCATAGAAGACCACATTATTAAACAGGACCCTGTGTAAATCAGTTCAGACTCTCTTCCCCATTCTACCCCATGCTTTAATTGAACATGGCTGAGCATTTTAGCAGACTACAGTATTTAATACATTATTTTCAGATTAGGAAATAAACCTACTATGTAACTCATATATTAGTAACTTGATTTTCTTCCAGTGTGAGCATTCTAGTTGTAACCAGTGCTGTATTCTGAAGTTCTCAGGCCCTCCTTGGTCTTGCTAGCAGGTTGTAGTTAAACAACCCCTCTTGAACTCTTCCAATTGTTCGCCCCAGTTTTTGAACTCTTGTCATCCAAAACAGGCAAACTGTGTCTTTAAAGAACATGATTCTTCCCTGAAACAAGGCCTTGAGGGTCCACACCTTGTTAAACTAAAATCAGTACATCAGTCCAGCTTTTAGAAAACTGCAGGGTCTGGTACAGCTTCCGGAGGATCATGGGGCCAGAAAATGGCCTTCCATTGTCTAGAGCAGTGGTTCTTAACCTTTGTTACTCGGATGTTTTTGAACTGCGACTCCCAGAAACCCCAGCCAGCACAGTTGGTAGTGAAGGCTTCTGGGAGTTGCAGTCCAAAACTCCTGAGTAACCCAAGGTTAAGAACCAGTGGTCTAGAGCTTGATCATCCTGGGCTACTTTATGTAGCCACATCATCGGCCATCTGAGGGCTTCTGACATAAATAAATAGGATGTTCAGGTTTATTTACTGCATGGCCCATTTCTAAATGCCAGCTAGCTTCGAAATATGAACTTTTTTATTGCTGTTATGCACTACTCAGGATACAATTCACAGGAATTCCTGTAACCTTAGAACTGATATTCTTTTCTAAATTCTTCAGAAGTTTTTGTTTTTAATAAAACAGGTTGAACTCTGACCACCATACAGATTGTCTCCTAGGACATTGCCTACTGCTGAGACTCAAATCTCTCACATTTGAAATATAGAATGTTAAAATTTATCCAATTGAAATAAAATGAAGTTTTACTGAAACTGTTAATATTAATTGATATTAGTAAGCAGACATTAATGTGATAATTAATAAATACCTATGCACAGTAACATATTTTAAATTACATGTGAATGATCATCAGTGATATATTTGTATCTTTTTTGTCAGAAATGCCTCACATAATTTTTTTAAACATTTTTTTATTAATTTTCCAATCTATCTACATTGTTTGTGCTTATCAGACATCGTGTTACATACTTGCTTACAATTATTTGTTTTTTACATCTCAGTGTCTTCTCGATCGAGAAGACCTCACATAATTTTGTATATATTGCTAATTAAATCCTCCACCCAAAATTCAAGACAAACTTTTTTATTCTTTAATAGCAGTTTTAAAAGAAGAGATAAGGAATTGCATTTCTGACGTATAAACTTCCCGGGCATGTGCATGTTTAAAGCTTTATACAAAGCAATTGTACAGAGCAGTGTAGTTAATTCAGAAAAGGTTTGACTGATTTCTATTAATTTTTCAGAACAGAGTTGAGGCTGCAACCTGCCAAAGCTTTTCTGGCCAAAGCAGTTTAAAACAGTTGAAATGCAATTTTAAAACTTCATAAAAACCATGGATTTATGATGTAATTATGGAAAAGAACATTAATCTCTATAGCTGTGTAAAAATGAAAGTATGTGTAGTTTGATTACTCTTTCCTTTAAAGGTTTCATAGCACATGAACTGTGTTTGTGTGTACATTCCATGTATGTATGTATGTATGTATGTATGTATGTATGTATGTAGGTAGGTAGGTAGGTAGGTAGGTAGGTAGGTAGGTAGGTAGGTAGGTAGGTAGGTAGGTAGGTAGGTAGGTAGGTAGGTAGGTAGGTAGGTAGGTAGGTAGGTAATGTGGGTGTGTGTATGTATGTATGTATGTATGATCTTGGATGCAAACTTCAGTAATGTGCTCCTCTCCATTGTACATACATTCAAATGATAACCAGACTGGGAATCAAATATTCCTATGATGCTGGTGGTGTCACATCATCCTTCACTATATATGGGAGCAACTATGGGGGTAGCAGGAAACAGTATATATGGCACAAGCAGCTCTGTCCTGTAGCTGCGTGTCACCAGTGTATGCTGCCTGAGGAATTCACTTCGGTCAACGATAGTGGTACTGTCCTGGGTCATGCTGGAGGCAAGAGTTTGTCAGGCAAAGTTAAAGGAAGAGGAGCTTTTGCTTTGCTTTGCGCGCGAGCAAGTGGTGTTTTGGGAAATAGGACCACTGTCTGTATCCACCAAAGGCAGTTGCCCACTCAGTGAGCAAGATTCGTCTGTAGGGATGGGATGGGTATGAATCCTGAAATTTTGATTTCTGTGCTAGAACTTGGACACCTTCCATCTCAACAGGTGCCTTCACAGCAAGTTAAAACCCATCTGCACTGTGCATGTAAGATAACTGGAATTTGATTGGCAAGGGTACCACATACGGCAGTGGTCATGGCCTTATTGTGGGAATTTTTGGCTAGAGAAAGATGGCTGCCGGGGGCCCCATGGCATAGGGGAAATGGCATGTTTGCTGGCTGGCAAGATCGTCTCTACAAGTTGGGAAAACATGGTCATGAGGGACAAAACAAGGAAGAAATTTAGGGAAAATAAGAGTACAGTACTCGTATATAGCAAAGGCAGGGGAACTGGTGGTTGGGAGGCTTTTTTTTTTTTTACTTCAAGCTTGTATCTGTCATGGGCCACATAAGGCATGGTGAAGACTACTTCTGGTTATTGTTGCTTTTTAATGAAAACAGGAAATGCCCATCTGGGTACTTCCTGTTTCATTTTTGACAGGTGGGGGCCTTGAGGGAATCCCCACCCCCATTACAATTCCCAATGCAGAAAATGTGACCCACCTCCAGGAAAGGAAATTGGGGTTTGTTTGTTTTTTACCCTCCATCTTTAAAAAAGAAATTAAGTGGGGAGCTCAAAGTTCACCTTAAAGCTGCAAAAATGACCCAGGTGAGCCAGCTGTATCCACCACAGTGGTCGTCTCTGGTCCGCAGTATAGCCTCTACACACAGTTGTTTTATGGTTTAGTTAACTGGACTTTGAAATTTAATGTGCCATTTTACAGTTGTCAAAGTATTTGCGCAATCAGACATTGTAACACAATACAAGTGCTTGTAAAGAAGCTACAGGAAATACATGTGATATAACGTGAGAAATACATCATGATTGAATGTTTGTTTGCAAGCGTATGTGATTGTGTATAGGCAACTATGTGCATATTATAGAAGACGAGCTAAAGAGAAAAGGGGCATTGGCACTGATCTGAAACGGTGTTGTCTAGCTTGTGAGCCCTAGTGATAAAAAAAAACACAAAAGTACCCTCATCCATCCATTTATTATCATAGGGCTTGGCAGGTTCAGCAGGTCTAGAGGACAGTGTAACCTGGATTGTACCATAGACTGCACCCTTTTATTGTTCAGAAAGTAGATTTTTGGCTAAAACACAGTGTGTTCTACATGTAGCACCGTCGTCATCTTCAGCTCATGATACTGTTGAATTCAGTCGTGGGAACAGATGCTGGGAGCTTGTAAAAAGGCCAAGGAACTGCATGTAGTTGCCCATCCATGCCTCGGGTTAACTTTATGCTATCCATCATTGATATAGTCTGGCAAGGGGATTGTCTGAGAAAAACTATTGTTCCTTTAAAAATTCAATACCCCACGTCCAAGTCTCAATGAGCCTGATCCTCAATTGAAGCAAATGAAGACAGAGCTGGCAGAAAACTGCAGTAAGCAGGATGAGAGTATCCTATGTTTACAGCTCATCTTAATATGTAACTCTTGGGGAAGTCAAAAGGGATTACACACGAGGAATAGCTGCCAAACTGAGTTATTTTAGGCAGCACAGTTTTCCACTGAGGCGGGATCAAGTAGTTTTCTCCCCACACATACAGCATTAAACACACAGCTGACACTCCATAAATAACAAAGACTCAGAAATTGTGATTACTAATGTTTAGTTCCCTGTTCCCTAAGTGTATTTTCTTTATTCTGAAGTAAGTGCAAGGGAGAACCTGTCTGGATTGGAATTTATAGTGTGTAAGAAGGATGGTTTAATCCTCCTCAGCCCATGTCTCCCTCTGTTCTTTCAGAGATAACAGATCTCTGGTGTCCATACAAGGTTTTCTAGAGCTTGGGAAAGTATCCATTCCTTTTTTGGAGGACAGCTCCCAGAATCCCCAAATTCTGAGACTTATCCTCTTGGAAAAATGATGACTCCGATTGCTGAGGTTTTACTGTCTCTTTTTCCTGCGTGTAAATGTCAATCATCACTTAGGTTGTCAGCAGTTGCTGAACTGAATTGGAAGCTTGCCTGTTTTTCCTGTTACAGCAAGAAGATTGAATGCCAATAAGGCATGTGAACAGAATAAAGAAGAGTGCTCAGTTTAGTTCTTCTTGATACTTTAACCTAGTTGGTAGTATTTTCTTTTCTGAGTGGATACTTTTTAACCTACTTGGCAGTATTTTCTTTAATATGTTAATATGCATGAGAGAGTTTTCCCAAGAATTGAAATAGATGTTAAAACAGGGCTTTGTTTAGACCAGATCTTGGAGAAACTGCTTTTCAGACTTCAACTTTCAGAACAACCACCTCCCCCCCCCCCCCCGGTTAGCATGAAGGAGATTATGTCCAAACTTAGCATCAGGTCTGGAACCTGGGCATTCTCCTTGGCCCAGCTCTGTCTTGGGATTCCCAGATTACAGCTGTATCCATATCAGCTTCTAATCAACCGAGGCTCATTGCCTGGCCCTACTCCTAACTAGAAAAGGAAGCTCTCAGAATGTTGGTGCGTGCATTGGTGATCTCTAGGACTGACTACTATAATGCACTCTACACAGGGCTTCCCTTGATGTTGACCCAGAGATTTCAGCAGGTTTAGAATGTGGCCGCGAGGCAGGTGGCAGGTATGAGTAAATTTGACCACATCCCCCATCCTGGCTCATCTGGATGTGATTGAATTCTGGGCCAGGTTCAAAGTTTTGACACTCATCTTCAAAACCATCCATGACTTGGGACTCTGTCTTTTTCCCAAGATCATCCTCCCACAGCACCAGATCCTCCCACGCCATGCTATTCCATGTGGCCACTCCGAAGGAGGCCAGGAGATCTTCAAGAAGATGTTGGGCCTTCTCAGCAGTGGTAACCAAGTTTTTGGAATGAGTTCTCAATCAAGCTGCACCTGGCCCCCTCCCTCTCCATTTGTAAGAGGCTGCTGAAGATGCTGCTCTTCTGAGAGACCTTTGAATGCAGCCTCACTTGAGTTTTTTTTTGCTTCTTTTCCTGCTGTACCATTACGCCGTAATGCAGATTTAATTTGCTTGTCTGCTTACTCTTATGTTTTTATGATTGTACTGTATCTTTTTCTTTTGTTTGTTGTATTTTTATACATTGTTAACCACCCAAAATAATGCTGTGGCACTACTGAGGCAATATATAAATGAGAGTGAGAGTGAGAGAGAGAGTGGTTAGTTAGAAAATGAAAGCAAACGTTTCAAATCAAGGTGCAAGGTCAGAATTGGCCACCTGTAGGAATTGTAGCATACTTCCCTTCATTTTTCTAACCTGCACACAATATAATACATGAAGAATGTATAGTGCAATGAATTACTTTCACACATGAGATTAATAATGAAGGCAAGATGACTGCCACAAAGTAATTAGTAATTCAATGAATTCCATAAAACAAAACAGTGTTCCATGCTCAAGTTTCTAATGGTACTTTTAAATATCCAAACTGGAATTGAATTGGTGATTTTTATGCCATATGAAATCACCAAGCACATGGCAAAGATATACAGTGGTGCCTCGCATAGCGAGGTTAATCCGTTCCAGATTAACCTTCGCTATGCTGAAGCATTGTTGAACGGGGCAGGGAATTCCAAATGGGCCGAATACTCACCGTTCAGCGATGCTTCTTAATGGCCGGCAGCCATTTTCGCGCCCTCCCCTCACTTAACAAGGGCGCAAAAACACTGCGCGCGGCCATTTTGGGCCATTTCCGGGCTTCCGGTGGCCATTTTGTCCGCCTAACAGCTGATTGTCGGGGCTTCGTTTTTGCGAAGATCGGTAAGCGAAACGTTTACCGATCTTCGCAAAGCAAATTTTGCCCTATCTAAAAAACGTTGAGCGATTGCATTAGCGATCCCAAAAAAGGGATCGCTATGCGATTTCGTTGTTGTGCGGTGCGCTCGTTAAGCGAGGCACCACTGTACTCAAAATGAATGGGACTGCAAATTATGAAATAATCTGAAGAGATCATACGTCTACATCAGGGGTGTCCAACCTTTCACCTTCCCTGGGCCACATTAGAAGATGAAAATTTGGTTTGGGCCGCACATACATTTGGTTTGGGCTGCATGGGGGGGGCAGCCCTAGCCTTCCTCCGCAGCCCCGCTCCAAGCGCACTTACCGGCAGCTGCGATCTTAGACAGCAGAGGCTGTCAGCTTCGACTCTGGCGGCTTTATGGGGCCGGGGATGGTGCAATGCAGTCACACAGCCCCTCTCTCCCCTCTCCTCCTGCTCCTTCCTTCCTTCCCTCTCTCCCCCTCTGCTGTTGTGACATGCCCCGGCCACATTCTGGCCGCAAGCACCGGCAGTGTAACTTGAAACTTTGGAATTTCTTTAAAAATAAAAAATTGCACTGGGCCACATTACGAGCTGACCTGGGCCACATGCGGCCCTTGGGCCACAGGTTGGACAAGCCTGGTCTACATACATGTGTTCTCTGTCCAGAGGTCATTTTGATAAATGCCTGACAGGTGGCCAGAGAAAGCCAAGGGCACCACATATTTGGCTACCCAATCAATTTTGCTCATATGCAAGTAGTCCTGTACAAAGCACATTACTTGAATATGCATCTCTGGATATTTAGGACAGAAAATGTCAAACTTTAGTAATGATGAATAAACATACAGAGAAGCAATTCAGAAAAGAAAAAAAAACCTCTCTACAAGTTTTGCTTTGATTCGAATATATTTTAGTGAATGTGTGTTGATGATCATGAATTTAGTCCCTCACTGCTGCAAGTCAAGACTGAAAGACTATAGCCAAGAAATCAGAAGAAGACCGAGACTTGGAAGGGCAGCAATGAAGAAACTAGACAAGATCATCAACTATAAGAATATGTCACTAGAAATCAAGGCCAAGATCATCCTCACTCTTACATTTCTAATAATCACATATGGGTGTGAAAGCTGGACATTTAAGAAAGCACATAGGGAAAAAATGATTCATTTGAAATATGGGACTGGAGGATTGCTTTGTGGATATACTGATCTGCCAGAAAGATGAAAATGTGAGTCCTATATCAAGTCAAGCCTGAACTATCTCTGGAGGCAAAAATGTTGAAGCTGAGGCTGTCCTCCTTTGGGTGCATCATGAGAAGACAAGATTCTCTAGAAAAGACAATAATGCTGGGAAGTGTGGAAAGCAGCAGGAAAAAGAGGAAGACCAAATACGAGTTGGATTGACTCTCTAAAGGAAGCCAGAGGCTTGAGTTTGCAGGAGCTGAGCAGGGCTGTTGAGGACAGCACATGTTGGATATTGCTTATTCAAGGGGTTGCTGTTAGCCAAGGGTGACTTGACAGCCCGCAATGACAACAAGTCCTTCACAGTAGCAGAATATGAAAGGGAAACTAGCTAAACCAGGCTTACAGGCCTGGTCCAAATTCAGGGTTAGGGAATCTTTGGCCCACTAGATCCCCTCACCCTGCAATTTCTGTTAGCCTATCCAGTATTGCCAACTATAAAGCATTGCATGAGCTGTAGTCAAAAATAACTGGAGGCCAAAAGTTCTTCATTGGTCAGATAACTCATTGAAACGGATCACTGGAGCCAAGGGTTGGGAGTTCAGTCCTCCAGTGTGCCTCCCCTGTGAGGCCTAGGGGTTAGGCATCCTTCAGTCTCGAAAGACTATGGTAACGTGCTCTGTATGGAGGACTTGTAACAGTGTGGCTGAGAAGGCCGATTCGAGAGTGACAGTCTCTTCCACACTGAAGACAAATCCAATCTGTCCCCTGTCCAGCTCCCTGGTTTTGCTGCTTTTGTGACTTCCTCTTTGCCTCGGCCTGCTGGACAAGGTCTCTTCAAATTGGGAGAGGCCGTGATGCAATGCCTGCCTCCAGGCTGAACGCTCAGAGGTCAGGGTTTCCCATCTGTTGAGGTCCATTCCTAAGGCCTTCAGATCCCACTTGCAGATATCCTTGTATCGCAGTTGTATTCTCCCTCTGGGGCGATTTCCCTGCACTAATTCTCCCTACAGGAAATCCTTTAGAATCCTACCATCAGCCATTCTCACAACTTGCCCAAGCCAATGTAGGTCTAGGGCATGCTAAATTATTCCAGAGCACCTACAGAAGATGGTAAACCACTTCTGGACTGATAAACCACTTTTGAAAATTGTGTACATAAAAAAAGAATGAGAAGGACTTCCCTAAATTGGAAATTACTTGAAAGCATACAATTATCTTTTATTAAAAGTTCTCACTCCTCTAAAATCTTGGTGTTCCAAGACCGTAATGCTTTTAGTGAAATTATTAGAGTAGCTTTCTGAAAAGAATCTTTATTTATCAAAGGGTTTCCCTGGGATACCAGTAAAGATTTATATTTAGGCTTGCACACCAAAATGATCCAAGGAGATTCATTGCTGGTACATACATTGCATACACAAACATTGTAAACATCTTGCTTGTATTTTAACAGAGAGTGTTTCTTCTTTTCTTTCTACATTTAGAGTAATGAAAATTAAGTTAGTCCTATAATCTGCTTTAATTAAGCTAATTTAATGTCTCTTTTTGTTTGTTTGTTTGTTTGTTTTCTAATCATATTTCTAATTATGTGGCAGAAGACCAGAAACTAAATCCTACCATTTTGTAGGCTGTACCAATTTTATTTATTCTATTTTAGTTAAAATATTTTTATCCCACTTTTCTCCTAAAAACAGATGGGAAGTGGCTTACATCAATAAATTATTCTATTTTTTAAAAAGTAATTAATGACATTATATTTAAAATGTTATGTAAAGACATTACTAAAAACAGATTTAGAAGTAATGAATTACAAATCATCCCATTTTAAAGTGTTTCCTAGACAGTTAGTGACTCAGAAGAAGCTTGCCTGAAGAAAAAGGACTTTGCCTGCTTACAGAAGGACAGCAAAGATGGGGCCAGCCTAGCCTTCTGTGGGAGGGAGTTCCAGAGTCTGTAAACAGCAACTGAAAAGGCCCGCTCCTGTGTCTCCACCAAGCACACCTGTGAAGATGGTGGGACCAAGAGAAAAGCCTCCCCTGATGATTAGATAAATAGATACCTATTTGTTTGTTTGTTTGTTTGTCTGTCTGTCTGTCTGTCTGTCTATTTATTTATTTATTTATTTATTTATTTATTTATTTATTTATTTATTTATTTATTTATTAGATTTCTATCCCGCCCTTTTAGATAGAGTCTACTCAGGGCGGGTTCCATTAAACATTATAAACTAAAACAGTTAAAACAATTCAAAACAATAATGTCAGTAATGCTCAAGATGGGAAAAACAGAAAATTATAGTAAGAATAAAGTCAAGTACCGACAGGAGGGAAAGCCTGCCTGAAGAGCCAAGTTTTTAATTGGCTCTTTAAAACACCCAACGAGGGAGCCAGGCGGATCACGGATGGAAGGCTATTCCAGAGCCGGGGGGCCACTGCCAAGAAGGCCCAGTTTCTTGTTCTTTCTTTCCGGGCCTCTCTCGGTGTTAGGCCCCTCAACCATCCCTTCTAGCTATGGCGAGTGATTCAGGTAGATCTAGGTGGGAGAAGGTGATCTGCCAGATATTGAGGTCCTAAACCATTTAGGGCTTTATATGTCATCATCAACACTTCGAAGTCAATGCAGAAGCGAATGGGCAGCCAGTGCAAGGCAGCCAGAGTGGGAGAGACATGCTGGTATTTTCTCACCCCACTAAGGAGTCTGGCTGCCGCGTTCTGCACCATTTGAAGCATCCGCATCAATCTCAATTCAAAAGCATAAGTTCTTTGGCTGTCAGCCTTCTTTATGGTCCAGTTCTCACTTCCATATATCGCTACTGGAAAAATCATAGCTTTGACTATGCGGACCTTTGTCGGCAAGGTGATGTCTCTGCTTTTTAAGATGCTGTCTAGGTTTGTCATCAATTTCCTCCCAGGAAGCAGGAATCTTTTAATTTCGTGGCTGCTGTCACCATCTGCAGTGATCATGGAGCCCAAGAAAGTAACTGCCTTCATATCTTCCCCTTCTATTTGCCAGGAGGTGATGGGACCAGTGGCCATGATCTTAGGGTTTTTTTTTATGTTGACCTTCAGACCATTTTTTGTGCTCTCCTCTTTCACCCTCATTAAGAGGTTCTTTAATTTCTCCTTACCTTCTGCCATCAGAGTGGTATCCTCTGCCCCTTCAAAATCCAGCTTATATTTCTGGGAGTTCTCTGTCCACATTCTGCTGAAGCCTACCTTGTAGGATTTTGAGCATAACCTTGCTAGCAAGTGCAATTGTACGGTAGTTGGAGCATTCTTTGACACTGCCCTTCTTTGGGATTGGGATGTAGACTGATCTTTTCCAATCCTCTGGCCACTGTTGCGTTTTCCAAACTGTTTATTCATAAGGGATTTGGTTTAGATTATACCTGACTAGCCCAGTGGTTTTTCCTATTTTCTTCAGTTTAAGCGTCAGTTTTACTATAAGAAGTCGATGATCAGAACCACAATCAGCTCCAGGTCTTGTTTTTGCTGACTGTATAGAACTTCTCTATCTTTGGCTGCAGAGAATATAATCAATCTGATTTCAGTATTGCCCATCTGGTGATGTCCATGTGTAGAGTCACCTCTTGTGTTGTTGGAAAAGAGCGTTTGTGATTAACAGCTTGTCCTCTTTGCAAAACTCTGTTAGCCTTTGCCCTGCTTTGTTTTGAACTCCAAGGCCAAACTTACCTGCTGTTCCTTTTATCTCTGGACTCCCTACTTTAGCATTCTAGTCTCTTATAATGAGCAGAACATCTTTCGTTGGTGTCAGTTCTAGAAGGTGTTGTAAGTCTTCATAGATTTGGTCCATTTCAGCCTCTTCAGCATCGGTGTTTGGTGCATAAATTTGGATTACTGTGATGCTGAAAGGTCTGCCTTGGATTCTTATTGAAATCATTCTATCAGTTTTGAGATTGTATCCCAGTACAGCTTTTCCCACTCTTTTGTTGACTATGAGGGCTACTCCATTTTTTCTATGGGATCCTTGCCCACAGTAGTAGATATGATAATTGTCTGAATTGAATTCACCCATTCCCCTCCATTTTAGTTCACCGACACCCAGGATGTCAATGTTTATTCTTGCCATCTCCTGTTTGACCACATCCAGCTTACCAAGGTTCATAGATCTTACATTCCAGGTTCCTATGCAGTATTCTTTTTATTGCAGCATCGGACTTTCCTTTCACTTCCAGGCATGTCTGCAGCTGAGCGTTCTTTCGGCTTTGGCCCAACTTCATTAGCTCTGGAGCTACTTGTACTTGTCCTCTGCTCTTCCTCAGTAGCATGTTGGATGCCTTCCAACCTGAGGGGTTCACCATCCAGCATCATGTCTTTTAGCCATTTGTTTCTGTTGATGGGGTTTTCTTGGCAAAGATACTGGAGTGGCTTGCCATTCCCTGCTCCAGGTGGTTCGTGTTTAGTCAGAACTCTCCACTGTGACTTGTCTGTCTTGGGTGTCCCTGCACAGCATAGCCCAGAGCTTTGCTGAATTGCTCACGCCCCTTCACCAGGACAAGGCAGCAATCCATGAAGGGGAATGTTCAAAGTACCCTTTCCTATTACAGAAACAAAACTGAACAAGATCTAGCAATGTAGTAAAGAATCATTTAAATGAATTTGGTTACATCTTAAAGTGTCTGTAGAGATTTTTTTCACGTTATTGGCAGAACTCTTAATTATACACAGTAAGTGGGTATTCATAAAAAATGTGACACTCTGTCCCTTGGCTGGTCACACCTGTGTTGAGTCAATTTTGGGGGAGAGAGTTATGTACTTAATTCTTTTATACCATCTGTTGACCAATTACAAAGAACTTGCCTTCTCCCACTTTTCTACCTCTATTCTAATCCTCTAAGTGAAATCCATGAGGGCAATACTAGTTTGTACTTTTTACCATACAACCCAGTAGCTCTTTTAAAGAATGGATAAGCTTCCTGTTCTTTCTGGACAGGGACTGTGCAAATAAAGCTTTCATAGCATCTGGAAGGTCACAACTAGCCTCCCACAGGGTGACAATGGTTCCTCTTTACAGCAGATAGTATTTCTGAGGAAAGGAGTGATAGAAGATAGAGTCTATTTAAACCTGGTCGACCCAAGATCTGTTGAAAGATAAGGAACCATAAGAAGAGAGAGTAGGAGCCTTGAAATTGCCCATCATCAGTAGAACATGGACAGCAGAATGAGCAGGCACAAAGGTCCTCTGATTAGTGTTTGTCACTATCATTAACTTTGCTGCATTTCTACTTAGTCTATGGTCATTGTTTATAAATCCACATCCTTTAGTATCCATTAGTATTTTAACATATTATACCAAACCATGTCTTCTTTTCCGTCCTTGTTTAGTGATGCCTTTCCTCCTTTTCCACATAAAGGACTGTTTTCTTGCAAATTACTGTGGCATAAGTGGCTCCCCTAAATATGAGGCTGATGAGCTGCGTTTGGCTTACTGGGTCACACATTTTACACAACAGCAGCAAAGGAAATTGCTGTTCTTTTGCCTCCTCCTTTGAAATTACCTTGAGACCCCACGCTGAGGGAAAGGCTGTGGTAAAACCTGTGTTTCAATATTTGTTGTTAAGATTATAATCAGGCCAGTGAAATAACAGAGATTGAGAAAGGCAAGTTTTTTGTTCTTCAGAAAGAACTGTAGGCCTCTCACAATGGTCACTTTTTTCCAATATGATTTTCTATACTTCCTTAAACATGCATTTCAATCACAAAAGTACTGTGACTAGGGAAGAGTGAAGTGACAGATGTTACAAATGAGTTATTTGTCGCTGAATTCATTTCCAGTCAAGCAGAAAACTATGGCTCCACACCTTCTCCCTGTGAGAGGAGGGGTGTATATTCCATTCCTGCAGTGAGGAGCTGGAAGAGAAAAAGAATGAAGAAAAGGAAACATGGGAAGGGAGAGGGAGGCCACACAGGGAGGTTTTTGTGGGGTTATGACTTGTACAATTGGACTTGTATTTGTACACATTCACTACATTTCCTAAACTGATTTCAAAGCCTGGAGAGATGTGCACACTCAACAGGCCATCGTACCTTCTCCACTGCTGATGATTACTAGGGAAGTGACCCTTCTGCAAAACTGAAACAAAAGAAACTTTACTACATGTGTATATCTTAGGCATATTTTCAATGACAACCAATAGTACACATATGGTACTACATTTAGCTGTGATTTTGAGGGGACTAAAACATTTCACTCAGTCATTCATGTGCCTTTCCTTTTAAATTGCCAGTTTTTGACCTTCACTATGACTTCTATGATGACAGAATGAGAATATGTATTGTCTGGAGCAAATCTCGTGAGACCTTTTTAAAAATGCACATGAATATTTCATGCAGACATGCTTGAACAAAATGAATTTTCTGTGTAGAGCAGAGGGAGGGAACATGCAGCTCATATTTCTGATTCTGCACTTTTATAGAGTATATATTATATTGTTTGAGGCTTGGAAGATTTTTCTCAGTGTTTCTAATCCTACACAAGTAAGAAGGCCCTCTCTTATGAGCTCTAATCCTCTAAGTGAAATCCTTGAGGGCAATACTAATTTGTACTTTTTATCACATCATACAACCCAGGAGCTCTAGATGTACCCAACCTTTCACTAATCAACTAGGTTTTAAATTTGGTTGCCAGCAAGCTACATAACATATGGTGCTAAGCTCACCAAAAGCAAAATTCTCTCCCTGCTACTTGCTGGTTGTTGAATACACTGAGATGGCTTCTGGTAATCTCAGTGCATTATTCTCTGACAACCAATAGTACACATATGGTACTACATTTAGCTGTGATTTTGAGGGGACTAAAGCATTTGTATTTTAAAACTAACACAGTCCCAAAATGTATCAAGTAGTAAAGAAGGCAGACATCTAAGATACACATGTGGTTCTTGTCATGAAACTGGTGTATCTTATGTGTGATATAAACCTGATACCCTAACCTACATAACATTTTGAGTCCATTCCCTCTTGCCCGTGTGGGATATTTGAAGAATCTTGAGGAACAAGTAAACTCTATGTGATACGTTATTAAGATGTTGAACAGAGACAAGATATTTACACAATTTTAAGCAATTATTTTGCCTGTGTAGGGTGTCTGTGGGCTAAAGCCAATTACAGCTTCCAACTAAAGTTGACACATTGAAGGAATAAGACTTAGGATGTCAATGATAATGTAAGCCCCCTTGATTGAATGGACTCTAATAAACATAATCGGGTAGAAATCAGATATAGCTGAAAGTTGGGTCTAGCCACAAGAATTAACCCTCAGGAGTTTCTCCTTACTTCCCTATATGGCCTTGCCATAGCTCTAGTATAACATTTTGCAAAGAGAAAGTCTTGGGAGAAAAACATGACTGTTCCTCACTGGCCATCCCATAATGGCAAGGTCATAGAATAAACACACACACACTGAAATTTGGTCAAATAATTTTTTAGAATTGTTGCTTCACTAGGAACTTCATAGATAAATACAGTGGGATTTGTTCTGCTTATAGAGCAGGTGAATTTGATCTATATTTTAATGTCTGTGTGAAGTTCAAGGGAGATTCACTGTCTTCCAGCCTATTTCCTGCCAAACTTGCTTTTTTTCTCTGCCTCAAGGGAGCTGATTCAGTCATGTCTTTTCTCCTGCACATGTTCCTAAGAAGATGGGGGCATGTCTTTAGGTGGTGTTTTCATTTGGCATAAGCACTTAGGATGTGCTTTTCAGGACATGCCCCCACCATCATTCCTTTCCCCCATTGTCCTCCAGTTTTTTTTTAAAAAAATTACATGTGGATTTAATAAGCAGCTATTATGCTGTGCTATTTTCTGCTGTGTCACCAATGAGCCATTGCATTAATATACTATAATACCACTTCTGCACCTATTAAAAGAAAAAAGGAATGAAAGAAAAAAAGCTGGGTGAAATGAAAGACTTTCCCATCGTATGTGTGTTTGGAACACTGCCACTTTTTCTTGAACAAAGCAGATCCCTGTTGAGAGGTGAACTCACCAGGGATAGGATAGGAGAGGCAGGACCAGAGGAAGGAAGGAAAGAAATAGAGCTGTGGACAATAATGCACCTCACATCGGAAACAAATATGAATGGTGAAATCGCAGTTCAATCTGCAGTCTTTGTGTATCCACTGTTTGAGCTTTCAGAAGTAATAGCAGGCTGCGAATCAAATCACAGCAAAGCTCAATCTGATCGATTCCTTTATCCAGTGTAATAAAGCCCTTAGTCAAAAACATGTTGAGTATCCCATTAGAAAATACTATGTACGAATAAAGTAGTTACAATAGGTTCTTTGATTTGATAACTCTCTTAAAGCTGTGTAAGTGTCCTTGCTTCTCCTCTAGATCTTAGGAGTGTAGGTTTTCTGAAATTTGACAGTTCGGAGCTGAAGTTAAAGACACTGGGTGACAACCAGAGCCCTGCCATCATGACAGCCGGCAATGCAAGGCATTTGTCAGAAACCAAATGAAATGAACAGGTGGTAAATATGTAGCCACAGAGCTACAGCATGGGGTTTGTTAAAGTTCAAGCCTAAAGATTTGTATGATCTCCAAACGTGGATATGAAGCTCACATGAATACAGCCAAAAAGCTGTAGACTGTAGGGAGATTTTCCCATTCATATCGCCAAGAAGTGTGAAAAAAATGCAACAAGGCAGAGCCAGTACTGCATGCCTTAAATATACTTACTGGACACAGCCAAACAGCTGAAAATCTAGTATTAGGAGTTCATGGGAAAAGCTTAATTAGGAAGGCTCTTTGCTGGGTGGGAAGCAGCATTAGAGTCCTGAAGTCATCAGGGATCATGAGGCTTGGCTTGGTTGGCCAACATCATATGATTTTTTAAAAATAATTTTGTACAATTTTTATGGTAGTACTAACTTTATTTATTTATATATACATACATACAAACTTTATACACACACACACACACACCACCTTACTTGTTTTTCACACCAGTGAAAATGCACAACAGTACTTGACAGTTAAAGCCAATGTAAACTACAATAAAATTATACAGAGGTATAATAATGGATTAGGTGGCTGGATAACTCAGCCATTTAGATATCTGACTGCATGCAGATCCAGAGGTTGGGAGTTCGATTCCCCACTGTTCATCTTAGGAAAAGGGCCAGCCTGTGTAGCCATGAGCAAGCTGCACAGTCCCAGGGTACCCACAGAAGAAAGGGATTTAAACCACTTCTGAGTATTCTCTACCTGGAAAACTATGAAAAGATTCACCGTACATCAGAATTGATTGGATGGCACATGAATATTATTTATAATAATAAATTGAAGTTGTTTGTTTATTGGCTGCCTTTCTCTACATAAGGGGCAGCTCACAACAGATTAAAAGAACAGAATTAAAAATACTATATAAATATCATATTTAAAAAACAGTAATAAGAGAAGTAGAATTTTACTCATGAAGCAAATGCCTGACTGTAGAATCAGGAACCTGAACACTTTATTCTTCTGTCCTCCAAATTATATTGTTAACCATTTGAAAAGTGGCTTAATATATTTGTTGTAGAAGCTATGTAGATGTCTCTTATTTCATATCAGCAATTTGAATGCTTATCAGATTTGCAGATGACACAAAATTAGGTGGAATAGCTAATACCTTGGAAATCAGAAACAAAGCTGAAGAAAATTTTGAGAAGCTCAAGCACTGGGCTGAAAACAACAGAATGAAATTTAACAGGGAAAAGTGCGAAGTTCTGTACCTGGGGCAGTGAGGGGGAACCAAACACACAATTACAAGATGAGAGATATTTGGCTCAGTAATACTGTGAGCAAGAAGAATCTTGGAATTCTTATAGTGCAGAAGCTGAATATGAGCCAACAGTGTGATGTGGCTGCAAAAAAGCCAGATTTTATTTTAGGCTGCTTTAACAGAACTATAGTCTCCAAATTACCATCATATAGAGGAGGGCAGGATCTGTTTTCCATCATCCCATATTGCAGGACATGTAATAGTAGGCTCAAGTTACAAGAAGCCAGATTTTGGCTGAATATCAGGAAAAAATTCTTATCTGTTACAGCAGTTAAACAATGGAACCTATTACCTGGGGCAGTGGTGAGCCTCCAACGCTAGAGGCATTCAAGAGAAAAGTAGACAACCATCTGTCAGATCTACTTTGATTTGGATTCCTGCATTGAGCAGGAGGTAGAACTCAGTTGTTTTATTGCTCCCTTCCAACTCTATTATTCTATGATTCTATGAATATTTTATGCCTGCCTCATTATCAAGGCTTTTAAAATTCTCTAATCAAGAAGCTACCTGCCAATGCATTACTTAGATTACTCAGCAAGGTAACTACTCTTAACATAATTGTTGATCACTAATTTCTAGGTGGAGTTTCCGCAAAGGTTTCCACCCTGAAAACTTACGTAGGAGTAATCAGGACAGCAGTTTGTTATCTTGAGTTCTACATCCAGTCAGAGGCTGATTCACTAGTTCTGAAAAAGGAAACAAAATAGTTGCTCAGCAAGAAACACAGTTAAGAACAGAGGGCTCATTGTGGACGACACAGGGATGCTGCTGGGAATGCTTTTCTGCAGCAACCGATGCCGTCCGGTTCAGCCCACGAAATTGTAGAAACCCAGGTGTAATGGAGGTTAGCTATTGTGATGTGAAAGTGTCATGATGTGAAGCAGTGAAATGTTAAGTTAACAAAAAAGAATATCTTGTGTCAGAGAGATGCAAACATTGTACACAAGGTGGAAGTGCAGGGCGGGAAGGAGACTTGTAGAAATCCTGTGTGTTTCACTAAGACACAGCTAATATCAGGAGGTCCTGGGGCTTTGTGTTTGCCTACAGCTGTCTCCTGTGTTGGCCCACATATACAGCATCTTTGTAGGCAATTCATCATCCTCATGCCCTAGACTGATCCTGCCCCTCTTTGCTAATTATTGGGCCCTCCTGGATAGGATTATAAGAAGACTTCTGGCCCAGTTAAACTTTACTGTAACAACAAGATCATCCTGATTTCTGGCATGTCCCTGTAGCCCCACTATTCCCAAATGTTTCATCATCACACTCCTTTTTTCTTTCTTTCTATGAAATTTTTGTGCCTCCTCACCTCTCATTTACATCATCCAACCCCTTTTTATCGTCATCATCATCATCAACAACAACTGCAAGTTAAATTAAAAATAATTTTAAAGATGGTTATCAGAACCCATCCATCCATTTCTTTTAGGCTGTTACAACACATGGCAAATCTTTACTATTTATTCCCTCTCTTCTCACCAGCCCTTGATTCCAAATTGTTACATTTAAGTACACACTGAGCTAGTTACCTCTTCTCTGAGACTTCATGGATCTCCTTATAGTCTCTGTGGTTACCTCCTAAGGAGATGTCTTGTTAGGTCAGCCTCTTCTTTTGACATGGTACAGTATCTGGAATCTCCAGTAACAGAGCCTGTGTGTATGTTCTTTCTTCTGCTTATGGGGAAAATAGTGCATTCCATTACAGAAATCAGACATACAGAATTAAAGTACATACAGAATTAAAGTACAAAAGAGTATTATTTCAAATCTCTTGGGTTAAATAGCCAAGTTTCTCCATATGTACAATATATCACATAGAAGTACTCTAGCTGGCTCTCTAGTGTGACATTTTCTGATGATCTTCTCAAATCCTTGTTGAAAGGGCAGCAAGTAATTCCTGGGGTAGGGGGAGATGACTTTGACTTGTTCTTCCAATTACTCAGAGTATAGATTAGATGCTTTTCCTCTCTAAAAGATGGCTCATCCATCATTGCCAGTTCATGTATTCATACACTGCAACTTTCTCTCTCGTACTAGCAGACATCTTCCAGCTGAGCTGCTCCAAAGAAGTGAAGCATATAGTTAATAACACAGCCAGTCATTTTTCTTTTTTCCTTTACTTGAACTCCTCCATAAACACACACAGAGACATGAATGAAAGTTTTAAAAAGCACTAGTATCTCTAGAAAACTGTGGTCTGGACTGGAGTTGCTGTGGAAGCCCTTGTCTCAGATGATTGTTTTGGAGTGGACATATAAATGCGTAATGACAATTGGTAGAATTTCAGGTATGTATGGAGGGGGCTTCAATGTTCCGATTCTGGAACAAGAGAGTTGCCAAAAACTGAGGTCACGTGGTGGATTTGCACTGTTAAAAGATCTTTTCAGTTTCCAGTAAAGTCCACAGTTTTCAGTGGGTCTGATTGCCCTGTGAGTATAATTCAAAACAGGAATAATAAAATTACAAAATTATTTTTAAAAATGAAAATCTCTTTTACCTTAACAGAACCTACTTTTCAGTGGTTGTTCTCATGCATACTTAATAGAATTATGTGGCTTTGTATTGATTCTGAGGTGTAGCAACCCTGCTAGGCTTTTGAAGTTATGAAGTACTCATTGGTGAGTTGTCAGCCTCTTCTGGTGGTGCTCTGGTACCAAGCGGCTTGCCCAGGGCATAGAACTCCATCAGTTGCAAACACACTTCAGGTGATCTTACCTGGTCCCTCTCCGGGAGTCATAGTGGGGATTAGAATTCCTGCCCCCTGCGCCTGCTACCTATACAGTGGGGTCTCTACTTAAGAACGTCCCTACTAAGAACAATCCAACTTAAGAACAGCTCCATTTGCTAAATTTTGCTTCTACTTGAGAACAGAAATCCAAGATGAGAACCTTAGGTCATCTTAGGTTAAAAAAAATTCTCCCCCTAGTGGTAGAGTACGTATTAACCAGCTTTGCATTAGTTCCTATGGGAACTAATGCTTCAATGTACGAACGCACCTCTACATAACAAAAAAACAGCCAGAACGGATTAATTGGTTTTCAGTCCATTCCTATGGGAAATTTTGCTTCAACTTAAGAACGTTTCAACTTAAGAACACCATTCCAAAACGGATTAAGTTCTTAAGTAGAGGTTCCACTGTAGTTTCTATGGACGGAAAAGAGCAGATACGGATTAAATGGTTTTCAATGCATTCCTATGGGAAATGCAGATTCAACATAAGAGCTTTTCAACTTGAGAACCACCTTCCAATACGGATTAAGTTCTTAAGTAGAGACCCCACTGTACCGCTATAGCAGCCGTTAACAAAGGTATTAATTTGTACATTGTCTTATGCGTCTCCCTGGAGCATACGCCCAAATAACAGTGTGTAGGATTGCAGCCTATGTTTGTTACCTGGTGCTTTTACTTGGCTCTCAGTTCGAAAGTGTTTGAGCAAGCCATCTCGGAAGCCACTTAGCCACAGTTGCAGTGAAAGATTTGCTTGCTATCCTTGTTCTGCCTTTACTATGAGCTCACACTTGTGGACAAATTGCCTTTAGAATTCCTTGTTCCTTGTGGACAAATTGCTTCAGGGGTTCCTAGCGCTCAAGTGAGCAAACATTTTTCTTTTTCCTTTTGTTGCTGATCCTTGGAGCTGTACCTGGAGAAGCCAGTTTCAGAAGCATGGAAGGGAATACATTTATAAAAACAGTTTGTCAACAACTGTTTACTTGCCTGCAGTTTTGCCTGTCAGGAGTTATATAAATCATCCGGATCATTTTTCTTGCTTTCTAGAGCAAGAGGAAATGTTTTCCCCTCTCATCCACTCTCTCTCTCAATTTCTCTCTCTCTCTCTCTCTCTCTCTCTCTCTCCTTTCTGCTCTCCTCACCCCTCACTCCTGACAAATATTTTGTAAAACCCCGCCTCTGTGCCCATACATCATACTCTGCTGAACAACTTTCCACTGAATCTGAACTTGAGGTTTGCTCTTGCTGTTGGCAAGATGACTCTACTTGAGTGGATTTTGGATGCCGTGCTCTCAAAAACGTTGCCATCATTGCTGTGGAAGAAAGGCAATGCCAGGGCATATTGCATGAGTGATTGGCTTAATCAAGCTCTAATTTACATTTCAAAATGATGAACATTTTTGGATGGTTAGCATAGCTTTGATCAGCATTTTTGGACTATAGTAGAAATACATGGAAAGTTACAATGACTTGCAAGCTAACAGTGATTATATTTGAAATGCATGCTGCACAAACTTATTTCTCTCAAGCTAAATCAAGCAAAGCTGATGAGCCAGTTTTCTGAATAAACTGCACTAATGTAGGCTAACGTTAGGTATCCATAATTACAACAAGATGGGCCATGCACTGTAATTGCTCAACAATGGACTTAAATGTGAAGATTTGCATGTCTTTGTTTGCTTGTAACATTATATTCATTTTAATGGAATTCTTCAGAACTGTCCTGAAACCAAAATAAATGCTCATAATCAAAGGATATCACATTTCCAAAATTTTGCTTTGAATGTTTTAGCTTTTAATATGGTCAAAACACGTTAATGTTTTGGCTACAGTCAAAAGGTGTGTGTGTGCTGGACCTGTATGCAAGCAATTCATTTTTCATATATTTTATTTCTCAAAATTTCTCTTTTGGAGCCTTTGAAGTATGTCCTACATATAATTTATTCAAGAAACTGGATAGCAGGTATGCACACAAAACAATATTCATGAACTTGAATTCGAATTAGACCATTGGCTCATCTAGACCAGTGGCCTAAAGCTGAGCAGGCCCATCCCTCGGGAAGCAGAGGTTAAATAAGAGGACTACAACAACACACAAGCCTTTGCCCCCTTACCCCAAAATAATGATGCAAGACAAGTATTATGGGATAAACATGGCCCATACTTTATTAAATAATCATTTGTGCCCTCTGTAAAAGGGGGGGTCCTGCTGTAGTGTGGAATTCAGGTTTAAGCACAGAGGTCTCAATGGGCCCCTTACAAAACAAATGGGCAAGTCTTTAGCCCTAAGTTCTCGTGGTTGTGAAGACAGCGAGAACCCAGCCGGCCCAGATTTGACCACCCGTGGGCCTCAAGCCAGCTTCTCCTTGTTGACTGTTGGATCAGGTGTGGCCCCAGCACATCTTTCCCCCCAAGCACTGTAATCACATGATCCGCAGCACTGGGAGGTCAGATGACATTATCTGTGATTACGATGGGACTCACCGAAACCTGTTCTATCCACACTACCTGCTACAGCATACGGACTAGCGACACTAAGTCCCATGCCTGCCATCCAGCTTCATAAGCTCCAAAAGCAGCCCCCCCTCTTGATGTCTTTAATAAAGACATCCAAGCCTCCATCAGAGAGCACACGATCACTCCGAAAGAGCTCAGGCCTATTCACGTGGCTCTCCTTGTGACCAATCACCGATCTAAGGTGATTGCAAACAGCTTTGCATGCTTCCATGTTAACACGCCTCTGCACCGTGTTAACCTGCTGGACACATTTCGCTGCCATCCACGCACGCCACAGGATGATTGTAGACCATATAATGCTCAATAGCAGGGCATGCCGCCCTCAGCCATTTTAGGTCGCGAATTACATCTAAGATCAAAGCCATTCCTCATGTCTGGCTGGATCATTACCACCCAAATATATTAGCAACACACATGGGGAATGCAGTCCGAATGCAGCAGCTCTGCCAAATTGGTCCCATTGCACTCATCGGCTCCCCTTCCAGGTTATCTGGGCTCACACTGAAAGACCCAGATTACAGCCTCAGGCTGACCTGACTCCCTGTTGAGCTTCCCAGAACATAACTGTGGCCGATAATCATGATGTGTTGCCTCTTTGCCATTACCACTTGACCTGCAATGACAAAACAGCCAGGCGCCTGCCTAGACGTGATGGAGTGTCCTGATATATCTATAATAAGCCTTGGATTGGCAAATATGAATCAGAACCATCTTGTCCACTATCCTCTCGTTCTGTCATTGCAATGCAACTTTAGTAAAAAGTAGGTCTTATGTAATTGATGGTTCTTGCAAAGCATCACCCATGGGGCTATGGCTGCAAATTTAAATGGTAGAGGATGGTGAACACAGCCAAGAACCAAAGGGTAAAGAGATTGTAAAAAACCAGGGAAATCACAAATGTAATCCTCCATTAGCACAAATTATGCAGTTGAGTTCCCCACATTTAGGGAAATCACAGAGATCAGCAGCACACCCAAAATGCAATGGATGAGCCTCCCCCTGGGAAAACCACTTTTATGACATAGTATTTCCCCTGCAAGGTATTAGTTAGAATGGCTCTTGCACCTCATACCCCCTTCTGTCCCCTGCCCCCCCAAGGCATGGTGACCCCCTGCTGCACCTCCCACTCAGTACAGGGCTGCACAGCCCCAGTCCTGCCAGAGGCCAAGAGAGCTCCTCAGTGTTTTGGAGTGCCCTGTGGGACCCCCATCAGGGGCTAGATGTTCCTCCCACAATCCTCTAGTGCACAGGTATTAGCATATGCTAATACCTTATGCTAATACCTATGCACTAGAGGATTGTGGGAGGAACACCTAGCCCCTTTCATAGCGGTAGCATTAAGAACACCATCTCCCAGCTGCTAGCTGGGCTTCAACCAGGAGCGTGACTCCCTGCCAGACTACGGCCCCCAAGTTAGGCCAGACCGTGGCCTTGTCCCCAGCTCCCCTTAAGAGGATTCTTCTATAAGCTGGGGCAATCAGACGCTCACCTGCTGTTCCCACAATGCCTGGATGCACCTCAATGCCCCAGTCCTCCAATAAAATTATGATAGAAGAGGATGGGACAGGATCAAAGCAACATCCTATTACAACTCAGTATATGCCCCCTAAGCCACCCCCAAGGAAATGACAAAACGTATAAACTATATGAACCAACCAGTAGTTGAGAGAGAGAGAGAGAGGACCAGGAAGGTAAAGACTGCTGGAGCAACTCCTCATTCTTTTTAATATACCAAGCGGGCAGACTGGAGTGAAGCCAAGTCTGCTTGTCTAGATCCTGCCTATCCACCTCCACTGCCATTTTTGCCACTGAGGACATGTGACGCCTCCACACTGACAGGAGCTCAACTTCATGGCTCCCTGCTGCTCAGGCTGCTACTCCACCTACACCCTGAAGCCACTCCCCTAATGCATACAGTATACATACATCTTTTTATAGCTTGGTGGTACTTGTTAGTGGTGTGAACACTTAGTCTGTAGAAGAGGGGTTGTTTGGTTTTGAATTTATAAAATTTATAAAAGGTACAAGAATCAAAGCAATGTAAACCATCCAGAGTAATGGCCAACACACTAACCGCACAATATACACGTTTATGAAATCAGTAAGTGTGAAATCAGTGGCTATTGGCTTGAAAGCTGTTTTCCAAACTCTTGATGTGTCACAGACAAGTTTTATTGCACTGGAGATATAGTGTGTACATGTTCAAAGGCACTAATTTGATCACTGAGTGCTGGCATAAAAAGTAATTCGGGGTTGAACCTTGGTTCATACATTGGATATTACTGGCAGATATGCTGATCCACTGACATGAATGGCAAGAATATCAAACAGAAGGTTGTGACTGAGTAACTGGTGGAAATTGGTCTCAAACACTGATACAATCCAGACAGATGATACTCTGAAGACTGCTGAACCATGGCGGATTTTCTGCAACACTGTTCTTTTGCCAGTAATTTCATTCTGGAATACATATTTCTATAGCTTTGCTTTGATCTCATTTAAAATAAATAAGTTACGATAGCCACATATTCATACTTTGGATATATCATGAGAAGACAAGGCTCATCGGAAAAGACAATAACATGAGAAAAAGTTGAAGACAGTAGGTTAAAGAAGAGGGTCTAACATGAGACAGGTTGACTCAATGAAGGAAGCAATGGCCCATACTTAGCAAGACCTGAGCAGCACTGCTATCGATAAGACCTTTTGAAAATCATTAATTCTTAAAGTTGCTGTAAAGGTAGAAGTGAGTTGACGGGATGATGTGCATACACAGCCATATTTTATACTCTCAGTGGATTTTTGTTTTCTTGTGCTAAAGGAGAGCACAGAAGGTTATCTGAATGACACAGATATTTATCAGAAAAATCTAACACTGTAAAAGTGAATGCTGTTGCTTGTGGTGTGTCTGTTTTATGCTGAATATGCTGAAATGAAAAGCCAAGTGAAACAGTACTTTGAAACAACAGTTTCCTTTGTTCAGGGAGGGGTGATTATTTCTGCCTTTGCTTCTTAAGTGCATTCCAAATCTCCAGAGATTAATAATCAATAGACCTTAAAAAAAACACCTTAGGTTTTTTTTTCCCTTAGCATAGTAAAGGCATAATGGTAATAGGCAAAGGTTCCCCTTGACAATTTTTATCCAGTCATATTCAACTCTATGGGGCGGTGCTCATCCCTGTTTCCAAGCCATAGAGCCAGCGTTTGTCCAAAGACAATCTTCCCTGGTCACATGGCCAGTGCGACTTAGACACGGAACTCTGTTACGTTCCCACCGAGGTGGTCCCTCTTTATCTACTCGCATTTTCATGCTTTCGAACCGCTAGGTAGGCGAGAGCTGGGACAAGCGACAGGCGCTCACTCCGTCATGTGGATTCAATCTTACAGCTGAAGATCTACAGACCTTACAGCACAGAGGCTTCTGAGGTTTAACCCGCAGCGCCACTACCTTGACAAAATCTTCTAAAATACCTTCTTCTTGTGTGTTTCTGTGGTTAAATTAGAGAAATTCTTTGCACAGTTGCTTCATTTTAGTTTTAGACAATATAGCATCCTCTCCAGGGAAAAAAAACAACACAGCTCTTTTCTGGAAGCATTTGTGCAGCTTGTTACTGGGCATGTAGAGAGTAAAAGGCATGTTGCAATAAGCACTTGTGGACACAATGCACCCTCATGGACTTTGAAGCTTGTTTGCTGCATCTGTTTAGCAAATAATGTGAGCATTTGCAAATAGCAGTTGCAATACTATGCCAATTATGGCTAGACAAATCTTCAGAGATGCAGATCACCCAGGAGTGATGGCCTCTTTTGGATGTTAATCTTGACTCATCTAGACTGCATGTGAAGCATGCCGCTTAAAAGAACACAGAGACCTTATGCAGTGGCTGTAATATTTATACTCTTTGATTATAAGGACTGATTGATCAGTCCTTCCCAGCAGCAGCTCTATTAAGGTCCAGCTAAAGGAAACACTTCAGTATGCTTTTCCATTGCTTTTGGCAGGGTGATACGTACTATTCTGACTGTCTTCTTAACGTCTGCCCTTTCTGCAAGCACAAAATACAAGGTATACCTAATACAGTATTATTGTAAATCAGAGATCATTGCAGGGGACACAAGACTTCAGCAAATATGTCTGGCACCTTCTAGTGCTTTGTCCATAATGATGCAAGATGATAATGCATTAGGGTATCCTTTTGACTCAGGAGGTTACTGTATCCTAGTAACATGTGCTTGCCAGTGAGTGGATCTTATCATAGCAAAATCTGGAACTCTGCTTATACATATCGCAAAAGAAGTAAAGAGCTACTTTGAAGTATGGTTTAAAAAATATTAAAATACATTCACTCATTTTCTAGCATGATAGTAGGGATTATACTGTCTGACAGAATTTGATCTTTACATTAAGGATTCAAATACAGTGGTGCCTCGCATAGTGAGGTTAATCCGTTCCGGATTAACCATCGCAATGAGAAACATCACTCAACGGAACAAAAAACCCCATTAAAACGCATTAAACTTGGTTTAATGCGTTCCAATGGGCCCTAAACTTACAGTTGAGCGAAGCTTCTCCATAGGGGCAGCCATTTTTGCGCCCTCGCAAAGCGAGGCCGCGGCGGGAAAAGTTGCGGCGGCCATTTTGGAACCGCCGATCAGCTGTTCTCCCCTGCTTCGTTGTGCAAAAATCGCTAAGCGAGTCGCTTAGCAATCGTCGCACAGCGAAAAAATGCCATAGGGGCCATCGCTGAGCGAACGCTCCAGCGATGGCCCGGACCCCCTCGCTATGCGAATTCATCGCTCAATGGAGCGATCGCTAAGCGAGGCACCACTGTAGTTTTTTTCAAGAGGTCCATAAAATTATTTTTTTGCTGTCATTTCTTAAGTCCTTCAGTAAATGCACAGTTCCCACCAAGGTCTGATATAGAAATCCCTGGAATGAACCCATGGCCATAACTATATCAAGAGTAAGCACATGCAATAATGTCAGTATTCTGGTTCTCCCTGGGAAAAAACAAAAGCCAGAATACCATAAGGAAACAAAAGGAAATGGCCTAACACATAGCCATCTTAAAATTAGTATAAAATAAAATAGAACCCCCATATCTGCTGGGCATTGGTTCCAAGACCCCCATGGATACTGAAAACCATGGATACTAGTAAACACTATAGCATGGTAAAAGAAAAAAAGTCCAGAAAAGATATTTTCACATGTGTTACGAGAACTGGCCCCCAGAAGGAGCCAGAGACCATGCTATGTATTCTTCACTAAGAAGTATTCATAGCACAGTCTCTTGCTCCTTCTAGTGGCCAGCTTCTTTTAATATTTTTTGCATTTTCAGACCATGGATAAGTGAATCAGTGGATATTGGTCCCGTGGATAAGGGGGTCCTACTGTATATAAAAACAGATCAGAAATAAGGGACTGCTGTTTGTGTGAAAAACAGGCAGAAAGATGAACAGGGGGAGATGAAATTGTAAGCATGTGATATTGATGGGAAGACTATGTGATAATGGTTAAGATGTTAAAATATATATATATAGGTATTTCATAACCATTCAGTTTAGGGGTAAGTCTAATGCATGCTAGATCCCCAGCTAAATTTTGTCTACTTTATAAACTATTTAATTTTTGGCTCAGAGTCACATGACTCCTGAGCCCCTTCCCAGCCATTCCAATCCCAAATGTAGGGAAACAAGGCAGCTTCAAACTACTGTATGTCTTAAATATTCTGGCAAGTTTCCTTAAATCATGGTTAAGATTAAGCAGCATTTGATTGTAGGCATTTGCTGACCAAAATCTTCTTGTGCAACTACACAAATGGCATAGCTTGCACAAGGAGTCATACAACTCAATATTCATCTGATAATGCATATCACATTAAGTCTTAAAACTTGGAATGTATGACTAAACCATTGTTTAGAATTACATCTAAACCATGTCACATTCCAGAATCAGGAGGAGAGAATGTGCTGTCGCATGAATCCAAGTCAGTTTATCTTGATGAGTTCTCTGAAATTGTATACTCGGTGAACTGATTCTAGTCACAACTTCTGCAGATTTCATGTTCTACATCAGCCTAAGGAAGCTGGGAAATTATCTAAAAAACTGGCTTCAAAGTTATATAATAATGACAGTGGAAGGAAACAGCTCTTGGAGCTTTGTGAGTGGCAGAATAAAATGTGGGCTACAGATGATAAGAGTTAGAAATCAAAAGCTTTCAAGTCACATCTTCCCCTTAAGGTAGGAACTTCAGTCACTGTTTGAAAAGTGAGGCACACACATTAAAACAAATGCAGTCCTCAAAATTGCAGCTGGTGGCAGCACTTATAAATAGCTGGCATATGGCTGCTGTATTTTATTCAGCACTTCTAGTTCCATATATTTTAAAAAGACTAAAACCAGCAGGATAAAGAAATAAAAGCATTTGCTGTTTTCTAGTCTTTTATTACCAGATAATTTGTAATAGGCATGGCCATCCCCACCATGTTGTTAATATAAGCATATAACTGTGAGAGGAGATTTGTCAGTTGGACAAATTCAGACCATCTGTGTATGTTTACAATCTGATCCATTTATCTTGATAATTGTAATTCATTGTGGTGAAAGCAAAGCGTTCTTTGGGT
Source organism: Pogona vitticeps (assembly GCF_051106095.1). Lineage (NCBI taxonomy): Eukaryota > Metazoa > Chordata > Lepidosauria > Squamata > Agamidae > Pogona > Pogona vitticeps. The sequence goes on from NC_135784.1 coordinate 255,648,457, forward strand.
GTGTGAACTAATGAAGGTGATGTGACCATTCAGAGTACACCCAACGTTCTGCTTGTTTACCAAGAAGGGCGGTATAGTTAAGGATCTTGCATTCATTGTAAATAACTTACCAAAATTACTAGGAGAAGAGGCCAAGGTTCAGTCATCAAAACACATGCTCTGCATAAATGAAGCAACAAGTTTGATGTCTCATAACACCAGTTCAGACGTTTGAAGTCAGTGGGGTGCCTGATTCTCATTTATATGTTAGCCAAGATGGCTGGCTCTCTTTAGACTCGATTAGAACTAGATAGAAAGCACCTTCAAATAGAGAACTACTAGAACATATGGTTGGCTGTCTTAACTTCGTAGTCTAGAGGGAGGCAATTCACTTGGCCTGCCAGTTCTGAACTCAGATACTGCCATGTGTAGTGCATTTCCACAATTTTAGGCAACAGCACAGAGACACTGGTCTGCCAGAAGCCTTGGACACCCACCACCAGTCACTGGAGAATTCTGTATGAGATGGGCTTGTAGTCGGACTTGATATAAGGCAGTTCCATGTACAGTATACATTACATGGCAGCAGTGCTTACATCCTGGGAGTGCTCCTTCCCATGGGTAAAGGCCTTCTTTGCTACTGAAATGTCACAGAAGTGGACACAGAAGGGGCAACTTTACTGGCCCCCATAAACTGATTAGCATGTTGAGCTGCAGAATGCTGGTTTCAGCACTTGTTCGTGTATTAGCACTGACAGTTCTGAGTCAGAGAGATCACTGTCTGACTCTGTGCAAGGGCCACTCTTTCTACCCTCACTCTTTTGTGCAGGTGTAGTCCTAGTTCAAATGTAAATAAACTTTCCTGGACCATTAAGAGCTGCAAGTGGCTTAGGTTGGGAGATGATTCAGCTCCCATTCTGGATAATGAGGGACTTGACAGTAATAAGTATATGAAAGATTGATACAAAGGCTGGGTCTTCTGACATTTAGAAAATATTTGAAGTGCTGCTATGCTGGGCAAAAAGGGCCCCATAATTAAGTGCTCATATAACTTGTTTGCTGTGGAAACAAATAAGAGCAGTTTTTCAGTTCATGGCCTTTCAGCTGCTGTACTTACAGGCATCACATTCAGTTGTACTCATTCCTGTGTAACTTCTTGGGCCAACCAGATCTACTCTTCTTTTAAGTCGCATACAGGATGCTGCATTAGATGGTGCTTTACCCAGAATTTGGGAAAATAAATTTTTGGCCTACAACTGCCAGAATCCCCCAACCACCATGATGAACCAACAGATGGGTTCTGCCCATGGCCAGTATGTATAATCCTGTGAGGTCATACTCCCAAGAGAAATGTAGGATTATATTACAGTGTTTGATATTTACCATCCACAACATCACATAGGAGTGCTGAAATCCATTTGTTTTCTATCAAATTACTACAGTGGACCCTTGACTTACAGACGGCTTGACTTACAGACTTTTTGAGTTACAGACTTCTCTGGCCGCAAAATTTAGGTTTGACTTGCAGCCTGAGAATTGACTTACAGACCAGAAAAAAACCAAAATGGAACAAAAACGGCCTGTTACGGGATTAATCGGTTTTCAATGCACTGTAGGTCAATGGAGACTTGACTTACAGACTTTTTGACTTGAGAACCGCCTTCCAATACGGATTAAGTTCTCAAGTCAAGACCCCACTGTATTGCTTCTTTGGCATTGATAGGTGTCTATGCCCAAGTAAATGCCCAACCAATAATAAGAGAGGGTTTTATTTAATCTGTGACAAGGTAGGGACCCTGTGGCCCCCCAGATGTTGCTGAACTTCCAGTGTACTCTTATCTCTGACTATTGGTCTTAAGCTGGGCCAATGGGAGTAGAGGTCTGGAGGGCTGCAGGTTCCACACCCCTGGTCTGTTAAAACAGTTTAGCTTAATATACTGGCTGGCTGGGGCATCAGATATACGAGGTACGTGGAAGTCACAACAGTTCTCTAGGAGCGAAGGTTTTGTTGTTGTTGAGTCCACTGCTTGTTTCTATTTCCCTTTTGCCTTTTTTCAGGAACATATAAGGCATAGATACAGCATTCATGTGGAATTGACTTCCTTATTGTACATACTACTGTATGTGGAATCTGAGTTTGATTTAGGCAAAGAATCTTCTACTATCATTTTAATCGGAATGAACATTGTTTACACATTTTATTATTGCCACACATTGCTAATTAAAGATGCCAGTTGATCCTGAGGGGCATGATACACTAGGGCAGGTTTTGCTTTGTTTAGAAAATGTACCAAATAAGTCTGGAAAGAACAACAGGAACAGGAGAAAGACTTCAACAAAAATAATCTATTTCCCCCCAAAAAATGAAGCCTCACAATAACTAGGGATTAAAAAAAATAACACAACACTTATCTCTGCATAAATTCAGTATGCATTGTGAAGTTTCTGTCTCCCGTTGTTAATATCTTGTGCATACAAATGCAATACATACACCATAGTGCTTGCAAAGGTGAATATTGGAGTGACTCAAGTGACTCAAGCTTGGAGTGTTACTTTTTAAAAGTAACTGGAAGCTTGCAACTTTTAAAAAGTAATTTGATGGTGTTTTTTTCTCTTAAAGGAGTACTTGTATTGCTCATGACTAGTGAGTTTTTTAATGTAAATGTATGTACTTTAAATATGCAAAAATCCCCTAAATCCTAAAAGCTATATTTTAGGGATAAACAGACATTAGTCATTACACAATGAAATAATGGTATCATCAGTTATTATACCATTTTTTAAAACAGTAATATATTACAGGTAGCAAAACTATTTGTAATGTGTTCTTTCCAAATTCTGAGTAGTATTATCTTCCTGTAGAAAAAAGAGAAGTGTTTTTTTTAGTAAGTGAAAATTCAAAAATCAGTCTGTCCCTTACAGCAGTGGTTCCCAACCCTGGGTGACACAATTTAAGCAGCTATGACGCGCTAAAAATGGCACTAGCAGATAGAAAATAAACTCTTCCAAAATGGAACAGAAGTGACACAGAATGTCTGCTGTTGAGCCTGCAAGCACCCTTTTCAGATAGGACCCTTGCCAAGGACTTTTCAGCTGTGTTGCATAGAAAATAATGGGGTCATGGCTCCAATGATTCAATTCAGCAGTTACGTTAGATATTATATGTTACAAACGGTGCATGCTTGAGAAGAAGATACTAGGTACTCTTTTTCAACAATATTGGAATCATTGTTTTGTTATGAAAAATTACATCCTGTGTTATTTTACTGTCTTATTTTGAAATCGTTTGTCAAAAGCGACAATAGGGCCTGTTTGCTTTTTTATATTTCCTGCCTGCAGCTATCATTGTTGTGATGAATAATTGGGTTAACTTACTACAAATCTTGCATAATTCATGCCTGAGACAGAGCATAAAATAAAAAGAGTAATAACATGCACAATGTCAGCTAAGATATTCAGTTCTTTTTTTAAAAAAAAACACTTCAGTTTATGAAAGTATGAGATTGTGATTCTGTACTCACAATTCAAAATACCAGGATAGGATCCAATATTGCTGCACAATATCATGGCCGCATTGCCAGCATGAAAAAGGATGCCAACAAGCATATTACAGATCATGTGATCATCTTTGGGGATCCTCTAGCACTGAGTAATTCTACATAAAGGAGTTGCTGTTGGAATGTATGTATAGTTTATGTATACAGTGCTTCCATTTAAAACAACCCGGAAATTCAGTTCTTCAAAAGCCTCTGTTTTATGAATATAGAACATTGTACTTTTGTATATATGATTTAAAGCACCAGGAAATGGTCCGCTGTTGCTGCATAGTATCGTGCTTGCATTTCCAGCAAGAAAAAGGATGCCAGGCTTCACATAGCCAAGGCAGCCTAAATGTTAACAACACCCATATCAGCAGTCAAGATGGTCTACATAGGGTGCCCTCTTCTGTGAATGATAGTTCCAAACTTGGTGTTGATCTGAAGCTCAGTTTAAAAGTTATAATTTTTTTTTTTTTTTTTTTTTTTTTTGGTTTGGGCTGTTCCCATTTTAAGAATTGCCTTACTTTGCTTTGCCAACACATGATCACAGCACTAGGAGAGTAAAAGTCTAATTATTTTTCTCCACACTGCTTTAACTATATTGTACCTCTGTGTCTTCACACATCCCTGTTGAACGGCATCTTTAATTTAAAAAAAAACATGAATTAATAATTATAGATTTCCAGCTCCCTTATTTAATTTTGGCAAACATATTTATTTAATGGTGAATCTTTAACAAACACTATAAAAGGCAAGAGCACCATCCATGAAGAGCTATTGAGTCTGGTCAGGATGATCTATTTTCTTTCAGATTCCATAAGATGTAATTTATATGGTATAGTGTCCATGTTTACTCATTGCAACATTTTCTTCACTCGAAAGTACCATATAATAGAGAGTATAAATATCTTTCCTTAAAAATGAGGAAAGTGTGCTTTCCAGAAGTCAGGTAATGGGTGAAATTCTGTTGCTTAGTATAGTAAGTCGCACTAGAATAGGCCCATTAGAAACAATGAAACTTATGGAGAAGATGACTCACAAAATCCGCTCTGATTCAATGGGCATACTCCAGGGTGGCTTACTATGCTGAGCCGCAGGATTATAGCCATAATTCTACCTTGTGGCGGGGGTCAGACTTGTTTTCTACCTCCTTTCTGCCAGTTTCATACAGAACCTATCAAAATGTTCTGATGAGATTATTATAATTTAATGACTTTCTCAAATTTGATCAGCGCTGTAGCACTGTATATGTTGACTTAAGGATTCTCCAAATGATTTGAAAATTGGAGAGCCACTAGATAAAATTAAGGGATTCACACTGTTCGAAGTACTGAGTAGACATAATGGCTTTCAACCTCAGAGTGCCTCCTCTAAGATAGTGGCTCTGTTGGAGCATCATTATCAACATGGGTATGGGCTGAAGGTTTGTTCCTCCCATCTACATTTTTCTTCAGGCACAGCTGTGAGAAGACCAGAAGCTTCTGCTTCTGTTTTTTATTAACTTCAGATTAGTTTCATATCCAAACTCCAAAATGTGGTTAGTTGTTACTGTGGTCTGTTCAAGTAAGCCATCTTCAAATCCTGTGGATTGAAATCAGCTTGTCTCAAACATACCATAGTCAAAACTAGCCACTGTTCATTGGGCTGGTCCACAAAAAGACGAGCCTTTAGTTTAAACTTAGAGACTTCTGAATCTCTCCCTTCTCACACTGAATGAGGAGAGGGGAGAGAGCAGTGTGTAAGACCAAGACTTTCTATGGCTTATTTCTGTCATAATCATAGCTTGTTTCAACAACCAAATGGAGTCATTGTTTAAAGAAATATTTGTCTCAAATGAGGTGTTTGATTTCCATATTTTACAAAAAGCATAAACAATCCTGGATCAAGGATTTAAAGAAGGCTATTATGGCACCAATCAAAATGTATGCATTTTTAAGATATTATTTGCATAATTAAAATTCATACTACACAAGGTGTGTATATATATATAGTGCCAAGCAATGCAACTCTGAAGAATTCGATCACAATTTCGCCTTCTTTTTTACTTTTTTACTTTTTTACTTTCTTTTTTCCATTCTCTGTGATATAAAAAATAGACCCTATTTGTCTTTAAGTAAATAAAAATCAAATTAAAAATAGGAAGGATAAACTACCACCATAGTATTATACACACTGATCAGAAAGCATTTGGACAAATGTAAGGAATCAGCCCCCAACTGTAGCTACCTAAGAAGCCTATCTATTTCATGGGTCTTGTCATGGTTTCGGAACTCTGTCTATAAACATTCCACAGCATCATGCATGGAAGTGTTCTGGCAGACATAAATATCCAGCTGTCCCTGCACCTGCCTAAATGTTCCCTTTTGCAAAGATGAATACTGAATCACCATTTCATCCAGATGGATAGGTTGGCCCCTAATCCATATTAGACAGCTGGATATTATTATTTTTTTGTTTGCATTCCCCACCACAGCTGTCTCTCCCTAGCGGAAAATATATTTATGAAGGAAAAACTGTTTGTTAATTTTGATGGCAAAGGAAGTGGTCTGAAACTTAGGAACAGTTTAAGTAAATGGTGGAAACAATACAGTCTCAAAGTACTAAAAGTCAAGGTCAAAGTACTAAAAGTCAAGTAAAACTTACCTGCAATGGGTTCAGGACAAGCACTAAGACATTTTCCCCCATGTAATGCACTTGGTTTACAAAGGAAGATGTGACAGGGTGTTCTAACTGGGGAAGCTATTAACAGACCAATACCCAACAATGACAATGAATAACCACAGTTGGTCCCATCCTTTTTCATGACAGCATGCCTGTGGTTCAGATGATAAAGGTCTATAATAACAGACGGATCATTTTTGTGATGCTTTGCTGGAGTAAGCTATCATAGCTAAAGATAATAACACCATCTCTTGGTTTGAAAACATGTAAGTTTCAGAGGGTGTTGGTGATATGGGGATGGAAGTAAGCCCTGCCCCCATGTCCCTAACATGTTTACAAAAGACCTATGCAGACCTTAACTCTGGACACACAAAGGTTTAGTATTACATACTGGTGGAGTGGTGACATGAGAGAGGGCCCTATGTTTGTGCCCCCATTCCTGTCACCCTTTGAGCACATCATTTCAGTTGTTAAGTGGTTCCTGGCCTAGCCTGGCTCATCTTCTTGCAATGTCTCCAGGACAGTCACATATTTGCTCCCTTTTAGAACTAGATGGACTTCTGATTTAGCCCAGCAAGGGAATTCTGTGTTCTTTGTGTCAATGTCAAGAAAATAAACTTGCAGAATGTTTTCTTTCTCAGCTTTTGAGAACATAGGTACAGTAATAACTTTGGTTCCTCAATTAATCAAAAGAAAAATAATGTACAAATCTTGTTCTTAAAAACACTAAGGCTGCGATCTTAAATAAATTTACTCAAAACTAAACTGCAAGGAGTTCAATGGAATTTATATCCTGTTCAGTGTGACTAAGATTGCAACACAGTCCTTTCCATATTTATTCAGAAGTCTCATTGATTTCCTGAGATTTTCTTCTGCATTACCAAGTTTGTGTTGCATATTAATTGAAGGTGTTTTTTTTTTTCATGTGCCTAAATCTATTTTCAAGCTTTTTGCTATTGTTGTGTTGCATTTTCATGTGACTCGTATAGTCAGGGAAAATATTTTTCCAAGCAATAATCTTCTCAGCGCTTGTGGCGCAGTGGTTAAACTGCTGTACTGCAGCCCAAACTGTGCTCACGACCTGGGGTTCAATCCCAGGTAGCCGGCTCAAGGTTGACTCAGCCTTCTATCCTTCCGAGGTCGGTAAAATGAGTACCCAGCTCGCGGGGGGGGCAATGTGTAGCCTGCATAATTAACTTGTAAACCACCCAGAGAGTGCTTGAAGCACTATGGGGCAGTATATAAGCAGCACACTTGCTTTTAACAAAAATATTGTCTGGATTTTTCTGGTGTTTAGTTTTTCATTTAGAGGAATAACTAAGTGGTACAGACTGGAAGTGACATGATTTCCAAAGTAATTGTTAAGTAACAGCGCTTGACTAGTAGCATTTGATCTTTCCTAGAGTTTATCTCTCTCATTTAGGGATTTCTGTTTGGTAAATTTCACCAAACCTATGGTGCTCAGGAGAAGACATTTCACTGAGAACTAGTTTTGTCTTAGTTGTAAGACGCCAGGCCTTACAGAATTACTAGATAGCTATCCAGTTAAGATAGGTATCTCTTGAAAATAAATTTTATTGAAAAAGGATAATTATTTAAAAGTTATCCCAGTTTTTGCTTGTGTAAATGTATGATGAAGCTTCCCCAAGTATAGTTGAACAATACTTGTTTCTGCATGGTACAATAAATCTGTTTGGATCCAGACTCAAAATGGAATCTGCATATGCAAGGGCTTCTACTAGTGGAACCAGGAGGAGGATGAATCTGCTTCTCCTTTTATTTTACTCCTTTTATCTTTACTTCCAGCAGGTTCGTGTAGTCAGGCTTGAGGAGAAGAGAAGCTCCCATCTCCTGAGCAGATTTCAGGTTGGGTGACATATTTTGTCTGCTTCTACTGAAAGGCACCTGGATTTAACAATACAGTAGTGAAATAACACTTCGAAGCTTCAAGCCAAAGCCATCTTGAAATACCCTTGACTGGAAAAAGGAAAAGAAAGAACTCCTCTCAGATATGATGATAGGAAGTAGTTGAAACATAGTGTGTAGAGCAGATACAGAAAGAGCTGATTGCATTAAACTCCATTAGCAAATCACACTGGAATTTTTACTGTTGTAAGTAGAGTAGGCACAGGTCAATGGTGTGTTTTGAGGAATGGTAGAGTGATAACCGTATACAGTGGAGTCTCGACTTACGTGCGGCTCCACTTATGAACTTTTCGACCTACGGACATCTCCCACCGCAAAGTTTCACTTCGACTTGCGGTCGGAGAAGCAACCTATGGACTGGAAGGGGGAGGCAGGGAAAGCACCAAATTCAAATTTGGCGCTCCCTGCCTCCCCCTTCCAGTCCATAGGCTGCATGTTGTGCCCGCTGTCAGCTTTGAGCTTTCTAATCCCCGAAAGCCCAAAGCTGACAGCGAGCGCAGAGCGGCTTTCATTTTTCCGGCTTCCGGAAGGCAGAGGACAGTGGGGACAGAAGGCAGAGAGCAAGGGGTGCAGCTTTGGAAGCCCTGGATGTTTTTTTCCTTTGGCTGGAACAACTTAAATGGTTTTCAGTGCATTCCTATGGGAAATGGACCCTCGACCTATGGAATTTTTGACCTGCGGCCACAGTTCCAATACGGATTAATTCCGTAAGTCGAGGATCCACTGTAAAAGAATAGAGTAATGAGGGTTGTGAGGTTTCAGCCAGCTGCTTGCAGTCTCAACCATTCATTCTTGTAAAAAGAAAAGACGTGTCAATTGTTTTGTGTTTGGGTGAGAAGTGGTTAACTGATTGATGTCACTTTGTGAATCATAGTGAGCACAAGATGATATCCTGTAGACCAGGGGTCCCCAACATTTTCCAAACCACAGACTGGTGGGGGGGGTCTGTGCGCGGGTGGGTGGGGCGCGCTTGCATGCATGTGGGGATGGGTGGCACACGCTTGTGGGTGGGCAGAGTACACTTGTGCGGGTAGGCGGGGCACACTTGCGGGTGGGCAAGGCGCACTTGTGTGGGTGGGCCAGGCACCCGTGCGCACATGCATGGGTGGGCGGGCACATGTGTGTGCAGGTGGGTGTGCAAGGAGGGGAGATCTATCTCTGTGGCCCGGTCCTGCCAAGGCCACAGCCTGGTACCTGGCTAAGGACCGGGGGTTGAGGACCCCTGCTGCAGACTATCTTGACTGCTGCCATCAGTTTTGTCAACATTCAGCTGACCTTTGCTATGTAAAGCCTTTCTTCCTGATGGCAACATGGGCATGATACTGTTTAGCAATGTCAGGCCATTTCCTGGCGTTTGGAAGGGTGGATGTAGAAGCACAATTTCCCACATTCATTAAAGTGTGTGTGTGTGTGTGTGTGTGTGTGTGTGTGTGTGTGTGTGTGTGTGTGTGTGTGTGTGTGTGTGTGTGTGTGTGTGTGTGTGTGTGTGAGAGAGAGAGAGAGAGAGAGAGAGAGAGAGAGAGAAATAATCAAATAATTGACCTCTGAGTTGCATGTCACATTTAAGTACAGTAGTGGAAAACAGCCACATTATTCATCTCAATTTCTCACTTAAGCGTATGTGTACATGTATTCCTTCTGCAGTGTTACAGAAGGACCCACTCCTTGTGATATCATGAAGGCTGTCCCCCACATCTCTGATTTTGGCTTTGAACTCTCACATAATTAAGCAGGCCCAGTAAGGACCTTCTCATTCTCTCTGTGTTGTTCCTTTTGTAATGCAGAATCTCTATTACAGCTAGCTGGCATGTTAAAGTTTTGGGACAGCCATGTGTGAGAACTCACCCGAGAGCTTCAAGCAAATGGCTGGGTTGGCAGAGGAAAAGGCTTCCTGTTGTCCACAGCCACCATGGAAATGTATTGGTTGGGTGAATGAGATTTCCCTGCTAGCCTCCACAGAGAGAGAGGGACCAATGTTTCTGACACGAGTATCATACTCATGAGTAACTCATTGTTGATGACATCTAGAGGAATCTATAGTTGGTAACAAGTGTAAGTCTGCTATTGTGTAATGTTGTAAACCACTCTGAGATTGGTTGTAAAGTTGTATTTAAAGTGGAAAGGCAATATTAAAATACTATAAATAAATGACAATAAATACAGTAATACCTTTACAGATTTAAAATGTGTAAAATAACACTTCGTTAACTGGTGTAAAAGACTAGGAGTTCCTGTCAGAACAGGGTTGGGTTTTTTTTTTTAATTTGGGCAGGGGGGGGCAAGGAGTGAAAGTCCAAGTTCTGCTGAAACTGGCTACCAAAGTGTACAATTGGAATATGGCTCATGTTATATAAACTGTTGCTTCAGTCGTAAACTACCTTTTCAACATGTTGATGCTGAAAAGTTCAGGAAGTTTAACAGGGAGAAAGGAGCAATATATCTTCCATACAACTGTTTTTGGTAGGGTTTTTTGAATCCCAAAAGTGGAAAGGCCAAGATTTATCAGCTCTGTCTTAATGCAGCTTCTCACATAATACACACAGTTAGGCAGCTGATGATCTGATGACAGAAAGCAACATAGAGCATCTATTTGTCTACTGTAGAGAATCCCCATGAGCTGTGCTCAGTTTGAATGATCAGCCTGATCCTGTGGGTGAGAAAAGGTTTATAATGAAAAATCTCAGTGACTTTAAGATACTTCTGGATGAACTGTCATTCTTCCGTTGTAGTTTCAGAATAGCTTTGCATTTGTGCAACATGCTGACAGCAGTGGGGCAGGATGGAATTTGTTAAAACACAAAAGGAATACAGTGGTGCCTTGACTTACGATCATAATCCGTTCCAGAAGACGGACGTAACTCGAAATGGTCGTACGTCGAACCACCATTTTCCATTGAAATGCATTGGAACACAACTAATCCGTTCCGGCAAAAAAAAAAAAAAAAAAGCACACAGCAAGCCTGGATAGAAGGTGCTGGGGCTTAAAAAAAAAGAAAGAAAACCAAAAATTAACAACAAAGCAAGCTCCGTCGCTGGGGCTTTAAAAAAAAGAAAGACAAAAATAAATAGTAAAGCAGGCTTCATCGCTGGGGCTTTAAAAAAAAACCCAAAAAATAAACAGCAAAGCAAGCTCTGTCTCTGGGGCTTTAAAAAAACCCACACTAAAAATAAGCAGTGAAGCAAGCCCCAAAGGCGCTGGGACTGCCAAAAAAACAATCATCAAAAAACAAAACAACAACATAGCACAGAAACATATCCCCCAGCCCTAAACCACGTTGCAAAACCCACCCAGAACCTTACCAGGCAGCCTCCTCCAATCGCACACTTTCTAACTGCTGGGAAGAAAGAGCTACAAAGAACCAGCCTCTTCACCACCTACAGTTAGCAATTTGAATTTCCCACCTTTTTTCCCTGCCTTTTTCAGTTCGTAAAAGCAAAATTTTGCAGCGGGGACTGGTTGTAACTTGAAATGGTCGTAAGTTGGGATGTTCGTAAGTAGAGACACCACTGTATACCTATATTTGCGATATTGAAGTATATTTGAACAAAGTGAAAGATGTGTTGGCATCCAGTTTTAAATACAAACCTGTAAAAATCGCAAAACCGTGGTCCACCTTAGGTAGGACCCTTTAACATTCAGACTTCCCTTTTGTTTATAAATTTTTGAATGACACTTTAGTGTAAGTAAGGTGCATTTCTTCATGTGTAGTGTCATACAATTACATTTTTATTACAGTAAAATACTAGTTATAGCTATTGTGCCCTGGAAGACATTTCAAAGTCTAGCTATACTATATGTATGACTAAGTTATATGTGTTCTGGTCTTTAATGATATACTTGACATATATACCATAGGGCTTATGTGCCCCATGGTATATATGGCTGAACACTCTTATGGTTTCTTTTATACTAAAACTCTGTAGTGTGCTTGCAGTTGAGGGAAAGTATTTTTGACAAATGGGACAACATAATTATAAGGGAATTGCAATAATAAAGTGGGTAAAAGTAAATCATCATACAATTATTAAGCTTAGGTACTCATATTTTCTAGTGATTACTCAAGTTTTTCTGAATGGAATAATGTATAACAAAGCCCTTTTCAGGCATGATTTTGCATTTAGCATAAACAAGCATAAGAAAGCAGCATCGTATACTGTCAGGACAGATGCATCTGCCCATTAGCTAGTAAACTGCAAAGGCAAGGTTTCCACTTCTCTGGATAGACCCCTTGACATGTACAGGTTGTGGAGCATAGGTGACCTGCTGATGGGATATCATACTTGTCATATGTCTGTTATATTAGTTGCATGCTAATAGTGAGTACTATAAATATTTAGGCTAATTGTATTTGATTCTCTCCTTGCCTGTTCACACAAAAATGTACTGAGTTATTTCTAATGATGTCATTAGGCATGGCTCTTGGAATGTGGTCACCACCCAGGATGTCTTGACATACATTCTAGGATTTGGGTAGTGCAAATTGATGCTTCCAGTCATGTAGGTGACCATTGTTTTGCACTGGTGGAGTAAATTGGGTTGGCCTAAATACCCATGTAGTTTATAGTGGCCTGTCTTGCATTATTTTTATGAGTTTAAATAACATAGCCTTTGAATGTTGCTTGGTTCCTTAGAAGGATGTGGTAATAATATGATGTATGCAACAAATACCTCTCTGCAGGTCACATCAATATAAGTTAGAAAAACCAGGTCAATTCTACTTGTTAAACTAAAGGCTTTGGTTTAAAGAGACTACGTTGTTTAGAATTAAGATTACTTTATTGGGTCTAGAAGGCTATAGCCATCATTTTCTGGACAGGCAAATGTGGATAGGTGCTTGTCACTATTCCATCTAGACATTTTGTTTCTTCTCAAGTTTTTTATGCCTCATCTTCTTCCTCTTTTCTGCTTCAGGTAGCTAAATAGCAGGTTAAAATATTGTAAATACCGTATTAAATAATGTTTCTCATATAAGCTTGTATGATAACCTGTCAGTTTCTCTTGTGAGTTTTCCAAACTGATGCTATTATATTTTCCCTGTGGGAAATCCCAGAGCAGTTTGACTCAAAATTTGCCACACACAAAGGCAGACAGACAGATGTTAAAACTGATGTGTACAAATGAATGAGGGAGTAAAATAATTTCTCTTGCATCACTCTGAGGTTCCTTGGTAGTGTTCTATAGAATATCCATTTCACTTTCCCAGCTGTAGTAGGATGTAATGTTTCATTTTAAAAGCACATGTCCAAATTGCCAAATTAATTACTGCAGTGTCTCCAACTAGATAAATGATTAAAAACTGAGAGGGGCTGACAAATTACATTCTAAAATGAAACAGGGCTTGTTAATGCTTTTTTTGGCACAAAGAAAGGACACATAGGTATCTCATATTAAATGGCGTTTCAAAAGGGCAAGTTAGCACTTTGTTTGCCAAATAGACTTTCAAAAGCTAGCTTGGTTACAAAATCTGACTTTCTTCACATAAATCTAGACTGATGGACAGACGGTAATAAAACTACTTTGTCTAAAAAGATAATCTTTGGCAAGCTATGCAAAAGAGTTTCAACTCTGGAAAAGATGAAAAGAATCCATAACCCATTACACTGATTTGTTGGTCATCATCTCCATGAAATTTGTCTAGAAATTGTGATATTTTGCTGTATTGTGTAGAAGAGTTTTCCCCCACACGCTAAATCAGAAGTTGCTTGTTCTTGTATTTTTAAAGATTTAGCTGCTTTTAAAAATGAATAAAGTGAACACATGACTGGAATGTGACAGGTGGGAGGCAAAAGTGGTTCCATTCACCCGTATTTTATTGCAGCTTGGTATATTGGTTTTTCTAATGTCTAAATTTATGGCTCCATATTTTTATGGCAAAGTCTCATGACATATTCACTGTCGTCCATCCATCATGCCCAACCCCTGCCCCATGCTGTGCTTGATTTAGAACTCTTACAAGTTTGAAGCAGTCTCTTAGACTGTCCTTTAATCCCTTGTTAAACCTAAAGAGTATTTAATGTTTGGCCTGAGCCACCATCTAGTTATGTTTCTACTCAACAGACCTGGTAGTTGGAATACTTCCCTGGAATCTTGGTCAGTCACCGTCTCTGATTTACAGTGCTTTACACTGAAAACACACACGACTGAATGTTTATCCATATTAAAACAAAAGAAGTTGATATACAAACATGAACAATTTTTGAAGAAAGTTAAATTGTTTTAAATATCATTTATTGAATTAATACCCCAGCTTATGTCTTCCACGTCAAGTTGGACCTAGTTGGTCTTCCATCCACAGAGTGATTGGACCTCGCTTATCTTCATTAAATCCCTTAAGATCATACACTAGGGAAGAAGTCTTCTCCTTAACATCTAGTCTTCCTGTTGTTGAAGAAGTTTTTTGTTTGTATGTGAGAACTTTGGGTGAATACCACCAGTAGTACAAAACAGCACAAATTTCACTCAAGGATGGACATTCTGTTTGTTTGTTTATTTAAAATATTTATGGCCATAGGCAAGCTCCACAGTCATAGGCTGCACCTGAAAGGAAGGAATGGTAAATGTAAAAGTATTTATTCATTTATTTGATTTTTATACCGCCCATCTGGCTGCCAGGCCACTCTGGTACCTAAAAAAAACCCATTATTATTATTATTATTATTATTATTATTATTATTATTATTATTATTATTATTATTATTATTATTATTATTATTATTATTATTATTATTATTATTATTATTATTATTACAGTGGTGCCTCACACAACGATGTTAATTGGTTCCAAAAAAATCAACGTTGTGTGAAACATCGTTCTGTGAAACACCATTTCCCATAGGAATGCATTGAAAACCGGTTAATCCGTTCCAATTGGAACGGATTGCCATCGCTGAGTGAAAATCCCCATAGGAAACATCGCTGTGTGAAACAATGTTTCCTCCATTGGAATGTATTGAAGCCGACTCAATACATTTCAATGGCTTTGCGAAGTCCTTTTTCGCTCCTGTAAAAGTGTCTTACAATGTTTGGAAGCCGTTTTAAATGCTTGCAATGGTTAGCCCACCTCCTGAAACCTATGCAAACTGATTTTGGTGTTGTTCTGACACTTCGTTAATTTATGGTAATTTTTTGTTTTCTCCATTGAAAACCATTGAATGGTCTGTCTAATGGTTTCCAATGGAGAAAACAAAAAATTACCATAAATTAACGAAGTGTCAGAACAACACCAAAATCAGTTTCCATAGGGTTCAGGAGGTGGGCTAACCATTGCAAGCATTTAAAACGGCTTCCAAACATTGTAAGACACTTTTACAGGAACGAAAAAGAGACATCGTTGTGTGAAAATCCCCCATAGGAAATATCGCTGTGTGAGGCGGCAAATTTAACAGAAAAAGGCATCGTTGTGTGAATTCATCGTTGTGCGAGGCACCCGTTGTGCGAGGCACCACTGTATTATTATTATTATTATTATTATTATTATTATTATTATTATTATTATTATTATTATTATTATTATTATTATTATTATTATTATTATTATTAATCTTGTTTCTAAATAATAACTGAATAATTTATTTTAAATGTATTCAGTAATAATTCAATATTTAAACATAATTCTAGCTCTTACAACTGGAACTTACATGCAGGGTTGAACTAAGTCATTCGCTAAGTAAGGCAAAAGAAACGATCTCCCTCTCATTTCTTGTACAGAAGCTGGCTGACATGGCAGTTGCATCTCACTTTAGTGCTGATAATGGGCTTGTGTTCCTCCATTGGAGATGCAACACACGGTGAAACACACCAGTCAGTCTCCCAGGGAAGGAGAACTGCCAGTGTTGGTGGGATTCGGGGGGAACAACTCCCAGCATCTGCTGTCAGAGGAAATTGCCTGATCCTGCCAAGCTGTAAGGCCAAGCCTGTTCATAGAACATTTATTGGTTAAAGTAAAGTGGTAACAGGAGGAGGAGGAGGAGTGGGATGAAGAGAAGTATTCCTTGACAGCTGCAACATTTTCAAGTTTAAAGGGGGGGGAAGGATGTTGGTGCCGCTATCTTTGAGCGCCTTGTGGGGCTTGTTATGGGTGTGTGTTCTTGTTCTTTCAAAAGGAACATGCTTGTTACTTCACATAGAGAATGTGTGAAAAGTGGGAGAGTCACCTTTGTGACAGGTTGGCTCTTCAAGGCCTGTTTTTTGTTTTGTTTTTTGTTTTTTTGCTTTGGAGTGACTCGGTGTGAGTTGGTAGAAAACCCATCTGAATGCCTTCCTTGTTTTATGTTTTACAGGGGCGAACTGAAGAAATTGTCTCCCAGCTGAACTACTATGAGGTCAGAAGCCTTGCTGCTATATTTCACACTGCTACACTTTGCTGGGGCTGATTTCCCAGAAGATCCTGAGCCAATCAGTATTTCGCATGGCAACTGTGAGTATGAGAGATGGGGAAGTGGCGCTGAGATTTTTCTTCTCCTCATGTTCCTAGTTCTGGTTTATTATTGTCCAGTGAGAGTTAAAGTTTCAGGTTTTAGCATATCAGACTCCATGTTGTCTTTCTGATACATCTCCTTTTAAAAAGCAATTGATAGTTCTTCTTTCCCTGCATGAGTCAAGACTTGTGTGTGTGTGCGTGTTTATATGTCATAATGTATACATGAATGCAAGAGGATTAAATTGTTTCTGCTTTTCATTTGTACCTCTGAACTGTATTTGTCATCAGTTTGATGATTTTCTTCTATCAAACTTGTCATTTTTTCCTCTAAGAGCTGAGCCTGCCATCAGTGAAAGAGAATGATCTTCCTAGAACTAAGAAGGTTCTTTAGTTAATACAGTAATACCAAAGCAGGAGGCAGCTATTCCACAGAAAAAGAACTTTGCTATACTGTTGAATAAATCAGAAACGAGGAGAATTATGTGATGCAGTTCTTTGGGAATGTATCGTTCAGCCCTGAAATTATTCCTTATTCAAATAAATCACTGTTTATTTTTTTCTGTTAAGGTAAAACCACATCTATATGTAGTTGGCTTTTGCAACTATAATGCAAAACAGAACTTTAGAAAACAGATTGTTTCCATTTTAGGCCTGCTCTAAGTGGCAATTTGCCTGGAAGAAGATTAGGACAGCCTTCTATTATCCATCAGAACGCAAATGGATAAATGAGGAATGCTTTCATAATATCTGACTCTACAATAAGAGTCACAGAATGCTTCAAGTGAAACATCTCTCACACAATTGCTACAATGAACTGAAGTGCAGAGGACCAACAGTTTGTAGTAGTTAACTAGATTTTACTCCTTCCAAATGTGATAACAAATGCTGGGTCGAAAGTCTTCACTGCTTTGATTATCATGAACTGATAGATAAAAAGGTGAAAGGAGAATAACGGGGGACAATTGAAACCCTTATCTGTTTCTTCAGGGCTGCCTGCATAAAAACAAATATTAAATCAATTCAGAAGTGCTGTGATCTAAAGCTGAGGAAGTTCAGAATTATAAATGCAAATGTGCACAAGTTATAAGATATTTGCCAAGATCTGCTCTACATAATTTGCACATGATATTATTCTGCCCTCTAGAGTTATACTTTTCTGCCATCTACTTTTTAAAATCAGTAATATGTTTTATGGAGCAATATTGAGATTTACATTTGAAAGTGCCAACCAGACCCAACAAATATGACATGACTTTGACACCATTTTGCGGCATCTCAAATTGAAAGAAACTGTGGGGCTGTAAAGAGCATTTATTGCTACCCTTATACATAAACATTTTATTTGATTTGGATGTAATAAATATATATTTTCCCTTTTTGCCAGAGTTAGAGCTAACTGGACTAGTTGCATACTCTAACTTAAGTCATGAATGGAAAATGCAGTGGAAACAGGCCAAAATGCTGACACTTTCATCCTAGGTAACAACGGGAAAAGATATATCAGGCAAAATCCAAAGAAACAAAGCAAAGCAAAAACATATGACACCTTAAAAACTAACCATTATATTTTAATGTGAACTTTCGTGGATTATGTCCACTTCTTTAGACATATGGGAAAAATGAAATGCAGAATAAAATACAGAAATTACAAGTAAAACAATTCATTAATTCGCTTTATCTTGAGTATGTCGTAACATCTCATATGCAGTAATTTATGGCCTATATTTGATGTAAAGTTCTATTGTAAACGTTCCCAAAGGACACCGAAAACAGGAGAAAGATTTCAGAATGACATCAGAATGTCAGATTAGGATTAGTCAAAGAATATTCTGTAGCTCACCTTGTCAGGTCACCCATGGTGTGTAACAAAACCAGGTTCCTTGGTTCCCATGTGTATTTGCAATGTGGTGTGTCTTAAACCCACTTCATTTTTGTACCAGAGCATTGATCTTCTCTATAAAGGAAATAAAAAACAGTTTATTTTATGAACACAAAAATGAGTTAACTCTCATAAATGTATGACCAAGTGTTTCCTGATATGAACAGATAACATGAGACTTACCAACTCAGTACTTTTCATTTGTTCCGTGTTATCAATAAAAATGTGACTGGCTGCTATAGTTACTTCTGACTTTCTATAAGACCATCTTTGTGTTAACAGATAATCTTTGGCAGGAATAGTCCAGCTATTTAGAACTATGCCAGGTATAAATCTTAACTGCCTAAAATGCCTGGAATAATCTTTGTGAGCTGTTCCAGATGTTTGGAATCTCATTTTGCATCATCCCTAATTAGTGTAGCCAATGGTCTTTAACAGTGGGACTTGTCCTTTAAAACAGGAATGGACAGTCCCAGTGGGTCTGAGAGAGATTTTTCAAGTCTGCTGCCAGCCCAAAGAGAAGGCGCTAAAGAAGAATGTGATGAAAGAAACTAATTAGTAGATCTAATTGTTTTTTAATAAAAAATAAACACTTCTGTAATGGATTTTATTAAAAAATACAAGTTTAACCTCAAAAACATATTCTTAAATTGAAAAATCCCTCATACCCTCTAATGGCCAAAATATTTATCTAAAGTTTTCTTTGTTTTAATTGAAATATTGTTAAAACAGTTAAAAAATTTGGGAGGATGTGGGATGGTAGGACTCAGGGGATGTTGGAGAACTCAAAATGCCTCTGGCAGAACCACATACACACCACAGAGCACATTTGCCAACATCTGCTGTACAGCATATAGAAGGCATCAGACTGGATAGAGTTGTCGTAGGTCTAGCACATTGTATATTCTTGATCAAATTAGGGAATGTTTTTAAATAGTAGGGTGTAAAGAAACTGCTTTCATGGCAACTGAGAAGAAAACTATGTCAGTGAAAACTATGTCAGTGATTCTCAGATTTGAGTCCACAGATGTTGTCGGAATTTAATACCTTTTACCCTCAGACTGTTCAGCTGTTGTATTCTGTCATCCACCTCTTTAACATCTGTGAATATTTAGTGATGTTGTCATGAGGTTCAGATGTTGGGCATCATAGTATTTTAAAGGCATCCACTTCTATTTGTCCTTGCCAGATAACAATCCATAGTTGCTGAACTAGTTTCTGCGTTGGATGATTGCCTTTATTTTGACCATATAAGTGTCTTAACATGCCTTTTGTTGAGAGTGGCTCCATACATCTTATTTCTTGCTGGTACATACTTTTCAATCTCTTCTCTGCTCCTCACAGATACAAAACAGTATCCGGTGTTTGTGGGTCACAAGCCAGGACACAACGCCCCACAAAGGCACAGACTGGACATCCAATTGCTCATGATCATGGACAGAACCCTCTACATTGCTGCTAGGTCAGTCCTTGTTCCCGGCACTCTTTTGATTCTTCTCAACACCATGGACAGAAACAAAGCTTGGGAGTTTGGGCACCATAATCCTTAGAGCAGAGTTGTGCAACATATGACCCATAGGTCAGATACAGCTCCCCTGAGGCCCAAAGAGAGCCTTCAGTTCCCCCCACAACCGCAACATATTTTGGCTCAAAAAGTTCTGTTATGCTGTAAGAGAATGTGAGGCTATTTTGCCTTGTTTAAAAAAAGCCTCTAATGCCTCAAAGGGGCACCATGCCCCCCAAATACATTTTAAATATGGGGTGTTCCTAGAGAATGTAAGCAGTTTTTTTCCATAACCCCACGCCACCACTCTTTATAAGTTAAACTATTGGACTGAAGATTGTAAGAGTAGATGTGGCCACCCGAGAATGGGAAGGGGGGCTCTTAAGATCACCTGTCCCCTCTTAGAGTTTATAACACATTTCCAACATGTTTGGTGTTGCTTCCATGTTAATTTGGGTAACCTCAGTAATCTCCACAGAGAAATACCTACCATGAGTTTTGGGTAATATAGATTCTTTTCTTGTGCTCATTCAGCATAGAGATAAATCATTGATCTACTGTAGATCAAGATGGGAAATCAGTCACCACCTAAATCTTTAAGTGTGGCCCTGTGTGGGTGTGCTGATCCTCTGCCACTAAATCCCCCCTCTCCATTTTGTATGGTTTCCTCTTTCCTCACAATATACAGTATTCCTAGCAATATATTTAAAATGCCATCTGTCACTTATATTTTTAGTATGAA
The DNA here is from genome assembly GCF_051106095.1 of Pogona vitticeps. Taxonomy (NCBI): domain Eukaryota; kingdom Metazoa; phylum Chordata; class Lepidosauria; order Squamata; family Agamidae; genus Pogona; species Pogona vitticeps. The sequence goes on from NC_135784.1 coordinate 255,669,107, forward strand.
ATGTGTTTGATCATTTTTGTATTTGTACATTCACCATTGTTAGCTTTAAAAACTGTTTTTTAATTATGTAAGCTGCATTGGGTCCTTATTAAGGAGAATGGTGGGGTAAATATTTTAAATAAATAACAAATAAATAAATCTATATTGAAATTACTGGGGAAGGAAATGGAGAGGTGGCACTGGATCCGTCTGCCCCAGTGATAAGAGAAGATCGGTCAGAGGTGTGTGTTTATGTGTATGTTTGGGCTCAATGCAATTGAAAAGATAGGGTGCACCATTCTAAATGGAGACAAGTTTCTAAGTCCAGTTTGGAGCAATAACATCAACATGGTTGTGTACATTCCTCAAGCTAATCAGAGTGGGGCAGCATAGAGGAAAGGCTCCTTCATGATCCTTTTTTCCACTTTTAAGCTGCATTTGTGGTATGTTGTCCTTAGAGACATGGTGATTAGTCATAGCTGAGCAACAGCCTCACAGTGGAAAGTTTCCCTCCAAATTAAAACACAAAAGCAGTTGCTATATGGAACATGATGAAAAAATTAGGCTAGCCCCTCTCTCTCTCATGCTTGGCTGGTGCTTTTCTAAACTTTGTGCTTCAAGAGACTTCTTATCTCATTTAGGATGTGTTGTTTTTTTCTCTATTTTATTTTCCTTTTTTTTACCAAGAATCACACTGTTTATTCAGGTGGAGCTTCAGGTTGCAAAGTTCTGATGACTGAATGGTGCTGGCTAATGCTTTCAAATGTTGTTACCAAACCTGCTGCTCAGCAATTTCAGATATTGAACACAATGGATTTATAAAATAATTTTTGATTGTGAATATACACTAATTGCCTGTTTGGAGAATAAACAAGAACAAACTACACTGCATGAGTACATATTTGAAGTAGCGTTAAATTTTAATGACATTGGGATACCGTGCTTATTATTTAGTAAAGCGAAGAAAGAGCGAGAGGGAAATTAAAGATAGATACTTATATACTTCATTTACTTTAAAGGATCAAGCAAGTCTCGAATTAAAAGATGTACGTAGATTTTAGTTCCTGAATAAAGTTATTTCTTTGTGGTCTCTATCCAGTGCTATACTTGGGCAAGATTCAGCAAATAACATTCTAGAGCTCATAGTAGAAAAAAAGCACAATGATGGACTAATTTTATTCAGCAGCAGAAAGCTAAATGTGGGTTTTAGTGCAAGCTGGATGCCTTTAAAGCAGTCAGGAAAGTTGCTTCAGCAGGATCTTTCTGCCCACACCCACTTATTAGTACATTCTCTGTGAATATCAGTTCAGTTATGTGAGTAAGCCTTAAGGGATCCTTCAATTTGCTAAAGAACTTTCTAAAAAGCACTCATATAAAGACAGGTTTAGGTAAAAGGATCCAATCATGTGACCATCTAGATTCTACACAAATGAAGTCACTTAAAATAGCTATGTCCATTGGCTTTCTGCCCACGAGGAAATGGTTGTGCATTGGCTTTCACTACATGTATAGAATTTCATTGCTAATCCATATTCAGGATGAATTGACCTTTTATGCATATGCTTTACGTGTGGTCATGCCTTACAATTGCCATGTTGCTGTGCCCAAGGAAGCAAATTGTTTCAAGAGGATTTCCAGCAGCTGATACTTCCTCCAAAGTCTTGTGAGTTTTTTTTGATGGGTCTTGCAATGATAGTGTCTACTTGTTCTGGAATGAAATATTTGGCTATTTCTCTTCAGCAAATGTTAATTAGTACCTGAGTAAACAAAAATTAAACAGGGATTTCTAACTGAAAATCAATTGGGACAATTTAAAATAAGTAGGTGACCATTTTAGATGTATTTAGCAAATTGTTTATTCCAGGGCAGCCCCATTAAAAACTGTAGAGATATCTTATGGCTTCAGTTACAGCAAAATCCTATATAAGTCTGTAGAGAAGTGTACTCCACAGATTTGAATAAGACTGATTCCCAAGTTAAGTGGATATAGGGCTGCGGCCTATGTGAATTGAGTTAAACTTCAAGAAATGCCTCAGTGGTCAATTACCATGTGAGAAGATACTGATTTTGATTGGAAGTTGGTACCTTACCTTGCCATGCAGTATTTAGATCATTATCCATACTGCTCACCAGGAAAGCTATTGATTGATCAGTCAATCATAGGCCAAAATCCTCTTGAGTTTTTATGATGATATAACACAATAATTGTAAATCTTTGTGGTAAATTGCTACAAGCCAAGAAACCAACATAACGATTTACTGTTCCATGCAGAGTCAAGAGACTCAGCACTTAACAGGAAATGCCTACCATAACTTATTGACCTGTGGCAGTCTGGCATCAAGATTTGCATTGGTAGTAGGCAGATATACTAGGCCTTGGGCCACTTTATTTATTTCTATACTGTTCTTATAGGCCTAACTTTGAGTACAACTACATGGTTATAAAATGGGTAGATTCAAAGTACAGTATTTTTTTACTGATCGTATGACGCAAAGGCTGATTCAAATTGGTCAAGCCCTTTTTGCTCCTAAAGCAGTTCCTTTTTCCCCTTCTTTCATGTGGGCTTGTATTTTTTCAAGCCAGAAGTATTCAAATGGGTTTTTTCCAATGCAGTAACTGTGATACCGTAAAGACTGGGGCGGGGGGTTGGGGACATTTCTGTAGGTGATGTTTTGATTATGTAGGCTGGTGCATGATGATCGGGTTGGGTGAGGGACATGCAGAAGCAAAGTGCTGTGATTCTTATGTAGGATATTGGGTGCTAGTTCTGAATCATGACAGATCATATGGGGAGGCTTTGTTGTTTTACGTTACTTCTTTCTATCCCAGAGTAAAATCTCAAGTTCCTCTTAATTCATGGTAAAAGCTGTCACCAGCCTTCTCTCTGTCTCTGTGGTCTCTGGACATGTTCTATAAAGACAAACTACTCTGGTAATGCAGAAAGAGTGGTTGGCATTCTGGATCAAGTAACCAAGTAACCAAAAAGTACAGTACCTCCACTCCCAGCGAAGTCCATCTCTAAAATAATAACTTTATTTTAAAAGCTGAAACTGGAACAAGAGAATGAAAGTAACCTAAGTTCCAAAATGATATATTTCAAATTTTTCAGGCAAAGTGTAAAATCACATCTCAAACAATCAAGACTAAAATTTGTGGCTATTTCATCTAAGATTTCCTACCTGCCACATAAGTGGCAGCCCGAAACTTACTTCAAGTTCTGTAACCTCCCATGCATCATCATCCTCTCTGAATCTCTTGAAATAACTCTTTTGTTTGAGTCAGTACTCTGCTTTAAGCCCCCAGCCTAGTTGTGTATTCCTTGGGAATCCTGGCCAAAAGGGTACTTCAAAAGAGTTTGACCTGCGTGCTTGAGCTACTCTGCCCCCAGCTGTCTTCTGTGTAATTTAGCATGTGAAGGAAAAAGGCCAACTTGTGAATTGCTTCCTCCGTTTCTTCTCCAACTGTGTGTGAAGCTTTTGAACAGCTAATCTCAAAGACATTTTGAAATGTGTGCCTGGCCCTTACCAGAAAAGCTGTGCCCAAAAGGTGTGATTTCTGATGAAATCTCTATGTTTTAACTTGGTGGCCATGCTGCCCTAACACACACACACACGCACACCTCAGTGGGGTTTCTTCACTAAAGTTCACTATGCAACGTACGCAGTCCTGATATGGCCTATATTTTTTTCATGTTGTATGCCAAAAAGGCTGAGAATGGCTGGTTTAAAGCTTTAAATGAGATGTCAGCTTCATAGCAAACCAAAAAGAGCAGCAGAGGTGGGATCAGAGGAAGAAAGGATTGGCAGAGATAGGAAGGAAGGAAGGAAGGAAGGAAGGAAGGAAGGAAGGAAGGAAGGAAGGAAGGAAGGAAGAAAGGAAGGAAGGAAGGAAGGAAGGAAGGAAGGAAGGAAGGAAGGAAGGAAGAGCGAGCTGTGGACTGGAATGTGACTTGCATCATATCCAGTATGAAGGGTGAACTCCCAAAATCAATCCACAGCCCCTGTGTGAGCACTGATGGTGATTTAAAATATAATAATAGCTTCTGGATCAAATCCATTGTAGTCACACCACAATGCAGTGTACAGATAATGAAGACAACAACCGTAGTATGTTAGCTTGGAACATATGGATTGAAGAAATCAAGGGAATGTTTTCTAGCAGTAACAAACCAAAAATGGATCAAATACTTACATGGTTCAAAAATGGAAATATTGTGAATGCATCAGAAAAACTGCAGTTGGTTTCATGTCTGGTGAAAACTAATGCACTGTTATTCCTACAAGCAAGGTCAGCATTAGGGGTGGCATTGCCAGGTACCTGAAAAGGGCCACTACTACTCCCTAGAATTGATTCTTTTTTATGGAACTAATTATCTCTGGAGATGTTGAATGCCTCAGCACTGGAAGCATTCAAAAGAAAGTTAAATAACTATCTTTCCGATATAAATTATCTTGAGTTCCTACATCATGCCGAGGGTGGACATGAAACTTCTTCCAAATCTGTGATTCTTTTTTTAAAAATTTCCAAAACAAATACGAGAATACAAAATACTTACTAATACAATCTAAAACACAGTGCACCCCCATACCCACGGGACCCTTTGGAGCAATACTTTTATTACAAACCTCCTTTCCAAAATTGTATTGATTGTTGTTTAGAGGCTTTCCCCTTTCCTTTCACTAATACAAATTCAATAAATCCACTCCAAATAGCATGAAAATATTTAAACTTATTTCCCCTCTTTTCATCTTAAGTTCAGTAGTCAATTTATCATTTAACACAGTGGTCCCCAACCTTGGGCCTCCAGATGTTCTTGGACTTCAACTCCCAGAAATCCTGGCCAGTAGAGATGGTGGTGAAGGCTTCTGGGAGTTGTAGTCCAAGAACATCTGGAGGCCCAAGGTTGGGGACCACAGATTTAACACAATGTCCCATACTTCATTATACCAATCTTCTAATTTAATATCATTTTTATCTTTCCAGAATCTAGCTATTAATATTCTAGCACTTGTCATAAAATTAGAAATCAATTCCTTTGAGCAATAATCAAGTTCTGTCTTATCAAAAATTGACAGCAAAGCAATTTTAGAATTAAGTTCGATATCTTTTCCAAATATATCACATATTTTCTTAAAAATCAATTTCCAAAATTTCTGAATCAATTTACACTCCCACCACATATGATAATGCATGCCAATTTGTTCATCACATTTCCAACAGGTCTTAGAATAGTCTGAATTTATTATATTCAATTTCACCGGAGTCATGTGCCACCTTAAACTATTTTTTTTAATGTTCCTTTATTCTTACTGACATTAATCTTAAAACTCTCATCTTCCAAATTTTTGTCTTTTTTAAAATTGATTTAATATATAGTACTACTAAACATACAACTAAAACATCAGCACAAAAAAGAGACCCTTCTACTAAGCTAAGCCCTCCCCCCTTTGGAGTCAGAGACTCCAGCTTCGTTGACCCTCTGTTCTCTCCGGCTGGGTTCCCAGTGTGCACTGAATACATATACATATGTAGTCAAATTTGCCCTACACTCCTGTCCTCCTCTGGGCCCAAGAGTATATTAGTTTCCAGCTTTGTTCTACATAGTCTCTCATTTATTCCCGTAGTGCTTCTGATAGTATGTCCAGTTCTGCTATGTCCCATAGTTTCTTTAACAACTCTTCTATTGTTGGAGTTTCTTCGCTTTTCCGTTTTGGGGCCCAGAGTAATCTGGATGCTGTGAGTATGTACATTAGACAATATTTCATTTTTTTAATCATTGATTCCTGGCATGATATTCAATAATGCCATTTCAGGTTTTATATCTAATTTCTGCTGAGTAATTTCTTTCACTATTTCACATACCTGTGTCCAATAACTTTTTGACTTTTTCACATGTCCACCACATATGATAATAAGTTCCTGCATTTTTTTACACTTCCAACACATATTGCTGTTACCCTCTGACATTTTTGCCAGTCTTACAGGTGTATAATGCCATCTATAAAACATTTTTTAAAATTTCTGTCTTTAAATCATGTTCCCAAATTGATTTCCAACCTTCTATTTCAATCTCTTTTTCCTCTTGTTCCAAAGTTAGGTTATAAATTCTACTTACTACTCCCTTCCTCAAAGCATCTTTCTGCATGTCTTCATGTGATGATAGAAATTGTTCATACTTAGTACATTTTCTACATTCTCTACATTAAAAAGAAAGTCAAATAACTATCTGTCCAATATAAATTAACTTGAGTTCCTGCATCAAGCAGAGGGTTGGACATGATGGCCTTAGAAGCGTCTTCCAAATCTGTGATTCTGTGTCTTCAACTTTGCCTCTGGTAAGTTTTGTGACTTGGGCCAAGAAGGAGAGGTCTGGTAAGTGGCCAGCTGTGATACTGGCAACAAGGATGTAACTTTCTTATGGAAAGGAGTCCTGCTTAGGCTTTTCAAACTCTGGGGCCTGCACTGCTTACCAGCAAAAATATTCTGTTTATCTTCAATCTGAAATGTTCTGCAAACACTACACAAAAACTGTTTTGAAATATCTCTTAAAATTTCTTGGTGAGTTAAGACCCTGCATGAAAAAGGATGATTCAGAGCAGAGGTCACTTTTGTTTTCAGGTGACAAACTAGAAAGTGAGTAATCTCATAATTAGTGTGAAACAAAATTTATATTACATACAGTATCTGTTTTTCCCTTGGCAGCTGTAAAAGGAACCCAGGAACAGTGGCAAATATGAATCCAATCAGAGGTGTTTATCAAACAGCTTTCTGCAGGCATTAATTGAAACTGTTCTTGGCATAAATCCCTGGGCTCCAATATCAAATGTTCCCTTTTGCAGCATCGCAAGGGTTTTTTTTTAAGTTGTCTAAATATAGTAATGTTAAGTATACATTTGTACCCAATTAACTCAAACAATAAAAACAAATGACTAGCATTTGCGAGGCAGTTCTGCAAACCTAGCACTCAATGTTTGCCTGCAAGTAAGTTCTCTAGAATTTCCTTGTATTTCAGAGAAAGGCAAGAGTGATTAAAACATCACCATTATGTCATGTTCTTGGTTGCCTGAGGGAGGAGGGGATTAAAATTATATTTGGTTATAAAAAGGACCTGGAATCAATTTGACAGCACATTATTATTATTATTATTATTAAAAATTAGGGACTGGAGTAGTATTCGTTCACTATAGTTGGTGGGAATCCACTGTATTGGAAAAGTCAACTGCATTTCAAGCCTTTATACAGAGCCCTGTTCAGATGTTTAGAGAAGCATTAATCTGAATTTGGGTGATGAGAAAGCGGCCATTCCCCCACTCCACTGTCACTCTTCACCTGTGGAGAACAGAAATCTGAAGAAAATAACCTCTCCACAATTTTAGGAGCCCTGACTTTCAAGTGGAGTGCCTTCCCAATTACCGTACTGTGTTTCATCTTCTTATTTTTGCTGTCCTCAGAGAATGACAAAGAGTAAGGACAGGCTTGCCTTCTCCCCCTCTTCCAACATTCAGATAAACCCTTTTCTGAACGTCTGGATAGGGTTTATATGTTCATGCATTACAGTAGGCTATGGGCTTTCCAGGTTTTTCTCTCTGTGTCATCCTCTTGCCACGCCTTCCTGTAAACATCTGTATGAGATGAATGTGTAAATGGGAAGGAGAAGGAGATGCAGTTGAGGAGGAGGAAGAGAAAAAAAGAATCAGTTATACTGTTATGTAAAACAGCTGTGCTTCCTTCTTTTAAAACAGAAATGCCAATCACCTGCAAGTTCTGTTTTTCCTTGCATCAGCATCTTTGTACTTCAGGCACATCTTTTTAAAATAAAATAACAAAATAAACACTTCTGTGCAGTTTTGGAACGCAAGCTTTCCCAGTTCCTTCCCTCCCTCCCTCCTTCCCTCCCTCCCAAAATCCTTTCCTTCCTTCCTTCCTTCCTTCCTTCCTTCCTTCCTTCCTTCCTTCCTTCCTTTTCATTTGTAGACTGCCTTTCTCTAAGTGAGCAGACCCCAAGGCGGCTCACAATGTTAAAACAAGTGATACTAAGATACTATAAAGATACAATGAAGTACAAATTAAAAAGCAATTAAACTACAGTGATTATTTAAAACCATTAAGTATTTTAAAACTGCTTGAAACTTTAAAATCAACTTTTTTAAAAAAAGACTGACACCCAGCATCATATGTCTTAAAAACTTGACCAAAGAGGTGGATTTTCAACAGGTGATGGAAGAATAAAAGGGAGGGGGCAAGCCTGACCTCCTGATGGAGAGTATTCCACAACCTGGGAGCAGCCACAGCCTCTCTCATGTCCTCACAAATGTTTCTGTGCTGGCAATGGGACCGAAAGGAGCGCTTCCTCTGCAGATCTTAAGGGCCAAGAAGGCTCATGTGGAGAGCTACAGTCCTTCCTTGTGTGACAATATGGTACTGTTTTATCACTGTTGGGCTGAGACTGCCACAAGTATAGCTCCAAGAATAAAATCTAGAAAGACTCTTACAACCAAACTTGTTGGAAAGGGGGAAAAAAATAACACTTCAGTGAATGAAATGTGTCTTTATCTGAGCTGGTAACATGTCCTAATAGTTCCCCTGTGGAAGCTTCTAAAGCGGCAGTGATTCCTTGGAGCACTTCATGTCATTAAATTGCAAGCAGCAAAGGAGCCCAGATGGTTAGCGTTACACTGCTATTAAAAGCTAAAGTCTCAAGGTCTGAGTAGCAATCGCAATATATTCTATATATTCTGCGTTCCTTGGAACTCTATAGAAGGGATGTCTGGTGAGCTTGGTGACAAGAGACAAGGATGAGAAGGGCAAGCAAAGCCTAAATAATTAAATACCATTCCTTTTGCTGGCTATATAGGAAATGGTTGTTTTCTCTCTGCTGATCTGTTCCTACCAGCTTCACTCAGGCTTACATTTTTAGATGGGCACCTCTCTCTCTCTCTCTCTCTCTCTCTCTGCTTCTTTTCATCCTCCCATTGCACTTTTGAATAAAATGAACATTCCTCGCTGGTTGTTAAGAAATTTTTTATTCTTATTTGTACACAGCAGATCTCTTGTACAGTTATGTACAGTGGGGTCTTGACTTGAGAACTTAATCCGTATTGGAAGGCGGTTCTCAAGTCAAAAAGTCTGTAAGTCAAGTCTCCATTGACCTACAGTGCACTGAAAACCGATTAATCCCGTAACAGGCCATTTTTGTTCCATTTTGGTTTTTTTCTGGTCTGTAAGTCAAATCTCAGTCTGCAAGTCAAGCCTAAATTTTGTGGCCAGAGAAGTCTGTAACTCAAAAAGTCCGTAAGTCAAGCCATCTGTAAGTCAAGGGTCCACTGTATACTGAATGGCTGCAGTGGCTGCCCAGCAGTCAAATAACAGCAGCAATATTTAAATATCCTTCTCCTAAACATTTGTGCCATGGCAACAATATGCCAAACTGCTGCCTGGATGAAGGTAGGGGAGATGGAAGTGCTAGGATTGTCTCTTTGCATAAAGAAAAACTGAATTAGTAAGAGTTGTACAGGTTCTTCAGTGGTGTGTGTGTGTATGGAGAAACTGCACCAAGAAGACAGAGAAAAGTACGGTCCCTTATTGGTAGCAGTTTAGCAAAGCCCAACTAGTACTTGACAGTTCTTTCAATATTTGCCAATTATATGAGCAGCTGTGGTTTATGTACACACATGGAAATGATTTCTAGTTGATCCGGAAATCAGATTTCATTCAGAAATTGGCTTCCCCTTTTTCCAAGAGTTGATTGGCGAACCAATTGCTAAGTGGTTTAAGAAGACACATTCAGTTTGAAGCTTAGCAACCCAAGCCTGTTTTGAAATTGTAGCAATTTTGTTTTTACTGACAGTTAACTTAAAAAGAATGTGTTTAAAAAGGCCTGGCAGAACTTCTTTTAAAATGTGACTCATGGATGATAATCACTTGCTCATTTACAATTGAGATGTATTCCTGTATTAGTCTGCTTTTCCATAGCAGCACAATAGTATAAAATAGAGATGGGTATGAACCACTGGTTCAGCGGTTCAGCACGGTTCATTTCCTGGGCAAACAGTTTGGCACCCCACCCCCTCCAGCGGGCGCCCACTGAGTGGCATCATTCCACTCTGCCTCCTCTGGGTGCGGCTGCCAAATGGACGCCCGCTGAAAGGATGGGCACTGAGCTGCAGATCAGTTGTTTGGCCAGGAAATGAACCAGCGATTCGTGCTCCTATCTAGTATAAAATCAAACGAATGGGACATTCTGTCCTAATATTGACCTCTGATCACCACTCCACCAGGGAAGTCAAAGAAATCATAAACTACTGCATTAAATCCAACTTGAAAGTGAGTAACTGTTATAACAGAAGATCAAGCAACATTTTAAAAGAAACACACATGCAAATATTTTTCTTAATTTGGCATCTTAGAAAGCAAGCTTCCTTCAGTGCAGTAACAAGCAGTGAAATTCCTGACTCTTAACAATGTTGCTGCTTTTCACTCACCAGATCCAAAGAATGCTGTTGGTGTATCAGGAAATGTTTTGTGGTTGCTTTAATTAACAGCTAACCTTGCTTCCCTCAAGCCTGATAAAAAGAAACTAATCTTGACAGTAGAGATTTCAAAAATGGCAAGAGTGTGTATGTGTCTACTACTTTCAAGAGACTTTTTTTAAAAAAAAATACCCCTTAAAGGAACATATCACTCAATTTCAGCATCCAGGCTTCTGAGGGGAAGGTTATTGTTATTTTAATGTTGGATGTGATGATGAATGCTTTTTAAAAAAAAACACAACTGTCCCACAATCTTGTTCTCTGCTCTCAATTCAGAGCTGGTCTTTCAAGATTTGATTAGACTGACATTTTGTTTTCCTGTCTCCAAGAGGAAAATGCCCTTGCATTCTGCTCGGTACAGAAGGAGGATGTGTTAAAATATCACACCTGTACAGCTTGCTCCTGTTCACTGTTTCCAAGGAGAAGCTGACAGATAATTTTTTAAAAAGAATTCTCAACAAACAACAAGGTGAACATAAGCAACTTATGTAAAACAACTTCTTTTCCCCAGGGTAAAATTTCAAGCTTAATTTGATCATTAATGTACCAAAAGAGAGCGGGGATGTTTGAAGGGTTGTCATGTAGATGGAACCAGTTTTTTTCCTGCTGCTCCAGGGAATAGGATCTGAACCACTGGATTCATACTATAAGAAAGGAGAATGCAGCTAAATATTAAGAAGAGTGCCCTGTTTGATAGTGGAGTGGGCTGGAAGTGGTGGGCTGTCCTTCATCTGAACTGGACAGTCATATATCAGGGATGCACTAAGTGGAGATTTCCTCTATCAACAGGGAATTTGACCCATTGATCCTTGGGGTCCCTTCCAATTCTACAGTTCTGTGATACCATAACATCTGGCAGCAGTGTGGTTGCTCTTAACATTTCTCTTTGTTCATATTGTCAGTCAAAACACAACTCCCATGAAGTGGGGAAGTAGCCTTGGAGAGAAGAGAATAAAACCAACTTCTTTGTAACTGAGTATAACTATGTGCTACCAGCTGATTAACAAGTAAATGTAAACAACACATATTTTGAGAGATGGACATGATGCATAGCTCTAAATGGCATTTCAACTGAGTAGTGAGCTAAGTAAAGGCCAATAACTAAATCCTGATAAGATAGAAGAAGCATAGGTGAATGTTTCTGGGATGTGGGATCTAACAGTTCTGAGTAAGGTTGCACTCATGCCAGAAAAATACTGTACCTATTTTGTTGTTGGAATTGGATGAGAGAGGCTTGGGTTCTTTAGCAATCCTAGGTCCAGGTCATCACCACTGCTAAGAATGTCTATTCCCAGCTTCGGCTGGTACTCCAGCTGCACCCATTCTGATCAACTATTGCCTACCTGCTGTTATCCACTCATTGGTAACCGTGAAATTTGGTTGCTCTTATGAGTTCAGTATGAGGCTACTCTTAGGACTAATGAAGAATGTGACTAGGTTACTGCTTGGGGTGTTCTACTCTTCAAGCATTACACCTGTGTGACGGGATCGGCACTGGTTGCCAGTTCCTTACTGAGACATGTTTAAGATGTTGGTATAAGTCAACAAAGCCATAAACAGCACAGCCCCAGGTTACCTTAAAATCCATCTCTCTTTGTACCAGTTCTCCCTCAAGTCACTATGATCTTCAGGCAAGGCCCTGTGGGTCTGTTGTTACAAGCTCCACATTTTCACTTTCTCTGTGATGGTGTGTGTCCTGGGGAAAGATGTGCCCTGTGTGATACTTCAGCCTCCAGTACTTCTAGGCGCTTACTGAAGACATCGTCTTTTCAGTTTATCTTTTCCCAGCTCCTGGCTGTTCTAAACTGCATCTAAGACATGAGCATGTTTTATTTCAGTATGTTATAATGTTGCTATAAAGGGCTTTGGGATTTGTCCAAATGAGAAGCAATATGGAAATATTTTTAATAAAATTAAATAAAGAAAACAAGGATGCTTCTCCATATGCACAACCCTACAGTACATATGTACGTGCCAATCTGTGGATAATCAAGATTGTCCACAATTCAGAAGCTTACAAATAGCATGCTTTCCCTCTCATACACATTTCTATACTTTTTAAACAGTGATGCATACTAGACATGGGATATTCGTATTTGAATATCACAAGTGCCTGGGAAAACCAGACCCCCCCCCCCCAAACTGGCATGCCCACTTACCGCTCATCCATGTAGCTCACACAGTTGGCATAGTTTCCGTCGCACCAATCTGGGAAGCAGCCCAGTCATCACTTCCCCACCTCGCCACACAGCTGACTGCTCAACAGCTGAGCGGTGAGACTCGTCTTCCTGCCTCCTTGCCAGAGTGGTCAGTTACGCGGGGAGGTGGGGAAGTGCCTGTCGAGCTGCTTCCTGGACTGGTGCGATGAGAACAACGCCACCTATGCACACTCTGCGGGTCAAGTTTTCCCAGGCGCCTGCAGAGCCAATATTAATATCCCCAGTGGTATGAATACAAATATCTCATGTCTAATGCATATTTTGTTAAGTTACAGCTAAATAGAATTTTATGTGTTGTTGCAAGCAAGCTTTACATGTCCTTGTTGCATAGTAGACCTTTTGCATGTTTTCCTTATTGACCTATAAAAGCAACAGCTTTAAACTGTTCCCATTGGGAATGTTTGCAGTTTTTGAAGTTAAATATAAAAATATAGGAAGCTTTGCACCGGGCAACTCTGTCTTCCTCTTTTCAATGTTGCTCCTTTCTGATTTATCCCGTGTTAGCTCATCCTTACCCTCATAAAACAAAATTGAAAATAAAAAAATGAAATTATAGCTTGAAGCAAGATCTAACTTTTACTATACAAACTAGAGCAGTTTATTTTTATGAGGTAAAAATTATTTGCCTTATGTTTGTTTCGGAATGTAAATATTCCTATTTGAGTAATGACTGAACTGCTTCTCCCTTTACATAGGAAAGTTTCTTTTAATCCACTATATCTGGTAGAAGGCATTGATTTGGTTTTGGAGATTACCTGTGGGACTAACATTGCTATATGTATACTGTTTAATATTAACAGAATTATTCTTGAAGAGAAATAGCATTTTTAAAATACATTCATAATTTAAACAAAAATCCTCTTTAGATGTTTTAAAATCTTTAATTTTTTAATCATCTACCTTTATCCAACAAGCTTAGCGATTGCCAATATCAGTAAGAATAAGAGTATAGAGACTTCTGGCTTCGAGGAATCTGGTTTAATTTTCACTAGGACCAGGATGTTTGCCAATCAGTACGGATAAGAAAATTCATAAAATTAATGAATAAGCTCTTTCTGAACATATTCTCCATCCAATGAATTACATTTTCACTATTAGAACCCACAGTCCTTTCAACATGAAAATCTGTGCATTTTTCTTCCAGCTTCTTTTATTTATTTATTTCAATTATTTATATGCCACCTTTCTCCCCATAGGGGACCCCAGGTGACTCACAACAGGTAAAATAGGAAATTTTAAAACACTATATAAATACAGTGGTGCCCCACTTGACGATTACCTCGTTAGATGAGGAAATCGCTTAATGATGTGTTTTTTGTGATCGCAAAATGTTTAGATAGGGAAAATTCACTTTACTTCGGGAACCGATTTTTCGCTTTACGACAATCAGAAAACAGCTGATCATCAGGTTTCAAAATGGCCACCCACTGTTTAAAATGGCTCCCCGCTGTGTTTAAGAAGGCTTTTTCGCAAGACAGGCACCAGAAAATGGCCGCCTTATGGAGGATCTTCATTGGATGCTGAGGTATTTCGGCCATTGGAACGCATTGAACCGGTTTTCAATGCATTTCAATGGGCTTTTTCATTTCGCTTGACGAGGATTTCATTCTACAGAGATTTTGCTGGAACAGATTATCCTCATCAAGCGAGGCACCACTGTATCAAGTTCAAAAGCAATTAAACATACATGACATACGTCACCTGTGCAGCAGCACAGCTTCTGCACATTTCCTTCCCCACCCCCCTCACCAGCACCTTTGCTCACCAGCCAGCATACTTTGTTCCTTCTCTCCCCATTGTGTGATTTTCCAGACTTCTCTGTCTCCTCCAGCAGCTGGCCACTCAAAGGCAGCACTGCAGGAATCCCTGCCCCTTCCTCATCTGAGTGGCCAGCTGTTGGAGGAGGCGGAGAAGACTGCGCAACAGGAAGGGAAAGAGCAACATGCTCATGCTGGTGATGGGATGGCTGCTGTGCAGATGACTTACGATGAAAGGGCACGAAAGGCTTTATGCCCATATCTAATTCCAGTTGAAACCATCAGGTATGAAAACATTTTTAAAACATTTAAAACCTGTAAGTTAAAAAGCAGCATTCCTGAGATCACTTACTGCTTAAAGGCCTGCCTGGGGAGAAAAGTCTTTGCCTCATGATGGAAGGACAAGAGGAAGGGGGCCAACCTTGATCCTCAGAGCAGTACATTCCAGAGGCTGGGAGCAGCCACTGAGAAGATTTTCTCATATGCTGTCCAGGGAAGCTGGGGAAAGTGGTTGAACAGAGAGAAGGACTTCCCTAAAAG
The DNA here is from genome assembly GCF_051106095.1 of Pogona vitticeps. NCBI lineage: Eukaryota > Metazoa > Chordata > Lepidosauria > Squamata > Agamidae > Pogona > Pogona vitticeps. Next base: position 255,684,132 of record NC_135784.1, read on the forward strand.
ATCTTAAAAGACAAGAAGACTCATACTTCCACAGTCATGGGGTGAAGGAGCTTTTTGTTGTTTTTCAGAGCCAAATCTGTTATGAATCTCACAGAAAAATATGCCAGTTTTGCCTGTCTCTTGTAAATCTCACATGAAAACTACGACCTCATCCTAATCTGCCTTCTGGGATGAGACGCTTTGCCCTTGCAGAGGACAGAGAGAGGAAAAAACACTAGAGGTCTTATAAATATGCATCATCAGCAGTGCTACTTAACTCTTTCTTTCTTAATAATCATTTTTAATTCACAAAATATATAAATGAATCAACTTTTAGAAGCCTCTGTGCTGTAAGATCTGTAGATCTTCAGCTGTAAGATAGAATCCACGTGACGGAGTGAGTGCCCATCGCTTGTCCCAGCTCCTGCCAAACTAGCGGTTCAAAAGCATGCAAATGCAAGTAGATCAATAGGGACTACCTCGGTGGGAAGGTAACAGCGTTCCGTGTCTAAGTCGCACTGTCCATGTGACCGCGGAAGATTGTTTTCGGACAAACGCTGGCTCTACAGCTTGGAAATGGGGATGAGCACCACCCCCTAGAGTCGAAGACGACTGGATAAAAATTGTCAAGGGGAACCTTTACTTTTACCTTATGTGGCTTTTAAGTTTGTGTCTTAAAGCAGAAGATGTGCCCCCTAGTGGAAGTACGAGGAGGGAAAATCCCTCCCCCAGAAAAAGTAACTTTTCCAAGCTCAGCTCCTTGTTTTCTTTGATATTGTTCCTAGTTCTTGCTTCACTCTCACCCACCCAGCCTGAGGGCAGTTATTTCTGTGAAGAAAACTTATGTCTGTGAAAAAAAAATGAACATTCTGTATGTAATTCTGGTATTTGTTTTTCCCCTCTTTTGTTTACAGGGACCATATTTATACTGTTGATATGGATGCATCACATGCAGAAGAAATTTATTTTAGCAAAGTAAGTAGTATTTTGTCATTCTTAGGATAAGATACCAAGGAACAAAAGAAGAGGGTGGGGAAAGGCAGGAGATAAATAAACACCCTGATTACAGCTGATCAGCAATACACAGTTATAGCAGCACTCAAGGATGATGGTGCATATTACTTGCATGGGGGAAACTGGCAGAGCAGCCGTGTCCGCTGTGAATGTCTGATAAGGGGCTTAGCTGAGATGAGAAACTAGTAATTTGTACTGAAATGTAGGCAAACGATGCATCTTACTACTGAATGAAGTATCTTACTGTTTGTATCCTACAGCCTTATGTGACTGCTGTATTGTAGTAATTGATAATAATGAGGGGTATTGAAATGGGAGACTCTGCTTAAATATTTGAATTAGTCCCATATAATGTCCGATCAAATAAATATAGATACACTAAGCAGAACATTATTTTAGTTTGTCTGATTACCCTATCAGTCCATAATATGTTCAAAACAAAGATGAAAATGAGAATATTTCTTTTTATTCATTGCTTTGCATTGAATAGCCCTTAAGTGATGTGATGTTTCAAAGAGAGGTTTACAGCTACAAGAGAAGAAAGGTTAATTTCATAGAATTCTTCAGGCACCCCGGGAATAATCAACTACATTATACTGAAGCTAAAGTTATTTTTCAAGGGACAGACCTGAGAAGTAGTTGTGTTTTTTAATCTCTCCATGAAAATTACTGTATTCTAATTGCCAACAGTGCTTAACAAGCAAAAAATAAAATAAAATAGATCTGCATGTTTGGTGGAAGTATTATCCCCTGTCATAATAGAACTCTTGGTATATGGTTAGTATTATTAACAGGGTGTTATTTTACTTGTTGAAAGCCATCCAGCTATTCAAACATTAAGGCTGAAATTCAGTAGTAAGTCACAACTAGAGTAGGCCCATTAAATCACTGTGAATTAACTTCTCTGTAAGTTCCATTGATCCAATGGGGCTACTCTAGCTGTGACTTACTGCTGGATTTCAGCCTCTATGTGTAGTAATAATTATATGCCATCAAGTCATTTCTGACATATGGTGACCCTTTTCATTGTTTTTGAGAAATGGCTTCGATTCTGTTTTTCTGGGGATGCAATGGGATTGTGCAGCTTGCACAAGGCTACACAAGCTGGCTCTTCTCATGGAATGAATACTGGGAAATCTAACTCCCAGACTCTGACTCCATAGCCAAATAACTAGACCAGTGAGCTATAGACATGGTCCATTTATCTATATTTCCCTTTCTCTTAGTAGCTTAAAATGGATCTGGTTTGTGATCCAAAATCCAAGTTACAATCCAGGGTGGCTTATATTTTCAACCTTAAAAATTCTGTTTTTGCAGGTTAAACTTTCCGATTCTTAATGGGAATTTAGAAAGCTGCCATACACGGAGGCAACCCACTGGTCCATCTAGCTCAGCACTGTTTATAAAAACGGACAACATGTCTTAATCTTTTCTGACAGGGGTATTTCCTAGTCTTTTCAAAACGTGGTGAACAGAGCTACCTTTTGCATGTGAAACACATACTCTAATACAGGGCTCTTCAGTCTGTGAGCAGACTTTGATTAAGGCAGAAGATTTATTTGATCCTCCATAAAAGGTTGCAACCATGGGCCAGACACACTTCGGGCTTAACAAATGGGGGAATTGCACCTAATTAAAAACATTATTTTGATTAAATAGTGGCCAAGAACAAGGTAATAAGAACATTCTTTACAAATGAGTAACTATTTCCAGTGTTTTAAAATTCTTGTTCGAATGAACAAAACTGAAAACAAGTGTCACATGAGCAGAAGTCCATTTCTGCAACAATTCTTTCCCCTTTTTTCCCTCTGAAGTACTCTGCAGTCCTTTGTACTTTCAAATATCAGCTCTGGGTATCTCCTCCTCCCTGTGGATCAAATTTTGGATGATACAGGTTAGGGCAGGAATTGGCCTTGTCCTGGATTAATTTCCCAGAGCAGATGCATCAGTAGAAGAACATAAATGATTTGGTACATCCTGATGCAGATATAGAAATACCTGAATTGACACACAACCCATTCTGACAGAGAAAATTATTAATTATTTTAAAGGAGATCTGTTTGTCTTCACTTAATAAAGTGGCATACGTTTTGATTTTACCAGGTGCTAGTCAAGACTAAGCAAGCATTCTGCGCTCATGGTCTTCAACTATTATAATAGAGTAACCATAGCAAAAGTGCAGAAAGCTTTCAGTAAGTTTTTATTCAGCAGCTAGTTCTCTCTAAGGGACTTTTACTTTTGAAATCAAACACAACAACCTCTGGGCTCTAATTGATTTCTTTCTTGATCCTTGCAGAAATTGACATGGAAATCAAGACAGCTCGATGTAGACACATGCAGAATGAAGGGAAAACATAAGGTAGGCAATTTTCATTTCTCCGACAGCTGCCACTTTTGTTTAGTTTCCTGACTGTTAACTCAGACCACTCTCTGTGATGTGGAATGGATCATGCCGTTTAGTTCTTAGCTAGTAATTGCTTTTTTCCATCAGCTTATTGAAAGATTTAATTTGCAAAAAAAAAAGTTTACTTCTAATGTGACAAAACATTATGACAGCAGACACAGCAACACCATGAAATACTTAGAAGTAGATGGGATTAAGGAATTTGCAAGGTATACTGACATCGTTCAATGCTGTTTTGGATAGCTAAACACAACTGTTTATTTCCTGTTGGGAGCCAACATAATATTTTGTTTATATATGTAGGATTCTCTTTCTAGGGTAGACTTCATCTGGGACAAATGTTGTAGGAAGTGATGCAAAATGACCCAAATCCAGTACATTGCTGGGAAATGTCCAATAGAGAAATGTTCTTTTTGTTCTTTTCTGACCTCACTAGTGCTTTTTGCCATCTGAAAACCTGCTCTGTGAGGTTTTCCAACCTCTGTAGGAGATTCTGATGATGGACGGGGGGGCTGTGAGGGGAATTGAACCCCCCTTATACTTCCACTGACAAAAGCAATTTCACCAGCAAAATGACAGTGTTGGACCTTCCATTATGATTGACTGTGGTATATATTGAATGTATTTACTGATGTTTCCCATCTTCAGCCATAGCCTGTGGAAGATTCTTGAGAAAATAGAATTTCTAGGCTGCATTTTTCATCCAGAAATTTTTTTTGTAGAGCTGATAATTTGTTCAGTGTTTTTACCCCCTGTGTATGAAATAAAAGTATTGAGATCCTATACTCGAGTCAGGGAAAAATGCTAAAATACATTTCATTAAAAAAACACAAAAATCAAAGACAATAAATATGAAGTCCTCAATTCATAAGAGTTAGTTTATTTTAGTGTTGGCTGAAAGAAATCCATTGTTGCCTTGCTCTGGAAGGAACACCAAAAGATATTGAAATAAGGTTTGCTATAATGGTTTATTTGTAGTCATGTTAAGGAAATCTGCTAATGTAAACAAGAACATTTGCTGAAATATTTTTTCTCTTTTTTTGAAGGATGAATGTCATAACTTTATTAAGGTTCTTTTAAAAAGGAATGATGATACATTATTTATTTGTGGGACAAATGCCTTCAGTCCCTCCTGCAGGAGTTATAAGGTATGTATTGCATTTATAAGGAAGCATGTATGATCAGAGAAATGTTGTTCTGCAAAATCTTGTAATGTTTCAAAAATGACTTATATTAATAGTAGGCATCCTTCAGTCTCGAAAGACTATGGTAGCGTGCTCTGTATGGAGGACTTGGAACAGCGTCTAGTGTGGCTGAGGAGGCCAATTCGAGAGTTACAATCTCTTCCACACTGAAGACAAATCCAATCTGTCCCCTGTCCAGCTCCCTGGTTTTGCTTCCTTTGTGACTTCCTCTTTGCCTCGGCCTGCTGGACAAGGGTCTCTTCAAATTGGGAGAGGCCGTGATGTACTGCCTGCCTTATATTAATAGAGCTGTAACAAATACATATACTGTATATATCAAATGCTTTTTCCTACACTACCTATTGAAGGATAATTAAAGGCATATGAAACCTTGTGCTAGACCAGACCTAAGATCTGTTTATACCAGCATTCTGCTACAATACTTGCCAGCCATATATCCTTTACTACAATAACACTTTGCTACTCCTGTTCTGTTGACAGCTGTTACAGAGAGAGAGACAGTGCCTCTGATAATGGGGGTCACATACAGGCATTGGGTCTATTATCTACCAAGTATTCTTCTCCTCCAAAAGTTTGTCTTTTAACATTCTCCTGATTGGTGGCCCTTCCTTTGACTTTGCAGAAACAAATTCCATTACATAACATTGTATTCTATAAAGCAGGGGTCGCCAACCCCCAGTCTGCGACCTGGCACCAGTCCGTGGCCTACACAGGAGCAGGCCGCAGACCCAGATCTCCTCCCCCCTGTGAGTGTCCCCCCATGAGTGAGTGCCCCACACATGCACATGAGTGTGCCACACCCCCTCATGCACAGACCCTGCCCCCCCCCAACCAGTCTGCAGTTGGGGACCACTGAAAGAACCATCCGTCTTGTAAATGTAATCAGTTTCTGCGTTCCAGTGTAACATTCCTTCTTCTGAAGCAGATATTTCACTCACAATGCTACTAAGGAATTTTCAGGTGTGCACAATCCCACAGCTCACAGAGACACTTTGTGTCTTTGAAATAAATGAGAAAGTATTTGCTCATGTGGAGCTCCCTACGTACGTCTGATCCATGCAGAGTTTTGGATGGAAGTGCTTGTGTTTAATTTTGATCTGTGACTAGAGTATGCCTGAAGCAATTTAGGTATTTTTCACACTCCTTTTGAATAAAAACTTACTGCTGTGTAAGCCTGATAAGATTTTGTAGTCATCTGGAACAATATCTTACAGCTTGATGCAAGCAAGTATTCCCCTGTTTGTGGCCAATTAAAACGTTCAGATTTGAAAGTAGATGCCTGATGCTGAAAATCTGCAACTAGTGCAGAAACATATGGATGTAGGAGGCTAGTTGTGTGGTGTTACGCTCAGCTCAGCAGTCACAAATATGGGCAGGATAGCAGGAAACTGTCTCACTGAAAACTGAAGTAGTTGGCGCTGATCAGCCAATGTTAGTCAAATACTCAAATTCCTTCAATATAAAGGAATTTTTAGCACTGAAGTTTATTTCCTTTCTTGCTTCTGCAACACGATGTCTGCTTTGAGCTCAAATATTTGCTCAATTTTTTTTAGTCTTAAGATGATACTACCTGTGGTGATTGTATAAATGCTTGTAGCAGTTTCTACAGAGCTTAGAATGAAGAAAACACTGAGTTTTCTAGTCCCTCTGGCCTGAGAAACCTCTGTTGTCAGGAGAGGGTTTAGTCATATATACTAATACCAAACTGAACTGGTGAGTAGCAACAGGATCATAGCCAAGGCAGGGCTGCTAGAGGGAGGACATACATGATCATTGGAACTGTAAGGTTTGCTAAGGTAGAAAAAACTGTTTAGGAGAAAAGAAACCCAGGGGCTACAACTTTTCAACCCCAGCAAGCTCAATGAGATCAGAACATGCTTAGTGGTGATGGAAAACTGAATGTTGGACGGCAGGATGATAGAAAGCTGGGTGCCGGGTGAAAACAAATGGAATGAATTACTTTGAAAGAAGGGAGGTCAGTGTTGTCTCCAGCTCCTGAAAAAAAAAGGTGATGGTAATACTGTGGCATAATTTTACAATTTTTTCCTACTATACATCTCTTCATCACTCTGAAGCTTCCCATGTTTCTGATTTGAAAATATCTTATGGCGCTTTTTACCTTAGGAGGTATTTCTCTGGGTTTTCATTGAAATATGAGGGAGGAGGGTAGGGCTGCTGGCTGCCACAGAAATAGCTGTGTCGTGGAAGAGAAGAAATTAGCACATATTCGTCAACTACCCCATAAGTAAGGAAAACATAAGAATCCCGAACTTCATTCATCAGAATTTATCCAAATATTCTTCTCCTTTCTAATTACTTGCAAAGATAATTTCTTTACTGATAGATTGAACGAACAGCCAGAATTCTCAAGGAAAACATTTTTAGCACAGCATTATGCTTTATATTACATGCTTCAGGCTCAGCTTATGTGCCTCACCTCTTGTTTCAAAATGTGCCACTTGAAAATGTGATAAGCTTTGAAAACATACAGTTAATATTCTTCATTATCAAGTGCCGTATAAACAGAGCTTGTATAACCTGACATCACTCAAACTGTGCTCAAACTGTGAAGCAAATTTCTCAAGGCAGGTGTAGAAAATTACCTAGAGAAACTCAATCTTCTGCTTTGCAGCCGCGCAAAAATGCATCTGGATTGGGCCAAGAGCTAGAATGTCAGCCGTTATGCTCATTGCCAAGAGTGCTGAATGTTTTGACAGCCAGTTGAATATTGTGGCAACCATGTATATTGTGTCCCTCTCAATGCTGTATGTTCTAACACCCTCAGGTCACCCTATTTTCCCATATAAGCCCACCCCTTGTCTTTTCTACAGGAAATGAACAAAATAGAATGTTGCCAGCTAAATCCTGTATCTTACTTATAGGACAACCAACAGTTAACTTTTCTTTACTGGGAAAGTGCAACAGCTTTATAGTTTGGAAAGTTCTTTTAGTGCTCATTCTCTATAATAAATGTGACAGAAAAATCTTGAGAAGACTTCCAGCTGGGAAACAGTGTTCTTTATGCCGATCTTTTATTCCTAATTCTTTTATTTCCTCTTCTTTTCTGTATGTGGATTCATAATGTGAAGAATATAAATGGCCTTCTTTATTACTTCTGCAGATGTTTCATTCCCTGTGATAAATGGGCCCATGTTGGTTTCCTCACCTGCTGCCATTCTGTCAGGGAGGCTGCACAATGACATCTCAGGAGCTTTTAGAAGGTCAACAGAACACCTGGGCTAACTGGTGTTAAAGCATTTGATGTGCTGGCATGATGCTCCTGTCATCTCGGGAGACTCTGAAATGAAAGTGCAGATGAGCCCCAAATATTGTGCTCCATGCAAATCTCCATTCCTTCTATTGTCATTTTTAATGTGTTCCCATCCTGGGATAAACATAAGTGATTCCCTTCAGAAGGTCTGGAGAATAAGATACATGACAGGAAACAAATGATGACAAATCATCCGTTGCTTCAAAAATGTCTCTTAGCATGTGGTGCTGAAAGTTGACTGGCTGAGACTGATGGTGCTTAGATGGCTTATTATCCATACTAGTTTTTCAAATTCTGTTTCTTATACTTTCTCCTGTCAAAGTAAATGGAATTTCTTACGTGGATCTATGAAATCCCTCCCCAGAAAGTTACCGCTGAGTAATCTTAACAAACATGACTCTAAGGCCTATATGGCCTGTGCTTTTTCCTAGGGCTTTCACTGTAAACCTCCCAAATGCCTGCTGTATGTTAAGCTGGTTATTTGTGTAATTACTGCTACCCTGTACAGAATTAATTTCCCAGCGGTTATACTTGTGGCTGAGATTTGCAGGTATTCCACAGGTTAATGCTTGACAGACAGAAGAAGGACTTACATATGACAGTTGCCTCAAACCAACAAAGCAAATGTCCTCCTGAAAGGGAACTTGCAAAAAAGAAAGCATGCTTATAGTTATCTACAGTGTCAGGGAAAGAGTCTCTTATTGGTGGGGAAATGTAGGTAGCGTTCAATATTATGCTTGAAAAATCCTTATTACATGGAAAAGGTACCTATATACATAAACTGGAGATATATTGGAGATATGTCCCTGGACATGTGTACACCGTGGGGCAGAACCAGATCACTGTGACCACATGCACATTTATTCTCAAACCCTGCAGGGTGAACACAGCTAGGCTTCTAAAGTTGAATATGGAGAGAGTCCATCATCTTACAGAACCCCTAACCACTTTTCCTGGGTTATAGTTTGACAGCAGCAACAAACCTATATAAAATACTACACCAAGACTAAATGGCTATTTTATAGTTTGATGCTGTAATCTTGCATGGTTCTTAACATTTTTTTTAAGGAGAAGAAAAATAGTTCGGAAATGAACTTAATGAGAGGTCCTTTAGGAGCAGTCAATTCTATTTGTTTCTAAAGAAATCCTGCCATTTTGTTTTTCAGATGGATACGCTGGAGTTCCTGGGAGAAGAGTTCAGCGGAATGGCCAGGTGTCCTTATGATGCAAAGCATGCCAATGTTGCATTGTTCGCAGGTAATTATATCAAAAAGAGGGGGAAATTAAATATTCTTTTGCAGTGTTGTGCTTACTGGGGTACAGTTGTCGCCAAGCCTACAATTACGTGAACATGCAAAGCTGCCTTCTACCAAATCAAGCTTGCTGTGTTGTTTTTACTATAAGGCATTGGCTGTCTAGAGTTTCAGGCAAAGATTTTCCCCAGCCTTTTCTGGAAATGTTGGGAATTGAACCAATTTGGGGTCTTTTGCCTGCAAAGCATCAGCTCTGCCAATGAGCTACAGCTCTTCCCTGTAGAATGAGTTGGGAGGAAATTATTAGTTTATGATGCATCATTGATCCTGGGACTAATTACGGGTGGTAAAAAAAAATACAGACTTATCATTTTTGCAAACCATTATTTTTAGTTGTAGATTTCAAGTGTACTGATGCAATACTGGGCCAGGGTGCCACAGAAAATGCTTTTGCATCTCACTTCAGTTTAAAGGAAACCCACAGAAAACAGACCTTCTGAGCTACCGTGGTAGCAGGCAACTGACTATGTGTGCTTCTGTGATTTTGGGGCTAAAATAAAAAGGAGAAAAAAAATACAAACCTGGTGTGATTAAACTACTTGATGTTGTGGTTGCCAGCTGTGGCAAGGGAGGGAACTGAAGTGGAGTCTGTGGGTTTAATCATGATTTATTATGCATGCAGTGAAATGCAATTAACTCTTAATTCTTTTTGCGGTAGTTTTAAAAATTGAGTGCATATTAGTGGGGTTAATTTGGGCCATTGATTATAGAATGGCATTTTGGAATTTTGCTCTTTATAGATTTTAGATTAAATTGTCTCATTACTGAAATTGTGTTAGCATGAACCCCAATGATCCCATTTTGAATGTAGCTGTAAAATATTCACTTGCATTTTGGAAACCAGCTGGGATGATCTTTTGGACTGTTCTTCAGCAGGTGCAAAGCTGTGGAACAGCCAATGCTATCTCACTCTTCCCCACGTAGGAAAAATGTGCTTGGTTGTGAATTGTATACTAATCCACAGAATAGCAAAGCTAGAAATGTGAACCTATCCAATATATAGTTCACTCTCAGTTCTAAATATTTGAATTGCTTATTGGCTTATCGTGTTGGTGCTGTTGGTATAATAATAATCTTAGAACTACTGAGTTGGAAGGGACCTTATGGATCATTGAGTCCAGCACCTATCAAGGAGGCACAATGGAGGATCAAACTCCCAATCTCTGGCTCCACAGCCAGAATCCTAAACCACTGAGCTATCCAGCAATCTATACATATCCCATGTCTGTGGCATTGTTGCAGTTACCCTATAGGTCCCATTTTCCAGGCTACTTAAATTGTTTCTGAACCAGCACTTATGAAACAGCAAGTCTTATCCATTTACTCTGAAACATGCATATAATCCTGGTATAGCTCATTGGGCTGGAGTTTGTGACTGCAGAGCTCAGGGTCAGAAGCTAGTCCCCACCATGCCTCCTAAGAGAGGGGCCAGCTAAGATAACCGAGAGCATGTGTGGCTGATGAGGTTAAGAGCACACAAGTATACCCAGAATGAGTGAATGGTATATCCCTTCTGTGTACTTTGTACCTAGAAATCAGAGGAGGGTTCCCATGAGTCAGAATCAACTTGACAGCACTCTGTTGTTCTTGTTAATGTCATTATTCTCTAAAACAAGTCCCACTAGATCCAACATGCTCTGTTCCCTGGTAAATGCGCCTATGATTCCAGCCTTTTTTGTTTTGTTTTAGCCTTTGCCCTCTATCCAAACACATCTGTAATTTTTTTCTTCTTCTATGTTTAGGTCCCCTCCTTACAGAATTTAGGTATCAAATAATCATTCTCCTCTATAAAGAATTTATCAGTTTGCACTCTTATCTGAGAACACTCTCAAATATGCATTTGCATGCACACACACACACACAAAGAATAAATGTACATCAAAATCAAATAAGTAGGTTCTCTGTTCTTGTATTATTTTTTAAATCATATGGAAATTGCCTATTAAGTACTAAAATATTAGATCATTTAGCATGTTATTTTATTTAATAGTTTAGTGAATTAGGAATCTAGCTGCATTGCCAGAGGTTGGGAATTCAATTCTCAGGTACCTCTGAGTATTATCTACTATGGAAACCCTGCAAAAGGATTGTCATAAGTAAGAATTGACTTGACAGCACACAATTATTATTGTTTATTCAGTGAAGTGTCTAAATAGTGCTGCTCAAATTTGAAATACTAAAATAATCCCACCAAAGCACTTAAAAGTATCCACCACCCAAAAGGCAATTATTATGAAATTGGGGAAAAATAATTCCCACACAAGTAGAAATGGGCATGACCTGCTTATTTAAATCCCACATGGATAAGTTAAAGGGGGGGAGGTAAATGTACTCTTAAGTAATTTATTGAAACCAATCCATTTAAAAACATTTATAATGAATTCTTTCCTTTAAATTGTTTTTACATTGAGCAGTAATTGGGGGGGGTGTCACTTCAGTTACCCACCGCTTAAAGGAACCTCCCATTTTGTTTGGGAGCCTTTTTGCAGTTGTGTGGTTGGTACTGTGTTACAGGACACCCTGAACTAGCCAGGAAATAAAAGGATCAATATGATTGGTCTGAATGTTAGAAATATATGTCACCCGTGCAAATTATGAAACTAAGAATGTACTTTTTTTGCTAACACTGATCCCGATGACCTTCATGGTATGTGGCTGTCAATCTCGAGAAGACCCACAGGTCCCCTCTTGTTTTCTTGTTCTCCCGCCCTCTCTTTTCTCTCTCTCTCTTTCTCATTCTTGGCAGAAGTGTTTCTCCTGAGAGGTGGTAGGCTTTTGCCCATCTGATCCATAGAGTGTAGGATGTTGTCTTTCACTGATTTAGAGCATTTGTCCTTCTAGCTCAGAGTTTTCTATGCCCTCTGGAGTTTCTGACTTATGTCCTTCTATGCTGTGCTTGGGAAAGCAAGAAGCTGGATCTTTATTCTTTGGCTTAGAAAGCATAGAGTCTACCGCTGAGCTATGGCCCTTTCTTCTACCTAGAGTTATTGTAGTTGGCTGTCATTTCAGAATTGGAAATATTAGTAGGTCATTGTAAGGTAGCAGAACCTCCTTTATCTCCAGTAGCATCTCTCACTCTCTGATCAGGATAGAACTGCTGCTTTGAAACTGAGCAGAACTGCCAAGGAAGATAGATTAATATAAGGCAGCAAAAATAAACCCTTCCATGTATTTGCGAAGGCTTTCACGGCCGGGATCTAATGGTTGTTGTGGGTTTTTTGGGCTTCTTGGCCGTGTTCTAAAGGTGGTTTTTCCTAACGTTTCGCCAGTCTCTGTGGCCAGCATCTTCAGAGGACAGCAAACTGTGCTCTGTTTGCTGTCCTCTGAAGATGCCGGCCACAGTGACTGGTGAAACGTTAGGAAAAACCACCTTCAGAACACGGCCAAGAAACCCGAAAAATCCACAACAACCAATAAACCCTTCCCTTTATGTCCAGGACACAAGTGTAGATAGCAAGGTCTAAGTGGCCTCCTCTTGCCATGGTTGGCAGTTGTGAACCTGAACAAACTGGTGAGCAAGTTCTCTAGGAGAAAAACATATTTTGCTGTGGCATGGCAGGAGGTGACGGAGGGTTCTTCTCCCTGTTATCTTGAAAAATGAAGAGACAGCAATGGAGGAGTAGAGTGCTACAATTAGATAACTTCATAACTGCTGGTTGAATGGTCAGTTTCCTGGTGTTAGTAGTCTCTGCCTACACTGAGGGAGCCATCTGCCCATTAAGTGTAGACTGGAAGCAAAATGTAATGGTGGAAAAGTTCTTGCCTCCAATACGATATAGAAATGTGGGAGATTTCATTATACCAAGGCAAAACTTTGTTCCATCTGGCCCAACATGATAGCAGTTCTATGGAGCTTCGGACAGTGTTTTTTCCTAACCCTGTATAGAGATGCTTGGAAGTAAACTGAGGAACTTCTACACAGAAGAAGCATATGCTGTGCCACTGAGTTACAGCATCTCTCCAATCTACCATGCAGTATTCCCTGATTTTCTCCCATTCAGGTACTAAGCAAGGCCAAACCTTGCTTAGCTTCCACAACTAAGTATGATCAGGCACGTATTCAGGATTAGATATGATTCCTATAGTTTAAGTAGAAATATAGTACAACTCACCAAAAATGAATTAAAAATGTGAATAGATGGCCACCTTAGGATCCAGTGTTGGGAAAAAGGGAAGATAGAAATCAAATAAAGCGTTGTGCTTAATTACTCATTGAAAGGCTTCTATCCCTTGCATTTTTGGCAGCTTACTTGAATATGAATACATATGGAAAATGGATAGTATCCGTTGTATGTGTAATATTTTCATTTTATTAAAATAAATTTACTGTCTACCAAACCATAAAGGACCAACGTGATGTAAGTGAATACAGTGTCAGTCTGAGACTCAGGAGAACTGCTCAGTCATGGAAACTCACTAGGGATGGCAGTAGTAAACCACTCCTTCAACAGCTCACGTGCCATAAAAACCCTGTTAGGGTGGCCATAAGTCAAAAGGGACTTGACAGCACATAAATTTCTCCTCATTCTGTTTTATATTTTGGTAGCAGCAGCAACATGTGTTAATGGTTTCTCCTTTCTAAAAGGAAAGAACAACATACATTTCTCTTCTTTCACATCTTCCTGTTTCCTTCCTCCTCAGGATAGGAGCCTGCTCTCTTACTCTTTATCTAGTATACAAGCACTGAGAGAAGAAAGGGGGGCTTTGAGAGTGAGGAAAACTGATGTATAGAAAGGGGAAAGAGGAGAAAGTTGACCCCCTGAGGGGGAGGAGACAAGAAGAAAGAAAAGTAGAGGAAAGGAAGTCATGTCATGTGTGTGTTGCGTTGTGTGTTTTTTAAAGACCCTCTCCACTAAGTATACTGCCATGTGTCCCAAGGCTAGACCCAAAACCATACCAGGATTCAACTGGAAGAATATCTGGCTCAGAGCCAAACCTTTAGATGCCATGCTCACCAGCCCCCATTACTGTAATCATTACTAGTAGAGACTAGCCTTTCCGCCCCTCAACATTCTGAAAAGATGGAAGGAAATTCCCATTCATACTTTCCTTGAGCATATGAACTAAGCCGAAGTAATGCTTCTTCAGTTGAACGAGCGTATCAATAAATCTTTCCCTTCCTTTATAGCAAAATGTAGCACCAGACTGCTATTTCTGGATGTTGCTCTATTTGTAGTTAAGTCATGCTGTTTGTATAAAAGAAAAGCGGCACATGTTCAAAATGGAACATTGTTAATATATATCTGACTCAGGGAATCTAAGAAGAGGCCATTCCCTTAAGGATTAGCCTGTTATGCATCTCCACATTACTTGAAAGGGAGAATTATCCTATTGTGTGATATCTGTGATACTGACAGAACGTTCACTCCAAGAGTTGTCTTGTATTATTTGATGGCCTGTCTTGATAATAGCTATGGAAATATAATTGTTATTTCTCTCCCTCCTGCGATGTCTGTTCCCAAACTCAAAGAGGGAAAGCTGTATTCTGCCACTGTGACAGATTTCCTTGCGATAGATGCTGTGATTTACAGGAGCCTTGGAGACAGTCCAACTCTGCGGACGGTCAAACATGATTCAAAATGGTTGAAAGGTAAGTAAACAAAAGGGGAGAAAGGAAGAGCAGTGCTTTTGATTACCGTTTGACTTCAGGCAGATGTTGCTGTACTCCTTAACTTACCTTTACAGGACTGCTCTAGAATTCAGTCCTTTAGTTTTCGTGATAGTTACAAAGCAAAGATGTTTCAAGCTGTACTTTGTTTGAGCTTTTGTTAAGAGAAGGGCACTTAATTGCACTTTTTACTAGTACAGTTTTGCTGATCCCCCCCTCCCAAAGTCAGGTTATTAACAGAAAACTGCAAGAACCACCAGAACATGATGTATTTTGTTTGTTTATTGTTCAAGCTTGAAAAGACTGAAGCCTGCAAGCATCATGCCTTTCTTCCTATATGACTATGTAACTTTAGGAAGTGTGGAAAATTCATTCTGCAAGATCCATCAATAAAAATAAAATAACAGAACCTCAATTTTATTGTCATGAAGTACTGAATGGGTGTTACTGAATTAGGCAATTTGTATGTTCTAAATAACCCCATTGTTAAGAATGTTGCCATTCATTCTTTTCTAAGGGCATTATGAATGGGTGCCACACAGCATTTTGTGATTGTGAAAGGAGGGGTTTTGCCTATAGTAAAAATTTAAAAGAGAAAATAGTTTGAAGATAACAGTGCAATATTCCCCTTTACATTTTTTACAGTCAAACAAGCATTTACTACTCTTGCATGTGACAATGTGCAATGTTGTTAATTCCCTTTGGAATTTTATTTGCTTCTGCAAATAAAAGGGATCCAAATTTGGTATTTGGAGTAAATTATGCAAATCAAATACTTGTATCTCTAATTTATTGCTCTGCATAATTTAGCCTGCCTTCAGGGCTCTTTTCCTCAAAGACAAAGGACAAAGCAGGGTAAAAGAATTTAAGAATGGCAATTTTGGGGAATGGCCAGCTGAGACAATGGATAGGGGAAAGCAGCCATGGGAACAGTGCCGACTACTGAATGCTTAGATAGCACCCACAACTAATGGTGCCATGATTTTAGAGTCTTTAGTTGTGTCTAGGTCTTTCCAATATGTTCAGATGCCTAACGACAGTAGAAAGGGGTACTCAGATGTTGGAGGAGCTGTTGAAAAAAAAACAATAAGATAGACAGTCAAGAATTTTGCTCCTGCTAGCTTGGAGGCTTGGGTCTGTGATTATGAAAAGGTGGTTTTTCCAAACTGCTGGGAGGGGTACCTATTTATTTTCTTGGTTCTTCACATTTTAATTTTAGATCTATGTAATTATGTGTTTTTATTGATTCTCTGTAGTATGTTGGAAGCCGCTCAGAGTGGTCGTATGACCAGATGAGCGGGATATAGATAGATAGATAGATAGATAGATAGATAGATAGATAGATAGATAGATAGATAGATAGATAGATAGATAGATAGATAGATAGATAGATAGATAGATAGATAGATAGATAGATAGATAGATAGATAGATAGATAGATAGATAGATAGATAGATAGATAGATAGATAGATAGATAAATAAATAAATAAATAAATAAATAAATAAATAAATAAATAAATAGGATCCACAGTCTCACAGGAGGCTAGGTTGACCCAATCTTCACTGTCCTTTCACCAGCAGACGAAGACCTTTCTCTTCAGGCAAGCTTTCTCAAAGTGACTAGCTGCCTGCCTGGGGGGTTTAAATGGATTGCTGCTTTGAATGTATTTTGGTGTTACTTATATTTTTTAATATTATATTCATTTGATCCTTTTTGGTATTTGTATACTTACTGCTGTTAACTTTAAATACTGTCTTTTAATGATGTAAGCTCCCTTGGGCCCATTTTAAGAAGAAAGGTGGGGTAAAAGATATTTCAAATAATTTTTTAAAATAAATTGTCTTTCAATTTCTTCTATAACCTATTTGCACTACAGATGCACTACATATACACTACCATAACCCTGCTGTCCAACAAACATTTTCATTATTGTTCCTGACATTTGTATATTATATATTGTATATTCTCAAAGCTGCCAGCTCACTTCAGAAAGCACATCTTCTTTATAAACAGAAAAGCTATAAGCAGCCACACTAGCCCATGCAGCCACACTGCCATTTATCTAGATAAATACTGTTGCAATGGTAACACCATTGTATGTGATTGTATAATTAAGAAAGGCCTTCAAGTTGGTGAAAATTGGGAGGATTTCCCTATCACTTTCCACAGAAACAATTTCAGCTACTATTGTTATGTTCCCAGGGAACTGTTCAAAAATGGTACTTTTAATTTGCATCTAATGCATCCCGGTCTGAAGTTAACTAAACAAAATGTTTTATCTGTCATATTTTTATTTCTTACCACCATTGTCACCAGTAGGATCTGATTCTGAGAAGTTTGAACATGTCTACTTAAAGGAGAGGATGCTGTAGCTATAATTTTGATGTGATAAATCTTTCCTTTATGGTTGAAGACTTTCTGACGTACTTCACATCCTCCTGGAATTGCAATCAGTATTGTTTCAGTACCATGACCAACTAATATGCAAACAAAATCCCCTGATATGCAAACTCATATTCTTTGCAGTGCCACAGATCCAGTATCTTTGTTGGACACTGGGAGATGTAGTCCAAAAAAAAGTATTTGTGCATAAATAACAGTGAAAAATCTATGCCACAGTGATGTGTCTTCTTCAGTTTTTCATATTTATATATGTATATTTATATTGTCCTTCTTGCAGAGCCTTACTTTGTTCATGCAGTTGATTATGGCAACTATATCTACTTCTTCTTCCGAGAAATAGCAGTGGAATACCACAGCATGGGAAAGGTAAGGGCTGAAAACCTCTTGTAGACCCAAACAGGTTAGGCGTGACCTTGAAATGAGAGCCATAAATCACAATGACAAGGTCATTGTTTTGATATTCTGGTGCTCTTGCTGAAGGTTGGTTGGAATGTGGCATTACGGTGCCTTGATATAAACCATTCTTATTTTCTGATGGCAACAAGATGAAAAAATAATAATAAGTCTGACTTCTCGGTAATAAACTGGAAAGCATATGGCAAACTGATTTAATGCAGAGCTCAAAATAATCATTGCAAGACTGACTTTAAAGCAAGGGAGCAGCTGTATTTGAAAGACCTTCGTAGGAAGAGATGTAAATGGGAAGAAATTTCAGAGTTGCCATTTCAAAAAGAAGAATGAAAGCTTTATTGAAAATATATTTTTAAAGTGTTTCCACAATAAATGTATTAAAATGCTTACAAGGTTAAAAAGGAGAAAAGCATGAACAAAAGCTTGGTGAAGCTTGCATTCTGAGAGTATGAGACGCAGAGGCTGGCAGTGTAGGCCACAAAGACTACAAATATAGAATGTGCTTTTGTTTGCGGAAATAGAAAGCTAAGTGGTCTGCATAGAAATGAGTTTTATATGAGCAGAGAACAGATCTCCTGATGGATTTGTGTCTTGTATATGAAATGTCACAGGCTTATCTTTTGTAGCACAGAGTTCCAAAGCTGAATTTTCTTCTGTTGGTTATTTGTCACAGATTAAAAAAAAAAACATGAGATCAAATGAAGCACCTGGCATTGAATTTTCTGTCTTTTTCAAGGGGAAGAAAAAGGCAGAGCTCCAGTAAATACACATTTCCATCTCTTCTCTCCTCCTCACCTTCCCTTATTGTAGGTTGTTTTCCCCAGAGTAGCTCGGGTTTGCAAGAATGACATGGGTGGATCTCAGCGAGTGCTAGAAAAACAGTGGACTTCCTTCCTCAAGGCACGGCTGAACTGTTCAGTTCCTGGTGATTCGCACTTTTACTTTAATATACTGCAGGCAGTTACTGATGTTATCCATATCAATGGTCGGAATATTGTCCTAGCTACATTCTCCACTCCTTATAACAGGTAACCATTTTAATATCAGGTTGCTGCTGTTTTTGCTTCTGTGATTGTATAAAATATATAGAATTAAATGAGTAGTAAAACATGAGTTTTAGAATCATGAGCCCTGATACACAATATCTCACCGCGCTACATCTTTTAAAGCAAAATAACATGTTTAATAAATGAGACTCTAAGGTTTCATTGTGCAAAGTTTCTTTTCCTTGTTTCCACTGGGAATGCTTGGCTCTCCCCACATCCAGCAGAATCCATTATTTTCACAGTTGTTTGCAACATGTTAAACCCCTGCCACTTGGCTTCTCACTATTCCTCTCTCCTACAAGCTCATCTGCTTAATTCAGCTAATATCTGCTATCTAATCAAATGTCCATAGAATCCAAAGAAAATATTGGTGGAGGCGCATTATTGTTGTTTGTTTGTTTAAAGTACTTTTGCACCACCCTTCATTTTACTGTATTAGAAAAGATATATTTTTAGCTGCTCAGGGTTTTTTGCCTATTCATCAGTGAGAGTTTGTACTCTAAAGACAGCTATAATGACAAAAATCTTTCCTTGCTATGCAAATGAGCCTGCATAACCTTCATGCTTATGAGGTCTCCCTTTTCTTCCCTTCTCCTCTTTTGAATGGCATAGGGAAAATTCAGTTTTAAAATAAACTCCAGCTTCCCAAGGAACTGTGTTTTGTTAAGCTATAATTAATAAGAATAGTCCAGAATCATAGGATAGCGTTTGATCCTTATTGCCTCTCATTAATGAATGGTTTTGCCAACTGCAGTTTCTCAAGGCGAGATGTCAGGGGAACTGTGGGTAGTTTAATAGTCAAAAATACAAAGTTACATTTGCACACAGAGAAAATGGGCATCCATGAAATGTGTTGTCTTTTTGATTCACTTTGATAGGTAGGTTGTATT
Source organism: Pogona vitticeps (assembly GCF_051106095.1). Taxonomy (NCBI): domain Eukaryota; kingdom Metazoa; phylum Chordata; class Lepidosauria; order Squamata; family Agamidae; genus Pogona; species Pogona vitticeps. Next base: position 255,703,678 of record NC_135784.1, read on the forward strand.
CTTGACCAGTCATGGGGGATGCTAGTCTAGTCTAGTTCGTGCCTCATTCTTTTGTTAGATGGTTTGTGTGTCTTCTTGTTCCCTGCTCTTCCTTTCTTCTGTGACATCCATCTCTGTAAGAGAAAAAGAGAGAGAGATCCTTAATCTTATCTATCTTTAGCTCATTCTCTCCTTTCACTTCCTCCTACCTACCACTGGGCGGCAATGTCAGGATAGGAGGAAGAAGAGGACAACATGGTTGTCCAGCGAGGAAATCTCTAGCAGAAGCAAGCACCGTGCAGTGCTGTATTGTGGAAGGGCACACAGAGGCCCAGTGATTGATCACCAGCAATGGGGTGTGGTGGGGTAGGGTGAAGTGGGTAGGGTGATGCCTTCCTACTCAAGGCATCAGGGGAAATTTGGAAATTCTTCTACTGAAGTGTGCCAGGGAGTGAAAACTACCCCATGATAGACAGCTCAACCTTTCATTCCCAGTTTCATATCCAGATCAGTGTGGTTATGGCAAAGATACACAGATGATGAGCCACAGTTGCAATTTAACCTATCTCCCTCTTACTTATAGTGCACAAAAGAGGAGAAGGATGTGACAGGGAAGCCAAAGACCTATGTGGTTTCATATGTGTAATGAATGAATACTGTTTCCAATTGCAGCTGAACAAGGTTCATGAGGAGTACACATTTCATTGATCATCTTTTTGCCCTTCTATGGCTGTGTCCACCTGACTCATGTTCTCTAGAACCAGAATAAATCTTTTGCTTAGATATTCAGAGGAACCAAACAAAAAAATCTCAGTTGATGATATAGTCCCATTATTCCCATTCTCTCCCCGGTAGTTATTTATAGCAGTACTTTTCCTTTAAGATATAGTTTCATTACAATTAAGAAAGCCTAGTTTGGTTTAATGTTGTTCTGCAGTGACACACAACCCAAGATGATTGGTCACAGCCCCTGGCTGCTCCTTTCTGCACCTACGATGCATTGCCTAGGTGCATCTTTGCCTTTGCACAACACTACTCTCCCATCATTACCACTCATACCTTTTTGCATTGAGGCTCACCTGCACAAAGAATGTGTTGTTCTTAGAAAGACATAGTTGAATTTCACATAAGCTAATTTCAGGGGGAAAGGTGGCCATTTTACATGTGAGTTTGCACGGTGTTTAAGAATGGAAAAAACAGGCACCACCTGTACTATGACAAAATACATCTACTAATATTGTGAGTTGCACTGGGTATGGACAGGCATTCTTGGATGTTCTTGAGCAAGACAGCATAACTCTGCTGCAGCAGTTACAATTCTACAACCAGCTAGGATGCTAGTGACTCCAGATTTGCAGGGATGAAGAATTCATTCCAAATTATAGTCTGAATTTAACAGGAGGTTCCCAGGGTGATGAACTCTATTCCCAAAATAGATTCAGCATCTTGGATGATTCTTGTGATATTTAAGATTAAAAGTCAGAGTGGATTTATCACTGCAGTCACTGGCCACTTTGCATTCAGATGATTGTGTTGGAGCATTGGCAGGGCAGTGGAGAAGGTTTATAGTACAGAAGGAGCTCTTGTTTGTTCTAGAATACTAGCAAGAATCTCCCATTCATAGTAGCTTATTTGACAGTACATTGAAGGGACAAACCTGAAAATATGACTCATATCTCCCATTTTCTCTGTTCTTGAAATGTAAAAGGCAGAGCTTGTGAATCTTTGCTCTAATGTGTTCCGTCACCTCTATCTGGATTTGCATCTCACACCAACAGAAGGGTCCAAATCTGCTATTTGGAAGAATTATCTGAGGATGCACAACTCACCTCCTCCTGTGGCTTTGTATAACAGCTGAAATTCTGTTGCTTAGATGTGCACATGGAAAGTAAAGGGTATACTTTTCATTCACTTCTAACTGACAAAGAATGGGTGGCCCTTGGGATTCTCAGAGGTGCATGTGCTCACTAGCTTGTTGCGTACCAAAGAATTCAAGTGGAGACTCATTAACCGAGCTAGAACAGACTGAATGTTAGCTGTTTGGCATCCACATGTACAATTCAGCAACAGAATTTCAGCCAGTGTGTAAAACAGCACTCAAAAATGCTAGACAAAATTTGTCAGAGACACCATTGGCCCCAGATCCATTTGATACGAATGTGACATGTGGAACAGATCAGAACAAGTCTGGGCATTTGAGCAGGATGCATTCTTGACAGATTGTCTTCTGAATCACATGGGGAATGTGTGTAAAATACAAACAATTCTTCCTCATCATAGACTAGAACTTCTCTTCTGTGAATAGATGTGTCTTCCTCTTTTTTAGTACCACACCCGGCACTGCAGATGGCTCGAGTATGGTGATGCCCTTTGCTTACAGCTGTAATACAAGTAATAAATAAAAGTAGCAGGGCCCATTATTTTAACGCCCATAGTTTTTAGGTCAACTAATAAAAGATCGTTTACAGCATCACCTCATCTGTTAAGAATTTGTAAGCACTGGTATCTTGCCACCCACTTCCCAGTAATTTATGGAAACATGCTAAGGTCTTCAGTTTCTAAGGCCTCCAGGAAACTTTAGTAAATATGCTAATTAAAGTAAAATTGCTGCTGTGACAACCAAGGCCTGCTTTCTTTCCCATGCTTTCTGTTAGAAGGGACATTTAAGGGAAAGAGGAGTATTGCAGTTCATATACTCATGCTATAGATTGGCTCCCCAGAGTCAAAGGATAACTTCGGCTGGGTCAAAGACTGATTTTTCACTGCTTTGCCATAAACAAAACTGCAAAAAAAAAAAAGAGAAAAAGACATAATAGCTCTTATTGACAACCAAATTATAGCAGCTGCTTTGGGAATGATTAAGCCATGAATTAAAAATACAGCGAAACACAGGAAATAGACACACATTGTTGAAAATATGTATTTAGTAGAAAGGGGATATTGGGGAAAGGGAAGCAGTTTCAGTGAATTTCATTGCACTCATTATCATTGTTGGATAATTAGACCATGTACCTAATTTCTGCTTCAGTTTAGTTCTGTAATAGGGTCTTGTTATGTCATTCCCTCAGTATTATCCACACATCTAGAAGCTAAATTCTAATAGTTGCGTATATGATAACAATTTGCCACCCTAAAAGCAGGATTATAACTCTCAGCTGGATGGAGCTTGCTTTCTGACCAAATTCATGTAGCATAAGTCGGACACAAGCATTCTATAGTAAGCCATATGCAAACAAACAATAAGGTATGAATAATTCATACCAAAGAGCCATTGACTAAAAGAAACAAAATGTGTTTGTGTAAGACTGTAATTATATTTAGTGACTGCTACTATTAAGTTACGTGCAAATAATCAGGAAGTCCAAATTTAAATTTTCGTGGGAGTAAGGCAAACCTGCAGTTGCTTCTGCAAACACTTTACAGTTGACTGAGTCAAGCCAATTCCTGCTCATAGGAACTCAGCCAGAACCAACAGGAAAATCAAATGATGCTCAGAACTTCCATGGGTGGATAGTGGTATTTTGCTGAACTTTCAAGCTGAGTGATGTGCATCGGTATGCAAAATGTATCTGCTCCAATGTCTGAATGATTTCTAGGGTGCAAATAGAGACAACAAGGCCCAGCAAGTTTCATATACAAGAGTATGTTAAATTTACTACAAGAATACCCAGAACATGGGCTGAGTGTTTGATAACGTAGCAAATTATTGATACTACTAAAAGTCTCTCACTCCCTCTCTCCTTTTCACCTCTTCTTTTTCTCTGAATCTTTTGAGTCTCCAGAATTACTGTAATCTGCTGTTGCTTTTGTCTTTTGGAGGAAAGCCGTAGTGACAGGAAGTGGCTGGCTACTGGAGCATCTCAAAATCCTGAAATGAGGGCAGCCCTTTGCTGTCAATACCCAGAAGTCAAAAGGTTCAGAATTCAGTGACCTATGACAGGAAGCCTTCTATGCAGCGTGTTTCTCTGACAGAACAAAAAATGAATATAAAAATATGCATAACTTCAGAATGAGTAACTATTTCTGGAAATGTCACATTGCAGCATCCCTGGCTCAGCTGTCTGCGCTTATGATATTCTTGACATTGCCAATGTATTTACTGGGAGATTCAAAGAACAGAAGTCTCCAGATTCCATATGGACACCAGTTCCTGATGAACGAGTGCCCAAGCCCAGGTACTTTTCTCTGCTGAGTGTGCTGCAGGATAGGGCCTGGGAGATCAAGGGTCTTCATAACAATGGAAGATGAAGTGTACCATGTAAGTGCAAGAATTAAAAGACGAATACAGAAAGAAGAATAGCTTGAGCAAAATTAAACCGGTATTGCCTGAACTCTGCCAAGGTCATAGCCATCACCACCCCTGGCCCTATGTGAGCATATGTGCAGGGCTGTCACACACACCATACAAATGCTATTGTTGGGCACAATTGAAGAATTAAGCGAGTCTGAGCCATTATTTCTAGAAGGCAAAAGAGAATTAAGCCATTTCCTCCTGGGGAAAAAAGTCTGGTTCAGAACATATTTCTGTGCTGAGCCAGGGGAAAAGGTAATATGATGCTTGCCCCAGTGGGAATCTGTACTCAGTCTCCTTCATCCTTGTTTAATAGGGAGGAGAGCAGCAGTAAGTGTACTCCTCTGCTGATAGAAGTTAGGCCTCGCAAACCTTGTGTTCCATATAGAGCTACAAGAAACCACTCACCAGTAACAATGACTGGAGGACCATTCCTGGCATCTGTTCCGCCTGAGGCATGTTGCGGAATCAGTTCTGCCTGGGCATTGTTACCATAGGTATATTAAGTCCCTTGCTGTCTGTTCTCTTGTTGTGAGACTTTTCCTCACAGGAAATCTAGTTCCCAATTTTCATACCAAGGTAAAGAATGTAGGGTGTGAAAACAATGGTAGATGTAAGGTTAGAGGAAACACAGTGGGTTTGTTGTTTTAATTCAGCGGTCCCCAACCTTTTTCAGTCTGTGGACCGTTTGGGGTGTGTGTGCTCCATGCATGGACTGGTTGGGGGGTGGGGCACCCCCTCGCTTACTGGTGGGCGTGTCAAGCCAGAAGGGGGAGAGAGATGGAGCTACTTTGCAACTCTTGCCTCCCGGAGGCAGCGCTTCCTCTGCGTGCCCACTCAGCCTGTCTTCAAAGTTGCTCCATCTCTCTCCCCCTTCTGTCTTCGGCTATTGCCGTCCCTCCCGCTGCCCCCCCTGCAGATAGCTCCAAGTCCCAGCTTCTTGAAGATGAAGGAGGACACAGGCAGGTAAGGGTGGGGGAAGGAGAGTGGCTGCTTGTTAACTGTCTAGAGGGTGGGGAGCAAGCAAGCAAAGAAGCAAAGCCGTGCATCGGGGCGCTTCCCAGGCTGGCTGCCCCACGGTGGCTTCCCCACAGGGAAGGGGCACTGCTCTCCTGCAAGGGGCGCTGGTAAAAGGGTTAGCATGAAGGCCACATGCTCACCAGCAAGCACAACACGCCCTCCCATGAGGGGGGGCGCGGAGATCTGTGTCCGTGGCCCAGTTCCAGCTAACCCACGGACCGGCACCGGGCCGCAGACCGGGGGTTGATGACCCCTGTTTTAATTAATACCTGAGGGTTGTTGTTTTTTATGCTTCTACCTCCCTTCTTTTTTGTTACTTAAGGTATTTGCATTTCATTTCATTTCATTTTATCCTCCACTATCCTAATTACTCTGCATATTTCCCGTCCATATGCCCTTCCTATGTTTGGAGATAGAGCCTTTTTTTAAAAAAAGAAGTCTTCAGATAACACTACAATAACACAATTGCAACTATGCACCCCCAGAAGCTCATAATTTGCTCACAGCAATCTTGTAATTGTCAGTTTGCATATGTCAAACACTATACTGTGTAAATTTTAGAATCTAAAGGAGCATGACTTCTTTAGAGAGGAAGGAATTTTAGAGAAGAGATCCTGTGAGGAAGGGCAGAGTCAGCAGCAGAAAGAAGATTTTTCTGCTGCCAGTATCTGACTGTTACAGCCCAGCTTCCATTAAAGTACTGGGAGGATTCCAGAAATAAACTGCACACATTTGTATTCCAGTTATCTGAGACAGATAACACTGTATCCTATTAAAGGACTATGCAGATTCAGGCTTAATAGGCTTGGGTTTTCATACTTGTCAAAAATAAAATGTTCTTGGGAGTCATAGCAATGAGGATGTTTACTCTGATGCTGGCAGGATTCACTCTCCAAGCTGTGTTTTTGAGCAGCTTTATTTCAGAATTGCAGAGAAATGTAACATTTCCCTTCAACATTAAGTATAATTGCTCTTAATTCTAAGAATGTGAGACATGGGGAAGTGAGTCAGAAGCATGCCTACAGAGTGAGCAAGCCACTGCCAAATTCTGTATGTGTTTATTGGGTCCCATGTCAATAGATGAACTGCAAACTTGCATTTTACAAATTTCACAATCTGCTTAGGAAATTTATATTTACCAATGGCCATAAATCAGATATTCCCACGATAAAGTATAACTAAGTGCTGAATGTTAAACGCTTTCAGTGTAATGACTAGCTCCAGGGGGAATTTAAGAACTCTTGGACTGTTATACATTGCTCAGGTTTTTTTTTCTGGCATTTTCACCTAATAACTGATGCTTATAGAAACTATGTTTGTAGAATATTTACACAGCAGGAGTAAATAAATGTGTTTCTTCCTGTTCTGTTTCTTAATTTAGGCCTGGTTCTTGTGCTGGTGCTGCATCACTTGAAAAGTACACCTCTTCCAATGAATTTCCAGACGATACACTAAACTTTATCAAAACACATTCTCTCATGGATGAAGCAGTACCATCAATTGTCAACAAACCATGGTTTCTGCGAACAATGGTCAGGTAAAGAAGCTTTCCTTCAGATTCCGTTCATGTGTTCTTTTCCCCCTGCATGAGTCCTGAATTTAAAGTTTCCTGTGTTGCTGGATACTCTCTGCCCTGATTCTTGTAAATTAAGCTCTGAGCTGGCCTAAAATCTGGTTAAAGAAAAAAAAGCAAAAGGAAGGAATAAGGGGAGGATTATTGCTGTTATTTTACAGTGTAGGGAGCAGTCTGCTACTATGCTGTTTAAAATAATCATATAAATAAATAAGACTATCAAAGAAATGCCAGCATCTTTAGATCAAATTATTCAGAGTCCCAAAGTCTCAAGCAGATTTGGAGTTGCTCTCATAAGATCTGTCTAAATATGGAAGGCATATTTTGGAAAAGAAGGCTAAAGCACAAAATGTTTTTCATCAGGGCTGTAAAATGAAGCTAGGTGCAGCAGTTTTCTCAGAAGGTGGCAAATCTTCTGATCCTGTCTGCCTACATGCCAGGGTCTACTTATTGTTTCCTCTTCTTATCATGGATATAGCAGAGAAGTGTGGTCCCCTCACCCCTCTAAGGTGGCACAGTAGGATAGATTGCTGCCTGATTCACTGATTTCATGGTGGCATATTTGCTACTGTTTATATAATGGGAGGGCACTTTGCTTCCTGCCCCAGGCAGCAGGAGACTTTGGGACACCCCTGCTTATTGTAGCCATTAACTGTTCAGCCCAGTGTACGTCTACTTAGGGATATGTTCCACTGAGTTCAATGGAGTGTACTTCCAGTTCAGTATGTACAGAGTTGCAATCTAGCAGAGTCATTATATTCTTAGGACAGTAACAGTTATCATAAGGATAAGAAGTTTACCACAGTATTATGAGAAGACCTTTAAGGGCTGGACATGAGTTCCTCCCACCAGCTTGTGCTCATCCCATATCTCAGAGGAAATACCAACATGGGATCGGGTGAACCCTTTTCTATCTTTTCATAGCTGAACTATAAGCCTTCATCCAGGGCTCATCCCCGGCCAGCCCTTGCCAAAAAAAGTAAGGCATATGGCTCTAAGAGAGAGGACCTTTCTAGTTTTGGTATACTCTTTCTGGAATGCCCAGAGTGTCACATCTATGTTATGCTGTTTTGGATGCCAAAGGAAGATCTGTCGTTTTCCTAAGTATTCAAGGAATTGGTTTAGTGCTTTTACAGCACTGCTTTATCATGATTTCTGGTTTAGCTTTTTTTTTTTTTGTATTTGCTCTTTATGACTGTATCATGGTTTTTAGATAACCTCTTTATTGTTTTATTGCTATTTTGTATTTCATGTCTTTCAAACTGTATTTCAATAGTATTTCAAACTGCTCATGGGTTGCTGAGCAGTTTCTAAATGTAAAATAATAAATACATTTGCATACTTTTCCTTTGGGGTAAAGATTTTAACTACTTCAGTAGACATTCTGGGCAGATTAAACAGGTAGCTGAGGGGCACATCAACCGGAAATGAAATATGTGTGCCAGGATGTTTTCAGGATATGCTGCTGATGTCTGTCAGGATATGTTAAGGACAGCTCCAGTGTTTACACAAGTGTTTAAAGAAAATGAGTCACCTTTAAACTATCCTGTTTCAGCAGAAAAAAAAGTAAATAGAGTATTTCCCCCTCAACTATATAAAAGTCAGCAGCACTCACTTTCAGAATCTGCAATTTCTGGTTGTAAAGTTTATCAGATTATTTGTGAGCCTTATGCTGGTGATAGATTTGAACATTCTGTTTCTCATACACCAAGCCGCCTAGAGTGGTTGTTCGACTAGGCGAGGTATAAATAAATAAATAAATAAATAAATAAATAAATAAATAAATAAATAAATAAATAAATAAATAAATAAACAAACAAACAAACAAACATACATACATACATACATACATACATACATACATACATACATACATACATACATACATACATACATACATACATACATACATACATACATACATACATACAGTATATAAGAAAATAATGTTTATTTTTGTCTTAATACTTCTTAATCAGGAAGTTGACTTCCTGATCACCATTTGAAGAGACATTTATGAAAGTACAGTTTTAAAATATGTTAACATTCATTTGCATATTGCAACACACACACAATTTCATATATAAGAGTGTGTTGCATATGTAGAAAAATTATATACAGAAAACTCTTTAAGTCAGCAGGGAAATGGAAATTTAAAAGCTTTAGCTTTTCAGCCCTTCTGGTTTAGCTGTCTTCATCTTTGTGCTTCCAAATTTCTTATATAAACGCAACCTACAAATTAACCTTGAGATTGTCTTGTTTAGTCATAACCAAGGCCTGATTTTGTATTGTGTGGAAATAGCTTATGCAAGTGGAATATTGTCTTTATGTATGAATAAAATAAACTATTTATAATGTTACTCAAAGCTTATTTATAAACTCGAGAGAATGATAAAATAAAAGATAGGCTAATGTACTGATTAAAACTTTAATGTTGTCATTTCAGATACCGCCTGACCAAAATTGCTGTAGACAATGCTGCTGGACCGAATCAGAATCAAACTGTGGTTTTCCTTGGCTCAGAGAAGGGAATCATTTTGAAGTTCCTGATTAAAACAGGAAGCAATGGTTTTCTCAATGACAGTCTTTTTCTGGAGGAGATCAGCATTTATAATTCTGAAAAGTGTGTATCATTGTTTTTCTCTCTGTATTTTTAAGAAAATTAGTTCTGAATTCTCGCACTTTGTGCTGGTCCCATGACAAGGAAAAACTCTCAAGTAAATAAGGTTTTTTAAAAAAATAATTAGATATTAAATATTTATGTTTCTTGTTTTTATAGCTTTTTACTTTATCATGAGAATATCATTATGGTGAACATGTAACCAAAAGTACTTACATCTCTGTGCATTGCACACACTGAGTGCAAATAACGGAACACAATCTTTGCTCAAAGAGCCTCCTTACATTTCCCAAATTAAATTCTGTTGGATTTTGTTGGCCGAACTGCATCTCCAGTTGCAACAACGTGTTGCTGGAGACCTGAAGAACTCAACGACCCCCTTCCCCATGAACTAAATCTGGGATGCTGGAAAATAAATGTGATCTGTGAAATATTTAAAGCCGGGCCACTGATGGATTATTCTTTGGTTACAGTGGAAATGTGGCTTACACTTATAAAATGCCTCTCAAAATGAGGACTGGTTGATGCAACAGCCAAAACAAAAACCCGTCCACTCCCAACCCTTACTCATACTAAAGGGAGTCATCAGTGTGATCACCACGTATGGAAGACCAACAACTAAAGCCAGACCATTGCTCAAATCATAAAGGTGATCAGTGTGACTGGGATGATGGATTGATTTGGGAAGAGTTTCTTGATCCATCCATATTCTGCCCTCCATTCTGCCAATTTTTGCTTGTGTCCCCAGATGATCCACCTTTCTGCAGCCTCCAGTGTGCTAGATGTGATGGAGTGCACACCTTGAGTTGTGAATGGATTTTCTCCCTCACACATACTCCAATACTCTTCTTCCATTAGATGTGCAAGAGCTTTGGAAGCAGCATCTCTGCTTGCAAAGTATCGCCATGTCTCTGTGCTGTCTTTTAGGCATGCTCCAGCAAACGAGGATATTGGCTTTTATGATAAGGCCATTTATGTGTTCTGAACAGATGAGTTACATGCCTGTTTTTCTAAGAAAGTTTCCATTTAGTTTATTCTGACCTAGAAATATTTATGTTAGAATTAATTCCTTACAAATTATGGATTTCTTTCTTTCTTTCTTTCTTTCTTTCTTTCTTTCTTTCTTTCTTTCTTTCTTTCTTTCTTTCTTTCTTTCTTTCTTTCTTTCTTTCTTTCTTTCTCTCCTCCTCTGCCATCTGATCAGGTGCAGCTATGATGGAGTAGAAGACAAGAGAATTATGGGGATGCAACTGGACAAACAAAGCAGTGCCCTTTATGTAGCATTTTCAAACTGTTTAATTAGAGTTCCCCTGGCAAGATGTGAACGTCACGGCAGGTGCAAAAAGTAGGCATTTCTTAACATTCCTTTCTCTTGTTGCTAATCCCATTCTCAGATACACCAAGTTTTCACACATGAATCCTGAAAGCAGAGAATTTAAGAATGATTTGTATGTGTTTGTTCTATTAAGGGCCTGCATAGCTTCTAGGGACCCCTACTGTGGATGGATGAAGGAAACAGGGGCATGCATGCAGCTATCACCCGGAGCCACGTAAGTCATAATTAGTACTGTGTCTGAGTTTTAGTAAAAGTATGGTCAGATAGGCTTCTGGGTAGAGTTTAGAGTTTTAGTGAAAACTAACAGGTAATAATGATCTTCCTGAGAAAGAATGGTAATAAATGTATTAGTGAAGGCTTTCACAGCCGGGATCTAATGGTTGTTGTGGGTTTTTTGGGCTCTTTGGCCGTGTTCTGAAGGTTGTTCTTCCTAATGTTTCACCAGTCTCTGTGGCTGGCAGAGTGCTGTCCTCTGAAGATGCCAGCCACAGAGGCTGGCGAAACGTTAGGAAGAATAACCTTCAGAACACGGCCAAAGAGCCCGAAAAACCCACAATAACCAATGGTAATAAATGCTTGCTTGCTTACTTTCTGTTGACTCTGTTTCCACAGTACAATTTAATGTAGTTTAATCTTTTTGATTAAGGCTGGGACTGTCTATACATGGAACATCGGATCCTACCCCCCCCCCAAAAAAATTGCATATTTATGTTTTTCATCTGTTATCATGTCATTGTGTAGGTTGATGTGCTTTCCCCAAATCATTGGTAGCACAAAAATGAGCACAATATGAGCACAAAAATTCATTGTGTCACTTAATGACATGGGGTAAGTGAGCCAAATCTGAATTCCAGTGAGTCATGGAATCAATATGATTCTGATGAGGATGGCATACTTTTGGCAGTTATTCGTCCTGGGATTTATATAGGTTTTTCCAGAATGGGCTCAGATAGTTCTGCCCATCTGATATCTACAAGTTTATTTAAATAATAATAATTGTGTGCCGTCAAGTCAATTCTGACTTTTGGCAACCCTCTAGGTGGAGAGTACTCAGAAGAGTTTTACTATTTCCTTCTTCTGGGGGCATCCTGGGATTCTGTAGTTTGCCCAAGGCCATACGATTTGGCTGTTCTGGAATGCAAATTTGAGAGAAAAGCAAGTACAACACAACAGAGCAAACAGGTTTCTGCTAAGCCTGTCAGCCCTGCTGGCAATTGTGAGTGGATGGAAATGAGTTTCCAGATTTTAATGGCATGTCAAATGCAAACATCAAACTCCCTCCAGTAACTCTTGCATTGAGATTTAATTTCCCAGCTAGAAACCTAGAAAAGCATAGGAATTATCTGAAACTTCAGCTAATGTGCTGAGAGCTGGCAGTCCTGATAAATAGTCTTAAATGCCAACATAACTGTAACATTCCTCTTGCTTTGTAACTCTAGTAAGCATTTCCTTGAGTTAGTGTGTTTGGATCCATATGAATGAAAGTCAAGTCAGTCCAGCTATCTGCTGGTGTTAAGAGGGTAAAGATCACTGTTTTCATGCTAATATACTTAGAAAATGTTTATTAATATTTATTTATGTTCAGAAACTTCAGTGGCTCCAAGATGCTGCAACCAGATTGTTAACTTAGGCTTATTATAGGGATCACATAACTCCCCCCTGTTCCAGTAGCTCCACTGGTTGCCAATTTGTTTCTGAGCACATTGTAAAGTGCTGGTTTTAACCTTGAGTGCCAGCTATCTCAAAGACTGTGTGTCCCTTTATGAGCCTGCCTGGGTATCAGGATCATCAAGGGAGGCTTTTCTCTCAGTCCCACCACATTCACAGATGTGATTGGTGGGGACACGGAAGAGGGCCTCCTCTGTTGCAGCTCCCAGACTCTGTAACTCCCTTCCGCTGGAGGCCAGTCTGATCCCATCTTTATTATCCTTCTACAAGCAGACAAATCCCTTTCTCTTCAGGCAGGCTTTCCCTTAATGACTGGCAGTCTGAGATGCTCCCAGAGCCACCTGGTGGGGCCACTGTGAGATACAGGAAGCTGGACTCGATGGGCCCTTGGCCTGATCCAGCAGGACTCTTCTTGTGTTCTTATGGTTCTTAAATGGATTATTGTGCCTTGTGGCTTTAAATTTGCTTTTGGTATTGATTATATTTGCCATTTTTAATATACTATTTATTTGGTTCTTTTAAAATATGTATATACTTTTTTAGCTTTAAATATTGTCTTTTAATTATGAAAGCTGCCTTGGCACCTTTTTCAAGAGAAAGACATAGTAAAAATATTTCAAATAAATAATTAATAATAATAAATCATGGCATACACCCAGTGCAAATCCAAGCACACAAATGCATTGTTTAGTCATGGCTTCATGGATGCAACTTTGTGAACATGTCCGCAGCTCTAGGTTGCTTTTATTATAAGAGCCATACCGAGTATCGTTTAAAAATAGCATTTGAAGTATATTTGAGTAGCTCTTTGGTTTGGGTGGTTTTACTAGACAGTTTTGTTTCTTTGCTTTTAATCTATTTTAAAGCTGTGAGTTGGGTCTAGCATAAGCCATCTGTTAGTGGAGAATTCCTCTTCTCACCAGGAGGCTATTGATCAAGTGGAGCACTAATCATGGCTGAATTGGCCGAGGGGGGTGATCTTTCCCAATTTCCTACTCCTTGAAATGGCCAATGTCGTCAGGAAAAGTGTTTGAGGATCCTCCGGGAAAGTGGAAAAGATAGTGTTAGGGGCTGCAAATGAAAGGAGAAATCTGAATAGCACTTTAACAAACGCACACACACGTTTTCCACCAGAGGGGCCATTCTGCACAGAACTGCAGTTTTGAGGCATCCCTTCTGGCAGAATAAAACTGGATCCAACCTGCATTTTAAAACAAAAACGCAAATGGTCGTATTGTTCATAGAATCATAGAAAAGTGAAGTTGGAAGGGGCCTGCAAGGCCATCAAGTCCACCCCCCTGTTCATCCAGAGAAGCAACTGGTAGGTAAAGTAACATGAAACCTCTTTTGCTTGCATTTTGCCAGAACAGGAAGAATACTTTTGCTTTGTTTTGTCTGTTTCTTCCTTTACCTTCTACTTTTTAACTCATATGTGAGGGCAGGAATTTACACCATTATGTTTGCTTCTGTTGTTTAGACTGGCATTCGAGCAGGATGTAGAGCATGGCAATACCGAAGGCCTGGGTGACTGCCAAAGTAAGCAAAACTTGTTTTACTCTTCTGTTTTAGTTTTCATTGGAGAATCTCTGTTTGTACTTGACTCAAACTCAGCTCAGGTAGAGACAAAACATGTAGAGAGATAAAGTAATAACAGTACTGAAAGCAACATTCAGAATAAAAGACCTTAAACAGAATAAAGTGAGAGAAGAATTCAAGGAAATTGATTCTACTTACACATCACTTGTCTCTTTGACAAATGTGTTGAAACTGAGATCCAGTTTTAAATGAAATTAAATTAGACAAGCTCCCGTTGCTTGTCCCAGCTCCTGCCAACCTAGCAATTCGAAAGCATGTAAATGTGAGTAGATAAATAGGTACCACCACGGTGAGAAGGTAATGGCATTCCATGTCTAGTCATGCTGGCCACGTCTACGGACTGTCTACGGACAAAACGCTGGCTGTATGGCTTGAAAACGGGGATGAGCACTGCGTCCGAGTGTTGGACACAACTGAACTAAATGTCAAGGGGAACCTTTACCTTTACCTCAGCTGGTTTGTTCTTCTTAACTCAGAACCAAGTTAATAATGGTGATTTCAAACTCTGAGTTAGGGATCAGAACTGTTCTGAAACTGAGGGGGGTAAATTTCATATTCTTCTTAGACACAATATTTGTGCGGCGATTGGGGATTTAAAAAAAAAACTTTTTGTTTTTTGTGGGGTTTTTTGTTTTGTTGTTGATGTTTTATTTTTTTATTTTATGTATGTGGAGACCTAAGGCATTTTGGTAGTGAAAACATTAATGACTGGCACACAGGTGCTGATGCTTCGAAGAGATAGCTCTTTGAAATCCCAAACAGCTGCTGCATCAGCTCCATTTTGTAGTCTTAAAGTAAGCATTTTTTCTATAAGCAGCAGATCTGGCTCTACCTCAAGAGACATAACGGGTCTCTCCAGGAGGGCAAGGTTCCTCTTGCCCTCAAGGAGACACTCATTAGGCCTATTAGGAAGAAACCTAATTTGGCAGCGGATGATATTGGCAATTATAGGCCCATCGCCAATGTTTCCTTCCTCACTAAGTGGTGGACAGGGTGGTGGCTGATCAGCTTCAGGCTCTTTTGGATGAAACCAGTGCCCTGGATCCATTCCAGTTGGGCTTCAGGCCGCGCTATAGCACAGAAACGGCATTGGTTGCCCTGTATGATGACCTATTGAGGGAGGCTGATGGGGGGAAAATGTCCTTCTTAGTTCTCCTCGACATCTCAGCCGCCTTTGATACTGTTCACCACAGTATCCTCCTGGGGCGGCTCTCCAAGCTGGGAATCAGTGGTCTGGCTCTTGCCCGGCTCTGATCCTTCTTGGAGGACCATCCTCAGAGAGTACAGCTTGGGGGGAGTGTTTTGGCCCCATGGAGTCTCAATTGTGGGGTTCCGCAGGACTCAATCATCTCCCCAATGCTGTTTAACATCTATATGAGGCTGCTGGGTGGGGTCATCAGAGGGTATGGGGGTTTATGCCGTCAATACGCTGACAACACACAGCTCTACATCTCCTTTTCACCTACTTCAGTGGATGCCGTTCTGTCTCTTCAGCACTGTCTGGGGGCTGTACTGAATGGATGCAGGAGAATGGGTTGAGGCTGAACCTGGACAAGACGGAGCTCTTGAGGGTGGGTGGCCCCTCCATTAGTGGCTTGGGAAACTCCCTCTCTTTTTGGGGGGTGAGTCTTGCTGCGAAGAGTGAGGTTCACAGCTTGGGGGGTACATCTGGACCCGGCACTCACCATGGAAGCCCAGGTGGCGTCAGTGGTCCGCTCCGCCTATTACCATCTATAGTAGATTGCCCAGCTGCGTCCCTATCTTGATGGTGGGGCCGTCACCACTCTGGTCCATGCACTCGTAATCTCAAGATTAGACCACTGCAATGTGCTCTACGTGGGGCTACCTTTGAGATTGATGCGGAAGCTTCAAATGGTGCAGAATGCGGCAGCCAGATTACTTAGTAGAGTGAGAAAATACCAGTACATCTCTCCCATTCTGGCTGCATTGCATTGGCTGTCCATTTGTTTCCTCGTTGACTTCAAAGTGTTTATGATGACTTACAAAGCCCTAAACGGTTTAGGACCTTGATACCTGGCAGAACGCTTTCTCCCACCTAGATCTACTCGATGCACTCTCCAAAGCCAGGAAAGATGGTTGAGGGGCCTAACGCCGAGAGAGGTCCGAAAAGAAAGAACAAGAAATCGGGACTTCTCGGCAGTGGCCCCTCGACTTTGGAACAGTTTGCCATCAGAGATTCGCCTGGCACCCTCGCTGGGTGTTTTTAAGAGGAATAGGTACAGTGAGTAAGACAGCTGCTGTCCCACGTTTTATTTTTTGGGGTGGGAGATAAATAAAACATGGCATCCCTATTTTTATTTTTTATCATTTTGGGCTGTGGCCATCTCTCCTACCATGAATCCTCTGGAAAACTACAAGATTTTGTGGATAGCACAGAAAAAATAATTGTACTGTATATTGGAGTATCAAAAATCCATGGCAGATTATTGTGCCAGGTCTGCTTCTTAAGGTAAATTAAAACACAAGCTGCAAATGCAATGAGAATGTGTGGTTTCAGACTCCACTGCCAGTAGCAGTTGGCTGAGATTTCTCCTCCCAGCTCTCTAGACAAAGAACTGCCAAATAATCTGCATTTATCCCCGCCACCACCTATTGCATTCTTTTGAAACTCAAGGTTCCTGTTGGGCTGGGGCAAAAGTAATACTTAAAAGTGGCAAGTCTCCTTCAGGGAATGGCATAAAAATTTAGTCTACCCACTAGGAGAAGTCAATTGAAGCCAAATTAAAGCCAAATTAATAGTGTTACCTAGTGGATCTAAGCAGATGTTTTCTTCAGTTTGCAGTCCTGCTTGGCAGATGTTAAGAGTTCATGTTGTTTCTAGATAGTGCTCTAGACCACTGGTTCTTAACCTTTGTTACTCAGATGTTTTTGGACTGCAACTCCCAGAAGCCTTCACCATCAGCTCTGCTGGCTGGGGTTTCTGGGAGTTGCAGTTGAAAAACACCTGAGTAACAAAGGTTAAGAACCACTGCTCTAGACAACCATTTAGGGTATCTTCCATATTTCAGAAAAAAATTAGAAGGGATAAAGGACTAAAGACAATACACAATTATTACACAATACAGATGTAAGAACAGGTTACATCACTAAAAATTGAGTCTCAAGGCAGTAGGTGGAGGTAAACACAGGTTATTTGGTGTTCCTTTGAAGAGTCAGGAGGAGAAATTCTACTGGGGTGGAGTTTGAAACCACACCCCCAGTGGCAAGTGCAACTTGTGTTTGAACTCAGCCTAGGAAGCAGACCTGGAAAAATAATCTGCCATTAATTTTTGGGAATCTCAAATATATTTTTCTGCACTATCCACAAAATCTTGGTACACAGCCTGAGAAAGATGGATTAAGGTCAAAATTTAGCTGTTTGTTCAGGCTTTAGTGGTCTAATCCAAGGTATCACCTTATCTTGCATTTGTATTGTGTAAGGACCCCACAGTGTTTTCTAATTTTTTTTTCTGAATAGTGAAGGTTAGGACATGTGTGTTTGAAGAATTATTTTTCATGGTTCGTGTCCTGAAGCTATTTACAGTGGTGCCTCGCTTTACGATCACTCCGTTTAATGACAAAACCGCATTACGACGAATTTTTTGTGATCGCTTTTGTGATGTTTCCTATTTGTGATGATTGGTTCCCTGCTTTGGCAACCAATTCTTCGCAAAACGATGATTTTCGGACAGCTGATCGGCGGTTTCAAAATGGCCACCGGGTAAACAAAATGGCCCCCCGCTGTTTTCTGGGATGGATTCCTCGCTGCACAGGCAGTGAAAATGGCCGCCCTATGGAGGATCTTCGCTGGCCTGTGAGTTTCCAGCCCATCAGAATGCCTTAAATGGGTTTTAATGCATTTCTATGGGCTTTTTAATTTCGCTTTATGACATTTTCGTTCTACAGTGATTTTGCTGGAACGAATTAACGTCGTAATGCGAGGCACCACTGTACTTCTGAGAATTTTGAAAAGGCTTTTTTTGTGTGTGCAAAAATTTGAACTATTGTAAGTTTTTTAAAAAAAACAAGATTTTGTATAATGTGCATACAAATGTGTAAGCTAATAATGTAAACCCTGTAACATTAAAATATGTAGACAGAAAATAAGACAAGTTGAGGGAGAATCACTTAAGATTTCTTCCTGTCTGATTTTCCTAACTCATGCTTTTTCACTTCAGGGACCAAAATATTTGTTTACCCTTCTTCTGGCATTTAGAACAAGACTTAAAAAATGACAAAAAGATCAGCAGCATTCTTGCTGAGTAAGAAGCAAATCAAAATAATGTAAAACTATCAGAGCAGAATCTACCCCCTGAGATAAAAAACACACACGGCCAATTATTTAATAGTCAGAACTCATGAGTTACGTTGAAGAAGTAACCTTCCTCTCTAACTCTTAAAATCATCCCTATTTGTGCTAATCTCAGGAGAACCATTTAGAAGCTCATATGCCAAAAGTCTTTTAAATTATGGTTGCTGTGCCATGCTTTTACACAAAGCAGCCATATCCTAATTCCTTCTTCAGCAGTTAAGGATAATTCAAGGTGCATCTTCAACTCACCTTAAATATCCTTATCCTCATAACTTTAATTGTTTTTAATTGGTTGAAGGGAAGAGGGAGAAAGAAGGAGAGCCAGGAATGATCTATAATTTAAAAGCGGAAATAAAAAAGAATATGGTGATGCATTTTAAATGCTTCTAGCCTGATTCTAGTTTGAGTGTTTGATCTTAATCTGCAAGTGAATTTCATTGGTAACAAGAATAGTAAGGGCTTGTTCAGATGGGCATATGTCCTGCTGTTTGGTGTGTTGCAGGGGCAGATTAGTTTGCTCTTTTTTCTAGTGACTACATGACATAATCACTAGAGTGAACCAATTTGGCTCCAGAGCACCCTAACCCACACATTTTTGTGCCCTTGCTAGGGGCTTTTGTGTTTTCTATGTGTCTTGGCGCACACACGTTTAGTCCATTCCCAGTGTGTGCAATCCTTGAGAATGGACTAAAGTTGACCTTTGCAACTGTCAAAGCTGCCAAGGCTCCTTCCACTGTCAATTTCGGATATTGTAAAGTGGCTTAATAATTGAGCCACTTCAAGGCATTTGTCAAATTGAGCAGTTTCTCTGCTCCCCTTTTGAGAAGCAGGAGGAATGAACTGTTTTTTGACTGTGCAAGACCATAACTGTTGTGCTGAATCACTTAGATTAATTAAAACAAAATGTGTTTGCCTTTGTGTGAAGTGCTCATCAGCAAATATAGATAAAAATGTAATCTAAATGATTCAGTGCATGTGGTAGATCAGCGATGGAAAAATACTTTCGCTTCCATTTGGTTGGTTTAGTGAGATCTTGAGCAACACAGTGCCTCTTCTCAGTGCTGTCCTCTGATGTCTGTCAGAGCTTTTCGCTCTTTTCCTATTTTGTGCATCATTTCGCTCATGCACATGCACACACAGGCACACACAGCAGTCAGGTGAGGGCAGAATCTACTGGTTCCTTTTTTTCTGGGTGGTTTCAACCCCCTTTTCTCTTTCCTGCTTGTCTTCATTTTCTTGCTTCCTTCTTCCTTTCCTGATGCAGAAGGAGAGAGGGGACTCCCTCACTTGCTGGCTCCCTCTCAGGATCTTTCTGGCTTCCTAGTACAGCAGCTTTGCGGTGCCATTCCCTTTTTTTGTTAAACATTTCTCGCCCTATTTCTCTTTTCCCTCTTTTGTTCAACTGAAAGGGAAAGTGTTCAATTAATACTTGACAGTGGAAGGAGCAAGAGGGTCACTTGAGGTCAGCATGTGATTTGGATGCAAGGATTGGGCCAAATAGCATTTCACTCCTCCCCACAACCCCAAGTGACCCTGTTTAGATTACACCAGCGCACACCCAAAGGAACAGTGTGGTTGCACCCTAAGTTGCAATCATAAAGTACTTAAATTGGTACCTTTATAAGTCTATTGAGCTTCATGAATTAGTAGGACAGAATCTGTTTTACCAGCTTTTAAAGCTGTGGTTTTCATTCTTGAACTAGTACAAAACATGATCACACTACAGATTTGCGTTAGCACAAAATAGCATCCTACTTCAGGTTTGCATTAAATACACTTTTGCTGGCAGAACACATTTAAGAAGAAGTCTATTACATTATAATGGATGCTGCATGGATTATAGTGCATACTGCAAAGCCGCAAACTTGCAACACCAATCTGAATGCCTTGGAGCCATCATGTTTGCAATCCTGCCAATGTATGAAATAAGACTAGAAATGTTTGAGAGCTATCATGTACCTACTCACAGAGAATATTGTTTTTGGTCCCACTGCACATAATGTACTGTATATTCGCATCTTTTTTTAAAACAACTGCTGTGGTTTGATCTCCGTGAGGGAGCCCATTCCTCGTCTGTATCAATCTGAAGACCAGGAATATGAAGCTGTCTTATCATG
The DNA here is from genome assembly GCF_051106095.1 of Pogona vitticeps. NCBI lineage: Eukaryota > Metazoa > Chordata > Lepidosauria > Squamata > Agamidae > Pogona > Pogona vitticeps. Next base: position 255,724,190 of record NC_135784.1, read on the forward strand.
ATTTGGGAAAATACACATTTCTGTGTACTGTAATAATTCCATTCTGTAGCTGAAGATATAATTGTGTATGAATTTTATCCTGCCAGTTTCTGCACCAATATGGTGATTAGCAAGTGGTTGATAACTTCCTGGTGTGCACAGTTTTTCCCATTGGAACTAGAGATCATGACATCCTTCATTGCATTCCTCACTCTCATTGCCATATAAGTTTGAACCAAGATTTAACTCCAGACTTATTTTTCTTTATAAATCCCATCAAAACTGAATGAGAACATTTGAATAGGGATTTGAAATCCAAGCCTTTAAATATACAAGAGGTAATCATCTTGAAGATGACTTTTTTTCTGTCTTGTGTCCTTTTGAGGAGAAAGGCAGGATAGAAATAAAGGAAATAAATTGACGCATTTTCCCACAGCACTTCAGGGTCCCATTTCATTATGCTGACTCTAGAGAGAGAGAGTATATCTGTACAACAGAGTTATAGCTATTTAGTGCCACTTTGACTGCCATGGCTTTCATTCTTTAAAATCCTAGGATCTGTAACTTCACAGTCTACTTGGTATTCTCTGCTGTACTTCAAGGAAAAGCACTAGAGCTTTCTGGTAGAGTGTTCTAAGCACCTCATCAAAATACAAGTCCCAGAGCTCCATAGGACAGAGTCATAGCAGTTAAAATGGCATCAAGCTGCTATAACTCCATAGTTTATGGTACTTAGTTTAATTGACATAGTTTACTTACAGAAGAACAGTAACACTTGGGAGGGGAGCTGGGAGGGACAGCTCTTCTCCAGGAGAGAAAGAGAGAAGCCTTTGCCTGTCACACTCAAGAGAGAATGAGAGAGTGCCTGTAAGAGGGGGAAAAAGTCAGGCAAACATATATACCCATTGGAACCAAATGAAAATATGTATGCTAACTTCAGATCCAGTATACCTTTCACCCTCCATCAGAAGACATGTATCTTGGGAGCATTAAGGTTTGGCATCCTGAAGATCCAAAATCTTTCCCAGTCCCCCCATCATACTGTATGTCCCAATGTTCCCTGTGTTTTTGCCATTATGGGCACATGCTGCGGAGTTGTCCAAAGAGAATTGGGAAAGGGTATCTAAGCCTGCATCTACCCTTTTATAGTCTGGCCTCTCTCTCCTGAGTGGGAGATAGAAACTGCAGAGTTTCGCCTTTACATTCTAAAGGGGAAATTAAAGTTATCAGTCTTGCAGGATCCTTAATCTGGAGAGCTAGTTACGTGACTTCTACTCAGGCAGCACTCTTTTGGTTTTGAATACCTAGCTCGTCCACCAAGTTTTATCAAAATACCTTATAAAAAAATCTTACTTCATTTTAGTTACTAACCTTGTAATTCTCATTCTTCTTCTGATGATTTGCTCATATGGTTTGCCGGTGGCATGATTCATTTTTTCCTAAGCTGCACTTGGATTGTGCAAAGACAGTGCCATTGTGGCAGGCACTGTGGTTACATCCCTAGATGTAAATAAGCTCAGTTCAGATGCCCATTTCAGTGAGCTGTCACTCCACAAAGTTGGATGAACAGTGTAGCATGGGAGAGGAGAATAGTCAGCCTCTCCCTCTTCGCCACATGCATGAACAGGACTCTGGTATCTCAAATGAGATTCTTTGGATTCAAGAATAGGATGTTTCTCTTTGCAAAGAACAAAGCAAAAGCTTTTATATAAGGCAGGATGGAGCAATGAATATTATCAAACCATATGAGATAATCAGCACAGACAGACTATTGGGAAGACTGAACAGTGACATAATATGATCAAATAGTAATAAGAATGCACACGCAGAATGTTATTAGAATAATTATTTCCCCTCCCCCTCCTTTCTCTTATTTTTTTTTTCAGATTCGTTCGTAGCACTGAATGGTAAGGAACCTCCCTAGTCACATGTTGTATTAACACCTCTCTATGTAGATCAATTTTGAAGGAATCGTGTTTTGCAATCTTGACAAATATTTCCACATTTTTAGAATTGTTTTAATATTGTGCCCTACTTTTTTTTTCATAGACATTTCAACTACACCATCAGATTATGAAATGTCTTACACAACATTGTATGGTTAGTTTTTGAATTTTTTTAAAAAACAAATTCTTCCTCAGATCTTCATGTTTGCTGGTAGTTCCAGTCCTGAATAGATAAAAGCGTCATTTTCATTTCTGGGCCTAGTTCATTAAACTGATACCAAGATTCCGTCTTCTTCCATACAGTACAAATATTTCAGCATTCTTTTCCTTCCAAGAAGTCTCTTTCACTGGGCTCAATGCAAAGTAAAGCTAAATATATTGTAAATGTGCATGCCTGGGGTATAGAAAAAAAAAGGTTGTTTATATTCCAGACAAGGTTTGGGGAGTATATTTTGCTACTCAAACTAGAATACAAAAAGATCCATACTGTTTCAAATCAAAGGTCCATGTGTTCATACACAGTGGCCAGTCAGTTACACCCTAGAAACCTATAAGGAGAATGTAGATGCAACAGTACTCTCCAATATATCTTCCCTGGTAACAGAAGCATATAAATAAGTTATGGATGGAAATATATATATGCCATGACTCACAGGGCACAATTAGGGCAATCTTTTCCAACTAGCATGGTATCCTGGTGCTTTATTACAAGGGAAACATGGGCTTTCCTTTCCTTCTTAAAATTTCACTGTACCTTTACTGTGCATCAGGAGAAGTATTAAATATAATTTAGTCTTCAAATCCACAGTAATCCAAAACCATAAAAGAAATTTCATAGAATCATAAACTATGGACTTGTATTAAATAAAATATCTTCTCTAAATTAGTCTTCATTTATTTGTTCAATTATAACCTGCATTTCTTTCAGTAAGGGACTCAAGATAGCTTACAAAATATCTAAAAGACATGCAGTTAAAAATAGATTAAATGACAATATCAAAAAGCAATAAAATTGGTTAAATATTCAAACAACATCTGAATGAAACATTTAGAACTATTTAAAAGCACTTTAAAAGTTAAGAAGTACTACATCCCCCCCCTTTAAAAAAAAAACATACCTTCCGTAGCGTCCACTTTGGGTTTTTCCATCCAGGTCTGTAAATTTGCAAGTGACATTTGTTTCCAGGTATAATACTGAAAACACAGGAAGACTGCTGCGGAGATGCCTGACCATTGTTTTGCATGGAGGACAGTTTCATTTTAATATAGACATTTTGCTCCATACACAATTAACAAGACATTTTCAATATTATACCTCTGAACCAGAGACTGAAAAAATTATTTTCCTAGTCTACAATTCCTTGGCCATGCCAGTGGCAGATGGTTAGAAGTTGTGATTAAACAAGTTACTCCTTCCAAGCTCTGATGTAAATATAAAGCGGTAATTGAAACATTGTGAGGATGTCTGCTTGTGAAAGGAGGAAAGGATTCATGTTCCTTTCACAGTCAAGGACAAGCAGCAGGATCATTAGGCTTTTAATCTATGGCTAAAATCCAGTAGTAAGTTACAACAAGAGTAGACCCATTGAATCAATGGGGATTTGGTGAATCAGCACCTATGTCAGTTCCATTGATTCAGTGGGTGTATTCCTTTTGTCACTAACTACTGGATTTCAGACTATAAATCCTCAAGACTATATGCAATGAATAGTCTATCAAATCACTACAACTTCAAGGAAAATACACTATTACACTCATTGTACACTTATTGTACCTGGAAGGATGCTGCATAACATCCCAACTAGCATATTCATTGCTCCTATGATTGTTCATATCCAGCATTTGCTTCTGGATGGAGCAAGAGCCCCTCAGCAGAGTTTTGCTCAGAGCAGTCCTGCCACTGGAGAATGGCAGGGAGAAGAAACAGTCTTTGCCAGGTTCACCCCTACCCAACCCTTTGGGGCAGATTTTTGCAAGGACACATGAGGACTGCAAGGAAAGTTGACAAAAATGACCCTCTCCCATATGCCACCAGCAGAAATGCTCTGCTGTATCTAGAGCTTTCTAGTTCAAAGAAACCTTGATCAGAGGGCCAGCATAATAAAGGAAGAGCAATATTCCATTTCCATACGCCTTGCACATTTTGCAAAATATGTAGGGAGGAATTGCAGAAGATGTATTTCAAAAAAGTAACTTTTCCAAGCTTTGCTGCCCTGCCTGGTTCTGATATGGTGCGTGTATAAGACCTTCTCTTTTATCAATAACAAAGGTAACATTCAGCAGCATTTCAGTGGCAAACAACCTTTCTTCCTCTTTGTAGGTTTATTCCAGGTGCCAGATAAAATAAATAAATCCATAATACTCATTGTGTAAACATTTGTTTCATAAACACTTTTTTCCTCTCAGTTATAACCAAATAAAAGGAATTGGTTTTTCTTGTAAAGAACATTACAGTGGTGCCTCGCATAGCAATCGCTCTGTTTAGCGACGAAATCGCTTTGCGATGAAGATTTTGCGATCACTTTGCGATGTTCCCTATGGGGTATTTTCGCTTTGGATGATCGATCATCACAAAGCGACCATTTTCGCACAGCTGATCGGCGGTTTCAAAATGGCCGCCGGGAGAAAAACATGGCCGGCCGCTGTTTTCTGGGACGGATTCCTCGCTTAAGAGGCACCAGAAATGGCCATGCTATGGAGAATCTTCGCTGAACGGTGAGTTTTAAGCCCATAGGAACGCATTAATCGCGTTTTAATGCATTTCTATGGGCTTTTTTATTTCGCATTATGACGTTTTCGTTCAACAGTGATTTTGCTGGAACAAATTAACATTGCAATGCGAGGCACCACTGTATATCCATTTCAGCTATAATTTAAGTATTTCATTTGTCTGCCCTGGTGAAATGCATAATTGAGTGGCAGAGTGATAGAGGGAATTACCATAGTAAATTCCCAAATGCTAAGCAGTAACTGGTTTTCTCCCCTTTGATAATTTTTGCCCATTATAATCACGTATTTGCTTATTCTATGTTTTCCTCCACTTATTCATTCTTTGGTTTGTTGGCATCTGCACTGGAAGATAAACTCCTATGATCTTTTCTAAAACAGGTGACAAAACTGAAATGCCTGTATATCTGACCTTCTGTATACCGGGTTTTCCCACATCCAAAATAATCCTGCCAACCATGCAAAACACCTGCTCTGTCCCAATTTTTTTTTAAAAAAAAAATCTAATCAAAGACACAAAGACTGGAGGACAAAACAGGCTTTCTTCCCACAGAATTTTCTTCTTATATGCATCAGTTTTAATGAACCAGGCCCTCATGTGCTATGGTTACCTCTTGTCTCCCTCTGTAATCTTGAATTAACTTTCCTGATTCATCGTCTTACTAGGTTGCTCCTCTTGCCTAACAGAATAGTGCATAGAGCAGGTTTGTGTCTGCTGTTTCCCAGAGCAAATGTCACAATGTGTTGATGACAACATTTTCAACAGCATTGTCATTCAGTACTGCAGCAACATCCATTTTCTTGTCTTTTCTTTTGTTGCATATTGTTATTTTATAAATCACACTGTCATAATTTAGTGTGTTAATGCAATTCAGATTTCTAAATTAGGCTCAAATTAAAAACCTAACTTGAAAACCTGAAGTTTGAAAAAAGCAATGCTTTAAAAATATTATATTGATGCTAAGTCAAATCAGTTACAGTAATATTTCAAAAGGGAAATGTTAATTTTTCTGGGAGACTTCCGTTTAATTCTCTTTGAGGTATTAAACTGAAGATATGTTCAGATCACAGCTATATTAATATTAGATTGTGTATGCCTAACTTTCATTTTCAATAATTTTGGTATTACACAAGTTCATAATACATCATTCTTAGAACTCAGTAGTACCATAGTCCTAATCCTAAACATTCTTACTTGCAAGTAATCCCATTGCATTAAGTTATTCTGCTGTATAGTGGAATTATATTACAGTGTACAAATGTCATTAATAGATCTGCATCCTAAAGCATTACCTAATAGCTGTGTATATTCTTGTGCATATGAGGCCACTGCAAGGAATTCGTTGACTGTTCCAGAAAGGCCTGTCTGTCTTGTCAGCACTATGTGTAGTGATCTGTTGGTCTGTCATAGTATTGAGCAATTCTTTTTTATGTTGCATAAGAATGAATATAGGCAATGAATGGAGCAGGGCTTTGTGCTAATATTTTAAGGGTAAGTATTGCCAAAAGTTTGACCCAACTCCAGGAGGCAGTGGAAGATAGGAGGATCTGGCGTGTTTTGGTCCATGGAGTCATGAAGAGTTGGACACGACTTAACGACTAAACAACAACAATTGCCAAAAGAGGTTGGTACATTGCAGAGAGGCTAGATTTGAAGTAGAAATGGTTTAGTATCCCCTAGTCTGATTGGGCTCCCTTTGCTTTCTCTCCCTTCTTCTCCCTCTTGTACCAAGATGGGAAATTTATCTTGATTACACGTAGAAAATCATTTCTCAATGTGCAGTAGACTAACACATTAGTAGCACAGTGAATAGGTTCATTTTTCGGATTTGTGTGAAACACTTCCTTGCCGTACTACCATCTGGCACTCATTAATTTCTTTACATAGCTATAGCTTTCCATTATCAGTGAGTTCTCCACATAGTTGAAACATATGGTTCAGGAACACTCATTGCACAGACTGTGTCCCCTGGGCAAATATTTCCCCTAGATTACCGTATTAAGAAAAGGTTTTCCTTAACCATATGCACGGCTTAACCATAAAACAGCCCCTTGAACACAGCTAAACTGAAAGTATCAATACTGACATGTGGATGCAAAAGGCATGTCAAATCCAGCTATAAAATCTGACTGCTATTTGGCAATGGCTTGGGCCACATATAATGCCTTTAAATACAACTAATCATTTTCTCATGCTGAGAACAGTATCCCTTGTGGAGTTGAACAAGACTTTGTGAGGTACTATACAAATGGTCAGGACAGAGGATATTTGCCAGTAGTTACTCTAATTGCTGGTAAGGAGAGAATGAAAAACCCATGATTTGCATGGCTCATCAGTGTATTAAGACTTGGGAGCTGTTGCTTAGAGATGACTATGAAATTGGTACAGTGTAGATGCACATTCTGTGGGATATATGTATTGCAGTAGTCCAAGTTTCAGAAGCCACCTGCTTTCACTTTTTTTCTATAACGACCCTTTTGCTAAGGTAGAAAATGTTTTTAAATTCAAGGTAGTTAAGTGTATCAGAATCCATTCAGGGATTGAAGCCAAGATTCCTAGCAATTTGCTTCTTGCTTTATAGATATAGTTAGACAACACAATATATTCCCAAATGCCAAGTATATGTTTTGGTACAGGGTTTTACATCTCCCTTCCACTCCTGCCTCCACCTCTAATTTAAGGGAGTTTTTAAAGGGATTGTTTTGGAAACCCCAAATGGCAGTCTCCATTCTTTCATTATTAATAGGCACTGGTGGAATAGCCCTCCCTGTCAGGGTAGATAAAGAATAATGCATTGCCCTTGTCAATGTAATTCTGCAGCCTGGGGTACAATCACATAAATTAATCATGGTAATGATTAGCTGTTGTATCTGATGGCTCCAGCCATGGTAACACAACTATGAATTTGACCTGTTTTCCTGCACTCCACTTACATGCATGAGAAAGTAATACAACAGGGCTGGAAAGAATTCCTTAACTAATCTGAAAACATAATAAGGCAGAGAAGAATAATTTCCACCTTTGCCACTCTGCATTGAGCAATCTACATGCACACATCCCATGCCTTCTCTTGCCTTCATCCTGTCTTACCCATTCTCCCTACCTAGATAATCTATTCGTCTTCATTAATCTACACACACACACAAATACACCAATAACTGTTTTCTCAAAACAAATAGTCTTGGCCAATAAATAACCTTATCATTTTCTTCACACGCTGTGTCTCATTGTGCTGTAAATGTGGGTATGAGTCCTTGACTTTAAAGAACATGTATTCATCATTGACCCTGAATGTTCAAACAATATTATTCTTCCATGGAATTATCTTTGTTACCAAGAAGCTTATTTTCATGTTCTCTAACTATATTTATGATGCAAACAGGACACTCCAGTTCCCTCCTTCCCAGTACCACCACTTCAGACTCTCCAGCCCAAGAGGGCTATGATGCTGGGGGGCGCATGCTAGATTGGAAGGATCCAGTTGGCTCTTCTGAGAACATAAATCCATATGTGGCTGTTTCATCTCATAATCATCAGGACAAGAAGGGTAAGGCCTTGGAAATCATTCTTCCTTCAGTGGGAAGTGAGGGGGAGTGACTGCAGTGTGACTGCTTCCAGCTAGATGTGGTAAGACACCATAAAACTCTTGCCCTTTAATTAAAAGCTTATCGTTAAATGAAGGAAGGAGTAAAAGAGGATGAAAGAAAGACAAACAGAAGCTAAGTAATAAATTTTAAAATTTGGTTTCAGCTGTTCAGTGGCTAAGAAAACCATGCAGAACAAATGCAGACACATTAACATGGAGAGTGTTTGAGGACAAGATTCAGAAAGTTTAAGCTAGAACAGATGATGATGACAATGATAGAAGATGAGCTTTGGTTTTACATTATTCACCACTTTGCACTTCCAGTGGACTGCTTCGAAGTACTTTTGATGTTTAATTCATTTGAGTTACAAGCTCAAGACACTTAGATGTGTTATGCAGAGCCCACTGAAATTAAGGGCATCATCCACCAAAAAGGTTCCCTGATCAAGCTGACTGAAAATTAATGGCAATAAGAACTGAATCATGTTCTTCATTAAAAGGTCCATTCCCTGTCATAAACATATACGTGCATTCACACACAGAGAGTGAGAGAGAGATCAGTGTAATGATTAGGAGATCCTGGTTCTAGACCCTACTGAGACATAAAATTCAGCAGGTGATCTTGAGCCAATAACTCTCTCTCAGCCTGACCCATTTCATAATGCAGTTAAGATAAATGGGGAGGAGGAATGTCATGAATGCTACCTTAAGCACATTAGGAGAAAGGCTGGATACAAATTTCACCACAACACTGCCACAGCTCCCCTTAATTTCACTTGGCACATGTATGAGGATACTATTCAAATAATAATAATCTTAGAACTGCAAAGCTGGAAGGGGCCCTACAGATCTATGAGTCCGGACCCTCTCAATGAGGCCCAGTGGGGAATTGAATTCCCAGCCTTTGGTTCTGCAACCACTTGCCTAAACCATCCAGCAGTTCCCTCAGAGGGAGAACAAGAGCGCTGCTGAGACAACACTCCTGTCGTCATGGGGAAAGTGGATTTGGAGCCACTGGTTTAAATTGCCTAAAAATCTCTGAAACTGTTGAGAGTGGGGATGTCAGTTTTACTTGGTTTAATCAGTTGATTAATTAACTACGTCTTTTTGGTTGGTGCTCACTTTAAACACTAAGATAGCAACTTTGTTTTTTATCAAAAGCCTCATTGGTTTGTATCTGAGGCTGTTTTCCTTGTGATAGCTTGCTGTAATGGGGAATTGAACTGTAAGTTATCACATGGTGATGTTAGTATCTCACAAACACATGTATTTAGTTATTCATTTCAAAGTTATATGCACTGCTCTATAGCAAAGCTTCCCAGGTAGCATCCTAAGCACAAGATAAGTTGCTTAAATAAAATACAATAAACAAAAGCATGAAACTACATTTAAAATCACTGGGGAATAATTGGCACAAAAAGGAAGCAGGATTACTCTTTAATGAGGCAGGTTCACAAAAGGACGACTGTCATGAGAAAATCTTTTGTCTCTGGTCATCGCCTACCTTACCTTCTATATTGGGAGTACCAGCATCTATCGGCCTCTGTGTATACTAATACCGAGGTGGGTTGGTATGGGGACAGACATTCCTGCAGACACCTTAGTACCATGCCACACAGGATCGTTAAAAGTAAGCAAGCATAATAGTGCACAGAAATGAGTTAGAAGCCAATGGTATATTTTTCCCAGTACTGACAAAATAAGTTCCCAACACAGTCAATCCCAATAACAGCCTGGCAGTTGTGTTGTAAATTACAGATACGAAACAGTCTTAAAAGGCACCCACACAAAAAATGAAATATAGCAGTTGGTATTAAGTGTGACCGAACAATGGGTAACAGTGGTGAGACTGTCTCTGACCAGGGAGGCTGCAGGTGGATATTAGCCTCAATTGATTAAAGGTGCTCCTTGACGCACAGACTAACTGGGTCATTTGTGTTAAAGGTAGACCTAAAAGTGATGAAGACCTTAGACATTTATGCATTTATTTAAAGTTAATAAAGTAATTCTTTGGTTAAAATTCAGGTACTTAATCAACTAAAGATTCTTCAAGCAGTTGATATACCTTGAGGTTTCAAAGATAGCCCCACCTACTTGATGGAAAGCACTTGTTCTTGTGGTTTTTAGACTTTATTAGTACATTGCACAGCAGTTGCTTTAATGGGCAAGCAGGCTATTTTTTGAGCCATTTTGCATTCTCTTTACAAATTTCAGAAGCCTCTCATGAAACTACTCATAAGTGTAAAGCTGATGGGTCATAATTGTTTTCACTGGAATTTTCCTAACGATGAGATTGCCAGGAGACTTTATTAGCTCTTGACTTGCTTATTTAAATATCACAGATTCTTTGGGGCCTAATTAGGACTCTTACCAAAGCTGGAAGCAGTCTGTACAAGTTAAAGTAAACAAACAATGGTGGCAGAGGTGACCGCATGGTTGTTTATCATTATCACATATCTGTGTGCTGTCCCTCCTTCCCTTGTCCATGCCAAGCCCAGCTGGCATACAGAAAATAACAGTTATTTATCTAGCTACTTATTTACTGTTCAAGGGCAAAGGAAAGAGTTGTTATGCCAAGAAAAAAAATGTCATGCTTAATCTTTGTTGTGCTCACTTTGGTTGTGGATTTTTTTCCTTCACAAAAATATTTATTTTTCTGCTTTATATTTTTGTTATGCAAAGTGCTATGTTGGTGTTACTTTGTGGTTCTGTTATTCTTGTGGAAGACGCTTCCCTTTCTTTTCTCCCCACCCCTACCCAATAATTGACTTGCTTTTAATTGTACTAATTTTTCAGCCACTTGCTGCTTTGTTTTCCAAGTCACTGATGCCTTGATGATGTCACATCCATATGTTCAGCTTTTAATTCAGTGCAAACTTCTTGGGGGAATATCTTGAAACAAATGCGAGAAATGGGAAGGGGGGATAATTAAATGGGTTGACTCATGGGAATGTGACATTTGTGCACACTGCAGCTTTAGTAGCTAAATATACTCCGGAATTGCTGCTCAGAGAGATCTCACAATTCTTGGCCAGATGAAAGCATGGATTGCAGTGCACAGCATAGAAGCTGTCAATTGCTTTCCTTCTTGCCATTGCATTTTGATCACTGAAAAATATAACCCATTGATGAGAGAGATGGAGGAGGAAGAGGAAAAGCATTATCCCCTTATGGCCAACAATTTTTTTACAAATTTTACTTGGCAAAATTACACAAGGTTTTCTGTTGTTCACTTTTCCGGAGTATGTTTTTATTTTGCTTTTGTTTCTTGCTATGTCTGCAATGTTAATTTAATTGTGTGTTTCTCACCTTCATGAAAGCTGGTGTTTCTTACACTGAAATCTAACTCTCCCTTCTGCTGCCATTGTACATAGTCTCTCCCTCTGCTGTCTTCCCAGTAGAAACCCTTTTCTGTAGAATGTTCCAAGGCTCTACCCTCTTTACTACAAAATAGTGCTACAGTGCTGTGTTTAGACATTCTACTAACCAAAACAGTGTAAAGGAAGAAAGCGGAGCAATTTTCTCAAGCAATAACGGGGCTTTGCCCCTTCATTGTCCTCCTGCCCTTTCTCTGTCTTTTTGCTTCTTTAGAAATGTCCAATATATTTCAAGGCTTATATTCATTAGTCAAAGACACTGCCTACTGCTCTGTTTCCACTCTTAGACATTAAATGTCCAGAACGTCTCAAGCTGTCCCTTTTTAGTCCAAGTGTTGAAAATGAAACACAGATGTGGCTTCAGCTTTGTTGGGTTGGCTGAATTTGTTGCAATGCTCTAGTCATTTAAAGTGGGGTCAAATGGTTTGTCCCACTTAATTCTGCAAGCTTGAGAGGTATTTTTAGCTGATTGTGCAGTACTGTATTATTCTTTGCATTCGGGGGAAAAAATCCCAATACTTTCCTTCTCTTAAAACATACTTGGTTAGATTCAGATAATCATGCTTCAGAGTAAACTAAATTTATCACAATTTTAATATATATTTTCTTAGAACAAGTCAGGACGAACAAGTCCCATTGTTCCAAATATGTCAGTTCTGAGTATGTCTGAATCTAACCTGAAACTAATTAGTCCTCAACTAAAAATGTTTTATTTTTCAAAAAAAGAACAAAGATGGTTGAAAAGAAGTGATCCACTTCCAATCAGCTTCCTTGCTCAGCTATACGAGTTCATTTTCATAAATCATAACACAAGTTGTTTATTCTCATAAGCTGTGCTGCACAACACCTACTGCTTGCACATGGTTGTGAGAAAATACGATGGAGAAAATACTGAGATTTAAAAACAGCCATTGTCCTGAATAAGTTAGTATCTGAACAGTGTCTAGTGAAAATGAAACGACAGTCAAATGTAGGAACTGACTGTTAACAACCATCATTCTTTTGTGAAATCCCTTGTATGGGGGGCGGGGCGGTATTGGTTGTGAACATACAAACAAAGAGGAATAAATATTAGAGATCCTGCATTATTTTTAGAAAGGTACAGATTGTACATATTTGACTAACCTTTCTCATTTGTTTGAATAATATCGATAAAGCAGACATCAAAGGCAATTTAAAGCCACATTTCTTTCAACATGCATGAACCATTGAACGGTTCCTTTTTTTTTTTTAAGCTAGCTACCTAATTTATATCTGGAAGAGAAAGTAGCCTGAAAAAGTTACTATCTAGCCTGTGAGTAGAGATGGGCATGAACCGCTGGTTGGGTTGTTCAGTGTGGTTTGTTTGCACCCTCTTGGTGGCAGCACCCTGCCACACCTCCTCTGGGCAATGCCTCTGGGGGGGGGGTGCCTGCTGGGGCACCAAACTAAGGATCAGTTGTTCATCTGGGAAACGAATTGCACCAAAACCAGCAATTCATGCCCATTTCAACCTGTGGATATTAGTAGCATTTAAATGCTCAGAATGTGCCCAGAGAGATCTGATTCTAGTGTTTCACTTCTCACGTGGAGGTAATCAAGAACGCTTCCTCATAGTTGCACTCCAAGCGGGATTCCTAATGTTTGTAAGCAGCTTGCTATGTGGCTTGCCCTCAGCATGTAGAGAAAGTCCAGGCTAGCATTAGCACCCACCAGTCATCTGAAACACTGCAGTGGAAACCTGCCCTAGCCATGCAATGTCTGAATCAGCCCTAAGTGACTTGGGGCCATTGGTAAGTAAAGGTTATGCATGCCTCAGGTCTGAAGGTGCTATTAGATTATATTTGTTATGTAATCAAAGTCAGCAGAAATTATCATAGAAAACTACCAAAATGGGTATTTGGTGGATTGTGCTTTGTCTTTGGCTTTAAAAGAGTTTTCTGTGTCCATGGTTAGAACAAGGATGCCCAACGTGCAGCCCATATATTTTATTTGATTAATTTGATTTTTACCCCGCCCCTCTAGACCATGTCTACTCGGGGCGGCTTATATATGGCCCTCTGTAGACGATGCCACCCCCGTTTAATGCTGAAACAAGGCACACACAGGGACAAATGTATTCTTCTTTCATAAGAGAATCATATTCCTAGAAGCCTCTGGTGATCCTAAAGCAATGCCTGCAATTCGTATGTATTTTGTTTTAATGCCATTTTCTGTCCAGCAGCCAGAACTGGGAAACCCCAGTACCACTTGCTACCCTGCCATCAACTAATAGCACGGCCAGCTGTGGTGCCACACCACACAATTTCAGCAGCAAAACCTCACAGTGATGTCCAGGAGCCTAGAATTAACTTGCAGATTCACTGAAGTTGCATATCCCTGAGTCAGAAGCTACAAAAGATAGCCAGCATAGAACATGTATCTAGTGTGAAGTTTGAAAAGACAGGTTTGCTTTAGAACTTAGTCATTCACTGCCAGATAACATTCATTTGCTAGGAAACCGATATATACAAGAACATGTACGGACATGTATTATATATAAGCCAGATGGCAGTAACTGCTAGCCCTGCTACAGCATTGCCACATGCACAGCCAGTCCCACACTCCAGGGGTAGATTCTTAAGTATATTCAGCTGAATGTATGTAGATGTCTCTCCACAATCGGGGGGGGGGGGCGGGGGGAGGGCTCTCAAGCTTGTTCAGCCAAACAGATGTAGAATCTCCCTGCAGATTTTCATGTTCAATATACAAAGGTTGGCAGGGGAGGACAGAGATGCTTGGGGAGATGTCCACCAGCATATGTGGACGTGCACAGTTGATGCTGTATGCATTTTGCACTTAGTTTGTTTGAATGCCTGGATAGGATTCATAAACTGCAATATCACTTTTACCAAGGTTATAATCTGAAACATTGCACAACATAAGAACCCCTTGAAACTCCCTAAAAAGTCAGATTGGAGGAAAGGAGATATCACACCTCAGTGAGGAGGAGAGATTACGTTTTTGCTAGTTCGTTCATCACTGGTTTGCTCACCACTGGCAGTTCCTTGCTTCTGTCACTAGTTCCTTTCTGTTTGATCTGGAGTGCAGTCTCAGCTAGCTATTCTCAAGTATTTTTTGGCCATGGCCATAAACACAATAGGAAAGAAATATAGGCCGAATCAGAATCGTACAGGTCGCATAATGAGCCTTGTAGGGTGATGTGTGAAGAACTATTTGTGGCTCCCTGCAGGTGTGTGAGCCCCCCCCCCCCCAAGGCCATATGGCCCCTAATGAGAATGGCTGGTCTCAACCGAGCTGGATGAAGAGCGCAATACTGCAAAGGGAGCTAAGTAAACTGGGGAAGGGATAAAGCAGGTACTAATGAGTAAGATGAGAGAGCAACAATATCCTCCAAATAGCTATACTCTGGGGAGGGGGAAAATATACTTCTTGCTCCCATTCAGCATCCTAAGTATTGTTCGCCAAAGCCAATTATTATAATGATTTCTGTGTGGAAGTTTTGCACTTCTGACTTTTATAGTATTTAATATATTCAAGGACACTGAAAGAAAGTCTGTGCAGCATTTGCTGCTATATTGCCGTCACTTTTTGTGATTTACTGACAATTCCAAAATAATCTTGGAAGAACTATCTTCCCACCTAGGTCATGGGAAACTGATAAAGGACCAGGATGATGTTGGAAAGCCATATCAGTCTCAAGTAGCAACTGCATAATCATTCCCATCTTTGGAGGCCAGAAGGGAGATCGGTTCTTAAAACACATCTGGCTGGAGTCACTCTCATTTTAGTAAACCGTCTTGACAACCAACATCAAAAGCAAACCCTTCAGTATGTGACATTAAAGAAAACGGCAGATTTTCTCCTTTGTTGTGCTAGTTTAACAGCAGTGTATTTCTCACGCTTTGGGTACTGGGGTTTCAAAATAGCATAACAGAGCAGAATTAGTGCTGTCTGTCTCTCTTTCCGCTGTTTTCTCAACATCTGGCAAAGGTCTGCAACCAGACATTAGAAACTTCATCATTGCAATCTGAGTAATATTTCATACATCCAGGAATTCTGGTTGAATTTCATAAGCTATCTCAGTATTTGAATATATTTGAACTTCTGTATCCTCATGTAGAGCAAAATATCAATAGTTCAGCCTCTTGAATTCAAATGGAAGTTCAGGTTAATTTGATCTGTATATCAAATCCCTATAGATTTTCTCCTTATAAGATATTCTTTGATGAATAACAATGATATTATTAGAAACATCCTTGTTTATAAAGCACATATTATTCATGCATGTCAGCAAACCAATTTTTAATTGGAGATTTCAGCAGAAGTTGAAAAAGAAATTTGAAGCATTTCTACGATATAATGAGAAAGATATTAAAGTGAGATAATGGGAAACTACTATATGATGGATTAAAGCATGACTATGGACCGATTTTCTAAAGAGACCAAGAGATACAGCACAGAGGAAAATAACTAGTGCAGGTGGAGATTAAGACTGCTGATCAAAGACTAGTAAGTATTGTTACATACTACATGAGGTATGTATCAAAACCAATTTGATCTATCTCTTGCATAGTAAGATATTGCTATTGCTGAACCCAGCTAATCCCCTTATTGGGAGAAATGCAGCCTCTAAATAAGACAGGCAGACAAATCTACTTTTCTGAAAAAGTATACATCATCCTACTCTTGAGAGTTTTCATCCAAATTCAGAGTCCATACTGAACTTCCAGACCACAAAAATGATCCCCACAAGCAATTTGTTACACTAATATAGGAGTGAAGTTCTTATGCTTACAAAAAGACATCCCTAACGAAAGCAACAGATAAAAAAGCGAGATGCCTTTGTGAATTATCAGAACAATATTAGTACGTAGATGTAGGGCACAATAATCTGAAGAGGCACACTGTTCAAATTCACTGATCGTACAGCCTTTTGTTCACTTCCACAAAAGATAAACATGTCATACTGCCGATAAACTAGAAAACAACCCAGATAGCTGAAATCAGTCTGACTTTTTTAAAAAAAACTCAAGTACCAACAGCTGGGGTTCATTTGGCAATGGCTCGATTCAGTGTTGTCATGAAGATGGAGCCCATTTAATGCCATTTCCTGATAAAAGAGTGAGGAACCATAAGACTTGAGAAATGAGCAATGGAGCTGGTGAGCCAACTATAGTGACAAGCTAAGATCGTACTAGGTATCTATTATTTGCGATAAAAGAAGCTATAAACCTTTTTGAGCCATCCTTCGCCCTTGTTCTTCAAGCAACAACATAAACTGAAGAAACATAAAATGAAACTATTTAGCCCAGTGCAGGCTTGGACACTGGCTGCGGATCAGAGAGGTGGGCTGCTCACTGTCTCAACATACAGCGCATATGCGCCCCTTTTTTAGGCCCAACAGTGAGATGTGGTTCCTCAACACTGAAGCCCCATCCAAGCTGCACAACACAGATGATCAGCTATGCTGTTAGTCTCAGGAGAGAGTAGCAGCTGGATTCAGCGTCCTCCCCACGCTGCTTTCCATCAGACGACTCAGTGACACCTGCTTTTCTTTGGAATCAGTAGGAAAGGGTAGCCTAGGAGTCTTTTTCCATTGCTGCATGACACTGACTTGATTTGACTAATTATACAGTGGTACAAGAGTGATGCCATTTCGGTTCTGACACAAATACAGCCATTTAATTGTTTCTTCTATTAATATTTGGAGAAAGTGGGGTTGCAGACTGGCCCAAGGAATTTTGCTGCCCTACCCAGTTATTCAGGGCCATCACTTTTTTAGTTGCTCATAATGTATTTAACACTCCATCACGTTTGATCTTAAGTTCTATTGATTTCAGTGAAGCCCAGGAACTATTCAGGCATTCAGAATAGGGTTAACCTAAACATGTGAGGAAAAGGAGCAGATCAGCCCTACTCTGGGTCACCACCGTCGTCAAGTGAAGGCACATGGCCTTTCAATGCAGTTGGAAACCCTAATAGGGGATGGATTCTGGATCACATGGAGACGCTCCATGTGTACCAGCATCTCTGTTTTTTTAAGGCTAGTGCTCTGCATGTTAATAGAGTCACAATGGAGTGGGCAAGACTAGCCCACCTTCTCACATTCAGGTTAATCCAGTCCTGGAAATCTCAATAAGTCTTTGCTTCTATAGAAGTTGTTTAAGACTGAAATGTCAGTGAAGAGTCTACATGTTCCGGATTTTTAGAGAAGTCTATTTGGTTTCTTCCTCTTTAGAAAACTTTTTTGATTCACTCCAGGTGATGATATGCAGTGATATAAAGCAAGCCTTACCCTGTCACAAAACATAGAGTGGGGAGGCAGTAAACAAAATTATTTATGTTCCTCAGAGTTAAGTACAGGATACAAAGCTAACAATTGTTCCCATAGCTGATATGTAAAACTTCCCATATGAATAAAAATCAAGCTAGTTAATGGGCTCCCCAATCCAAAGACTTTATTAGTGAAAGGATACTGGAATATATCTTAAGTTAAGAAACATTAGAACCATGCCAGAACTTAGAAAAGTCACATTTTTAGACTACTGCTCCCACAATCCTGCAGCCATTTTGGGAAATTTGAGGCATAATGTTCCCAAGCTGTGATGCATGGATGTGATGCTGGTGATCCATTTTAAAAATATCTGTGGCTTTTAGATCTCTAAGAACAAAAAGAGCAAAGGGTGAAAAGAGTGGTGCAGTGGGTAGTTTAAGCTGTTGTTCTCATGCTCCTGCCTGTTGCCTCAAACTGGGAGAGTGTAAAACAGCAACTATGCTTCCTTGCTCGCTTTTTATTTTTCTCCCCACACCCCCTTCCACTGAGCTAGCAGCAAGTTCAGGCTCGCAGTTTCTGTGCATTCAGAAAGAGCACAGAGGAAATGATTAAACCCTCTCCCAGAGCAACTCCTGTCAGGTCTTTGAGGTATCCCAAATGATTTTTAATTAGCAAAACAAAAGCCAAGGGAGATCCTAATCACTGATCTTCCATATAAATTTTAGTTTGGTTTTTAGTCACAACGGAGCCAGATGCAAACCAGAAAATTAAATGGCATGTATTGAAGATCCATTTGGGAGAAGGAGTTGTATGAATGCCTAAAACAGAAAGACCAAACTGTGCTCAACTTTGGCTGGTTTGAGTCCATACTCCAGTAATTTTGACAATACGTAACAGTCCAGCTGCAAAATCTTGAGCTATTTGGACATCCCAGTTCTGTCTGGTCAGGCACCTTGGCAGTCTGAAGAAAGGAAAGACGGTGCATGTTTGTTTTTAAACATTGAGTATGTAGTAACAGAAAGTGGTGGAAATCCAGTTGCACAGCTACACATGCACAATGCTGATGATGTCAGCAGCAGCAGCAACAACAAACCTCCACTGAATAAAAACTTCCTTTCAGGATTTTGGAGTGCAAAGGAATTCATTGCATTGTGTGCACATCATGTACACTTTGAAATCAACTTCAGTCAGCAGCAATTTGCTGATGATCATGTCATCTCCATTGCTTATGCGGAGCTGCACAAAAGGTTTCAGCCAATATATTAAAACAAAAATAATATTTGAACATATTTATGTTATATTTCTGTTTATAGTTAAAAGGCAATATTCATGAAACTGGAATTATTTATTTATTTATTTAACTTATATGCCGCCCACACTAACCAAAGGTCTCTGGGTGGCTTACAGCAATTTAAAGACAGTAAAAAGATAAAACAATTAAAATACAATTAAAAATAAAGTGCTCTAAAAATTGCCATTAGGACCCACAGTGGATATTATTTCAATTAAAAACCTTCTGGAACAGGAAGGTTTTGACCTCGCTCTGAAATGTCATCAACATCTGCTCCAGATGAATCTGACTCAGGATAGCATTCCATAGTCTGGGAGCAGCTGCCGAAAAGGCCCTTTGTCTACAAGCCATCCCTCTTATCTCCTTGAGCTATGGCTCTTTCAGGATCTTAATTGCCAGGTAGGTTCATATGGAAGGAGGTGGTCCTTCAGGTATCCAGAGGCCAAGCCATTTAGGGCTTTGTACGTCAAAACAAGCACTTTGAATGGGGCTCGGACAGCAACTGGTAGCCAATGTAATTTAAGCAAAATTGGCCTGATGTGTTCCCTAGCGGCCCCACCACTCACCAGCCACGCAGCTCAATTCTGAACCAGTTGCAGTCACCGGATTGTCATCAAAGGCAGCCCCACGTAGAGCGCATTGAAGTAATCTATATGAGATGTTACCAGTGCAGGCATAACAGTCATGGGACTCTGCTAGTCCAGGTAGGACCATAGCTGGTATAATTTCTGCAGCTGAAAGAAGGCGCCCCTGGCTACCGAGTCCACCTGGGCTTCCAGAGTTAGACCGGGGTCCAGGAGCACCCCCAGGCTGCGGACCCTGTCCCTTAGGGGGAGTGCAACCCCATTCAGGGCAGGGAAATTGTCCTCTAGCCTGTCCGGTGAAGCACCCACTAACAGCACTTCTGTCTTGTCTGGATTGAGTTTAAATTTATTAACCCTCCTCTGGTCCATTATCAAGTCCAGACATGAGTTCAGCACAGAAACCACCTCACCTAGATTGGTGGAAAACAAGAAGTAGAGCTGAGTGTCATCAGCATATTGCTGATTCCTCAGCCCAAACCTCGTGATGACCTCTCCCAGCAGTTCCATCTAGATGTTAAACTGCATGGGGGACAGTATTGAACCCTGAGGAACCCCATGACATAACTGCCATGGGGCAGAGCAACTGTCCCCCAGCACTACCTTCTGGACACAGTCAGCCAGAAAAGAGCAGAACCACTGTAAAGTGGTGCCCCTGACTCCCAAAACACCCAGCCTATCCAGAAGGACACCATGGTTGATGGTGTCGAAATCCACTGAGAGGTCCAGGAGTATCAACAGGGTCACACTCCCCCTGTCTGAGGGGCGACAAAGGCAGTCTCTGTACCAAAACCTGACCTGAAACCCAATTGATATGGATCCAGAAAATCCATTTCATCCAGCAGTGTCTGGAGTTGCCCAGCCACAACCCACTCCAATACCTTGCCCAAATAAAGGAGGTTCACCACTGGTCAGTAGTTAACCACCAGCCTTGGGTCCAGGCTAGGCTTTTTAAGGAGTGGCCAAACTGCTGTCTCTTTCAAGGTGGTAGGGACCACTCCCTCTCTCAAAGAGGCGTTCACAGCCTCCTGGACCCAGGTGCGACCCCCCCCCCAGGCATATCTTCCAATTAGCCAAGATGGGCAAGGGTCCAGCGGAGTGGTGGTAGAACAGACAGATGCAAGCATCCTGTCCACATCCTCAGATCTCAACTGAAACTCATTCATTAATACTTGACCTAAGCACGGCACACTGGACACATCCTCTGATTCTGCAGTAATGGTGGAGTCCAACCCACTGCGAATCTGAGAAATTTCCCCCTCAAAATGAATGGCAAACTCATCACAGTAAGCTGATGGTCCAGGACCTCCACCAGATTTCCCAGTTGAAGAAGATCCCGGACCACCTGAAACAGCTCGGCTGGACGACATTCTGAGGAAGCAATACAGATGGCGAAATGTTGCCATTTCACCCACTGTATTGCCATGAAATAGGCTCAATAATGGGCTCTAAATCGTTTTTGATCAGACTCCCAGCAGGATTTCCTCCACCTATGCTCCAGCCATCTCCCCTCTTGCTTCATTGCCCACAGTTCAGATGTATACCAAGGAGCAGTCTGGGCTCTGTATGCAGGGAGAGGACGCTTAGGTGCAATCATGTCAACTGCCCAGGTCATCTACCTATTCAATAGGGTGACCTGAGCTTCGACAGGAGCGCTGACCATATCAGACGGATAATCCCCCAGAGCTTTCGGGAAACCATCCAGATCCATTAGTCTCTGAGGGCGGATCATCTTCATAGATCTTAATTTGTTTTGTCTTACTTTTTCTAGTGTAACCTTAGTAATAGTGTAATCTTAGTAATTGCATTACCCTCTTCTGCTATTCACCTCTACTACTATTGATAAAATGACACCACATAAGGGAAAAGCTGACTTCTTTTTTCATCAGTTAACCACTTCCCACCCAAACACAAATCAATTGTCAGGGCTGTTTTTCAACAAGTGTGAATAGTAGTGAGCAGAACTGGGTCTCCCATAGACCATCTTGATTGCTGCCATTGTTTTTGTCAATATTCAGGCTGCCTTTTTGCTATGTAAAGCTTGTAATCCTTTTTCCTGCTGGCAACACAGACATGATATTGTGCAGCAATGTTGGGTCATTTCCTGGATTTTTGAATTGTGGGTACAGAAATATAGTATCTCACATTCATAAACCAGAGGGGTGTTTTTTTTTTTTTTTTTGGAAGAATTGAATTTCCTGGCCTTTTTAAATGGGAGCTTAAATACATATACACAAATTCCAACAGAAAGTTCCCTCATATAGAATTACCCAGTGGTAGAGGATTCCAGAAGAAAGGCACATGATCTGTACTATAGTTACTGGGAGAAGACAGAAGTGAGAACCGGTGGGATGTGGCTGTCATCTCTGTGCCAAAATATTTTGAAGGGCTCTGTTAGAGTTAATGGAATGGTGAAGCAAAGGTGTAAATAGGTACAACACATACAGTGGAGAAACATACACACCCTTTAACCTCTTGGTTAAATTAATGTTGCCATGCCTGTTCCCCAAAATGCAGACTTGAAAGCTATGTTCCAGTTTCCAGGCCCTTTTTTTGAGTTAGGCAACCTGAGAAAGAAAAGATATATTGGACCAAAAGTTCTACAAATATTTTATATGCATGATTGCTTTTCAAAATAAAAAAGAAGAGATTGGAGGTCACAAATAATGTCAGTGGAAACCAGGGTCAAATTCATTCATACTGTGTGAAAGAAGGACAGTGAAGAAAGACAAGGACAAAAATTAACTCATTTGAAATATGATTTTGGAGGAGAGCCAAACAGATATGAAAGACAGCCAGAAAAGCAGAAAAGTAGTGCTCAATCAAGCCAAGTCAGAACTCCAATTAGAGCAAAAATGAGTCAACTGAGTCTATCCTACCATGCACATACAATGGAAATACAAAAGTGATCAAAATAGACTATATTGCTGGGAAAAGTCAGGCAGAGCAATAGGAAAGGAGGAAGACCTGACATGAGATGGGTTGATTCAGTAGAGGAATTTATTGCTCGTAAGTTTGCAAAATCTGAGCAGAACTTCATGGAAAGGACAATATTGCTAGGAAGTGGGGGCAGTAGGAAGAACCTAAGAGGACATGCTGTCAAATTCCAACAGAAATTTCCCTCATATAAAATTACCCAGTGGTAGAGGATTCCAGAAGATGCAAGTAAACCAGGTAAACTGATTCATAAGTAAACTCATTAACCTTGCTTTGAGATCATCCCCAGCGATACAGAAAAAAACCCAGTAATTTCACAGTTTAATTTCTGGATATTTACTCTCTGTTTTTAAAATAACTTTTAAAATAATTTTATACCAGAACTCTTTTAAATGTTTGTTTGGTCAGAAAATAATTTTAAAAAATTCCTGCGGGTCATTTACTTTTGCCCTGGCATGCATCTTTAGAATTTCAGCTGTCCCTCCCTCACACACAGCAAGCTTGAGAGAATGTTTACGTTACTCAAAAATAAAATAAAAATCCTCTCAAATTGCTATTTTTAATGTTAGCATTAAAGCCTCATCCAAATTTAAAAAGGGGGGGACTGGGATGATAAACAAGTTTGGTCTTTTCAATGTATTTGATGTGTTTTACATCTTGAGACACAGAAGGTTGCCGGTGTCTGCACTGGAAGGGGGGCAAATTTACTTTTTAAAAATCATAACTCAAAAACCATTTGCCCAGGTGCCCCCAAATTTGGCACAGAGCAGAAGTAGACTGTCTGCTATGTCTTTGCCCAGTCTGATGCTGATCCAAGTTCTAATTTCAGAGTTACAATTTTTGTTTTGGGCAACTTTATTTTTTGAGTTGGCTTATGGAATGCTGAATTGGACTGTTGCACAATATCTGCTGTTGCA
Source organism: Pogona vitticeps (assembly GCF_051106095.1). NCBI lineage: Eukaryota > Metazoa > Chordata > Lepidosauria > Squamata > Agamidae > Pogona > Pogona vitticeps. The sequence goes on from NC_135784.1 coordinate 255,747,788, forward strand.
CTCTCATGCAGCAATAATGAATTAGGACTAAGAAAAGACAACACATAAATGCAGAAAATAATTGGTCACTCTATAAAATGAAAAGGTACAGATTGTTACAGCTGATCATTCACTGTAACATAAATGAAGAAATAAGGAGAGAAAAAATTGGCTGAAGAACCTAGGAGACTGCTTTGGATGCAACATCAAATCATTATTTAGCTGGCTCCAAGCTCAGCATAGCAATGATAATTTCCAAGCTCTAGTAAGAAACAAACAGGAAGTATCATTATTCTCAGGTACAGATATAGGTTTGAGGAGAAGGGTAGAAAGCACTTACAAAGCTCCATTGTGCTACAAAATGCAGGCTTTCCAAAAATCTATCAAAACAAAGCAATGACTGTTTAAAAAAAAATAAAGGAATGGTGGTGGTTTAGCCCGCAGCGTGGTGACGCTGCAGGCTAAACCGCAGAAGCCTGTGCTGCAGGGACAGAAGACCAAGCAGTCGTAAGATCTAATCCACGCAACGGAGTGAGCACCCGTCGCTTGTCCCAGCTCCCGCCAACCTAGCGGTTCGAAAGCATGCAAAGGCAAGTAGATCAATAGGGACCACCTCGGTGGGAAGGTAACGGCGTTCCGTGTCTAAGTCGCACTGGCCATGTGACCACGGAAGATTGTCTTTGGACAAAACGCTGGCTCTATGGCTTGGAAACGGGGATGAGCACCGCCCCCTAGAGTCGAACACGACTGGACAAAAATTGTCAAGGGGAACCTTTACCTTTACCTTTTTTTTTAATGCCAAACTCAGGGTGGAGGATGCCTACCCCACCCATAAAATATGCTCTACTTATTTTGTTCTTACTTTGCTCCTTGTGATTCTCACTCATGGCTATAGTGTCACATGCCTTATTTACATCCCACTTGGTTTACTGTGACAAGCTCTACACTGGGCTGCCTTTAAAGAGAGTTCAAAAACTTCAGCTGGTCAAAATACAGCTACCAAAATGCAATTATCAGGAGCATATAACTCTTTATATTTGTATGTTGTAAACTCCATGAATCTGTGCAGTGCCCCTGCTACAACAACTACTCCGGCTACCAATCCATTTCCAGGCCCAATTCCAAGTGCTGCTTGTTACCTTTAGACAGCTTAGACCCAATCTGTTTGGGTCTAAGCTGTCTAAAGGATCCTATCTCCCTAAATAAGCTTTCCTGGTCCTTAAGATTTTCAGTGGAGGTCTTCCTCGGGTCTCAATATCATTACAAGCCCATTTGATGAGGGCACGAGAGATGGCCTTCTCTGTGGCTGCTCCCAGGTTGCAGAGTGCTCTCCCTGAGGAGAAGTTAGCCATTTCCATGTTGTTCTTCTGCTAGCAATTCAAGACCTACCTCTTCATAATCATAATAGAGTCCCTTCATAATCATAATAGAGATCTACTGTTAGATAAGTAAATTTGCTTTTAAAGTTTTAAATGTTTTAGTCACTTAATCTGTTTGGAATTATTATTATAGTTTAATGTTTTTAATGTGTAATTTATTTATTTTTTAATTTTACTTGTTTTGATGTTGCAAGCCACCTTGGGTCCTCTCATTGGGAGAAAGGAAGCCTACAGATGAAAGAAAGACAGAGAGACGTTGTAGACAACCAAATACCGTATTTTTCCATTTATAGTACGTCCATTTATAAGATCCCCCCCTTTTCTAACCCCAAAATTAAGAAAACTTAGCTTTGAAGATTCAGCCTCTGGGCTCAGAACTGTCAGACATTTTGAGTCCCTGTTGAATCTGAGCCTACAGGCTCCACCTCCAACGAAGTGTGTTCCAGCTGATTTGTTCAGCATCAGCTAACGTCAGTTCCATAGGGGTCCTGACTGGAGGCAGCCAAATATCCTGATTGTAGGAAGCTAAGCCTTGTGACTGAAGGAAGCCTGTTTACAGAGGCAAGGTACGGACAGTTTTGTTCTCTCCTAAGCTATCTCAACTTACTTCTGTGTAAAATACACCCCTCAAATTTTAGTGTAATTATTTTAGCAAAAAGTAGTGTCTTACACATGGACAAATACTAGAATTGCCATTGTTAGCATGTGAGTAGAAATAGTGGCCAGCTGCGCCTCCACACTATGCATATTCGTTTCCATGTCTAGTACAAGTCTACATGAGAAGCCTTATTTTGTAGAGTTGCCAGTTCTGTGGAGATGCCTATATGCACAAAGATCATTTCAGGCATGGAAATGAATGCACCTAGTTGCTTGTGGTCCCCATCTGATCCAAGCTGTGTCCATCTGACTTGCATAAAAGGGACAGAAAGTTGAGCAGGTGCAAGTAGACAGATTGGGGAAAGTTATCCCCTGCAGTCTCATTCCATTGTGTGTGTTCAGCAGACATACAAACATACTGTGACCTGTGCTAATGGAAAAGTTGATCAAAGCCTACTGTTACCTGTTCCTGGTTGCACTTCTACAGATAAGGCCAGGTTAGTCAGTGCCAGACTCCAGTAGCCTCCAGTGTTTTATCATTCAGTTCTGTCCACATTTTCTTTAGACATGTTCGGATTAGGGGGAAAAAGGTGCACAAATAGGATAAATTACCTTATATATACTGTTGCCATTAGCAAATCTGGTAGCACAATACCAATAAAAGCCTTGGCAAATTTAGTCACCTCTAGCCCTGTGCCAACTCATTGATACCAACCAGTCAGGCTTTCTTCCAGAGATGGCCTCAGCTCAAAATATTTGCCAAGCACATGCATCTTAAAGCGAGCTAACGGCAGCGTTACCGACTGATGCTAGAATCAGGAAAGGTATTTGAGCAATCTGCTGGCAAAATGGTAGAAATTTAAATCCTGGCTTTTCCAGCTGTTACTGTTACCCCATTGTCTGTGGATACTGATTCAGGACGGCACAGTGCAATTGCATCCTTGGCCAGCCTTTTCAAATCTTCTGAAATTTGAGGGATTAAACACACGTAGAATGTCACCCTAACACCAAGATAGTATCCTGCTTTTTCCCTGTAAAACATTCACATCAGTTCATACCAATAGTGCAACTGTAGCAGAAGCTTGCAAGGGCATTTTCTCTGTTTGCTTAAATATGGACATCGAATGTGATGCCGTGGGCACAGTCTCAGCAGGACTCTGATTAATTTTCGTGCTGGCAGTCCTATTAGATTCGTACATCCTTGGTTAAAGCTTTTCCCCTGTCCAATAAAAATCCTTGCTGCTGTATCTGAAAACAAAACACTTTATAGCAGTGCTTCAAAGGGAGGACAAAATTACACTGATGAGTTGTTGAGTTTGGCTGAGATGAACTTGCAAAAATGACTGGACAGGGTTTCCAGAATTAAGAATTACAATCCATTTCTTTTCTTCCAAGGCAAGGTGCCAGCAGGAGAGGCAGAGACTAGGAAGCAGGCATGTTCCCTGTCTTTCGTGTGCCTACTTTATTTGTAGTTTAAAAGACTTGCAAAACCATATTGTGTCATAAAAATAAGAGAGAAAACAACTAAATACAATCAGTGTACTTTTGTTTTAAATTTTTTTTATCAGTAAAAAACTCAAAATTGGTTGGAGAAGATAGGTGCCACACAAACAAAGAAAAACAGAAAACATCCCCTCCATTGTATATTGAACTGAGGCTTAAAGTTAAGCCAGTTTAAAACTTAACCAAACAGTTCGTGCATTCAGCAGCTTACCCATCGCATGCCATATGAACTCATAAAGAGAGCAAGTACCTGTACAGCCATTTGGAAAAAAAGCTCATTAATTGATTTTGAGCTCATTAATTGATGAACAAGATGGGCATTCTTCGTTCAGCAATAGTGCTGTCCTAAGCATTGAGAAGCCCTGCTGCGATGAGTAAGGCTTACCTCTAGAATCTAGCCATGAAGCCCAAAGATACAGTATGTTGGCAACATTCCTTTCCTCATTCACTGAAATCTCTTTATGCAGAGTATCCGGGATAACCTGGAGTGTTTGTTTACATGGTTCCATATATTGAAAGACAGGAAACTATTTCGTAATCTATTCTATGAGACCATTGATACACGAACCTGATAGCATCTACACCAGAGTTTGGAAAGCTGTGGCTGTCCAGCTATGAATTAGTAACACTAGCTCTTCAGGGAGTTTTTCTTTGCATCTGCTTCCCATTGGTTAATCCTGGTTGGTTCCATAAAATCAGAGATTTATAAGGCTTATCAACTCAAGATAAACTATTTATTTATTTATTTATTTATTTATTTATTTATTTATTTATTTATTTATTTATTTATTTATTTATTTATTTATTTATTAATTAATTAATTAATTAATTAATTAATTAACTTATATGCTGCCCACTCTACCCAAAGGTCTCTGGGTACTTATGACCTGAAGCATATCACATGAGCGTGTTATGCTTCTAGTTGAAATTATTTTGGGTTCACTTAATGTTTTCAAGTTCATAAGAGGCTAGAATCCTACTGGTAGTCACAACTAGACTACTCTCATTTAATCAGTGACAATTATAGAAGTGTTGAATCATCATTCAACGGCCCTACTCTAGTTGAGACCAGCAATAGAATTTAGGCCAGAACGTTGCAAAATATGAGTCGGTTAATCTTCCCTCTCTTCTGCACACATTCTCCCCTTTCGATTTACTTCAGGTACCTGATTTTGATCCAAATATACTGTATGTTCATCCAAAAAGAGAGAATGTGCCTTTTCTTTTTCTTTTGTCATATTACTTTCCTAGAAGCAGTTAATCGCTCAGCAAACCTATTTGCTTGCTGTGACTAAATAGACACAGTAAATACTTTCAGTATCATGCTTTGTATATTTGATTTTCTGCCACTAGACTACATCAATCTCTCATCATTAACTCAAATAAATCACAAATTTTGAACTGAGAGGACTAATTCCAAGAGTCAGAGTCTGCATTTCTCTCTCTCTCTCTCTTTAATTTTTAAGACAGGTTATTAGCACTTTTCCAGAAATCTCTGAGGATATGCAGTATAGGGCACATATTCATTAATTAACTACCTGAGATATTTAATCAAAGGCTGGATAATTAGTTCAACCTGTTCTCATTTGGCTTGGCTTAGGAAGGGATGTAGGAAGGGAGTAAAAGGTATTTTAAAGTTATTTATTTATTCCTTCAACACTCCCTGCCCTCATATGGTCTCTCGTGTATGACCTAGCAAACAGGGAAGAGAAGCAGGCTTGAACTTGCCATGCAATTTTAAACCAAACAATTTTGCAGCTTCTTTTTATTTCTTGTTCATGGTGGCACACTTTACTTCATTGAGGGGAAACATTCAACCTAGTCCCAATTAAAGTGGGAATTAAATCAATTTTTTTTAAAAAAATAGATTTTAAAAATGCAGTATGGAATGCTCCTGTTGAGCTGCCCTCTTCCATGCATGGGTGGGGCCTGGATGCTGGAAGCAGAAGAAATAGTTCCATTGTTGTGAAGCTATTGGGATTAAATAAACTAATGCCACACCTCATGTGTTAAATAGAGAAATGAGAAAACTAACTCTGCTTTCTTCTGCTTAGGTTTGTTGTTTTGAGATGCTCCTAGTGATTTAGAGAGCTAAGCCTAGCATCTTTTTTGAGGGTCAGCTTGTGCTATACGTATTTCCTCCCTGAGCAGATGGGTCGCAGTCAGGACAGGGAGTGAGCACTCTTTTGTGAGCACTCTGAAGAGACTCAGAATCCATAATGGAATTGATTATATCTGCACAGAGGAGTCAGTAGAAGGCATTATATGTGTTTTCCACCATCAAACGAATAGCATGCCTTGCAGAGGGGTCCATGAAGAGAAGAGATGCACTGCAATTAGCCAGGAATCCTGCAATGAGCTATACTCATATATCTAAATCTTAATGAAACCCAGCTGCTTTCGAGTTCTCCCAAAGTAAGCAGCTGGCTGTATTTTAGCTCATCCCAAGCGTAGCAGAAAGGTCCTATAATGTGTATAAAGCTTGAAGAGAACCACAGCAAAGGATTAAGAGTTGAAAAGACACTGAATCTTTAGAACAGAAGTGTTCTCAAGTGTGACTTTACAAAGAGTGTGCCAGATACTTTATCTTTCTCTGCATATGTTTTGAGGCTCGCACAATTTCTTTTCATTCAAGCATTTCTTGGTTTTAAATCTCAATAAAGAGCAATTCATGTCAAATGCCCAATTCCCCTTCCCCTTTTCCCATAATATGAGTCACATCTGTTTTAATTTCACACTCCTAGGAAAGTCTGAGGTGGCAGGCGAAGCTAGGGAAGGCTAAATTTATATGCAGCTTTCCTTCCTTGAAACAATCATAGGACACATGGCCGTGGAAACACAATGACCATGACTGTAGAGATACTGAAGGCTTCATTCACTAAGTTCCAGGGAAAGGGGGACGATGTCTAAGGGCACTAAAAGCCCATTACTGGGACATAAGAGGACCTTGAGCTAACAAAATTGGGAAAAGTAGAGTAAATTTATTTGTGTGCAGATGAGACATCTGTCTTCAGCTACATGCGGCTGATTCTGCAGCTGGTGGAAGTGGATGTGGGCCGCTTCCCACTCAACCACAGTGGGCATTGTTTCAATATGTGAAGCTTAAAATAACTGCCATGCTTGGTGCGTTTACTACTCACAGCCTGCCTGCCTCCTCACCATAGTACATTTCGTTATTGAAACTTTATACCCCAATTAGCAGTTTCCTCTTCGTCCCTTCCAAAAATCACATTGTATTTCATTTACTGAGCCTCACTTCCATTTCCACGTTTGCCAGCATTTGTGGAGAGAGGGAAGTTATTCCATTACCATCTGGCCCACATTAGATTAGAAACCAAGAAGAAGGTGACAGATTCCTACTGTGGAAACCACACTGCACTCTTGAGTTTCCCCGCCACTCTGTCCACTGGATTGCTGGAACTCAGAGGATGTTTAAAAGTTCTTTTTTTGTGGCTGTGAATCGGGGGGACAGGAGCAAAAATGTTGGCAGATAATTTTTTAATTAAAGGTAATTTTTTAAAAAAAATGTTGTTTGGATTGGAATAAAGAAAACTGATTCCTGCTGAGATCCCTATATTAATCGGCTGTAATAAGCAGTTAGCACTATTGTCTCACGGGAACAATCCCTGTTGTTTATCAACCTAGTAAACTGTGTCACTGTGCAAAGGGGCTTGCAGGACAACCTCACCTCTGAACAAGAATTCTTGTTTAGAGCTCTGGCCAAACGGTATGGCTCCTTCCAAGAGGCAAGAGGCCAGGTGGCCAGAGTACAGCCTTCCAGATGCCATTGGACTGTGATTCCCAGCAACCCTTAGCTAGCATAGCTAAGAATGAATAATGCTGGGAGTTGTAGTCCAGCAACAAACAGAGAGCTACATGTGGCCCAGCCCTGCTGTAGGCTCTGAGATCATTAACTGCCATTCAGATTCCCATAGGCGCAGAGTGTGATTCATTCTCACTAGAGTACTGTATATTTATTTGCTTTCTAGCTTGTTCCCATAGGTTTTGACCAGGGTCTTCCTATCTGTTTTGTAAATCTTGAAGCTGCTCCAAGCACATTTCTACCTCTCTTATGATTTTCTGGGGCCCCATTTTGCCTCCCGAGGATCCACATGGGAAGGTAGTGATTGTTGATGTGAGATAGAGGTTAGTTACATGTCTAATAGAAGATGCTTATTTTCATCTGTGAAATGCTAGAAGGATGTAGCATTGCCGCACAGCCAGGCTTGTTTCATTTTCATTCACCAAAGAATGGACCATAGCAAGGATTCCACCAGAATTCCAGAATTTCTTTCTATATCTCACCTATTCCAGAATCTATTATTAGTGAGCTCAGACATGAAGGTTTCCCTTGGTGTTTTTCCATCACTTCTCTGTGATTACAGATAAGACAAACTCTGCCTTGTAATATGGGAAGACTATTTTGGTCTTTCAGACATGTGACAAAAAGAAAAAAAATGCATAGAACCCCTTTGTAAGGCCTTGCAGTCTTCACGTCTCTTTTCTGCCGAAGTGTGCTAATAACTTGTCCTGTGAACAGGCACATACAGTACAACTGAGCTAGAGTAATTAGACTAAGTGCAAAAAAACTGTCACTTTTAAAACCAGATATCCTCCTTTATCTACTGTTTAAAAATACTTGCAAATAGAATGCACATTTGTCTTTTACATTTGAGTTCCTCTCATGATACACTGTCGAGCAGTGATTCTGAAATGTTTGATTCCCTAAAAGCAAAAAGCTGCTGTCCCTATGAAAACTGCACTGTCCTCTGAAACTATAAATTCTACCATTATAAGCACAACATGACTATATAGCAATTTGAATTTAAGGAACTAGTTTCCTCCCTCTGTGAAACCAGTTTCAACATTTTGACAGATATGCAGTATGGTTATTATTCCTTTTACTCCTAGACTCCACAGCTATTCTTGTCTGCCACACAACAAAGGTTGCAGCCTACCAGCTTTTCCCATCTCTTGAACGGAGTTGACTGCACTACGCAGACTGTTAAAGTAGGCTGCTGCCCTTGTGTGCTGTGGCAGAGGACTCTGTTCTTTTGTCCATATGGAAGTAAGATTCATCTGCCAATCCATTTGGCTTCTACATGTAAAATGGAAGGGGGGGCAATCTTGCCCTTTGCTTCAGACAGGAAATTCATTGGGAGCCCTGGTGAAATTTCTGCTGAAGCATTTGAGATCTCTGAAAAAAAGTTGGTCAAACACATTGGGGAGAGCTGCTCTTTTTTTACTTTTCCCTTTTAAATAATATGATTGTAAAAGAAACTAGAATCTTTGGAAGAGAGAGAGAGAGAGAGACTGTAACTTTAGTGAGGACTTGCCCAGATGGGATGCAGATGATCTTAGATAGCTCTGTGTATAGGACAACAGAACTATCTTTGTGTGTCTGAGTGCCTTTATCTTGTTTCTCAAACTGAAGCAGCCGTCAGCCATGCGGGCAGGAGGATTCTGGAAATTGTAGTTCAAAAAAGTACTGCACTGTACTTGATTCCTCTGAATTGTTTGCAATCCAAAACAGGTTTTTTTTAGCAATATGGGACTTGCAATGTCTTAATGTCTCTAAACTGCTTACCTATGATTCTATGTATGTGTCCCCTCTCCCGCCCCACTTTTCTGCTTACCACTTTGTGATATTTGTTGCAGGAGTGATTCGTGAGAGTTACCTCAAAGGGCACGATCAGCTAGTGCCTGTCACCCTCCTGGCCATTGCAGTTATCCTTGCCTTTGTCATGGGTGCTGTCTTCTCGGGGATCATAGTCTACTGCATCTGTGACCATCGGCGCAGAGATGTGACCATTGTGCAGAGAAAGGAGAAGGAACTGGTCCAGTCCCGCCGAGGCTCCATGAGTAGCGTCACAAAGCTCAGTGGCCTCTTTGGAGACAGTCAGTCGAAAGAGCCGAAGCCCGAAGCCATTCTCACTCCTCTGATGCACAACGGCAAACTTTCTACCCCAAGCAGTACTGCCAAGATGCTCATCAAAGCTGATCAGCATCACTTAGACCTAGCTGCTCTACCAACACCAGAGTCCACCCCAACACTTCAGCAGAAGAGGAAGCCTAGCCGTGGCAGCAAGGACTGGGAAAGAAACCAGAACCTCATCAATGCTTGTACGAAAGATATCCCCCCAATGGCATCACCCGTGATCCCCACAGACCTTCCACTAAGGGCTTCTCCCAGTCACATCTCGAGTGTTGTCGTCCTGCCCATCTCTCAGCAAGGCTACCAGCATGAGTACGTTGATCAGCCAAAAATGAGCGATGTGACACAGATAGCGATGGAGGACCAAAATGCCACTCTTGAGTACAAAACTATCAAGGAGCATCTCAGCAGCAAGAGCCCCAACCACGGGGTAAACTTGGTGGAAAACCTGGATAGCATGCCACCAAAAGTACCCCAGAGGGAAGCCTCACTGGGCCCCCCTGGGTCTTCACTCGCTCAGAGCAGTCTGGGCAAGCGACTGGAAATGCATTCTTCCACTTACAACGTGGACTACAAGCGAAACTACCCTACGAACTCGCTTACAAGAAATCATCAGACATCAACTCTCAAAAGGAATAATACTAATTCTTCTAATTCCTCCCACCTCTCACGAAATCAGAGCTTTGGCAGGGGAGACAACCCTCCTCCTGCTCCACAAAGAGTGGACTCTATACAAGTCCATGCTGCTCAGGGTCAGACCATGACTGTATCGAGGCAGCCCAGTCTCACCACGTACAACTCGCTGACCAGATCAGGGTTGAAACGCACACCATCGTTAAAACCCGATGTACCCCCCAAGCCTTCCTTTTCCCCGCTGTCAGCATCCATGAAGCCTAATGATGCATGTACATAATCACCGTGGGGTGGGGCAGGGCGGGGAACAGCAGGGGACCAGAGTATGTTCTTTTAAAGCCAGCATTTGGCAGCCACATTGATCGTATCAGCTGACCAGGAGGCTGCCAAACTTGAGAATATCCTGCTCTCTGGGAAAAGTGGAATATTTTTTAACCATCGGGCCATGCAGTCCATGGTTTTGCAACTGTAGGACCCACCCACCCCCCACAATGCAACAGGTCCTTACTCAAAAGACTAACCACAAACATTGAGCCAAAAGCACACACACGAATGATGACTGTGATAATTCCACTCTCAACTGCACAGTGCACCCCAGAACTGGAAAAATGGGTGCTTTGAAAGCAAAAAGAATAGGGAAAAGAACCACCAACAGCAGCAAAGGAATTCATTGATTAAGCTAACTCTTAACTGAACTGTGGCAGACTTTTACTATGTGCAGGTACTGTGAAATGCCCATCAGTGTTACAGCCATTTGGTTATAGCAGATTGCCATGTTGGGCCACAATTCTGTCATAGGTTTCTCTGCTACTTTTGTCTTTTAATGAATAACATGTGACTGTTAACGCAAGTAACTCCTATTATTTATTGTTCATCCTTTTTGATTTTTTTTTTAAATTCCTAAGGAAATTACTTCTGCATATCATCATATGAGCAGCTCTCTCAAGAAGGGAAAAACAATGACAACGACAACAAAATGCATTGAAAATTATGCCTATTTAACGTGAAACCCATTAACTGGAGTAATTAATACTCTTTTTATTTTTCCAATAAATTCACTGAGTTAAATAAGATGGAGGTGGAATTTTGAACTTTTGTGTTTGGACTCTCTGATCTCTTTCTGGCAAACAAAAAGCAAGGGCGGGGGAGGGGAGCATTGATTTCCATCTGAGTTAGTTTCACGGGCTGGCCTTCCCCGCCTCTGTGTCAAGCAGCAACAAAGCAGCCAACCTCCCTCCCACCAAGCCCTCCCCTCCTTAGAGCTCCTCTCATCCTCCAGTGATGTCCTACAGAGGAAGCTCTTTGAAAGCTGCACACCTCTGCCCCAGTAGCTGTGAACATGTTTTTTTTTGTCAATAAATAATATTGTTCTGTGAAAGCACCAGCTTGTTCTCTGCCATCTCATTTCACCCTTGCATGTGAAATGGCAAACAAAACAAAACAGCAATCCCACAAACAGTGTGAACTCATTTATATGCTGGCTTCTGCCATGCATATTGTTTTTTGGTCTTAGTGCACGGGTTTTTGTTTGTGGGACTACATCTGTGAATAGCCTATTTTCTTCCACATGTAAATTTGTGCCTTACACCCTCTGTTGTGCATATTTGTGAGCTGTAGTGTATACCACCTTGCCCTATAATAAATCAGATATTTATTTCTCCGTCCCTCAGTCATCCTCCTGGAGAACTGGGAAATGGGCAGTTGCCGTTCCCAGAAGAATGTTGTGATTACTGGAATAAACAACATTCTGACTTGCAAGAAGACAGATTGATAACCTTGCTCCAGTTGTTCCTGTGTTGTTTCTCCAACCATCTCGGGCTATTGATGCCAGTATAGATGCTGTACTGTGACCAGCATTTCCTTCAACCTGACTATTTTCACATCATTTCAGCTTAGTGATTATGTCCTTATTATTCATAACCAGCAAGACGTCACGAGTGGATTGTCGCCAAGTCCAGAGTGTCAGCTGGAGACAAGGTCTGTGTCTGGTGCACAAATCCTAGGCACATGTGTGGCAAACAGGTGGCCCATGAAATGAAACGGAAGTAAATAAGAAAGCAGGCTGGTTCCTGCTGTTTTACTGTTAACTCTTACAAGAAGGGCAAATCCAGTAGGGAGCTACAAAACCCTGATGTTGATTTGATCAGATCCCATTTGTTGGGTTGGAGAGGGCCTATGGTTGCACAGAGTGTGTGGGGGTATGTGTGTTTTGACTATGTTGCCGTTGCTTGTGCACAAGCATAGCTTTTGTTTTTAATCTGTTCCTATAACTGTGTCAACATGCTGTAGCAAAAAAAGAAAGAAAACAGACAAACAGGAAAAAAAAACCCAGAATGTGTGTGTTTTATATTGCCTGGACAGAATGTGTGGAAGGGGAGGGTGTTGTTTTTGGGTTGGACTTCTTTGGGGCAGGACTTTTTTTTTTAAAGAATTTTTTATATATATACTTCCTTTGGATTTATTTTGTTGGAACAGGGAAGGCATTTGAAGTTGTCAGAAACAAAAAGGAAAGTCTTTGTGTTGGTTAGCAGCGCATGGGTGGCCCATTCAGAAGGTCTGAAGAATCAAAACCAAAGTGGGTAGCAGGGGTGCCTCCCTATCTGCTCTTTTTGTCTCTTGCTCATTAACCTGGTTTGTTCACAGTTAGTGCCACTGTGCATATGAGAGTCTAAGCAGTGCTTCTGTTCAGGATTTTTGTTTTACTCCCTGCTGATTTTTTTCCTAACCTTCAGGGGATTCATCATGAAAGAAAAGGAGGAAGGCAGGTTTTCCCCTCCCCAGCTCAACCTCTTGGAGTCCCAAAGGACATGGTGCCACTTTGCTACATCTGAGCAAAGCACTGTGTCATAACAGAGATATGAATTATCACTGCCGCTTTGTGCAGGGACCTCCCTTGGTAATATAGAATACATCACGCCAACCACTGGGTTGACCTTCAAGTGCCCATTTTGTACTCCAATGTGCTTTCTGTTCAGAGCTTTCTCTGCCTCCCCACTTATTTACCTTCCCTTTGTGTGAAAAGGTCCTTAGACCTACGTGTGCCTTTGCTTTCCACCCTTGCTATACTCTGGTAGACACAACCAAGTCTCATTTGTTGTAACGTTGTAAAATATTATGATGTCACAGACCTGCCTTCATCTTCACGTCTCCCTAACATCTGATTCACATTTTAATGTATGTTGGGGTTTTTTTTTTAAAAGGAAAGTGGGAGAGGGGTAAGATTTTTTTAAAAATAGCACATGGAGGGGGAAAGGCAAGGGAAGAAAAATAAAGTCTCTTGATGATATAAAGTAATAAAATCAGACTGTTCTACCTTCAGTGTTGTCTCTGGATTCTTTGTTTCTTTGTTTTTTAGTACGACTAAAAGGAATGTACCAAGGAAGAGGACTGCTGATTTTTTAAAAAGTATGTTCCAATAACAGATGAATGATGTCCCTCTGTTACAGAAAAACAGCTTACAGAGAAATTCACAGGCATGACAGCACAGCAATATATATGGATAGAAGTCCAGAGGTCATTTGCAGTCCTGCAGCTTCAGAAGTCACTGGTGGAGGGCAACAGCAGCACAGAAAGGCTTCACTGCTTAGATAAAATCAAGCAAGAAGGGTGGCACTAAGCACATTCCTAGCCAGAGTTCAAAAGTGGTTTTTTTTTTTTATTTACAATAATAATATAGTTCCCAGAGGTTTGCTGCGGCGTTCTGGGAGCTGTCATTCAAAAAAAGAAAAGTGTTTCCAAGTTCTCATTCTAGCCATACTGACAGGAACAGGCAACTCCTGTGCACCTATTGACAAATGCATTCATCCCAAAACATAAGGAACATACTGTATCACACATAGAGAGCAGGCGAACAATAACATAACAGGAGGAAGTGTCATGGTTTCCACCTTCCACCAGAGAGACAGAGAAAAGGCAGCAGGTGAGAATCTTAGCAAATAAAGACACACACCCCAAAAGTGTCAGGCTACAGGCGATGTTGTAACAGTACAAGTGGGGTGGTTGTCGGTTTCAAACCTCTGTAGAATCAGCCTGCCACTGTTTTTCCACACTTCTCATCTTCACCATGATAGCCCGCTGAGATGATCTAGGAAACCTCCCCTCTCTGTACATCTCTGCTCATGCCCTCTCATGAAGGGCATGAGCATGATGGTGCCCTCCCTTCATGTCCCTCAGGAATGGGTGTTGGGAAAGAATAAAACGAATCTGTAGCCCTAATATTTCACTCCCCATAAAGGCAGGCTGCCATTTGCTCTGCTAGCGACAGCTGCCCACTTCCAAGGGCAGCTCCACACCGAGCACAGCTCTGAATACACTTCCACAGGCAAGCGTTTATAACAAAATGGCTTCAATGGACCAAAGGTTCATTTTGCAAGGAATTTATGACACTTAAGGGCCTGAATTGAATTGGTAGGCCCTACTATCACCCCTGAATCCATCTGATAGCCCCAGGTGGAATTACAACAGCAGTACACATGGGATTCAGCATCTGATTCAATGGATTAACAGCTGAGGTTAGGAACTGAGTTTTGGCCAAAGTTGGACTTGGAAGTATTTTCTACGTTACCTATCACCTTGTTCCCAATTCAATATAATTGATGCTACAACAATGGACATTTGCCATGTCATAAGCTAGTGTGGAGAACCCCGTACATGCTGTAATAATTTAACATTGGCGTGGTAAGCATACGTTAGAGTTTGTTGAGTACATTTGTTTTTGAAGGACCAGGGCATTGGGTATGCCATTCCTTATTATATGTCTAAAGTATCCCAAAGCATTTGGCAGTTTCATATATTCAGAAAAGTATGACTGAGGAAAGATTATTATGGTTCCAGAATACTACCTATCTTCACAGATGTTGCCCCCACATGTTTGCAGCAATTCCCTCTATCAGAATTTTGGAAAGCTTTAGCCAAACAAACAAACAAAAGTCCTCTCAGATGTCTTTAATCACTTGGACATAATGAATCTTCATGATGGGGGAAGTGGTCTGGTAGTCTTCCTGTACATTATATCCCATACAGGGTGCCTCTCAGGAAACTACATGGGGAGAGAAAATATCCTTCATATATCTTAGTATCTTTCACTTTTCTTTAGAGGAAATGGGTTTTCCATGCCTTCCATTTATAGGCTATAGGTAGTAAGGAAAATTACAAGGCCAACTCACAGATGCTCGATTTGGGAAGTACCTCAAAACATTAGGCTTCTCTCACAGGCCACCACCAGCTTATAACTGTATTGGCTGGAAAAGCTGCACTAAGATGCTTATGTCATTTTGCCCAAGCTTCGAAAAAAACATAGCCATGTAGTCCAAGGGAAAAATCCAGAAACAAGGGTGGGTGACATCTTCTTTAGACTTGCAAAAAAGGAAAGGAAGAAAAGCCACATGGTCTTCATATACAATCCAAAGACAAGGGTAGATGATACCTTTATTAATAATAGTAATTGTGTGCTATCAGGCCAATTCTGGCTTACAGCAACCCTTTTCAGGGTTTTCTAGGCAGAAGTAGTTTGCCATTCCCTTCTTCTGCGGGCACCCTGGGGCTGTGATGCTTGCCCAAGGACACACAAGCTGGCTCTTATGAACTCCCAGCCTCTGGCTCCCCAGCCAGATACTGTACCTAGCTCAGTTCTAGATCTCCAGGCAGGTTCTACACCAACTCTCAACTGAGCCCACCTTGTGAGAGTATTGTGCAGGTCAGTGGAGATCTGAACTCTATTCCCCTCCGTCTTTGCCCAGAGGTCTAATTGCTGCATCACTCTGGCTTTTGCCCTTCAAAGTGGCATATTCATTTTGACTGTCCTATGTTACCCCAGTTCACTCTCAATTCAATACACACTAAAAGCTAGAAGCCTCCAAATATGTAATCTCCGTATGATTGTTCATTTGGATTTTAGACTGTTTTCTCTGGATAATTTAAAACTTGTATGATGCTCTGACAGATTCAAATCCTGTGTTTAGCAAACAAGTTGTACCTTTCTGAATGACGAAATGGTGAGCCAAATATCTGCTATCACAGTATTAGGCTTTTTCAGAATAGGGGTGTTGTTCTGTTTTTCAAAAAGAAGCAAGATAATCATTTGGAAACATCTTGCTATCCCAAGTGTTTAAACAGCTTCAATCATTGCTTTGAGTGCAATGCAGAAATAATGTTAATGAAATCAAAATCTGTGAAAATGTCAGCTCAGCAATGACACTAAAATCTAGTCTTACAATTTGACTTGTCTGGGACGGAATACAGGTTGATTTTACAGAGGATAAATGGGGGTAAGGAAACAATACAGTAACCCGTGTGGTACCCTGGACACCTACAGAGCACCTATGGGGACAATAAAGAATATGCAATGAAGCATATCAGGTTACTAGCCCTCCAGACAGGAACCTTCCACCTCCAACTAGTAGGACACCATAACCCAAGAAAGTTTTCTGATCTGGAATGGGCAAGGATATGAAAACACACAGAAGGCTGTTTACAAAGCGGGTTGACATGTGAAGAGGATTCCAGATGAGAAGTCTGTTATTGGGACTTGACAGGCAACAATTAAGCATCTTTTACAGTTTCTCATTGAGGCAATTTGGCTTTGGAAGACAGATTAGGGTGGAGGAAAGCCAGTCGTTCAGTCATTAACCCTGTACCACTTGAAGGCTCCTGAAGAGGATAAACTGTTTCCTGGGTCCCAGATCCAAACATAACCAAATTATTAGACCCGCCATGATTAACTGGGATCCCAGAAAATAGTGAGGCCCTCCCTGAGTCCTTCACAGCAAGCATCTGTGTTTGTGAGTGTCTTCTGTCATTGCTCTTGAGTCATGTAGGATGCCCTGAAACGTTACAGCAAATTGAAATGA
The DNA here is from genome assembly GCF_051106095.1 of Pogona vitticeps. Taxonomy (NCBI): domain Eukaryota; kingdom Metazoa; phylum Chordata; class Lepidosauria; order Squamata; family Agamidae; genus Pogona; species Pogona vitticeps. Next base: position 255,764,662 of record NC_135784.1, read on the forward strand.
TGTTTCCTACTACCAGATAACTACTGCCAGAGAAGACTGAAGGGATTCTGACTGTACAAGTCGGGCCACTCAAAGGCATTTTGGCCAAGGCCACCATAAAACTGGAACCAATTCTGAGAATGGAAATACAGATAGCTGATCCATCTGCTAGACAGGAACGCATCCCTAAAGGATAGTTAAGAGGAAGTGCCAATGTCATTATCAAAGACAGGCTTCTTCTCCATCCCCCTGTCTGAAAACATTTTCTGTGGAGACATTACTGCCCTCTGCTGAGACTTCCATTTATCCTGCAAATGGTCTACAGGAATGTTTCATAAGTGGAGGGATAAATGAAGGAAGAGAACGTGTGCATGATGAAATATGAAGCATTTTCTTCTTTCAAAGGCTAAAAGGATGTCACCACAAGAAATGAATTATTCAGCACTATTATGGTGGATTAATTCTTCACATTTGAATAGGTGGGGCAAAGGAACTAGCAGGAGCAAAGCAATGGGTCTTTGAGCTTTTTAATCAATGCAGTGGCATAAGATTCATTGTATTAATGGTCATCATGATCTCCTCATTTACAATGTCATTTTGAAATATGAAAGCTCATTGCAAGCCAGCATACATTTGCATAATATACTAGGCTATTAAGGGAACAAAACTGTTTTATATAAAGTGATCCAAGTCCATCGTATTGTACCCACCTGTGCCCTTCTGCCAATGGAAGGTACCCCCTTGGTATAAAGGGCTTTTTCTCCTCCCTGTAGCCCTTTCCATAACCCCAAACATACTCCAGAAGCTTGGGGACCCTCTGGAATAGTTTGGAGCCAAGGGAGGTTGCAGCAGAGAGGAAAGAAAGGGCAAGTCTCATTGTCCAAGATCATGGTCACCCATGCAACATTGAGTGGAACCTTGTGATCCTTTGCTGGACGTCTTGCAGTTGGGTTGACAACTCTGAGTAAAGATCAGAGATGTCAACATGATATGCATTAGAGTTAGTCAAGTCAATTCCAGTCAGCTTGCTAATAATTTTTGGAATCTAGCATAATGGAACAATAGAGAAACTATAATAGGGGGAAGCACTCATTTATTCCTGCAGGAAAGCTACACCGGGTCCAATGCAATAAAAACAGCAAAGAATTTTGTAGCACCTTAAAGACTTGGATGTATTACAGCGTAAACAGTCCTGTTGTTGTTTTTACATGCCTTCAAGTCAGAACTGACTGACAACAACCCTAACAGGGTATTCAAGGTAAGTGAGATATTTAACCAAAATTAAACTTTTAAATATGCACAGAAGCATGTCCAAAATGTGGCACCTAGATTGCTAACTGGGGCTGGTCACAGGATCACATGGCCTTGTAATGGCAGCTCCACTAGCTGTCGATCCATATCCAAGCAGAATTAAAAGTACTGATCCAAACCTAAATGACTTGGGTCAAAGCTACTGCAAGAACTGGCATTTTATCATGAGATTTTGTGGACAAGTCCATTTCCTCAGACCTTTAGTGGAACTCTTGAAATTGGGTTTATATCTCTGAGTAAAGATAAAAGATGTACAGGAATGTGGACTTGTCCATGAAAACTCATATTAAAATAGAGCAGTTAGTCTTCAAGATGCCATGGTTTTGTCTTCTTTTTTAAATTTTCCTTTTGGTTTTTGCCTGATATGCTAGCACAGACTAACATGGCTACCTCTTCTAAAACTACTGCGATGGAAGGCATGAGATATTTAAGGAGTAGTTTTACCATTTCCACACTCCCAGTGAGTTTCCATGGCTGAATGGGGATTTGAATCCAGGCCTTCTGCATCCTAGTCTATCATTCTATCCACTACACTCACTGGGTGTACAGCTGGCAGGACAGCTCAGTGGTTTAGGTATCTGGAGCGTGCAGAGATGGAGTTTCATGAGTCATGACTTGCTGTCAAGTCTGACTTAAGTCACATTGGCAATAATTCTCAGAATCAACCTGAGAATTTTGGGGAGGACTCGCAACAGGACTTGCAACTCGGACTCATTTGTCTGAGTTGCATTGCCAAGTCTGTATGGGCTTCCCTACTTCCAGCTGCTGCCACCACCCCTGTCCATCACCACCATCTTCAGAGGCAGCAGACCTGGCTCTTGGAAACAGGACTGCTGCTTCTGCCCATGCACGCAACACTTAGCTGATAGGCCAGCTCCTGCACAGAGGCAGGGGCTGGTTCCAGGAAGAGAAGTCAGCCCACTGTCTCTGCACATACATCAGCCTGTCAGCTGGACAGCACATTTCTGGGCAGAGGCAGCAGGCCCAGCTCCTGGAAAGGAAGCCAGACCACTCTCTCTGCACATGTGCCAGCCCAGCTTCCATGTCTACACATGCACCCCTTGGGGACAGGTCTATTGACTAGAGACTCAGACTCAAGCAGAGGCTTGCTTGCTTGCTTACAGCTGACAAAATTATTTTAGGTTCATAATGTTTCCCAGGGATTTCTGTATTCTTTAATTTAATTGTACTAGTTCTTATTCATGGATGTCTTGTAATTTTAACTTGAATACACCTGATTGCTAACTGTAAAATGAACAAACAAAAGTTGTTTGCTTCTTTTCTATTTTATTTAGAAGGCAAGCAACATTTAGTAGTAGTATCAATTATTTATTTATTTAAAATATTTACCGTATATGCCATCTTTCACCTGATGTATCCAAGGTGCCTTACAGTATTAAAAAGATAAATTAAAAGCCAAATACTAAATTATTACAATATTTTAAAAGCATTAAACAGATATCATATCAAAACTCATAATAAGAACAATAATAAAAGCACAAGTAAAACACAGAATAAAATGCTCCCTTAAAAAAAAAATCCCTTGGTCAACCAGTCATTTAAACAAAAGCCTATGCAAATGTATGTGAAAGTTACAAAAATATGTTTCAAAAGCAAAATCAATGAATATATTTAGTCCATGCAAAATATATAATGGTATGGTCTAAACTAAAACTTAATGAAATAGAGAGATAGTATGTATAAAGTGCAATGAAAAATATCTAAAACAATTTAAAATGACTTTTAGTAACACAAAATTGACTTTGATGCATCAGAGGATGAATGATGAATCTCTGAGGTTAAACTTTTGTTACAAAACATCATTAAGAAAAATAGTGTCAATTCTACATTTCACATTAAAAATGCTTCAAAATAATACTCATATTAAGATACAGAATTTATAATAAAAGCAAAAGAAAGCATTGCATGAGTAACATGATTTGGTGTGGCAGTGAATTAGCAAAAATTGCTCCTCGCACCATCATAAAGTCTGTATTTTCATTTAAGTACTCTATTAACGTGTCCCTTGCTGCTTGGGAGGGTGATACACTCCATGGTTATTTATAGTCTTAGGTTTTTGTTTATCTAACTTGCTACAAAGCAGCAGTTATATCTGCTTACAAGCAATGCTATCACTTTATATATTTTTTTGCTTATTAGCACTAACAACAGCTTAAAAGCAGTAATATAAACAATGATGTGTCATACTTCTGCTTGTGACTAATATGTGTACAGTATTTACATTAATTGTCCATTAGATTTCTGGGTTGCATTTTAACAAGCAGAGTAGCAACCAAAGTAGCAATGAGATTTGTTAACTGTTTCTGAATGTTACTACATTTTCCCCCTTTAATGTTTATTACATATCAAGTGTATTCAACAATCCTTAGTTGGCAAATATATATTTGAAGATCTCCAAAATGAGACTCTAGCATAACAAAATATATGCAAATACAATTCTGTGATTACAGCCATTCTGAATTATCCTGCCTCTTCTAATGATGCATTTGTTACAGTATAACCCCATTGTCGTGTAGGTGCAGAACATTTTAAAAATGAGGTGAAAAGATCATAAAAGGCAGATAACATTTTCATCTAAACTCAAATCCATCTATTGAGTTTCATCTAAACTGAATAAAAAAAGGTGTGGCAATTCATCTACCAGTGGAAAATAACACTTCATTAAATAAACAGAGTGAGATCTAGTCCACCAAAACTAATTATGCAATAAATGTGTTTGTCTTTAAGTGTAATGACATTGGGGCCAAATTGAGACACGCTGAGAGGCTTCATTATGTAAAATTCAAGAGGCCTCATAACATTACCAAAAGTCTGTGAAGATTGTACAAAATACTGGTAAGGCCACACCTGGAGTACAGTATTGCATACAGTTCCAGTCGCCACACCTCAAAAAAAAACAAAACATAGTGGAATTGGAAAAGGTGCAGAAGAGAGTGACTAAAATGATGACTAGGCTGGGGCACCCTCCTTACTGTATGTGGAAACACTACAGCGTTTGGGACTTGCTGTCCTTATTATGCCAATATCAGCGCTTTCCCTTCTTTAAGTTGCTATTCTTGAAATTACAGGCATTGCAGACCACTGGGTTCTAACCATCTTAGTCAACATAATTACTCTTATTATCATAACAGCAGTTTGACAGATTCTGATTGCATTTTATGTTACAATAGGTGCAAAAGCAGTGGAAATTCCTATTAAAATTTCTACTAGTGCATCAAACCGCTATTACTTGCAGATCCTGGAAAGGTGAATGTTTACAGTTTAAAGGAGATTATCTGAGAAGAATATAAATATAGGGAGACAGGAGACACACATTCATCTGTTTTATCAACACAACAACATATAACACCACATAATGCACACCGGATACTGACGAACATGTAGCAGCAGCAAAAGCTAACATGGAGAACATGAATTTTCCTCCATAGATTGGTTTAGCTGGGTGAGCACTTAAAAGTAAGTTTTTCCATAGGTGTAGACTTGGATGCTCTCAATATTTGAAGTATTTTGTACATATGAACTCTGGTATGATGGTAAATGGTTGTCTGATTTCATTCTGGTATTAACCCTTCTTTTGGGATAAATGTTAACTGTGACTGTCACAGGGTTCTGATTTTTCCCTAGTAGTTTATAAAATTCTGTAGGATTCTTAGTTCAGACATCAGACTCTCTGACCTGATCTGACAGGTGGTTTCCTTACATCCATCTCAGTTTGTTACCCATAACTACCTTATTTCTGTTGGGAAGACACTCAAATTATTCTGATGGAAACACCAACCTAGCATGGAGGGAAATACTGCTATGATGTTGTTTCATGTGCATTTGCTTTGCTGCTGAATGCATGTTCCCTGAACAATAGGATAATCTAAAAAACATTAATAGGATAGAAAGCTGGAGGAATTCTTTAAGAAGCAGTTCACCTTCCCATTTTACTAGACCACATTTCAATAATTAGGGTTCCAACTATTTTTAACAGCAGTGGTTTGCAGAAATGATTTCCCCATACCTCAAAGCCCCAACAGCTTCCCCACAATGAAAGGAGTTCCATGGAAACCTCAAGATCTTGGGGAGAGGGTGGTATTCAGCAATGTTTTATCTCTGAAAAGCTGGTGTGGCTGATGACATCATCTGCCTTACGCAGCACAGCTGCATATCACCCAATGTGTTTTGTGTGGAGTTATATGCATCAGGATGTGGTGGCGCTGCTGGTAAAACCGCAGAAGCCTCTGTGCTGCAAGGTCAGAAGGCCTGCAGTCATAAGATTGAATCCATGCGACGGAGTAAGCCCCCGTCACTTGTCCCAGCTCTTGCCAACCTAGGAGTTCGAAAGCATGCAAATGTGAGTAGATAAATAGATACCACCTCGGTGGGAAGGTAACGGTGTTCCATGTCTAGTCGTGCTGGTCAAGTGACCACGGAAACTGTCTATGGACAAATGCTAGCTCTCTGGCTTGGAAACGGGGATGAGCACTGCCCGCTAGAGTCAGACACAACTGGACTAAATGTCAAGGGGAACCTTTATATGCATCATGACACTGAGTTTATCTGCTAAGATTACTAATTTGTTCCATTTTCTGCTTTGTTTGGCAAGGATGTTTTTCAGACAAATATTAAAGCTATAATCACATGTTTTGCACAGAAAAAGAAGGATGTGTTAGACTTATCCTCATGAATAAAAACAGGTGGATAGTCATCCAACCTCCTGACTTCATAATTTATACAGTATAAGTCTGTAGGGAAAGGCTATAATTGGAGTCAAAGTAAGTGAGGTGAAAATTGCTAGGTAGCATGGCCATCTGCATCTCTTAATTAGACACATTCTTTGCCAATATTCAGACTTTAGATTAGCCACACCTTTGGGACATTTTATCTGCCAGTCTAAGAAGATTGTTCTATATGTAGAACGATGCCACAATGAAAGATTGAGTAAGTCTCTTGACAGTCAGCTAATGGTTAACATTTAGAAAGCAGAGACAAAGTATGATTTACTGAGATCATGGTCGCATCTACTTAGTGTTCCATGACAAACTCTATTAAGCAGAACAGAGTTGCTGTTAATTCAATTAAATGAGTTGATTCTTTTGCAGGCCAAGATGCATTTAGGAGTCCCAACGCTGGCGTGGACATCATAGCTGACAACCTTTCAGCCAGAACAGCAGAAATATATATAATTAAAGGAGGGAGAAAAATCAATAATTCTGTTTTAGCTAGAGGCCCTCAGAAATACAGCTGAATCCTGAAACAGATGGAAAGCACAATAAAGCTGACCATAATGGGCAAGTGCAACAAGAATAGATAATCTGTGTTATCCCTAATACCTAAAGGCCATTTTCCACGGCATCAATACTCACTTCGTGTTATCCCAGAGTGTTTCTACCATCTTTTGCTGTGAAAAGTTGAAACTGAGTGAAGTCTGGACCCCATCATTCATCTGTAGAACTGACTCCCGCTTCTTGATTTTTCTTCTATGATACAGCATCACTGGATCTATATCCCTATTTTTATTTAAAAGGAATTCTTCATTACATCTGGTTTTTAAACTACCCCCCAAAAAATGGGAGAGTTGGCAACAGTCATAAGTCATAGAGTTTATGAATGTCGTGAAAATAGCTTACACAAAATCTCATTTGACCAACAGACATGCTTAACTAACTGCTAAGCCGTGCTATACCTTAGAACAAGGGATAAGTGTATCTTAAAGTTTTGATGTTCTTTCTTGGGAATATGTGCCTTAAAGCAAATTCTTGTATGGCTAGAATAGCACTAGCTTTCTTACATCTATTCATTTCTTCACTATTATTAGTGTCTTGCCTTTCATAATTATCCAAGAGTGGATAGCAGTATCGAAACAACACAATATAACACAACTAACACATGGCATTCTCGACAGCTGTTCCTGAACTGTGGGAGTCTCTTCCAAGGGAAGACAGGCAAGCTTTTTATCTTGGCTGCTCGCTCACTGGCTACCCAGACAGACTCTTGTAATGGATGGGTGTTGTACTTTTTCACCTATGCATTTTAAAACTCTTTTTAGTTCAATAGTGTTTTCATTTTATAATTTGGTTGGCATGATCTTTACCATCTCTTAATCCTGTTGTAAGATGCCTTCAGTTCTAGTTTTGATGGAAAGGAGGGTTATCTGCAAAATAAATAAATAATGTTAATAGGAATTAGCAGAAAGAGACAAATATAGAAGACATCCAGTCATAGTCATTGCTGCTCACAAATATCTAAGTAGGCAGCTGAGCCTCCACCTGAATGATGTAAGCAATCCTGACACTACATGAGCTTCTTTGACCACCACCACAGAAGTGCCTTTTTTTTTAACTGCTTGATGGACGTCTACCTAATGGTGAGGCAAAGAGGTGGGTCTTTCCTTTAGGCATTTAGACAAGGATGACAAGATGATAGCATTCCACAGATGAGATTTCATATCTCCCCACATTAGGTTATAAAGTTAAAGGCCATCTTAGTGTAATCATTTTTAAAATGAAAATTTATTCCAATTCAGTTATATTGTCTGTATTTTTCCTACCAAACTGCTCAACTATATTTTCTTTTTAAAAACATCTTCCATATATACTTGGGTGAAAATCCAGAAATCAGACTAGTATACACTCTATGAGTTCTGTTGCAAGCATTCTTCTCTTGCCTTATCTGTGACTGTTAGAGGAGGGGGGAACTCCTAATAGTGAGATCCAATGGATTCAACTGCTTCAGAGGGTGGAGATTTTTAAGTGTCCATTGGTCGGATGCTTTAATTGTGGATTTTCCTGCACTGAAAGCCCCCCCCCCCCAAATGCTATAATCCTAATCAAAAGAGATGTATATGTCCAAATGACCCAGCAGGCAGACTCAGTCTTTATCTTCATTATTTCTTGGTTTAATTTTAAACAATACTAATTGCGTTTTTTTAATTAAGCCAACAAGTTATAAAGATACCAAAAGTTACAGGCGCAATCACAAACAAATTTCTAAGCACAGAAACCGGTAAATCCCAGAAGATTTCAGGGTCAGTGATTTTTCAGCATCCTTTAGACATACAACATTAGTAACTGAATTCATTTTAGAATTAAAAGGTTAAGAAAAGGCCCAACAGGTTCATTCAGCAGGTTTTTTACACCTGGTAGAAGTGAGTGCAGGACAAATGCCACACATACTTCAATCAAAAGAACACATTTTTCTTTCAGCTTCCAGACTTTATCCTTGTATGTGAAAAATTACAGGCATGACCTCCACATATACAAAAAATGAACAAAGGTCAGTCTCCCCTCTTCTTCTGCAATCTCTTTTTTAGTAATAGTGAGAAATATATCTACTCCTTTCTAAGAAATGTCTTGATACAGAAACTCTGATGGTACCCAAATTGCCTTGTTTCAGGAGACCTGATAAAATCCTTTAGGAAAACATTTAAATGATTCCCCCCAACCCCAGGTTTCAGTTTCTCTGAATGAAAAAGACAGATGTGTTCTTTTTTTTAAAAAAATGAAATGAAATATAAGACAGATAATGCGCTTTCTTTTATATATGCTTCAGAATAAGAACATAATCTTATCTTTTTTCAGCAAATATAGTCTAAAATGTTTAAGCTTTTGGTATGTGGAATCATCTTCATTGGTGCGTCAAATTGGAGACCAAACTCCCCCCCCATTACTCTTAATACTGCTTAGAATCACCCAGGAAGCAATGTTTTATGAGATAGGATGGTTCAAACAATTTTGCAAAGAGCAGGAGACAAAGAATTCATTTTACACTAAACTGGTTTCCTTGGAAACACAGAGAAAAAATACAACATGATGTCTTTTAGAGGTAGTTCAAGGACCTCTCTAGCTGTCTTCTGATACAGCATATTTCCATCTGTTTCTCTCTTTAGATCAAACAAGGACAGAACAATATTTTTAATACAATGTCACATAATCTGCCAGTACCCTTCCCATAGAACCTTGTACTTTTAAAATAAAATGAGACATGCAAATATTCATTTTGAAATAAACAATGTGTTTCTTGTGACAATTTAGATTCTGGATAAACTAAAGACATACAATTTGAAAGATTGTCACTATTTTCTGAAAGTGAGATCAAAAGCTGTTCTGATGATCATCAAGCCTAGTATTGACAAGTGTTGTTATGAAGGAAATGAACAATTGGAATTTTGTACTTCTCCAAATCTTGACTTCCAAAGTGAAATTCAATTTAGTTCTTTACGTACTAGCAACTTTTCCATCTTCTACGTACAAATCATCAATCTGAATACATCAACTGGGAAATACTGTTTACTTCAAGAAGCATTTTATCCCCCATATTCCAATTTCCCTCAGCACCAGCCAGCATGGTCAAAGATGAAGGCTGCAGTCCAAACACATATGGGATGTGGGGCAAAACTGACTGTTCCTGATCTAAGTTCATCTCTTATAAATTCCGTTGACACAATCTGGAATGGACATTTTAAATAGTTACTGTCCTAATCCATATTTTTTCAAATTGTGGTAAAAATAGATCCATTGTTTCCCAAGATAAATTGTTTGCTACTTATGCCTTCTCACAGATAAATTTGGACATATTTATCTCATACATGAGATTTGCTTCTGGCATTCGTCTTGCCACAGGATGGCCATGTGCCATAGTTTGAAAAAGGACTACAATGTGGTCTGGCTCTTGCCTGGCTCCAATCCTTCTTGGAGGACCATCCCCAGAGAGTACAGCTTGGGGAGAGTGTTTCAGCCCCGTGGAGTCCCAATTGTGGGGTTCCGCAGGGCTCGATCATCTCCCCAATGCAGTTTAACATCTATATGAGGCCGCTGGGTGGAGTCATCAGGGGGTATGGGGCTTTATGTGATCAATACGCTGACAACACACAGCTCTACATCTCCTTTTCACCTGCTTCAGTGGATGCCATTCTGTCTCTTCAGCACTGTCTGGGGGGCTGTACTGCAATGGATGCAGGGGAATGAGTTGAGGCTGAACCTGGACAAGATGGAGGTCTTGAGGGTGGGTGGCCCCTCCATTAGCTGCTTGGGAAACTCCCTCTCTTTTGGGGGGGTGACTCTCACTGTGAAGAGTGAGATTTGCAGCTTGGGGGTACATCTGGACCCAGCGCTCACCATGGAAACCCAGATGGTGTCAGTGGTCTGCTCCGCCTATTACCATCTATGGCGGATTGCCCATCTGCGTCCCTATCTTGATGTTGGAGCCCTCACCACTCTGGTCCACCCTCACTGGCCTTCCCTCCCATCAATACTTGATTTTTCTTTTTATTTAGTTTTCTTTATTTCTTCCCATCTTGAGCAATGTTAATCTTGTTAATTTAAATTGTTGTTTTAACTGTATATGTATATTGTTTTATGAATGATTTTATGTAAGCCGCCCTGAGTAGACTTTGTCTAAAAGGTGCGGGATAAATAAATAAATAAATAAATAAATAAATAAATAAATAAATGTATGTCTGGGAACCATTTTTTTTAAAAAAGGAGATTTCTGCAAACTACCACAAGAAGCGAGTGCAGGGACCCTGAAGCTTCTATCAGGAGTTAGCACATGATAGCAGACTGAACAGATACATAACTTTGTCAGCACCTTCCCCATTATGATAAGATGCATTGCAGTTTTTCCTGAATTTCCAGAGATAAACAGATGGGGAGAAACAGCAGGAGAGAGACAGAGTGGGAGGGCTACTTTATACTGTGACCAGCTCACCTGGCTAATCACTGTTCCCACTCTCTAGTCCTTTTTGTTGGGCTATTCTTCAGCCCAAGACCTAAGAGTCAAACTGATTCAATTGTAAAAGAAACAATAATGCATTTTATTTTATGAAACATAATGATTACGTGGCACAATTCTTTGTTATGCAGTGTCTTGTGTTTTAAAGAACCAGCTTTCTAACTATAACAAGTGCTTCCTTAATAATGTAATTATGATAGCAATTCTCTTTTCAAAACCCACACCACTATGCTAGTAAACTATGTATCAACCTCCCTCCAGCCCTGTCTGACTGTTAACTCTCATTTGGAAACTTTCACCCTCAGACTCCTTTTTCCTTCCCTTGAACCTACCTGGAGAGTTGTGATTGGCTCCGCCCTGGCCAATCAGCTTCTCCTTGCTCACGCTGAGTGAGACTGCCCGTGACATATGCCATCCGAATCCTCCATTGAACCTGTTTTTCACAAGGTGTAGCGGGGACTCTGTTCTTCAATGTCAAGATGAATCAGGATGCCAGAAGTGTAGCAGAATATCAGGCACCCTGGACTCTATACAGACGAGGGCTTGAAAGATTGTTCGTGCTGCTACTCCAAAAACTGCTCAACCACTGGCCATACTGGAGCTACAGTCCAAGAGAAACTTTCCCAGGCAGTGCTATAGATACAGTATATGGAAATATAACAGCTTGTCACCATGTAACCAGTGCCAATGCTTAGCAAGAGGACTTACTCTGTCTGTCATATGACCCCTAATATCAAACGTCACATTGCCTCTGGAAATGCTCATAGAACTGCATTAACATAGATGCATAAAAGGTGTCTATATAAACTGCATAAAACATGCCTGCACCAAGACTGATTATTCATTAAAACATAGACCAGGCCAGCAAAACCAAACATATTGACAGTTCCTTGTGATTTTATGCACATGATCAGGTCCAGGAATCCATGTGCCCATAATCAGCCCATGAATCCACACAGCTGTTTGCCACAGACCTGGGGAACAAGGCAGCAGAACCAAGGAGGAATGAAACGATAAGAGTGGCTGCCTCTACTTGCAACTGAACGTGGCATATGCCATATTCATAAACTCCCCCCATCCCCCCCCGATAAAACAAAAACAACACCAAAAGCAACAACATCTAGCTCATAAATACTCCTTCCCTCCAAAGAGGCACCTTATATGCAGCCGTTATTGATTTTAAGTCTGCCTTCGATTTTATCCCAAGTAATAAACTTTGGGCCAAATTTGACTCTACGAACATAGAAGACGACTGTATGAAAATACCCACCCGAGAGTCCTCTGTAATTCAGCTGGAGTTCTATCTAATCCAATCCCAGTTTTAAATGGGGTCAAACAGGATTGTATACTGCTGCCCACCTTGTTTAACTTCTATACTAATAGCATAGTTGAAGATTTATCTAAGCCTGAATTTCATTCCCCCCCCAAGCTGCACTTATGTCATTTATCAATGCTGCTTTATGTGGATGATGCGTTTCTACTCTCATTAACATGTGAGGGAGCAGGAACTTCCGGCTTGACGCCGCAACGAGACAGCAGCAGGAGGACAGAGCTCTGTCCCCTGGGCTGAAATTCTGACCTGCTTGGTACACCATATGGTGTCGGAACCACCCCGGAGAGGTGGTGAACTGGGGGGGAAGCCTGTTGATCACGGGGGAGACGGAGGTCACCCCCGTTCGATCCAGGAAGCTCCCTAATCAGCCAACGGGCAGAAACAAGCAAACCTTTGCTTGCAAGTCGTCGGCAGTCGACTAATAAGAAACAACAATCAAGCGATACAACATCAACGTTACTACGGGTGAGATAACTAATTGCTTGTGATTACCCCTGGACAATGCAATTCCTATATATAGGAAAAAGAATCTTCTATCACTCTCATGAATCATTAGCGGCAGATAGTCTGGAGAGAGGATAGTTGATATGAAAAAATAATATGAAGATTAATTGGATTTAACTACTGTGCTCATTCAAACACATCTAAAAATACTTTAAGAACATTATAATTTGGTGTTAAAGAATTTTCTCATAAGTTATTACTAGACAAGTTTTGACTCATATTTTGTCTACTTGAACTCTTTTGGCATAACGCCTAGAAACACTGACCTTGAACACTCCACGGCTGTTTAAGGTTTGGAAGTCTGTTTATTTATCTCTGACTTTTTTTATGCCTGGCTGGAAAATTAACCCTAAAGTGGATTTTTCTTTAAACAGTACCTTGGCCCAAAGTGAACCTTTTGGAACTATCTCCAGAGACTTGGAATCTCAGTTTTGGATGATGCAGAAATGTGGGAATTAGGCTACCAGGACATGGCTACAAACACAGAATTGAACTGTAAGACTTGGTGCTTCTGAATCCTGGTCCAGGCCTATTTAGCCAAACTAGATCTTCTGGAACAGCCCCGGGAGCTGGAAGTGCTTGTGTTTGACTAGCTGGCATAAACCCGTGGAAATTAGGCCATCAGGCCACGGAGACAACCATTGCATTTTACATCGAACTGGACTGTGAGACTTGGGGGCCTTGAACTTTTGCTTAAGCTTGTGGGCATCTGGAACAGAATGGCACAAGGACAATTTTGGGAGGAAACAAAATCTACCCTTCAAACAATACTATAAATAGTGAGATCCCGCTACCAAGAGGCAATATTATCCAATCAACATTTGGAAAATTATAGTCAACAAGCAACTGGGAACAACGAAGAAGAAAATGAGAGTGTGCCAGATGACGTATGCCAACCAAAAGAGGAGCTGGAGGAAATTAACCTAAAAGAAAACTCAATTTTGGGCCAGAGGAGAGTACTAAGGGAAGACAAGGGGACAAAAATAGTAAAATTAACCAAAAAAAGCCTGGAAGATCCATCGAAGATAGACCAAGTGCTTAAAGAGCTAGTAGACATAAACCAGATACACAAAATAGTTTCAGAGGGCATGAAAGATGGCATAATGCTTAGAGATACAAGAACACGAAATGAAAATAGGGAAATGAGAGAGGGAATTACTTAGAAAGATGAAAAAGGGAAAAACGAGAAGGGCCCCCTTAATGTTGGAAAACATGTATATATTTAACATCAAGAATTGTAAAAGGGTATACTGTATTCTTTATATTAAAAAGTAGAATTAAATTGAAATAAGGGAGCCCTAATCAGGATAAAGAGGTAATATGGTGGTTTTCCATTTTAGGTAAACTAAATTAGATATAAAGCTGGAGTATGGATCTGGAACTACCTTTAATAAGAATGCTATTAGAAGACTTGAGAATATTGTATATTATGAAAGTAGTGTTATGATAATAGCCATATTATATATCAAAATATGTATATGAATGGTTTGAATGTTTGAAAGATGTTTGGAATTTGAGGGATAACTGGGAAGACACTGAGATGTAAAAAACAAATAAATGTAAGCAAAACATGTAACACAATGTTTGACAAGCACAAACTAATGTAGATAGATTGAAAAACTAATAAAATGTTTATAAAAAAAATAACATGTGAGGGAGCTTTCTTCTTACTATAATCAAGAGCAGTTAGTAATTAATCACCAGAAGACCAAAGTTCTCGTGGTCAGTAGACGACTAAAGCACAATTGAGCTATCAATGGTCATCCTCTAGAGCAGGTTTCCAGCTACAAATAATTGGGCATAATCTTTCACACCTCAGGTTCCTGGGCTCCCCACATAAAGCATGCAGCACTGAATGCTCATAAAAGTGCAGCGGCATTAACACGATTTTTTCACACCAAAGGGGGTCACCATATCCCCTCAACCGTTCAGGTTTTCAAGACTAAAGTTGTTGCTCAAATGCTCTATGGGTGCCAATTGTTTGCTTTATCTGACCTACATCCTCTTGAGGTAGTTCAAACCAAATTTTTGAGATCTATTTTGACTGTACCCCCCTGTACACCTAATGTAGCCCTTTGACTGGAGGTTGGCCTAATCACCATAAGAGCACACGCCAAAGTCCACTTGTTTAATTACTAGCTAAAACTTCTCTTCAGAAGGTTTGGTACAGATGTCACTTTTTGACTCCTTTCAATCAGCATGAAAACTACAATTTACAAAAGAAATAAGGCGAACGGGCTTTTCCATCAATGTTCTTTTGGCAATGGGGCATGTTGGCGCTATAGCAGCACTCAAACAAAGAATCTGGGGCATAGAACTTCAAGAATATATGAGCCAGGTGGGCAAATACAGTGTTGTCACTAATAATGCCTTTACAATTTCTGCATATTTGACAAGCACAATGTCAACAAAGACCCGAAGAGCCTTCACATTAGCAAGACTTCATATTTTACCCTCTAAGCTCATGGAGGGAAGATTTCAACATACACCTATCTCGGATTGCCTGTGTCCGTGTAATGATGGCCATGTGGAAACCGTAGGTCATGTTTTACTGCACAGTCTTTTCTATAGAGATCTACGGACCAGCCTCCTGAGCCCAATCATTCTCAGATATCCAGGGAGATCAGATGAATTTTACATCAAGCTGCTTCTTTCTGATAAAGACTCTCTTATTACATGCTCTGCAGCAAGATTTTGTGCAGCAGTAATGGCACAGCGCTCCGTTGTAGTCTCCTGAGCACACGGGTTGACTGGTTTTGGCATGGGGATGGTTTATTGTCTAGAGGAGAGTGTTATGGTCCCAGCCAAAGGGACAATGGCCCGGGGGATAGCTGTAGAGATGCTGTGTTTTATTCTCCCCATGTTTTACAATCAGTGCACAGTTGATTGTTTGTTGTGCACTTTTTAAATTGCATTTTGTGTGTTTTGACCATGTAGTATGTTTTATGGATTGGCTATACACTTTTGAACTGCATTTTGTGTATTTTGACTACATGGTATGTTTTGTGAATTGTTCGTATATTTTTGAACTGTATTTTGTATGTTTTAGCCATGGATATGTTTTGTGGGCTGGTCACCTGACCATAATAAATAAATAAATTCAAATTCAAAAAGCAACAACAAACTCAGTAAGTGGGAAATTCTTAGAACATCAAGTAGACTGGGATAAAACTTAGCAAGGATGGAGTTGGTTTTATATTAATTTGAGGGTGAGGAGTTTTCAAAATGGCATCCCACCTAGACTCTGAAGTGGAAAAAGTCACCTGAATCACCTGAGGATCTGATCCCATCTTCTTTTGATAAATGTGCATATCAGACCTCAGTTTTAGAATCCAAAACACTTTCTTCAAGGTGTTGTGAAACTGCTTAGTCTCCTCCCAGCCCTGCCTCAGCCCTTGTTTATATGCATTTTTAGCCAATGTTGTTGCAGGATAACCAGAAAGCAAAGTGAATGTCACTCTCAACCAAACAAGAACGAATAGTTGTATGGCCAAGCCAGCATTTTAGATGTAAGACTCCACTGCTATACAAAAATACCAAAACACGCACCCAACCATCTAGGCAAGGTTCTCCAAACATGCAAGAATGGACCTTTTGTGTATGTGGCAGGGAGCCATGAGTGGAAAAATTATAATTATAATTTGCTGAGACATTCCCCTCAGTTAATCCATCCTGAGAAAGAGGATCAAGGAACGCTCCTATCCAAGACATCTTGTGGGTCACCTGTCTAGTGAAGTGTATGGGAAGGAAAACAGGAGGCATTTGGCACCTGTTGTATATCCTCATAATTCATGGGCAAATGTGCAGCTGGACTTAATAGGAAGGAGAAATGTTACTTCTACTTCAAAGCACTTTTCAGTTGCATTTCCAGACTATGCATAGAAATAGGCCACTGCAAGACTTGCAATATGCAAAGCTCTGCTCATCGCTAATAGGCAATCCAGAGATAATTTTTTATGCCAATGGTATCCTTGGCTTTATTTCTAAATAGGACCATGCTTGTCCCATTTCATAGAGTCACAAAGCTCATGTATCCTGGTCACATTTGTCATACTGGCATCCAAACTGACATTAATATGAGCCAGACACATGTGCATGGAAACACATGCAAAGTCACTCTTCCATGCACATGTGTCTGGCTCATGTTAATAAGATGAGGGAAATTGATCACAGTCTGTTTTTAGATTCTGCTTCTGTTTGTGTATCCCTCTCATCTCTGTCCCAGTGGGCCTGGTACGCACATTTTCTCTCCTTCCTTCAGTCATAGAACTCAGTGCATCATACACAGAGTTCAAATCCAGGTCTTGAACAGACCCAGGTCTGCTTAGCTTCAGACCAGGTTTGTTTACTTAATAATCATACATCAAGCACCAACGGGTGACATGTGTGAATGAGACCCCGAAGACCTCCCATCATGGTTACCACAGATCAGATTTCACTTCAATGACTATTCTTTTAAATTGACTAACCCCACTTGCCCTTATTCATCAAGGCTAGTTGGCAAGTGCAACTTTGCCAGCAACATCAAGGGATGATTTGTGTATGCAAGCAGGTAATCTTGGGTGCAATTACCTCACTGCCAATGCTTTTCAACAGAATCATCCCACATGATTCTGCCAGTCATCACATCTATAGTAAATGAGGAGCAGAGATGTCAAGCAACGAACATGTGTGTTACCAGACAGAAGCCACGCATGCAATTTATAGATAAGTAAAGGAATCTGGGATGCGTCCCAGGTTTTCTTGGAGGTTTCTGCTGGGCAGTTTCAAAGGCAGCTTGTTGTCTCTCCAGAGAATACTACTACTGCATGTGTGGTTCTCACACTTTGAAATATATTACTTTTCAGGGTCCCGGATCAACTACCAGGAAAATCCCACTTGTCTCCAATTTGTCAGATCATGGATTTCTGCAAGTTTCATCTTCGAAACACACTTCTTTGCAAAGGCTTTTGTTCTCTGCTAGAACCCTCTTCCAACTGCAGCTCTGCACTCTGTGAGCTTTACAACAGAATTATACCTGCACTGCCAATGCTTCTTTGTCGTTCTTTATATAGCTTTATCACCTTCTCTTGTTCCATTTTCAGTAAAATTGGAAAAAAAAATAACCAATCCATGTTGCTCATTATGCATTCACTCTTGAAAAATTAATGCCCTTTCTTGTATGATGAGCAGGAAGTTTCATTATATCCTTGTTACTAAAACTCTCATTACCTTTAACTTCCAAGCAGTGGTCACTATTACATTCGACTATACTTTGCAGATTATTTAAACCTTTTACTGAGGCCTCATGACAGGTCTGTACATTCAGTTGGAAAACACTGGCTTTTGATGCACTGACATATTTTTGGCCCTGGCATCTCTGGCCTCACTTGCTCTTCAAAGGTTTTAGTCAACATTTGCCTCTTACTGATGACCTTAGGAAAGTAGCAGAAAAGAGCCTGATGGTTGTTGTGGGTTTTTCGGGTTCTTTGGCCATGTTCTGAAGGTTGTTCTTCCTGACGTTTCACCAGTCTCTGTGGCCAGCATCTTCAGAAGACTGGAGCAGGAACTCTGTCCATGCTCTGTTAAAGAAAAACCATCTCTTGTCATTATTCAAAAGGAAAAAGGGGAACTGCCAGTGTCACGAATTGAACCCAATCACACCTGGCCAGCACAGCTAATGTTGAAGGCTTAGCAGAGTTTTAGAACAGTTGGGAACCACTGATCTAGTGGCTGAAATCTAAGGGGAAGTTACAATTAGAGTAGGTCCATTGAATGTGGTGATTTGGTGAGCCAACACCTATGTAGGTTTCATAGATTCTGTGGGCTAACATACTACTGGATTTCAGCCAATATTTCAGACATTGCCCCTCATGCACCTTGTCTTTTAGAAGCTGATCTTAAGACCTGGGGGGGAGGGAATACTAATATAACATCTCTTGCATTAAAAAAAGTATTTCAATGTCACCAAGGCCAAATTAAAAAAAAAAACAGTTACATCATTTTGTGAGGGATTTTTGCTCTCCAGATAATTAATGTTCTTTTTGTATATCAATAATAACATGTATAGCTCTCAAAACAAACGGACTAATAGGCTCCACTTCACCTTGTGCCAAGGAGAAAGAAACCTGCCGATTTAATTTAAGCTTGTTCCTCTCAACTTGTAGAGCTGGCAACTTGCAAGGTCAGCGAATAGGTGGGGGACCAAGCAAATGGCAGCTTTCCCTCACTTCACATATGCCAAATCTGCAGCTTGGCATAAGTTGCTCTGTGCTAAATTACAATTGATCTCTCCAGCTCATAGTGTTCTACCCTTGGATGCTCAGTGCATTACATTTTCCTTCGTTTTGTGTTATGTTTCTCAGTTATCATCAAAAGTGCAGAGGGATGAGGATAGGCTAAATATAAAATCAGAGTTATTTCCTTCCCCCCCCCCCCAGTGTTCTCTACTTTGTTTATTTGTCCTCAATTAGTCTATTCAAAGAGAGTCTCACCCATCTGGGAATGGACTCAACGCAACACATAGTCATGGAAATAACATGAAGGTTCACAAGAATGCCTAACATGCAGTGCCTTGGACCTTTTTGATTTTAATAAAATAAACATTTTTCCCAGCTGGAAAAGGCTTTGCAAAAATAACACATTTCAAATCCATGCTTAATCTGTAAGAAACAGTGGCTGAAATCTTGTTGATAAGCATAGTAAATTGCAGTAGTGCAGGCCCATTGAATCAGTGGAGATTTGCTGACTCAATACCATCCTAAATCCCATTGATTTAAAGGGGCCTACTCTAGGTACAACTTACTTTAGTGCAGCAAGTCACTATTAGAGTACACCCATTTGAATCAATAGATCTTACAGATGAGTTGACTCACAAAATCCCCACTGAGTCAATGTGCCTACTCTAGTGTAACTTAGTACACTAAGCAACAGGACTCCAGCCACGGTTTCCAAAGAGATATACCTGTTAGTATTCTTCAGCATGTTGAGCAAATTAAAGGAGAAGGGAAACTCATAGTGAAACAAACCTAATGGTTTTAAAGGTGATGCAATGTTCTTGCTGTCAACCAAGTACAGTGGTGTCTCACTTAGCGATTTTAATTGGTTCCAAAAAAAAAATCGCTATGTGAAAACATTGTTAAGCGAAACACCATTTCCCATAGAGATGCATTGAAAACCGGATAATCCGTTCCAATTGGAACGGATTACCATCCTTAAGTGAAAATCCCCATAGGAAAAAAGTTAAGTGAAACCCATTGAAATGCATTGAAGCCTATTTCAATGGGGGGGAAATTCACAAAAAATTCAAAAAGACTCAGAACAAAGCCAAATTAAGTTAATGAAGGTTTTATTAGGTGCACTAACGATTCCAAGCATTTTAAACATTTTTTAAACATTTTAGAATATTTTAAAAATAGCAAAAACGGGGCTGTAAAAAAAAAACGTTAAGCGAAACAAGGGGACCTAAAACTGTCGTTGTTAAGTGAAGCATGGTCCCGAAATCGTTAAGCGAAAATCAACCATAGGGAAAATCGTTAAGTGAAGCACAAGATCTCTCCGAAAAAGCCATCGTTAAGTGAATTTTTTGTTGTACGAAGCAATCGTTAAGCGAGGCACCACTGTATCCTTTTGGGATAGCTTGCAAGTATAGAATTCCATTTTTCAGTGATTCCAGTCCTTGAAGGATGATCCCAGATGCTGCTGCTTGGGGAAGCATTGCCCACCCCTTGAGACTGTTGTTTTTCCACAGGGATCAATTGTTTCCTGGATGTTTTTAATACAGTGGTGCCTCAACTTACGAACTTAATCCATCCCAGAAGATGTTTGTATGTCGAAATGTTCTTAAGTCGAAGCACCATTTCCCATTGAAATGCATGGGAATGGGATTAATCTGTTCCAGCATTTTTTTAAAAAAAATACAAAATAAATTAAAATAAAACACTGCAAGATTCATAGGAATGCACTGGGGCTGCAAAAAAACAAAACAAATCCAAAAATAAACACTGGAGGAAGTCCCACGCTGGGACTGCAAAAAAAGAATCACCAAAAAACAAGCAAAGCAGAGAAACATAATCCCCCCAGCCCAAACCCACCCTGCAAAAGCCACCCAAAACAGTTTTTAAAAAGCAAAAAGTAGCACCTTACCTCACCAGTCCGAAGCCTCATCTGATTGCACTCACTCCCTGGCCAGGCTCAGCCTCCTGAGCTTCTACCAGTGCCACCACCACCACCACCCGGAGGCAAGCCACTGGACCATCCCGGTAGGGCTCAGCCTCCTGGGCTTCTGCCACTACCACCAGGAGGCAAGCCACCAGACCATCCCAGCTGGGCTCAGCCTCCTGGGCTTCCACTGCCACTGCAACTGCCACCCTGGTGGTCTGGCCACTCGCCTCCCGGTGGCAGTGGTGGAAGCCTGGGAGGCTGAGCCTCCCTATTTCTAACCATTGGGGCAAAAGAGCTACAAATAAGCAACCTCTTCACCACCAATGGTTTGAATCTCCCGCCTTTTTCCCCTGCCTTTTTCTATTCGTATGTCGAAGCTCCGTTTGCAAGTAGAAGCAAATTTTGTGACCAGAGCTGTTCGTAAGTCGAAATGTTTGTAGGTACGGGCATCCGTAAGTCAAGGCACCACTGTATCTATATGAAGCTGCTGGGAGACGTCATATGGAGATTTGGAATCCATTGTCATCGATGTGCAGATGACACGCCACTCTATCTCTCCTCTTCATCGGCAGGTGATGCTGTTCAGGTCCTTGAGCACTGCCTGATATTGATAATGGACTAGACAAGGGTCAATAAACTGAAACTGAATCCAAACAAGAAGATCCTACTGTTGAGAAGGTCTTCAGACTGATTAGAGGGATCATCACCTGGCCTCATATGGTTACACTTTCCCTGAAGAATCAGGATGGGGATATTCTTGGAACCAGCTCTCTCTCCAGAGGCTCAAATATCTGCTGTAGTCAAGAGTGCCTTTTATCAACTTTGGTTGATTGTCCAGCTGTGCCGCTACCTGGATACGAAAGGTCTAATAACAGTAATCCATGCACTGGTAACCTCTAAAATAAACTACTGTAACACTATGTAGGGCTGCCCTTGAAATCAGTATGGAAACGTCACCAAATGTGGTGGCCAGACTGATTTCAGGTACTAGCAGATATTAACTTGTATGTCTAGTCTTAACACACCTTCATTGGTTCCATCTTAGTTTCTCTGCTCAGTTTAAGGCGCTGGTCGTAACTTATAAAGCCCTTAATGGTTTAGGACCTCAATAGTTGTTGGAATGTCTCTCCCACACATTAGCTACCCATCTCAATGGCTTCTTGCAGTCCTTGATGTTAAGATTAATAACACCCAAGGAGGCTAAAAAAGCCAGAACTAGGAACCAAACTTTCTTAGCCATGGCCCCTTCCCTCTGGAATAAGCTTGCTACAGAAGTTTGCTTGGCACCATCTCTCTCTGTTTTTTGAAAGCTAATGAAGACAGAATTATATAAGCTTCCTTCTATTAGTGTACATACCATTTCCCCGAAAATAAGACCTACCCGAAAAATAAGCCCCAGTTATGTGAAACCCCATCCTCCACCATTGTACAGCAACCAGAAGAGGACATGACTGTATTTGAATAAATGTAGATGGTTGTAACTGGGAAAAAAATCCCCTGAAAAAAAGCCGTAATGCATTTTTTGAGCAAAAATTAATCTAAGACCCTGTCTTATTTTCGGGGAAACATTGTATATTTACCTAAGATGCTCAAATGGGTTTTAATTTGTTTATTTCTATTTAAAGGCAGGTTCACTGAATTTAATAGTTTTATACTGTAGGTACTGTATAAGCTAGATTCAGATAGTCAGTTACAAAGCAGTAGTTTAGCTTGGTGGAAGTATCATCTGTTGATGGAAGTAATGGGAAAACACTATTGATGATAAAGGTACTGCAGTATGTGACAGGATGGTTGAAGACATTTTGCTGTCTAAGGAAAAGAATGGGTTCCTATTATGATCCACATACGGAAACCAAAGGTACTGATAACTGGATCTTACTTCAGCATTGACAGCTAGCCAGTGTCTCAATCACACATCACACTTGAAGCCACCTAACTACTTCAGGGAGTGCAGAAGTCAGGCAATTTGACTAATTGGCAAATGCAGCTCAGTCTTCCAAGAGAGAGAAATGAGTGGCAAGAATGCATTGAGGAGACTGATATTGCCACCACCGAGCATCGGCCAGCTGAGACAGTTGCTTCTCTCTACTTAATGATAGTGTCAGCCCTGATAGGTAAGATGTCGCTTGGTAAATGGTTATCTAAAGCCCATATATGACCAATCTGCCCTTAGGTGAGAACTCTTTGTTCCCAGGTTGATTTGGTTATCTTCATCACTATGCAGAGGAAAGATCAGGAGGATTTTTATTAGTTTTCAGATGGAGACGAGTTGTAAAATAACTAATTTTATCAACTTTTAATTTTGTAGTGTTGCAAAATCATATTTCCCTTGTTAAAGGAAGAGGCTGTTCTGATTACACTGTCAACTGCTATCATCATAAGAAACATTTTCTTCTCCAACTCTCTTCATGGAGATACCTTTTTTGTAATTACCTTTGTTGTTGTTGTTGCTCATCTTTCCACAAAAAGTAGCTCATGCCAAAGCTAAGTGGACTAGGAGCCTGATACAAAAGGCAATTCATATGTTCTTATTTTATATTTTATAATATTAATCCTCACTGCTTTGCACAACAGTGAATTCCCTTTCACAACAGCACAGCAGAGAAGAGCTTGTCCTCCGCATATGAATTTAAAGCATCTCCCTTCCCTCTGAAGGTCATTTGGGTAACTTCTGAAGTCCACCTGCATAGCAGAGACAACATTCCTCGAATGATACAAAGTCAGTGAGTGAACAAGTCTGACAGCTCTGTGCTTCTTTACTACTCACCAGCCTTCCTGCCAAATATCAGCCTTTAACCTTCCTCCTCTGCATTGTTTTATGCTTTATTGAAGCATAAATCCCTGGCTTTGTAGTCAGGGGGAAAGGTCTGCAGCCCTTAACATTCTTCTTTTCTTCTTTCTTTTTCTAAATCTTTGTTTAGAGCAGACAATAGGCTCAGTGATTTTTCTTTAAACAGATACTTTCTCTGAAGGCAATCAAGGACATGTTTTCTGTGATCCTTCCTGTTACTCTGTGTTCTGTATTTGAAAAACGAAGAGCACTCAGAAATGACACTGATTAGATCCCACGCTGAATGAAAACTATAGACAATAATCCGTTATAAATCCCATGTTTCTGCCATAAAAATAAATGAATGAGCTAGAAAAAGGTGCAGACTGGCTAGAAAGTAGCAGAGTAGGAAATGGTTGAATGGAGCATGGAATAAAGAACTTTCACACTGTCTAGTAGGATAATAAATCTCCCAGGGTTTTTTTTTTCCAGATGTATAGAATGTTACCATTTTAAAACAGAAGACTGCCTGACTTTTCTACCTAATTCTGAT
This sequence comes from Pogona vitticeps, assembly GCF_051106095.1. Lineage (NCBI taxonomy): Eukaryota > Metazoa > Chordata > Lepidosauria > Squamata > Agamidae > Pogona > Pogona vitticeps. The sequence continues at coordinate 255,788,992 of NC_135784.1, forward strand.
GCAACGTGGCTATATAATCTTACACAATGTTGCCTTTCTGATTCCTCCATCTGTGAAAAAAATTACCTGTAGCCACCTAGGTATTTATTTATTCTATTCCATTTTTTCCACCAGTAGAATGTATTCTCAACATCAAAAAAAAAAGCTAAGATCATGGCCACTGGCCCCATCACCTCCTGGCAAATAGAAGGGGAAGATATGGAGGCAATGACAGATTTTACCTTCCTGAGCTACATGATCATTGCAGGTGATGACAGCAGCGACGAAATTAAAAGACGCCTGCTTCTTGGGAAAGTGATGACAAACCTAGACACCATTTTAAAAAGCAGAGACATCACCTTGCCGACAAAGGTCTGCAAAGCTATGGTTTTTCCAGTAGCAATGTATGGAAGTGAGAGCTAGAGCATAAAGAAGGCTGACCGCCGAAGAATTGATGCCTTTGAATTGTGGTGCTGGGGGACACTCTTGAGAGTCCCCTGGACTGCTAGGAGAACAATCCTATCCATTCAGAAGGAAATCAACCCTGAGTGCTCACTGGAAGGACAGATCCTGAAGCTGAGGCTCCAGTACTTTGGCCATCTCATGAGAAGAGAAGATTCCCTGGAAAAGACCCTGATGTTGGGAAAGTGTGAAGGCAAGAGGAGAAGGGGATGACAGAGGACGAGATGGTTGGACAGTGTCATCCAAGTTACCATCATGAATTTGACCCAACTCTGGGAGGCAGTGGAAGACAGGAGGGCCTGGCGTGCTCTGGTCCACGGGGTCACAAGGAGTCGGACACGACTTAACAACTAAACAACAACAAAAATGTATTCCATTACATTTCCTCACTACTTTCCCCTAGTAAATAGAAAGCAGGGGACGTTTTTTTTTTTAATCACTAAAAAGAAATAAAGACAAAAACAACGAGACAAAACAGTCATTAAACCTTCACAGTATTCAAAATCATTACAATAGTTCCTGTGTTTGGGAGCAATGCAACAAACATTCCTTTCCTGTGTACTTGTTGAGAAGGCTTCTGCTGAAGAGGATGACTCTTAAAGACCTTAAAATCCGACAGGTTCATAGTGTGGGAGGTGCTCCTTTACCTAAGTGGTCCAAACCATTTAGGGCTTTAAAGATTAAAATCAAAGCCTTTCATTGGCCTAGGAAAGAAGCTGTACAACTGATGTAAGTGTTTCAACATCAGAGTGGTGTGAATTACATACAGTGGTGCCCCACAAGACAATTTTAATTGGTGCCATTGAAATCGCTTGTGAAAACATCGTCTTGCGAAAAGTGTTTCCCCAATGGAATGCATTGAAACCCATTTAATGCGTTCAAATGGAGAAAAATCATCGTCATCCAGTGAAAATTGCCCATAGGGAAGGCACTTTGCGAAGTGCCAATCAGCTGTTTTACATCACTGTCTTGCAAAAAACGGGCCTGAAAACACCTGTTTTGCAAAGATCGCCCCTAGGGAAGCCATTTTACAAAGCCGACAATCAGTTGTAAAAAATTTCATCTTGCGAAAAAAACAGTCCGCGAAGCATGGACCAAATTGTCATCCAGTGAAATTTCCCCATTGGAATCACTGTTTTGTGAAGCAAAATGGTGGCCGCAAAACCTTGTCGTCATGCAGATTTATTGTTTTGAGGAGTAATCGTCTTGCGAGGTACCACTGTACCATGTATCAGCTAACAATTTAGGTACTGAAATTTGCACTAAATGCATCTTCTAGAAGATACAGTGCAAGGGTAGCCTGCCACGCACCACATTGTGGTATTCTAAATATTAGGTCATTAAGGCAGTGGATATTTGTAGTCAAGTTGGTCTTCTCAGAAGATGTTGCAGAAAGCCACTAAGCAGGATTGTACAAAAGTTGACATGGAGTAGCAGAGTTTGTTGTCATCAGCATATTAATGACATCTCACTCTAAAGCTTCAATGACATCTCCGAGTGGCTTCATACAGATGTTGAATAATTCCGTGGTATCCCACGTGCCCAAAGCCATAATGTTAAACAGCTCCAGAACCACTTTCTAGATATGACCTAACAAGATGGATTGGAATCACTGCAACATAGTGTCCCAATATCCAATCCAGACAAGAGATCCAGAAGGATAGTATGGTTGGTGGAACCCAAAGTCACTGAGGCCAGAAATAGATGTTCAAGATTGTTTGTAATCAGAGCTGGGATCACATTAGTGTTGCAGACAAGTGACCAAAGCAGTCCTTCCATGTCTGTGAAATCATAATTCAAAGGAATGCTGTGCTTTAACACCTGAAGTTCATTCACAAGGGGTTGGGATTTTTGTAATTTCAGGACTCCCAGCCCTAGACATCATAAAATCACCCCCCACATTGCTCATTGGGATGGGCAGTCTCACTACCCATTACATTCTATTGGAAGAGTCTCTCAAAAAACTACCTTCCCATGGAGGAGTGGGGCACCTCCCAGCAAGCAGTGCAACTGAGCAAGTGTTGACCTCGATACTTGGCGGAACGCCTTCTCCCACCCAGGTCTACCCATGTCACTTGCGCGAGCCAGGAGGTGAGACTGAGGAGCCTAACGCCGAGGGAGGCCCGGAAGGAAAAGACCAGAAATCGGGCCTTCTCGGCGGTGGCTCCTCGTCTCTGGAACAACCTTCCCCCTGAGATTTGGGCGGCTCCCTCGCTGGGTATTTTCAAGAAACAATTAAAAACATGGATGTTCGGGCAGGCCATCCCAACAGATAACTCCTGACGATTTTTCCCTTTTCCTATAGCTCCCCATTTTGTTTAGTATATATATATTTTTTCTTTCTTTGTTACGTAAAATGGTTTTGTGTATGTTGTTGTATTTCTTTTGTGTTGTTAGCCGCCTAGAGTGGTCCTCACACGACCAGATAGGCGGGATATAAATAAAATAAATAAATAAATAAATAAAGTGTTCCCTTCTGCTTCTCGGCGAAAGCATGTGTAGTGAAGCAGATGATGGCAACAGAAAGTCCACGCTTTTGCTACCTTCTTTCTCCTCTTCCAGTCCCAAAAGTCTCTCTGGGGGATTCTAGGTGACATCTGGGGCTGGGAGTTCTGGAATTACAAAAATCCCATCCCCACCGTTCACCACACAAAGCATGTTAATTTCCTTAACCTTGAAGGTGAGAGACCTTTGTGGTCTGATACTCAGTTGCTAAGGATTTTCCTCTGCTGGTCACAGGCTAACTCTAACGTCTGTTTCAGGCCTCAGAATTCCGGAAGACCTAACACGGCTGTCAACCAAACATCCACTCCCCATGAAGGTGGCCAGACCAGTATGGGTCCAGGCAATCAGTGCCATCTTAATAAAGTTCTTCAGTTTCTGGGGGGAAAGATCAAAAGAATTCTATAAAATTCTCAATATTAATTATATATACTGGACTTCAAAAGTGGTTATTTATACTTTACGCTTTTCTAGCTGCTGCTTAGTGGATGAGATGGTTTTAAATATTCTCAGTATGGAACAGGAAGGGTCCATCATAAAAAGCTGGCAGGTGATACCACCAACTGACTTCCAAGTGGAAAGCATAGCACTGATTATCTCTTCTCAGTCATCCGTTTACTTTTACCTTTATCCCATCCATATATGTATGTTATATAGGAAGACATGATATTGAACTGCTTTAAAACATGCAAAGATAACTGGCCACAAGAAGAATGTACTGACATACGTAGGAACCTCTAGCAGGAGGTACCTGCATGCATCATGCTCAGTGACATGCATTCAAACTCTTGAGAGCTATAAAAAGCTCTTTGGAAACATGTCAGGAAGTATTTCACCCCCGACAGTGGGATGCAGAAACAAACATTGGGTTATCTGGAAATAGCAGCTCAGCAATCTCTATATTTATCTACCATAATTTTAAACAGCCAAAGGGTGGGAGGATCTGTGGGTTTCTGCTCTATTAAACCTACAGCCAGGAAATCAAGTTTTTATTGTTAGAGAGCTGATCCATCTCAAGGAAAAATTGACATTGAGTTACTTCATTTGCAAAAAACATTGTCTCAAACAGTTTGGGGACAGCAGCCCATGGAGGAAGAGAAAATGAAGAAATGTGGAGAACGCGCTTCCTCTCCATATTATTGAGAACCTCAACCCACCATTACCTCCAGTTTCTAAGCATTCAGTACAACTCTGCCTTATTTACCTGCCAACAAAGAGACCAGATCTTTGCTTTGTGTTCCCAGAAGATTCCAAGACAGCTGGAGGATTCTCCATTTGGTGATGCAGCACCTTTTGTCACACGACTACCACACCTCTATTTTAAGGAAGCTGAAAGGGCCAGCTTCAGTGAAAAACTTCTATGAATGTCACAGCCTGGGCTCAGGGCTGACAATTGTTATTAAATGAGCACATATCTGTGCCTTTGGAATCCATCTCCCAGAATTCTCAAAGCAACATGCTACTGGCTGCCTAGAAAATTTGGGGAGTTGTAGTCCCAAATCCCAAATATGCACATCTCTACTTGTTATACTTCCTTAAAAATATACCAGAACACATTCCATTGCAGCCATCTGTCTGTCTGACTATCTTTCTGCCTGTTTACTCTTCACAAAAGATCACAGTATGGCTTACAAGTAAAAATAAACATGAACATGCAAACACAGATAAAATAATACAACAAAAATCCACACATTAGTTAGATCCACTGGGCAGTGAAATAACGCAAGGCTCAAAGTTCTCACTTCCACCATGAGAAGTACGCAAAGGCCAGAGTGAAAATAGTTATCAAAAATGTTCATGTAATTCCAGTGGCAGGATATTCCATAATGAGGAAAACACAACCAAAAAGGTTCCCATTTTAGGCCACAGCCCCTCAGTGCATTGCCCAGAGGCAGGATGAGGACCTCCTCTAAAATCACAGGTTTTCTGGGCTCCAAAGAGTTTAGAGCCTCATAATGTAGCATCAGTACTCTGAAGGGTCTCTAAATCACTTATAGCTGGAAGTAGGTCTCCAATGATAAAGTTGGATCCTGTAATATTTATTTATTTATTTATTCGATTTTTACTCTGCCCCTCTAGACAACATAATACTCCCTAGCTATGCCTATACTTCTTCAGGGGACAAACAACCTCATCCAGAACAATTGCCTTCCAACTTCCCAAACACTGGAAATATTCATGAACAGTGGCTCCATTTTCTCAGGACTAAACCACAGAATCTTCACACTGTCTTTACTGTTCTCTCTCACTACGTGTCATCCAGCAGGACAGCCAAAGCAGTTTTGGTGCCTAATGCAAACCTGAAGTGAAAGCGGAATGTGCCTTAAAAATTCCATGTCATCCAGCATGTGTCAAAATGATCATTCATCATCCTCTGTCATCCCAAAGTAGGATGCCAGTCAACAGTGAGTAAATGTCCAAAACCAAGGAGTCCAAGAATGGACTCTTACAGTACAGCCTATTTGCATCCTACCTGAACAAGACAGATCTCAGTGACATAGGTATGCCCTGGTTACATTGAGACGAGATTACTGCAGGGCCTTTGAAGAAATTCAGAAGCCTTCACTAACACACAATGCAGTGAGTTGGCTGTTATTGGAGTGTTCATGCAATGAACACTCATCTCACACTAAGCTTTTACATACGGTCAAATAACCTTTATATAACAGAAGTCCCATGAGTTATATGGGACTATGCTGTTACAGAGAGAGAAAGGAAGGTTGTTATGGGTCTGACAATTCAGAAACAGAAAAGGGTAGTCAATAATGGAAAAACTAAGATCTTAGGTCAGGTAAAGGTTCCCCTTGACATTTAGTACAGTGTCCGACTCTTGGGTACAGTGCTCATCCCCATTTCCAAGCCATAGAGCCAGCGTTTGTCCAAAGACAGTTTCCGTGGTCACGTGGCCAGCACAACCAGATACGGAACGCTGTTACCTTCCCACCATGGTGGTACCTATTTATCTACTCGCATTTTTACATACTAACAAATTGCTAGGTTGGCAGGAGCTGGGACAAGCGACTGGAGCTCACTCCGTCGTGTGGATTCAGTCTTATGACTGCTGGTCTTCTGACCTTGCAGCCCAGAGACTTCTGCGGTTTAAATCGCAGCGCCCCCATTTCCCACTAAGATCTTACTGATTAGATAATTATTCTTTTCCATATCTATTTATTTTCACTTCTGTATCACCCTTCTCCCAGCAAAAGGACCGAAGGGAGCTCACAGATTATTTGAAAACAAATTAACCAGAACACAATCAATTACTGGCATTACAAAATTGAACATAGTACTGTGGAAACAGTTCATAACACATTAAAAAAATTGAAACATACATAAAATAATAAGGTCCAGCACCCAAAATTGACACTGTTCACTACCTAGTTGTTTATTAAAAGCCTGTCTAAAAGCCTTTTTATCCAGAAGAAATGGTATGCATACAGTCTCAAAGTGTTCCTGTACAGAGGATACAAAGTGTATACAGAGACCAAAAAAATGCCCCAGGCCTCAGAGGGTCAGGGCATGTCCAGACTGGCCAGTTCAGGTGTGGAGTGGATTGGGCTACAAAGGGTCTGTTGAGATCAGGGGTGGAACGATGTGCCATTTGCCATGCTTCTCCTTTCTGAACAGCAAACAACCCCAATTAGCTGCCAAGTAAATATTTTCCCTGATCATCTGAGAAGGGTCAGGGGAAGTAAAACTGGTTTTTTTACATCACTCCTCTCTCTGTGTATCAGTGCCATTCCATCTGCTCCCTGCTTCCTTTCTTTCGTTCTCCCGCACTCCTCCTCTCTCAGACTCCCCCTCAGAATCTGCAGCTGCTAGAGGTTTGTGACCTTCCAGCTAAACAGGCTAAGCAATGAGCACACTAAAAAAGGAATGCATGCCCTAATGCTGGGCCAGAAAGGTGTGCAACCGTGCTTAACAGGGAAGGATGGATTGTTCTAAGTAGAAACACTTGTGGACAAGGTCTTTTTGGGAGGACTCAAATCCTGCCCTCAGTGATCCCTATATCATATCTATATGCCAGTGTGGACAGGACCTCAATCTCAGGTCAAAGTCATAGACATTCCATATGCATAGGGTTGCCAGACGTCAGGCAAAAGGAAGACATGTCTTCCTTTATAGCCTAACGTCCTCCGTTTGGTAGGCAAAGATAAAAACCTTTAAAATTTCAGCCTTTTGTATATTTTATATTTTTGGATGGGAGGGGGAGAGGTGGAAGGACCCCCCTTCCTCTGTCTTTCCCTGCCTGCCCCCCCCCGTTACCTGCTGCCGGTGCTGGAGTGCAGCCCTTGCTCCCTCCTGCTGCAGCTGCTCAGCAATCCACCATGCCCACCCAGCCCACGGGGAGCCAGAAAGGCAGCGTGAGCGGAGCGCCACCCACTGAGCCAGGCTGGAGCAAGCAGAGCCCAAGCATATCTATGGGAAGGCGAGCGCCCGGACTCTGTGTGTTCAAAGTCCCTTTCAGGGACTCCAATTTCCACACTCCCCAGCCTAGAACTTATGACCCTCGGGGGAGGGGAGTCTGCCTCATTCGGTTTTGCCCAGCACCACTTTCCCCCTCCCTACGGCAGGGCCTTGTTTGGGCATCCAAATTAGCAAGGCTGCCTCTGAGACTGTGCAGAGTGTGAGCGTCCAGAGGATCCCACAGCCAGGCCAGGTTTGGGTACAATTGGCTGTTTAAATAATGTTTAAATAATGTTTTCTGGTATTTTGGAAAAAAAAAAGGCTCCATTTAATTTATTTTTATTTTTTAACATGACTGTTTCTTAGTCGGTTCACTAAGAAACATTTATTGGCAGCTATTGTAGTAAAATTGTATTGATTGTGGGTTTAATCTGGAACGATTCGAATGAAACATTGAATGCGTCCTCCTCTGTCCTCTTTTTTGTCTTTCTATGTCCTCCTTTTGGTACCCATGTATCTGGCAACCCTATTTATATGCAAGAAAATACTGAACAGAATGATCCAATTCTGTACACAAGCGATTCATTTGAAATGGGGATCACCTTGGTTTTGTTAGACAGAAAACCTTCCCCAGGCTTGGAGCCAGTTAAGAAAGGAATTAGTAGACACGACTTAAGCAGAAGGACGAAGGGGCACAGTCACTCCAAAGACCCAAATAACCTTACTTAAAAAGAGATTTTAAAATGAGCATACATTCAGTTCTGAGACTGGGCCTCCTTACCATCTCCATTTCTGCCTACCACTTCCTGCCTGTTGCTCTTGGATGCCTCCTGTTCAGACATTAATGAATTACTGACGGGGTTCTTTTCAGGCCAAATTCAGTAGAAGTCACCCTGAGACTAGGCCTCACTGAAATTACTTTCACAGCTGCCACCACCACAAATCCTGTTAGCCTATCTTTCTCTCTTTTAAATGCCTAGTTCTGGCACACGACATGTTTAGACTCTAAACAGGCTAAGCCACTGGTTCTTAACCTTGGTTAGGAGTTTTGGACTGCAACTCCCAGAAGCCTTCACCACCAACTGTGCTGGCTGGGGTTTCTGGGAGTTGCAGTTCAAAAACATCCGAGTAACGAAGGTTAAGAACCACTGGGCTAAGCAATGAAATTTCCCTCCCATTGCACTGCTCCAGGAAGTACGTACATGGCATCTTGGCCCCATTTGCAACTTTCTCCAGATTCTTTGCAAGACAGCCTATTGGTCATGTAATTTATGTTATCCCTAAGTCTATCTTTTGGGAAATATTTATTTATTTGTTTGTTTGTTTGTTTTAATGTTTCTATCCCACTTTTCTCCTCAAAAGGGACCCAAGGCAGCTCACATCATTAAAAAGACGATATTCAAAAGCTAAAAACAATACATATACAAATACTTTAAAAAAACAAGCATTAAAAAGAGTAAATAAAATCAATATTAAAACATGTTTCAAATAACAGAGCACTTGCCCTGCATAGAACCAGCTCCACGATCTGTTCCCCTTTTTTTAGGGAGGGTGTGGCAAGCTTAGAGAAAGATTCTTGATTAATACAGTGGTGCCTCACATTATGATGTTAATTCGTTCCAGCGAAATCGCTGTAGAATGAAAACATCATAAAGTGAAATTTAAAAGCCCATAGAAACCCATTAAAGCCTGTTTAATGCGTTCCGATGGGCTTAAAGCTCACCGTCCAGCAAAGATCCTCCATAGGGCAGCCATTTTCGCTGCCTGTCTTGCGAGGAATCCATCCCTAAACACAGCGGGGAGCCATTTTATTTACCCGGTGGCCATTTTGAAACCGCCAATCAGCGTAGGAAAACCGTCATTTTGCGAAGAATTGGTTCCCGAAGCGGGGAACCGATCATTTCAAAGCGAAATTCCCCCATAGGAAACATCGTTTTGCCATCGCAAAAGCAATCGCAAAAAGTTCATCATAATGCGATTTGTTGTTAAACGAAGCAATCGTAATGCAAGGCACCACTGTACTTTATTGTCGATTTAATTGTTGTTTTAACTGTTTTATGAATAATTTTATTGTAAGCCACCCTGAGTCGAAATTGTCTAGAAGGGAGGGATAAAAATCTAAGATAGATAGATAGATAGATAGATAGATAGATAGATAGATAGATAGATAGATAGATAGATAGATAGATAGATAGATAGATAGATAGATAGATAGATAGATAGATAGATAGATAGATAGATAGATACATATAATAAATACATATAATAAATAAATAGAATAAAATAAATTCTCCCTTTCTTTTCCTCCATGTTTTGCTTAGGCCCAGCACTTGCTTTCCTCTGGAATTTGAGTCCAGCCTTTTGTAGCTTAACAACGAGGATCTCAAAACCTTCTCAGACTTCTGAGCTTGCTTCTTTTTAATTAATATTTTCACATAAAAGTTATGAAGCAAATATACTTTCATATCTAGTCAGATATTTATATTTATTTAGTGAATGCTTGCAATTCATGCAGCTGTAGTGTAATATTTGCTATTCCCCAGTGCACTCATTGTGTATATTCTAATTCTTGTGTCTTCAGTTAAAAATTTCCCTGTTGAATAACTTCGAGTAAATGTGATGTAGCAAGACCAGTCTGTGTTAAGGCACGCTGCTATCATGATTCAGAGATTCTTTACAGGTGTGCAGTCTCAGAACATGCAAAAGCGTGCTGCACATGTATGCATGTGTGTATACATGTGCTCAAAGAGCACAGCAAATAACGGTATAACTTCTTTTAATTCCAGCACAATAGAAATCAAGATACATTTGATTCCCTGCATTTTAGTGAAGACTGCGTTTTCTATTTCACATAAACATAGGGCCATAAATTATACGTAGGGCTAGGCAAATGCTGAAGCAGGCAACATTTGTATCAGCCTCCTGTACACCTGTCATTTCCACCGCCATCCACAGGACATTATAATTGCATGGTTCTGAAATGGCCAAAGTCGAAGGCAGCACCAAGATTTACTGTCAGACCTCTGGCAGAACAACTACTTTTGATGATTAAAAGATCTCCACCAAGGGAATACCTTTCAAATTTAGTAGGGAAAATTTTATTGACCTCTTAGATGGTTTGCTGTATGATGAAAGACAACAAGAGAGAGCTGAATATATGGATCTGCAGTGGGGACAGCAATTTTCAAAAGCCCCGTTTCCCCCCCCCCTTTTTTTTTTTTTTAAACTGCAGCTCACAAAATCTCCCAGCCACCATGCTGATAGGGGTGGGGTGGAGTTCTGGAAGTTTTGTGAATTGTCAGTGTCAAACTAATCAGAAAATCACCCATATGAGATTTGACCGTTTTATTCTGTGATTACACTTCCCAAGAGTTCACCTTTAGGCCTCTTTAAAGACATTTCCAAAAATCTCCCTGGAGAAGACTCTGATGTTGGGAAAGTGGGAAAGCAAGAGGAGAAGGGGACGACGGAGGACAGTGTCATCAAAGATACCAACATGAATTTGACCCAACTCTGGGAGGCAGTAGAAGACAGGAGGAGCTGGCATGCTCTGGTCCATGGGATCACAAAGAGTCAGATACGACTTAACAACAACAAAAGACCTTTTGATCCTCTGGAACAGTTGCCTGGTGAGTACATCCAAATCTTAAACATTTATCAGAAGGCACAATGTGATGCAGTCGTTGCATGTGGCCCAGGAGTGGCATCCTAGGTTTTGCATGTGTCACTGAGTCAGTTCTTTGCAAACAAGCTTGAATACCTCAGTTGTGCAGGGTCCTTGTGTAACCCCTATGATCTAACTGGTTTATCTCAGCTGGTGGAGGAATTCTAAAAGAAAGGCCCTTGCTTTTGACATTTTGGGTCAAAAGTGCTGTTTCCCCCAGGAGCAGGAATTTGGCCCTCCTTCCTCTCATTTAGATAGTGGTGTTTCAAATTATGAGTGAAGAAGGCAAGATGGAAGGGCGAATTATTTGTAGTGGCATTACATGTTGTTTCTATAAAGACTGAAATCCTTTTCTGTTACTTACACTTGCGGAAGGGTGATAGCATCACCAGCAAGGGATGATTATCAGTGATTAAAGGCTTCTGTTCTGTGATTTTTACAACTCTTGTGAAACCCCCTTCATTGCATGGAAGTCACTAGATCTCCAGGATAGAAGGAGGAAGCCTTTAATTATTGAACCCACCCATCCCAGTAATGTTATCCAACAGCAGCAATTTTCATTGATTAAAGACTTCCCTCCCATGGCTCTCATACAATGAAAGGGATTACACAGGAGTCAGAAAAGCCACTGGACAGAAGTAGAAAGTTTTTCATTACAGGAAATCACCCTCTGCTGGTGACATCATTATCTTCTGCAGCAGGTATAGTTATGCTAACAGGATTTCAGTCCCTTTATTCAATACTTTTATTGAAGGCATACACATTTCCCTTAATACAGTATGTGCTTTCACCCAAAAACTGCTGAGGATGAGAGGTAAGTGAAAGTGTCACTTGCGATATGAACAATGTAAATGAAGGTTCTGGGACTGATTCTTTGACTTTGCGAGTGAAAAGTAATTGTGGGGCCATTCTTCTAACAACCCGTCACATTTTACCTCTTCCATCTGATTCCTAGGGTGATTTGGAGACGATGACCAGCCAAGGAAGGAATTTTAAAATCTCCATAACAAAAAACAACCCCCCCCCCAAAAAAAAAGCCCTGGAAGGTCAAATGGTGCACCAACTGTCTGTTTTCCAAAGTGAGCACTGAGCTACTAGGACATCCATCACTGAGCCAGCTAGCTTGGCATAGTCCCAAGGTGATTTCAGGACAGGAGGTACATGCAGGAAAAATACTAGTAAGTCAAGTATGCTAAGCATAGAATGCAATGATCTAATCAGGTCAGTGTGATACAAAGGGGGACACTTTATTCTCTTATCATTTCTTTCTATGCATGCCCTGCACAGTAGAGCAGAAAAATCAAATTAAACAGAAAGCTTAGAAATTAGTTGACTTCCTAATTCTGTTTTACTTCAAATTCTGGACATCTTGTTCATTATGGCCACCAAGTAGACCATAAGGTTAGCATGTCATTTAAAGTGGAGTTTTCTGAAGTAATAAAAGGTATCTGATTGTCCTGGCAACAATTTGCCTCATTCATGATTTTGCAAATGAGCTTGTTTTGGGTTGGTGATTGTTCACCATGGAGATAAACACATACTTTATTTGCAAGTCACATTCTGCATTAAAAGACTTGTGTGCCTAGAGGGAACACCTTGTAATAGCAGGAAATATACACATTTCCCTTAACATGTGAGTTGACTCTCAAGATAAATTTAATCTTATACAGATCAAGAGTTAAACAACAGACTTTCCTGGGTAAGACAAAGCAAAGCACAAAGCAAAAGACTGTTGATAAAAGAATTAAGTGCCTGATGTAGCTGTAGCAGGCAGGACATCTGTTTTCTGCTAAGCCACAGACACTGTGTAGTAAGTTGCACTAGAGTAGGCCCACAGAGTGGAGATATGGTCAATTTACTCCTACATGAGTTCCACTGATTCAGTGGGCATACTCTAATTGTGACTTACTGGATTTCAGTCACTCATATGGAGGATATTTGTAACTTCACTGGTGAACGGCAAGGATAAAACATAAATAAATGCTACAGAATATTTAGAGGGTTCAGCAATAAAGTTCCAAAAATACATAAGCAGGAATTTATACTGACTATATTTGTGTCAGCAATGTCAATCCTGTGAAGAAGCACTGCTTTAGACGATAGGTTGAATATAGCACACATGGGCAACACATCGATGGACAGTTTATTACTGTAGTTTTACTGCCCAGTAGGGGGAAGAGTATTTGCAGAATTTCCTAAGGGATGCTAAAAGTTACTTTTTAAAGTTACAACTCCCAGGATACTTCCAACTAGTATGGCCACGGGCCTTGTACCAAAATAAATATCTACCTCGTGTATCAAAATAATTTTGCTGCCTTTGGGTCCTGTGTAGCTTCACTTGGGTTGGGAGAATCTGCAGTCCTGTTTCATTACACCAGGGCATTATAGCCAGTGCTTTATAGTACATATACATGACATGACATGGTGGGCTTTGGTGACACAGACACTGGCTGAAATCCAAACAAACTACACCCAAATCTCATTCACTCTGCCTTCAAAGAGAAACAATGATAATGAAGAATTAATTGCCTGGAGCAAGGGACCCTTTATGGAGATTTACAGAATATATTTATGTGCTTCATTGATTCCTCTTTTAACGGGGTATGTAGCTTTCCTCTCTGGATTTCCCATTCCTTCGGACAATAAACATCTTGCTAAGTGACAGCTGTTGCTGAATGGGGAGAAAGGATGAGAAGCGTGAAAAGGGAAATGCAAAACAAGTCTGCAACTTTTCAGGCCATTCTATAGCAACTCAACGTAAGAGAAAACAAATTATGCTCTGCTATTCCCAGTGGGCAACATATAACCCTCCGTGCAATCAAATTTCTCTGTACAGTAGTCTTTTCTCAATAGTACTTTTTTTCCCAAGTCAAGCTCATTTATAGTGCCAGAGTTCAACTAAGGAGAAAAGCTCCAGAAGGAAGGACATGAGGGGAGATAAGCGGTGGGCCCCTTTCACACTCACACACACACACACACACACACACACACACACACACACACACACACACACAGAGAGAGAGAGAGAGAGAGAGAGAGAGAGAGAGAGAGAGAGAGAGAGAGAGAGAGAGCTCTATTTGCTGTTTCATATCTCATGGGGATAGTCCCAGGCTTAAAATAAACTCTTTGAATCTAGTTTAATCCTGAGGAAAGCTTTCAAACTGCTTGGGAACTATAATCAAGGAAGAAGTAGGAATATGAAGCCACCTTGGGTCCAGCTAGCTCAGGACTGTCACTTGTAGCTGCGTTCTAGAACTTCAGTCATGGGTTCTTTTCATCCCAGTAACTGATCCCAGGAGCTAGCACTCTATCACTGTGCTATGGATTTGGTCCATGAAGAAGACAATCAACAGTTTCACTGAATAAGTGCCGCCCTCTAGGTTAGAGTCTTGGAAACAAGTCGGCATCAACATGTCCCCACTGCAGAAGCAACTAAAATATTATGAAAACTCAGATGGCAATGCCTCCACAAAACAGAGGAGATTCCGGAACCACTGCTTCTAATTTTAATGAAATATATTTAGAATTTCATTCTGCATGTCTTTACAAACTTAGAAAGAGAAGCCAATTTGAGGTTCAGACAATTATATTGTGAGATCTTTTCACAATTAAAAAAAATGCTGACGGACCAATATATTTAAATAAAGAAATACCCTCACTGCAATTAATTAATTTATAGTGGGGTGAGGTGGAGATACCTTTAAAAAATCCTGTATGCACTATACTTATAGAAAATAAATCTATGCAAGCAGAAGTAGTTGTGCAACTGCTAATATAGTGCTACCTACACCAGATGTATAAAACCCAACTATGTTTTAATTTATGCTGCTCTTCTGGGGGGCAAGAGGCCTTACTTGATGAATGCCTACTACCAGATTACAGCATTCTTTAATGATCTCTGATTGTGTAGATGCTGGAGAGATAGAGAAAATGCACAGCAAACTGACAATGTTTTATTTATTCTTCACAGACCTCTGGGAGCCGGGTCTGTTTGCCACAATTAATCCTAAGAACAAGAGAGTAGTTTAATATTGAACAAAAACTCCTCAATTTATTTCAAGAGCTAGCCAACATTTTAATGCAAATGCTTGGGGAATATATAATTTTTTAATCAGAGACAGATACAGTGGGGTCTCTACTTAAGAACGTCCCTACTTAAGAACAATCCAACTTAAGAACAGCTCCATTTGCTAAATTTTGCTTCTACTTGAGAACAGAAATCCAAGATAAGAACAGGAAAAAAGACCTTTCCTGCTCTTTTTTTAACCTTAGGTCATCTTAGGTTAAAAAAAATTCTCCCCCTAGTGGTAGAGTACGTATTAACCAGCTTTGCATTAGTTCCTATGGGAACTAATGCTTCAATGTACAAACGCACCTCTGCATAACAAAAACACAGCCAGAACGGATTAATTGGTTTTCAGTCCATTCCTATGAGAAATTTTGCTTCAACTTAAGAACGTTTCAACTTAAGAACACAATTCCAAAACGGATTAAGTTCTTAAGTAGAGGTTCCACTGTAGTTTCTATGGACGGAAAAGAGCAGATACGGATTAAATGGTTTTCAATGCGTTCCTATGGGAAATGCAGATTCAACATAAGAACTTTTCAACTTGAGAACCACCTTCCAATACGGATTAAGTTCTTAAGTAGAGACCCCACTGTAGTAAAACAATAGATAATTTAGGATGGTTCTTTGATTTTATTTAGCGCTTGCTCTTTAGTCCCACTTGAATGAAGTATAAAGCATGCTGCTTATGTACCACCCCATAGTGCTTAAAGCACTCTATGGGAGTTCTATAATTTAATTATGAAGGCTACACATTGCCCCCCACCCCAGTGAGCTGGGTACTCAATTTATCTGATGAAGAATTATAAGAACTTTGGCTTGTGATTGAACAGCCATCCATCATGCAATGAAGTCAGCCATGCTACATCACAGTGAATGTCCAATTTCTGAATAATTTAGGAAAGGTAAAAAAAGGAACAACTAGCCTTTCTTCCTGTAAATGTTCACTAATCAACTCTGAATATTGTGATCCATCCTGATGATTTTCTCAAGGCACATCTGAACTACTGAACCAGGGAAAAAGGGGAAGTTGACTTCTTATAATTTCATATATCATTTGCATTTCAAGGATGGAAAACTGACGAGGCTTGTAAAGTAAAACAACCAAGAGCTTTAATTTGTCTGACCGCCACTCAAATAGTACATCAACTTGGCTTATCCTATATGGGTCACTTATTTTATACTCATTGGAACTGACCTTGAACAATTTATTCAATGTTCTCTGCATAAACAGTCTTGTAGAGCAAAACCTTCCCTTTGGAAGGCAAGAGATCAAGTCAAAACCTTGGGGAAGTTCAATTTTGTTCAGAATCCCTGGCCATTACACAACCTGGAGCTTCTCCAGGAGCTGCAGTCCAAGCTTTGGCTTAAACCTACTAAAGAGGAGAGATCTAGTAACATACCAGATGTTAGATCCCTCAGATTACTCTTTTACTGCTAATAACTGGTCCCCATCCAAGACTTGTAATGATTTTAGAAGCCCTGTCTTCATTAAAAGGGTTCTGTGACCTTGCAAGCGAAGTTCCTAAAATTAGTAAGGAACTTTTCTTTCCTGTTAGGTAGACAAACTATTTGTCATAGAGTTATGAGCCATGTACTCTCCCATTTAGTAATGTGTCCAAAATTCTAGTTACCTAATGATCAAGTCTAGATACAGCCAGGGTAACTCTGTTGTGCTGTGTAGGGAATGTATGTCAAGGGATAGGATATTGGGGTTTTTTAATGTAGACTGTAGAGTGAAAAAGGGTAATCTTTTAGAACTAGCTGAAAAGAAGCAAGCTGGGATGTTAGGTGCATCTCTGACTTGTTAAGGATAGTACTCCTTGACAAAGAAGCAAATTAGATATGACACTGAATACATTATTAGCAATTACATCTTGCCCCTTTATAAAATATAGTAGCAGGGGACATGCAATTTCCATTAAGATGCTTAATAGGGAATTTTAACCCTTTTCTTTCCTGGCTCGAAATCTCTCCCTGCCTAAACCTACACTATTAGCTCCAAAAGGCAGGCCTCCATTAGAATCAATTACAGCTTTCCTTCTCCATCTAAAACAGCAGTGCTGGGCAGATGGTGTTTGGGAATCATGATGAGAGAAGAAAGGGTTAAACTTCCTGTTCCCATTTGTTATGATATTGATGAAAAAATCTCTCTCTCTCTCTCTCTCACAAACACACACACACACACACACACACACACTCACACATCAAGCTAAAGCATATAATTGACAAGAAATGATACATTTAGTATCACAATTAATTTGGCCTTGAAGCTCCACCTACTGCCGCCTGTGTTATTTTAATTATTATTATTATAGAAATTGCAGACATTTCCTTTCTTCTCACAGAGAAACTGATTCCATATAAAAACTTAAAACTTTGGTAGAATGAAACCATATGCCACTATCACACATTCTTTATTTTGGCAATCTATAAACCTGCCTTCCATTTTTAGAAAACACACAGGATGATGTTATTTCCCACACAGCAGATACGTCCTGTGTAGGAAAATGATCAGGTGTGAGCTTGCCCTAAGGAGCAGCAACTCAACAGGTGCCTGAACCAACTGTCATTTCACTTCAGCTGCTTCATAGCGATACCAGTCTGCTTTATTCCACCTCTCAAAAATGCATGTGCACATACAGTAAAACATGAATGAGCACAAATTATGACGCCAGAGTATTCTGTATCGTGCCTCCCCAGTCTTTGTGGGAAGGCCGCTATATTTTGGCAGTCTTTTTAAAATACAAATAAGCAAACGAAGAAACATTTTGCCACATTCCGTTAAGCTCAACTGCTTTGTGGTTTTTAAAAAGGCACCCAGTTTTCAAGAATAGCCAAGTTCTGCATGACTAACCCCGATTAAAGCAGCCGTAGCTCTCCCCAGCTCTGACATTTCCAATGTGTTCCCAAGCACTACCCACCAAGGTTTACATCAGCTTGCTACCAGAAGGCTGTGAACTGACCAGCCATATTCCTGGGGCCTCTGAATCACCAGCAGCGTGAGAGGAGGTGGGAATTAGCTGTTGCCACACCCACAAGAAATATGTTAAGACAAGCAGCAGTAGCCCACTTCTCCTGGGACTTCGCGTTGCGAAGCAAACCACCTCAAATGAGCAATAGAAGGTTCTCCTTCCTGATACCTCATTGCACTAATGAGGAAGAAGAGAATACAGCCTGCCCAGAAATGTAAATTAATCGTGCTGAGTTCAATTTATTGGAGGAAAAAATCTCTAAAAGTCAATATTAAGCATCAGAGGCAAATGCTCTGTGCCCAGTGGTGTCACATTCAAGCAAAGTTTTTCTGTTCTGCTACATTGTCAAAATACTTAGTACCTACTATTCAGCACAACTATGATGAACAAAACTGAAGTGAGATACACTACATATGCATGGCAGTACATGTTATGTAATGGATCATTTTAAAAGAAAGTACAGTATATCACATTTTCTACAGAAATCATCCATTATGCTGTATATTGCCAGCTCAAATAGTTTCTAGCCTAAACGATATGTATTTATTTATTTCCTTATTTATTTACAATCATGGCCAAAAATATTGGCACCCTTGCAATTCTGTCAGAAAATGCAACTCTTCTCTCAGAAAACTGTTGTGGTTGAAAATGTTTTGGTACTCACATGTTCATTTCTTTGGTTTGCATTGGAACAACACAAAAAACATAGAGAAGAAAAGTCAAATCTGATACAATCCCACACAGAAACCCAAAAATGCACTGGCCAAAATTATTGGCACCCTGTCTAAATTGTAAGAAGTAATTGCTTTTCCAAGCATGTGATGCTCCTTTAATTTATATTTAAACACACCTGTCACAAGTAAGAGGTGTGGGCAATATAGTAATCACACTTGCAACGAGTTAAGATGGAGAAAAGTTGACTCAACCTTTGTGTTGTGTGTGACACTAAGCATGGAAAGAATGAAGTGTAAAGAGTTGTCTATGGATTTGAGAGAAAAATTGTGGAAAAACAGTGACAATCTCAAGGCTACAAGTCCACCTCCAGAGATCTTAAAGTTCCTGTGTCCACTGTGCGCAATATCATCAAGAGGTTTAGAGCCCATGGCATTGTAGCTAACCTCCCTGGACGTGGACAGAAGAGCAAAATTACTGAAAAATTACAATGAAGGGTTGTTTGAATGGTGGATACAGAACCCAGATTAACTTCCAAACAAATTCAAGCTGATCTGCAGACACAGTGTCACCTTGCACTATCCGTCACCATCTAATTGAAAAGGGACGCTATGGTAGGAGACCCAGGAGGCCTCCACTGCTGACACAAAGGCATAAAAAAAGTTGTGGGTTTTTCGGGCTCTTTGGCCCTGTTCTGAAGGTTGTTCTTCCTAATGTTTCGCCAGTCTCTGTGGCCGGCATCTTCAGAGCACAGAGTGCTGTCCTCTGAAGATGCCGGCCACAGAGACTGGCGAAACATTAGGAAGAACAACCTTCAGAACACGGCCAAAGATCCTGAAAAACCCACAACAACCATTAGATCCCGGCCGTGAAAGCCTTCACGAATGCATAAAAAAGACTGGAGTATGCCAAAACTTATGTGACAAAACCACAATCTTCTGGGAAAACATACTGTGAACAGATGAGACAAAAGTAGAGGACATCATGGCACTGTTTACAAAGAAATGAAGCATTCAAAGAAAAGAACTCAGTCCCTACAGTCAAACATGGTGAAGGTTCAAAGGTGTTTTGGGGTGCTTTGCTGCTTCTGGCACTGGATGCCTTGACTGTGTGAACGGTATCATGAAATCTGATGATTACCAAAGAATTTGGGGGCACAACATAGTGGTTAGTGTCAGAAAGCTACTTCTCCACCAGAGGTCATGGGTCTTCCAGCAGAACAATGACCCAAAACACACTTCAGAAAGCACTCAGAAATGGTTGCAAACAAAGCGCTGGAGAGTTCTGAAATGGCCAGCAATGAGCCCAGATCTGAATCCCATAGATCACCTGTGAAGAGATCTCAAGACAGCAGTTGGGAGAAGGCATCCTTCAAATCTGAAGGCCCTGGAGCAGTTTGCAAAAGAAAGAAGAGTGGTCCAGAATTCCAGTAGAGAGGTGTTGTAACTCATTCATGTTTACAGGAAGCGACTGACTTCAGTTATTTTTTCCAAAGGGGGTGCTATCAAATATTAAGTTAAGGGTGCCAATAATTTTGGCCAGTGCATTTTTGGGTTTCTGTGTGGGATTGTATCAGATTTGACTTTTCTTTTTGGTTTTTCCAATGCAAACAATTTTCTGAGAGAAGGGTTGCATTTTCTGACAGAATTGCAAGGGTGCCAATATTTTTGGCCATGGCTGTATCTTATTTATATGGTTTTAATTCAGGTGCAGAAAAGTTCATTTTTGGATTACAAATCCCAGAATCCTTCAGCTGACACAGCCATGCTGATGGGGATTCTGGGAAGTTTAGTTCAAAAAGTAGTATCTCCATATTCTGGTTTTAAATCAAAATGAACAACTTTAACTGGAACTCCAAACTCGACACAAAAAGGCCAAGTACGACCAAGATATGGTTTTATAACAACTTGCCCTGTGATGAACGTCTGGTGTGGATAACAGATGGTTGGACAGTGTCACTGAAGCGACCAACATGAATTTGACCCGACTCAGGGAGGCAGTGGAAGACAGGAGGGCCTGGTGTGCTCAGGTTCATGGGGTCATGAAGAGTCGGACATGACTTAACGACTAAACAACAACAACAGCAAAATGAGATCTAATGAATTTAGAACACTTCTCAGAACCTACTGTTTGTTTTATGTATCAAACATGACAAAAGAGTTTGCCACTATACAAAGTGTATGTTATGTTTTAAATCTCACAATAATGATACTGGCCATCATTTAAATAATTATTTCTTGAGTTTGTTTTTAAAGCTAATTAAATGCAGAGCAAACGGTTTGTAATGCTTCTGAAAAGAAAAGCTCTTCTGAAGACATGATGGATAATCTCCCAGTCTTCAACAGAAATTGCCTTCAGTCCTCATACAGGACCCACTCAGAAAAACAAATGAAGGATTTGAAAAATTGTCCACCTGACCCTAAGGAGTGCAGGAATGCAGAGGTACAAAATTCCTGCAGAATGTTGATCTCAAGGTTTAAGGTAAATTCACACATACTGCTAATTTGTGCTTCCATCTGAATTGACTATATCTGAATTGTAATGCATACAGGCTTACACCTTTATGTATAAAACAGCTATATCACTTTTTTCACCATATGCTGCGTGGGACCATTGCTGGCACTAAGTCCTTGAAATGAGTGATGAAGTATACGAAAAGACAAAGAAAAGCATGTGGCATTTCCTTACGTTCTGTGGTACAACACAGGCAGAACAGTGTAACATACAAAACAGCCCTTAGGATTGCCAGGGTAACATCATGGAGTTGTGGCAAAACAAGCAATTGACTGATATTGATAGGGTTGGTGGGTGGGTGTGTTTTCTAGTAAACTGCAGTGCAGTGGCAGTTTGTGACAACTGAACAGGATTAAATATTTGGAGTTGATACTCCTTTTTTAATTATTATTTCAGGGAGGAACTTACTTTCTATTGTGTTAGGGACATCAAGTTAGGGATATTTCAGGAGAAAATATCACTACATTTATTTACAGAATGCTCTAGAACTGCTTTTCTTGTTTATAGTCTATTAGACAGCTATTATCCTGTTTACTACTACACTAAGAGCTAGAAGAAGAAACAGGAAGTGACCTCAGAGAGAAAAAAAGGCTGATACAAGTTTAAGAGAAGCAATGTAGGTCTGTAGAAGATGAGAGCAATACACTCTCAGCTTATCTATCTTTTTCATCTCACAACTCAGTTGTGATTACTTGCTACGTGTGTTAGTCTTCTATTTTCAATGGACACTAGCATTAATAAAGTGCAAGGAGAAGTAGCATAACAAGTTGGAAATAACTATAATCTTTTGTTTACAACAGATAAGTCAGATTTTACTGGCTTCCCTCTTTTGGAATGATGACAAAACTTTGTGTCAGTTGTCACTATCCTTTTAAAAACAACAACTTAGTCTATATATTATGCTCAGTGCTATTCACACTTGTCAGAAAACAGCCCTGACAATTGATTTGTGCCTGGATCTGAAGTGGTTAACTGATGAAAAAAGGAGTCAGCTTCTGGAATTTCCCATTGTGTGATTTCATTTTATGAATGATAGTGAGCACAAGAGAGTGTTGTATAGACCAGCTTAACTATTGCCATTGGTGGTGTCACCATTTAGGCTGCCCTCTGCTATATAATGCTTGGCATCCTTTTTCTTGCTGGCAACATGGGCACAATATCTGAAGAGAAAGGTTTTCACCTGCTTGTGGAAGGACTACAAAGATGGAGCCAACCTGGCCTCCTGTAGGAGAGAGTTCCAGTGTCTGGGAACTGCAACAGAGAAGGCCCTCTCCCACATCCCCACTTATGAGGGTGCTGGGAATAAGAGAAAGGCCTCCCCTGATTATCTTAATGCCCAGGCAGGCTCATAGAGAGAGATACCATCTTTCAGATAGCTTGGACCCAAGCCATTTAGGGCTTTATAGGTAAAAGCAGCACTTTGGATAGTGCCCAGCAGCCAGTGGAGCTGTTGTAATAGAGGTGTTACATGTTCTCTGTAACCAGCCCCAGTTAACAATCTGGCTGAGGCATTTTTGACCCTTTGAAGTTTCCAAACACTTTCCAGAGGCAGCCCCATGTAGAGTGCATTACAGTAATCCAACCGAGATTTAATTAGGGCATTTGTCACTGTGGCCATATCAGCGATCTCAAGAAACTGATGCAGCTGGCACATCAATTTTAACTGGTCACTACTGAAATCTGGGCATCCAGTTGTAGAGACAAATCCAGAAGCACCCCCAAGCTGTGCACCTGTGCTTTCAGAGGGAGTGCAACCCCATCCAACACAGGCTGAATCCCTATTCCTTAATCTGCCTTTCGACTGACCAGGAGCACGTCTGTCTTGTCCATATTAAATTTCAATTTATTTGCCCTCATCTAGCCTATTATTGACACCAGGCACTGATCTAGAGCTGAAATAGCTTCCTCAGATTTAGATGGAAAGGAGAAATAGAGTTGGATGTCATCCTCATATTGGTGACACCAAACCCCCAAACTCCAGACAACGTCTTGCAGTGGTTTCATGTATATGTTAAATAGAATAGGGGACAAATAACCCTGATGGACACCACAGGCCAAACGCCAGGTGTTAAGCAGGAGTCCCTCAGCACCACACTCTAAATCGTTCCCTCCAGAAAGGACCTGAGCTACAGTAAAACAGTGCCTCCAAGTCCCATCCCAGAGAGACGGCCCAGAAGGAGACCATGGTCAATGGTATCGAAAGCCACTGAGAGGTCCAGCAGAACCAACAGAGGCACACTCCCCCTGTCCTGTTCCCAGCATAGGTCATCCACCAAGCCAACCAAAGCAATCTTAATCCCTGAACCAGACCTGAAGCCAAATTGAAATGGATCTAGATAATCCTTCTCATCCAGGAACCCCTGGGGCTGAGAAGCCACAAACCATTCTAGCACCTTGCCCAAGAATGGGATATTAGAGACTGGCTGGAAATTATTCAGTATTGTGGAGTCCAAAGAGGGTTTTTTTTTTTCCAATAATGCTGCCTCCTACCCTACTGCAAGGAGGCATTCACTACCCCTTGAGTCCACTTGGCCAGTCCTTCTCTGGCAGCTTTTATAAGCCAGGGCAAGGGTCTAACAGAAAAGTGATAGCTTTACCTTCTCCAAGAGTCCTGTCCACATCATCAGGCTGCAAAAACTTATTCATCAATGCAAGATGAGCAGGAGCTATAGTTGCATCTAAAGGACCTGTATTAACTACAGCATCCAAGTCAGAGTGGATCTGAGCAACTTTGCCTGCAACACCAGAGTGGTCAGCACTATCTTCCTGTGGGCCATGATGTAACAGGCCATTGACCACTCAGAAGAGCTCTGCTGAGCAACTCTGTGTAGACACAATGGTGGCAGCAAAGAATGACTTCTTTGCCAGCACCACTGCTGTGGAATAGGCCTTCCAATAGGCTCTAGCCCGTGTTCAGTTGGATTTACTCTGAGTTTTCTGACACCATTGTTCTAGTCTCCATCCCAATTCATTTCATCACCACCAGCTACCCAGTAAACCAGGGAACTAGTCGGGCTCTACTTCATGGGAAGGGACAATTAGGAGCAATTTTGTCAATAGCCCAGGCCATTTCCCATTCCAGAGATCAACCAGAGCTTCAACAGAATCTCCTCCTGAGGTGACAAGAGCCATCAGGAAACCATTGGGATCCATCATCTTCTTGGGCTGATCTTAATTAGTTCCCCACCCCTGCAGAGGTTCTGAGTTCCAGTGAGTCTAAACCGCACTAGATGATGATCTGTCCATGATAACAAAACTGCAGAGAGTTCCTCCACACCCAGATGACCAACATCGACCCCAGTGCAGAAAACCAAGTGTAAAGTGTGCCCTGCAGCATGAGTGGGGGCAGATGCTATCTGGCACAGCCCCATGGTTGTCATGGAGGACATGAAGTCCTGAGTCACTCCCAACAAAGCTGCCTTAGCATGGATGTTGACATCCCCCAGCACAACAAGCCTAGGGGACTCCAACACCACAGCCGAGACCAAGTCATCATGTTCGGGCAGCGAGACTGTTGAGCAGCGGGGTGGGCGGTACACCACCAGAATCCCTCTTCTGTACCAGGCTCTCACTTTCAAATACACACATTCAAATCTGGAGAGCTTTGGGATGTGGCATCTGGTGAGAGGGATAATATTGTGATAGACCACTGCAACTCCACCTCCCCACTCCCTAGGTCTTGCTTGCTGGTGGACAAAGCTGGGGGAGATTGACACACACACCCAGCCTCATCCAACCAAGTCCCTGTGATACAAGCCAGATTGACCTGTTTTGCTGTTGTTTAGTCATTTAGTCATGTCCAACTCTGTGACCCGATGGACCAGAGCACGCCAGGCCCTCCTGTCTTCTACTGCCTTCGGGACTTGGGTCAAATTCATGTTGGTATCTTCGATGACACTGTCCATCCATCTCATCCTCTATTGTCCCCTTGTCCTCTTGCCTTCACATTTTCCCAACATCAGGGTCTTTTCCAGGGAGTCTTCTCTTCTCATGAGACGCCCAGAGTATTGGAGCCTCAGCTTCAGGATCTGTCCTTCCAGTGACCATACAGGGTTGATTTCCTTCAAAATATATCAGTTTCTTCTCTTTGCAGTCTAGGAGACTCTCAAGAGTCTCCTCAAGGACCACAGTTCAAAAGCATCAATTCTTTGGCAGTCAGCCTTCTTTATGGTCCAGCTCTCATTTCCATACATCACAACTGGACAAAACCATAGCTTTGACTATGCAGACTTTTGTTGGCAAGGTGATGTCTCTGCTTTTTAAGATGCTGTTTAGGTTTGTCGTTACTTTCTGCCCAAGAAGCAGGAGTATTTTAATTTTGTGGCTGCTGTCACCATCTGCAGTCATCATGGAGCCCAAGAAGGTAAACTCTGTCACTGCCGCCATATCTCCCCCTTCTATTGAGCTTCAGACCATTTTTTGCGCTCTCCTCTTTCACCCTCATTAAGAGGTTATTTAATTCCTCCTCACTTTCTGCCATCAGAGTGGTATCATCTGTTCTTGATATTTCTTCCGGTTCTTGATATTTCTTCTGAATTCTGGCTTGGGATTCCTCCAGTCCAGCCTTTCGCATATAAGTGAATATGTGAAATAAGCAGGGAGACAATATACAGCCTTGTTGTACTCCTTTCCCAATTTTGAATCAATCAGTTGTTCCATATCCAGTTCTATGTGTTGCTTTCTGTCCCACATATAGTTTTCTCAGGAAATGGATAAGGTGGTCAGGCACTCCCATTTCCTTAAGAACTTGCCATAATTTGCTGTGGTCTACACAGTCAAAGGTTTTTCCGTAGTCAGTGAAACAGAAGTAGATGTTTTTCTGAAACTCTCTGGCTTTCTCCATAATCTGTTGAGTTTTCCAAACTTGCTGGCATATTGAATGTAGCACCTTAACAGAGTAATCTCTTAAGATTTTAAATAGTTCAACTGGAATGCCATCACCTCCACTGGCTTTGTTGTTAGCCATGCTTTCTAAGGCCCACTTGACTTCACTCTCCAGGATGTCTGGCTCAAGGTCAGCAACCACATTATCTGGGTTATCCAGGACATCCAGATCTTTCTTGTATAATTCCTCTGACGTCTTCTGCTTCTGTAAGGTCCCTACCATTTTTGTCCTTTATCATGTCCATCATTGAACAGAATGTTCCTTTAATATCTCCAAATATTTTTGAACAGATCTCTAGTTTTTCCCTTTCGATTATTTTTCTCTATATCTTTGCACTGTTCATTTAAGAAGGCCCTCTTGTCTCTCCTTGCTATTCTTTGGAAGTCAGCATTCAATATTCTGTAATTTTCCCTGTCTCCCTTGCATTTTGCTCCCATTCTCTTCTCTGCTATTTGTAAGGCCTTGTTGGACAGCCACTTTACCAATCCAGCATTTAACATTTACAGAAGCATAATACCCACATTCATAAACTGGAGGGTTTTTTTTTTTTTGAAGAATTGATTAAAAATATAATCTGACAACATATTTGCATTCAGTGAAGATATGCATCCTACTCAGTCAAATATGCTTATTTTTCAAAGATTCTCACAGCATCTAGTTTTAGTTGCATCACTAATAATCTGCAGATCTCAATGATCTCAGTGTGATTGCATTAGTCTCTTAATATGGCCGTTGCTAACTAACATAGCAGTTTGCTACTGAGACACCATTCTCCAAGGAAATGCATCATTATTGTAAAGAACAGCAACTTAATTGCAAGATTACCACAGCATCTGGCTAGAGACAAACTGAGACTTCATATAAATCCTGAACTCATTGTATTGATTTTATGCAATTAGTTCAGCTGAAATCAACAGGACTTTATTGGCTCATTGCCTGGGAAAGTTAAACTGATGTCAAAAAATTTAGAGCAGTCATCGGCAGAAGCTGGCTCTAATGAAATTAATATCTTTCTTGTTCCATTTTAGATAGGTAGAGGGTGAAGTCACCTTAAACAAAGGGTGGCCAGAGCAAAAGAGGAATAGGGAGAACATTAGAAAAAGAGAGGAGCAAACAGGTGCATACAAAATGCAACTGATATCTAAAAATGACACTGTATGTATGTGTGCAGTTCATATAGATGTTAACAGATGTTGCATGTACATGGAGTCAGAAGTGACCCACGGTTATCATCTATGCCAGGCAGCAGGCCAAGAATGCAATTCTCTAGAGAAAAGACAGGACAGTTAGCAGAAAAGTTACTTAACTGTTAGAACTTCAAAATTCTAATTCATTTGCATTTGAAGCTGTTTTAATAGTTAAATTCTGAGCAGGTGAATTTATATTAAGTTGCTATATAAATACATATTCAATTACTACAGTAAAACCTTGCCAGAAGGAAGTAACTCACAAAAAGATGAGTTGGTTGGTTGCTTCTGCTAAATCCTCCTGAAGCAGGCTATGCTTACATTTTTTTGGTTAAGTATATGACCAAATTAATCTTCATATTCCTACAACATGTATTATCAATTAGCTTCAGGAAATAATGTGTTTCTATTAAATAATCCGAATCTGATGTATATAGCCAATTCTCTCTCTCTCTCTCTCTCCCCCCGCTCCCTCCCCCCATGTGGTTAAACCCACTAGCAAAAAATGATAAAAAGTAGGATTTGAAAAGAGTAGTATAAATTTTAAAACATGTAAAGGCGCTGAGACTTGAGATTAGTGACAGAACTGGGGGAAAGTCTTTGACCACACTGTTTGGGTACTCTGATCCTTCCACTGCAACGTTGTGGTTGTGGTTGTTGTGTGCCACCAGATTGCTTCTGACTTAAAAACAACCCTGTTAATTAGCGACCTCCAAAAGTCGTGTCATTAGCAGCCCTGCTCAGGTCTTGGAATGGCTCCATGGAAATGCAGCCTCAGTGTTTTGCTGTACACAGACAGCACTAAAGAAGATGACACAGAAAAGGTTTGTGCCATGTATTAGACAGAATGAGCTGGGGGTGGGGGGAGCTGAAAGGCTGGGAGACAGAGGATGATGCTGTTTTACTTTTGCTTCTGGTAAATAGGCTTTTGTATTGTTCCTGCCCCTGTAAATCACATTTCAAAAGGAGGTGACAATGGAACAATAAAACTCTGCACATCACGGGAAGCAAACCATTTAGAAAAAGTGTTTCATCTCCTTAAAATGAAGGCCGCAAGCCATTATTAGCCTCATTGTGTTTGTGGTGGTACACTCTGTATGTGTCATTTCAGTATCCCATCCCTGATAAGGAAAGAGTTCTGGTAAACTCACCCTCCTCAAATGCTAGTGGAATCTATTTGAGTGGACTATGGACTCAGCAGTCTCAGGATATAATGTGTAAAAGACTGTGGTGTCAATGAGATCTTGATGAAGTTACTTTTTCACATGACCAGTGGCAGACTCCCAGGCTCTGCTGTTTCTTCACTTCAGATGCCCTAGTACAGATGGGGAAGGGACACTGAGACTGAAATCACAGCCTGGCATAGCGCAACATGAGTTGAAGCACCTACCAATTAGCCAACTCAGTCAGGCCCATTTAAAAAAAAACTGGGGTGGCAGTTGTTACTCCCTACCATCCAGTTGCTTTGGACCATTCTATGCATTGTAAGGACACTTAAGAATGGGCTCAAGTTACAGGAAGCCGGATTTCAGGTGAATATCAGGAAAAATTTTCTACCTGTTAAAGCAGTACAACAATAGAATTAAATCAGGAGGTGGCAAGCGCTCCTATGTTGGAGGCATTCAAGAGAAAGCTGGACAGCCACATCTATCAAGTATACTTTGGTTTAGATTCATGCATTGAGCAGGATGTCGGACAAAATGACTTCATAAGCCCCTTCCAACTCCATGATTCTATGATTCTATATACCATCAACTCCACATTTGACTAATAGCAACCCTAATATGGTTCTCAAGAAAAGAGAGCGATTTAAGGAGTGGTTTTACCAGTGCCACTCCTCCCCCACTCCCAGGGAATCTTCATGGTCAAACAGGGATTTTAACTCAGGTCTCCTGTGTCCTAGTCCATCACTCTATCCACACTGGGTATCACTTCCTTTGAATTAGTGACCTTCAAAACATCCTATCATTAACAGCTCTGTTCTGGTCTTGCAACTCACAGACTTCCTTTACTAAGTCAATCCATCTCATATAAACCTGGGGATAAGGATCGATTTGTCCTCTGAAATGTTCAGCTAAGAGAAGGTGAGTTCTCTGCAAATACCCAGATTCAGAGATGCAAAATCCCCATTTCTAAGTCCAGCATTTACAATAAAGGAATATATGAAAGCAGGATTTTCTAGACAGGCATCTGCAACATGATTTTTAGGTCATGAACCTTAGTCCAATATATCCAATTGATTGGCTATATTGTTAACGACAGCAGGGAAGTAGTTGTGAAGATGAGCAGCCTCATCAGTGCTGATGATATCTGGCAGGCAGACAACAGTTGTACTCTTTTTGCACTAGTTCAACATCATGCCTTGATCTAACATAGCCTAAACCACATGTAAGTAACTTGGCTTCCTCCACATGGTTTGGATTACATCTCCTATAATCCATTACCACAATATCCATTCATTTCCTTCGTAAAGGCTGGTGGAAGTACAAAACTTCTTCAGAGCACCAAACTGCCTATTCGTGGCCGAAGAAAACATTTCATTCTTTTGGCTTCTGGAGAAGGATGAGAAAAAACAACTCCTAGATACCTTTTGCTTCGGATGAATGAAAGAACAAGGGATCAAATTAGTATGATGGAATTAGAGCTAACATATCAAAACACTAGCTGACAAGAGGTTTTCTGTCTATTAGGCTGTGATTACACAATCCAATGCCATGGGATTTGATGCAGTTATAGTACAGGTTGATTTGAAGAATTTTATTTTATTGCACAATGCAAAGGTCAATTTGCCCTTTTTGCTTCCAGTGTGGCTCTCCCCCCCCCCCCCGCGCCACTATGGGGGTTCTACATTTTTCATGTCGGAACAATTTGAACAGCTTTTTCCCATATGATCAGTTGGTTCGTTCTTGTAAAGATAGAGGGGGAGGGGCATTCTGTGGGTGGTGATTCAGTGATGGAAGCAGTTAGGGCACGATGTTCAAGGACATGGAAACAACTGCCCCACATTCTTTCCCCATGATTGTCCTCTGATTTTTAAAATATACATGAAATTGGATGGCTGGATAGCTTACTGGTTTAGGGATCTAACTGCAGAGTGAGAGGTTAGGAGTTTGATTCCCCATTCTGCCTCCTATGAGTAGAGCCAGCCTTGTCTGAGCTTGGGAAAGCTGCACAGTCCTGGGGTGCCCCCAGAAGAAGGGAAAGGTAAACCACTCTACCTGGAAAACCCCAAAAAAGGGTCACCATAAGTCAGAACTGACTTGATGACATGTGATGATAATGATATATGATCATGATATATGATGATAATGATATATGAGATAAGTGCTAGCCCACCTTCTCACTATTACTAATATACTAGTTTCATGCTAAATCACCTCCAGATGAGAGAGAAAAAATAATGAATAAAACAGAAACAATCCAGAC
The DNA here is from genome assembly GCF_051106095.1 of Pogona vitticeps. Classification (NCBI taxonomy): domain Eukaryota; kingdom Metazoa; phylum Chordata; class Lepidosauria; order Squamata; family Agamidae; genus Pogona; species Pogona vitticeps. The sequence continues at coordinate 255,819,731 of NC_135784.1, forward strand.
AAAATATTTTTTATATGTTAAATAGAATTTTGAAAAGCTATCACCTTTTCTGGAGCACTGTACAATCCTTTCAAAATGGCTTGACGGTGGACCATGAAAGGATCAGCAGAGGCAGGACTAGGGGAAGGAAACAAGAAGGGGTCCTATGAGATGAAATGTGAATCGCATTGCATTGAGTATAAACATTGAACTCCTGAATCAATCTGCATTGAGCTATAATACAGATTGCAAATCAAATTGCTTGATAGTGTTGTCACAGCCTTAGTCATCATTTTTCAGGATAATGCCTTGTGCTACAGAAATCCCTATAGCATAAGACAGCAACTGAGGGAGCGCATACCATCAGAGGGAACACACATGACTTCTTGACTATAAGAAGGAAATGCATGCTCACAAAATATTTTACTCTGTGACTTAGTGTGTGTGCTTGTATGAGAGAGAGAGAGATGTTTGCCAATTATGCTGTGAGCAAAGCAGATTCCTGCTGAAAACCTTTGCTTTCTCTGAGGCAGCTTCCTTAATGCTCAAAGCCATCAGAAAAAGGAGAGGAAGAGAGAGTGGAGCGAGTGACGTTCTTGCTCTCAGTCCCCAATTCAATTAAATTATCTTCTTGCTCTGCACAAAGGCTAATGCAATGTCAGAAGCTAACTGTGATCAAGAATGACACACATTACAGTTGCGTCACTAAGCCATAAATATGCATGTGGTAAATCAACAGAATTCATATATAGTATATTCTGTTGGGTTTATATATATTCCTCTCCTCATGCAGGCATCATTTAGGAAGCAGCAAGTTCTAAAATTGCAACTGCTGGGATGTCAGCTCACCAGAAACAGGGATTTCAGAGAAGGCACACTCATGACACATCATCTGTTCTTTTTCTAGATGATGGTATAGCAATCAAGGTCACCCACTGGACCCTGTGTGTGAGGGGAAAGAGAGGAAGACAATTAATGAGAGAAATTGAAGTCAGGCATGCTTTAACTTACTGAAAAATAGTTAAACAGCTGATTCCCATTTTTGGTTCGGGAGGAATGAGATGCCAAATGCTGATTTCTCTGTGTTTGCTCAACTGGAAGCAAGATGTTGAGGGGGGGGGGAATTGACCTTCCTCTCAGTTTAAGCCAGGAGATGATAACCTTGGTGGGTGTGGGAGCCAAGCTCACCATCCCCAGCACTATTCACAAACTGCACCATTCCCAGAAAGGGCCAAAAGGGACCAACACCTGAAGACTAAAATAAAATAAAATAAAAAACTGGACATTCGTTTCCATTTTTGAATCTTTCGTATTATAAAGGCTTGGGGGTGGTGACACCCCCATTATAAAAATTTGACCACTCTTGGTTTAAATGAACAGTGTACAGATAACAGAAGACCAGAGCTTGGAAGTTCTTTTGAAAGGTCATTTGTTAGCACAATACCACCAATATGTGCCCTGGCACCTTTACAGTTAGCCACAATTAACCATGGCAGTTTATACGGACCTGTCACAAACACTAATAGGATTCCAGTCAGTATTTTGCCAAAGAGCCATCATTACAAAACCAGAAATATTAAAGGTAACACTGCTATTTGTAATTGTGTCTTGTCCAACTCTGCCCAAGACTAGAGAGCACACAAAATGAGTTCATGCCTTGGAGATAGATCTCCTCAAGTTTTCATGCTTCTTTGTAAATCCAGGCTGCCATCTGAGGGAAACTGCAGGACGTACCAGTTCTAACGATGGTGCTAAGTTCCTGGGTCTGCTAATCACTATCTGTACTCCCCAGAATGCCTTGGAAAATTTTCACAGGAGCGCCCAGGGCCCACCAGAGGGATCTGCCTGACAGCACGCTGGCCACAGCCCCATTTAACCTGGATTTGACTTTGTTCCTATATCTCATCCTCTCAGTTACCGTTTACTGAGACTAATCTCATATGTGAAACTAATGGTATGTATCATTTATAATTATTTGTCATTGTTAATTGGGACTGCAGGAGAAAGGAACTTTTGAACCATCACACATTTCTTATTAGATTTACAGAGCCACTCAACATCATAATCACTTCCATCTGTCTACAGTATGATTATACGTGCATTAACCATTCCACTGAGAGGTCTCTTTTGTATTTCGAAAGCTTTTTAAAAATGTAAATGTTTAGCAAAACCACTTTCTGGACCATCACATTATCACATTTTTTTCACCTAGCTTGCCACCAGTTCATTCAACCATCTGGGGTTCTTTTGAGAAAGGCAAGGTAACATTATTTCAAATAAATACATTAACAAATTATCCAGTACTCCATACAATCATACATCAGATGGTGACATGACTGTATTTGAATAAATGTTGTACATGAAAAAAATAAAACATCCCCTGAAAATAAGCCCTAATGCATTTTTGGAACAAAAATTAATATAAGACCCCATCTTATTTTCAGGGAAACATGGTATTATAATCACAATATCCTAGGAAACCCATGCTTTTTTCCCTCAAAAGTGGTACCTTACATGTGTGAAGTGATCTTCCCAAGATCACTTTATTTCCTGAACACTGAAATCATCTTGTGCTGACTTTTCCACCTCCAGTATGGATGTTTATTGTTTCACTTAGACAAGCATGTTCCAAGATGGTACTCTCCAGACGTAATAAAATATACCAGCTGTCATGACCACTGCTATGGCATTTAGAGAACTGTAGACCCAACAATCAGAGGGCACCATAATGGGGAAACTTTACTTACATTGTAGATTACATAGGCAGTTTTAGTGTCATCCTATATGTTCTGTTTAAAATCTAGCAGATTGGTGCTTAATAAATTGGTAAAGGGTTAGGGCTAGATTCCTTGTTTAGTCCATCCATTCTGAAATTGCTTGAAAAAACCCCTAGCACTTTGAAAAGATTTTTTTCCTCTTCTGTGGAAGGACAGGGGAAGTGAAATTATTGTTATTATTATCTACATCTACTAGACCATCATTGATGTGCTTTATCATTTAGATTAAATTTTTAAAAAATTGCCTTTGTTTGCTGATTGAAACCACAGCTGTAGGCAGTTTCTCAACTGGCACTATACAGAAGACAATTTAAAGAACAGTAATCTAAATGATTCAGTGCATCAGCAATGATTTAGCACAAGCAAACATAATAATTTCACTTCCCCTGCCCCTCTGCAGGAGTAGTGTCACACCAAATGGCATTATTGCTCCTCCCCCTGATCTGGAGCAACCCTATTCAGAATGCACCAGCCCACACCAAAAGGGCCAGTGTAGATGTTCCTTCAGTTAAGAAACACATCATCCACCTAATAATCACTGAAATCCCATCGAAAGCATTGTCTCCCAAGGAGGAAGGGGAACAAAAAAGGCCTCCACATTTCTGCAAAATATATTTTTTCCCACATTGTTTCTCACTGTATAAAAATCTCAAATTAATTCAGCAGCACAAGAAGAGTGGTAGCACATCAACAAAATCATTTCTAACACTTCTCAAGAACTGAGTCAGTGGGATGAATGTGCTCTTTGGCTAATTATTACTAATTAGGCATGGGATGTTAAGATTGACAATCTTGTACTGTACAGGGACAGTTCTGACATTAATAACACTACCTTTAAAAGCATTGTCTTTTTCTATAATTAGCATGGAACTCTGCAATAGGAATAAAGGGGTTTTAAAATTCTTTTTTAACATGTTTCTGACATTTTAACCATACTTAAATGGAAAGTACTTTGACATTAACAGAACCCAGAAATGATTTATTGGAGGCATTTGTTAAAATTAACTAGTAACCCAGCACAAGACCACACTCTATAGCCCTGAGCTATACACAGTATTTGTCACTGACACAGATGAATGGATCTTGGAATAGCACCTTTCATGGTGTTAAATGTTCCATACAGTTCAGCAAAGTGCTCAATAAAAGGAAGAAAAGGCAAATACTGCCTGACCCCTTCTTTAGTAAGTGATGTTTTCTCCAAGATGGCAAAGCCCTAGATTTTAGGCAAAGAGCTTTAGAAAAATTCTTATGCTAAACAAGAACTAAACAAATGTGTTTTTTCCTATTTCAATATATTAAAAGACACCAGTGTGAAAAGGAAAGAATCCCTACTGGGCCATGGAAACACACAGAAATGGAAGTGATGCTGGTTAAAACACCCCTTTAAAATATCTCACACAGGGCATGGTTACACATCGAAAACAAATCCTGTTTTCACACCAGGTTTACTTTGAAATCGATTCTTAAAATTCTGACTACATGATTTACAGGGAAGCATGGAATTTTTTTGTCCAGGAAGTGTGGGGTTTTTTTGTCAGACTACCGGGTACTTTATTTGGCCACGATAGGGTCGTTTATTTTAAATCATTTCTGAAACTGATTTATTTTGAATTGTTTCAGCATATGTGAATGCCTCTGTTGGTGTAAATCGTGTCTGTGGGATTTCTATCTGTAATACTAAAATAGTGCCATTCTATTTTACAAGAAATAAAAATATTAAAGAAATATTAAATAGTACACTCGTGGCAGTGGCAGCAAGCAGCTCTGAGAGGCAGCCAGCATGAGGGGAGGATGGAGGCTGCAAACGCATTACCTTTGAGTCTTTGTCCTCTACCTACCTGCCCTCATGCTGGCTGCCTCTCAAAGCCACTCACTGCTGCTGCCACCAGTGTTATATTTAATAATTGTTTGATTTTCTTGTTTCTTACAAGGTGGGATAGCACTATTTCAGTATTACAGATTTTAAAAAAATTTTAACAGAGCCAACTGAAAGGTTTCCTTGCAGCCAAAAACCCATGATCCTGGCATGCATTAATTGACCAATGCCACAGAGAGTCAAACATATCTGCCAGAATGAGGAAGAGAACACACAGGGCAAAGCCTCAAATGCAATTATTCTAAAAGACTGTGCATCCTCCTTGACCGATGTACAACACAGCTTAAACATCAATTCAAAGTTGTCCCAAGAGAATGCACAGAGCAACCCAGAAACCACATGACTACCATGTAACTTTACACCAACTTCAGAATCCTTGATCCATCACTCAGTTTATGTTAATACTGTAATAATACCCTTAGTTTGAAAGTCCTATTGGGGTTGCTAAAAGTCATTTCTGACCGGACAACACATAACACCCATAAGCAATGAGGATGATTTCTGTAGGTCTGCTCCATTCCGTGTAAGTATGGATCCAATCCGTAATGCTGCTGAGAAATCACATCTGAACAGTTTTAAAGAGACAGACCACTTCACTGCCTCCTTGGAGAAAAAAAAAAGAATCAATTTTGTTGTAGGCAGATTCATAAACAATGACTCAAAGCTGAAACAGTTGGCATAACATTTAAGGAGTATAAAGTGCAAGTGAGAATGAGTGAAAGACTTTTTATAAAGTGTCAGTGGCTTTAAATAGCTCACTGAGAAAGTTTTGCATTTCCATTCCCCCCCCCCCGCGTCTCCATTTATTAAAAAAACAGCTTGCTGGATGAACAGTTCTGGAAAATTTGCACGTCTGTTCCTCTTGTCGAGGGACGTGCTACAGACAAGCCATAGTGCTCAGGCAGCTTCTCCCTGAATTTAATTTTAAAAAAGAAAAGGGGTGAGAAAGTCCCCTTCTATCCCCCTGGGCAGTGTGGGGGAGTAATTGCAGCATGTATCAAGAGACCCCCCAGCTCCCCTCAGTTTCTTAGGCCACCAACTTATGCCAACCCTAGTAAAGTTTTCAAGGTGTGTGGGCTATTTTAAGGCTGGTTTTCCCATTGTTATCGCCCCACTCGCACCATGCATTTCCGTGGCCAGGCAGGGATCTTAGTCCTTCTCTGACACTATTCAGCTACCTTTATTCTGGGACACCGAATTCTTATTAAATACCATTTTAAGTTGCAAACAGAAGATACACATATACAGAGAGCTCCCCGTTACGAAGCCACAGCTATTTTGTAACATACTGTATTCTGTAAAGATTAATCCAAAAACAATTATACAAATGTGATCAATACCTAATTAGTAGTTATGTTATGTTCTTTATTTATTTATTATCCCCACCCACCCAGCACTTCATTAGAAGCATTTTGCTTGTTCAGCTATTCTAATTTTCCCCTTCTCTCTGTGTCCACATTTTATATGAGAAAAAAAATGTTATTGTGTACATTGTGTATATTTGGCACATTTCTTGACAGAATTATAGCTTCTTATGTATGCAGGCTGCTACATGGATGCCGTCACCCTCCAATTTGTTAGAAGCTCCAAGAAAACAAGCTAAGAAAAGCTATTTAGATATACTTTCATCGACCTAATTTCCTAATAATGTTTGTCTTTATAAACACATCAAATGTACAAGCTGATGCAAGCCTTCAGCACTATCAAAGGGCTGTAACAAATTCAGTTCCAAATTATTTATGTTCACATGGCTTATATAATTAATGTAAAAGAAAACTGCCTGGTCAATTGTAAACTGATAATCTTCATGAAATAGGTAATTAGAACACAAGTTTATGTGAGTAGGTATAGATACAGACAGATACAACCAGTTGCATATGTTTGCATTTTCTTTTCTGGAAGAATTCATATGTCAGACAGGCATTTAGCCCACCATTTGGTCCACTGCAGGGACAGAGTAGTTTGCTCCCTTTTCGGACAATCACATGACATAATTAATGGAGCAAGCCAGAGTGATCCCAGCCACACCTTCCTGGGTCTCTTTCAGGGGCTTCTACTTTCTGGGTGCAGTTAGGATCACTCCATTTTGGATAGTTCCCAGCATGTGCAATTGCTGGAAATGAACCAAAGTGAGCCTTAAGCTGTCAAGGCTTCTTTCACTGTGAATTTGCCATATTGCGAAGCACCTTAAGGAGAGAGCCACTTCATGATATTGGCAAATTAATCACTTCCCCTCCTGCTCCTTGGAGGAGCACTGGAAGTAAGAAACAAAAAACTAGACTCTGTTAGGGCAGCACAGGAAGGGACAATGAGGAGTTGTTTTTCCCTTTTCTTTGATGTGTCTTAAAGAACCTGCCCACAGCTGAATCTGCTGCTGAGAACTCACCAGCGAAGAATTCAGCTGCTGGCTTCAGGTTCAACAACAAAGCGTCCTGTCACCCTGAAGCACTTAAGGCACTCTCTGGGCAATTTACAGTTTAATTATATAGGCTACACATTATCCCCAACCCCAGTGAGTTGGGTACTCAATTTACCGACCTCAGAAGAATGGAAGGCTGAGTCATCCTTGAGCAGGCTACCTGAATCTGTTGGGATCAAACACAGGTTGTGAGTTTTAACTACAGTACTGCAGTTTAACCACTACACCAGGAGGCTCACTCTCAGGTCCCATCAGTCTCTGTCAGCATGATCAATGATCATGGATGATCAGAACTGAAATCCAAAACATTTAGATATGTTTTATGCCCCCTCTCTAGCGCTAAAGGTGTTTAAATCCTTTCATTTAAAATCATCAAATCTGTACCATCAGTATGAGAGGTTTACATTCATAAAATTAGCCAAAAACTGCACTTCTGCATAAGTTATTCAAAAGTATAGGCCTTGTGTCTAAATTGGTCGCATGCTTTCTATATATGATTATGTTAGGCTAAATCAAATCCACAGTTGGATCATGTCCATTGTGAGATACTCCAGAGTTCTCTTATGCTTGACAACATATAAATTGTGCTCCATAATTCGAAGGCCTTGCTGCACCTGAAACAAGTAACAGGAAAGAATACATATCTCTCTGGCAAAGAACCCTACCTTCATGACTATTTTCACAACCAGGAAAAACCAGGCATGCAGGAGAGTAATTTTAAAGGAAGAATTTTGACCTTGGTATCACAATGAAGGGCTCCACTTTTTCCGTCTCAGTGTCTTTACAGCAGCCCTCCTAAAACTATAGCAACGATTTGCCCTTTAGAAAGTTTATGGGTTCTTTTTTCTTTTTCAAAAAAAAAAAAAAAAAAAAAAACTTCAAAGGGACAAGCTATATCAGCCAGTGAGGGAAATTGGTTTTACTTTGTTTTTTTTTTTTAAAAAAAGAATTATGTTCTCCATGTAATTATAAGCATTGTAATAGCAGGAATAGTGGGCAGCTCTATAGCAAACCGCATTAATTGCAGCTAATAGAGGCATGCTGAGGCAGGCCATGTGTCCCTTTTTCCACAACACAATCCATAACGTCCTCTCCCCACTTCTTGCATCCTTCACCAGCTGATTCCTTTAAAAAGCATGTGTGGCTTGTTCTGCTAAGCTTTAAGCTACTAGATTCTTATTTTGCCTTCTTCAGAATTGTCAGGTGCGATGTGTGTACAGCACAACTCTCTGTGAGGGTCTTCTTTTCTGTGGGTTAATTGCTCTGGCTCAATTAATTTCTTGCAGAAAAAATAGAGGGCCGAGGACCATAGATGCTGATATTTGTAAGAATTGCCAGCATAGAAGCAACCAGAAACCTATTATTTTGCCTCGTTTTCTTCAAGGTTCTTGGCATGTTTAATGAAACAAACCTGTCTCCCACTGCATGCATACGGCAGCTTCAAATTTGGAATCAAGCAATGTTGTGTAGTTCTTCATGGATTGCTGCCTTGTCATGGCGAAAGGGTTTGAGTAACTCAGAGAAGCTATGGGCTATGCCACGCAGGGACACCCAAGATGGACAGGTCATAGTGGAGAGTTCCGACTAAACGCAATCCAGCTGGAGTAGGAATTGGCAAGCCACTCCAGTATCTTTGCCAAGAAAACTTCATGGACAGAAACAAAAGGCTAAAAGATATGACACTGGAAGGTGGACCCCTAAGGTCAGAACTGAGGAAGAGCGGAGGACAAGTACAAGTAGCTCCAGAGTTAATGAAGTGGTTGGGACAAAGCTGAAAGGACGCTCAGCTGTGGATGTGCCTGGAAGTGAACGGAAAGTCCAATGCTGCAAAGAAAAATACTGCATAGGAACCTGGAATGTAAGATCTATGAACCCTGGGAAGCTGGAGGTGGTCAAACAGGAGATGACAAGAATAAACATTGACATCCTGGGTGTCAGTGAACTAAAATGGACAGGAATGGGTGAATTCAATTCAGATAATTAACATATCTACTATTGTAGGCAAGAAGCCCATAGAAGGATTGGAATAACCCTCATAGTCAACAAAAGAGTGGGAAAAGCTGTAATGGGATATAATCTCAAAAATGATAGAGTGATTTCAATACGAATCCAAGGAAGACCTTTCAACATCACAATAATCCACGTTTATGCACCAACCACCAGTGCTGAGGAGACTGAAATTAACCAATTTTATGAAGACTTACAACATCTTCTAGAAAGATGTTCTTCTCATTATACGGGGTTGGAATGCTAAAGTAGGGAGTCAAGAGATAACAGGTAAGTTTGGCCTTGGAGTTCAAGATGAAGCAGGGTAAAGGCTAATAGAGTTTTGTCAAGAGAACAAGCTGGTCATCACAAACACTCTTTTCCAACAACACAAGAGGCAACTCTACACATGGACATCACCAAATGGGCAATACCGAAATCAGAGTGATTATATTCTCTGCAGCCAAAGATGGAGAAGCTCTATACAGTCAGCAAAAACAAGACCTGGAGCTGATTGTGGCTCTGATCAGCAGCTTCTCATAGCAAAATTCATGCTTAAACTGAAGAAAGTAGGAAAACCCCCTGGGCTAGTCAGTTATAATCTAAACCAAATCCCTTATGAATACACAGTGGAAGAACAGATATAAGGAACTAGATTTGATGGACAGAGTGCCTGAAGAACTTTGGATAGAAGCTTGTAACATTGTACAGGAGGCAGCAACAAAAGCCATCCCAAAGAAAAGGAAATGCAAGAAAGCAAAGTGGCTGTCCAACGAAGCCCTACAAATAGCAGAGAACAGAAGGGAAACAAAATGTAAGGGAGATAGAGAAAGTTACAGAATATTGAATGCTGACTTCCAAAGAATAGCAAGGAGGAACAAGAGGGCTTTCTTAAATGACCAATGCAAAGAAACAGAGGGAACTAATAGAAAAGGAAAAACCAGAGATCTGTTCAGGAAAATTGGAGATATTAAAGGAACATTTTGTGCAAAGATGGACATGATAAAGGACAATAATGGGAGGGACCTTACAGAAACAGAAGACCTCAAGAAGAGGTAGCAAGAATACACAAAGGAATTATACCAGAGAGATTTGGATATCCTGGACAACCCAGATAATGTGGTTGCTGACCTTGAGCCAGACATCTTGGAGAGTGAAGTCAAGTAGGCCTTAGAAAGCATGGCTAACAACAAGACCAGTGGAGGTGCTGGCATTCCAGTTGAACTATTTCAAATTTTAAAAGATTATGCTGTTAAGGTGCTACATTCAATATGCCAGCAAGTTTGGAAAACTCAACAGTGGCCAGAGGACTTGAAAAGATCAGTCTACATCCCAATCCCAAGGAAGGGCAGTGTCAAAGAATGCTCCAACTACCATACAATTGCACTCATTTCACACGCTAGCAAGGTTATGCTTAAAATCTTTCAAGACAGGCTTCAGCAGTATGTGGACCAAGAATTCCCAGAAGTACAAGCTAGATTTCGAAGGGGCAGAGGAACTAGAGACCAAATTGCTAACATGCGCTGGATTATAGAGAAAGCCAGAGTGTTCCGAAAAACATCTACTTCCGCTTAATTGGCTATGCAAAAGCCTTTGCCTGTGTGGACCACAGCAAATTATGGCAAGTCCTTAAAGAAATGGGAGTGCCAGACCACCTTATCTACCACCTGAGAAACTATACGTGGGACAGGAAACAATAGTTAGAACTGGATATGGAACAACTGATTGGTTCAAAATTGGGAAAGGAGCACGACAAGGCTGTCCCCCTGCTTATTCAACTTATATGCAGAATGCATCATGCGAAAGGCTGGACTGGAGGAATCCCAAACCAGAATTAAGATTGCCGGAAGAAATATCAACAACCTCCGATATGCAGATGATACCACTCTGATGGCAGAAAGTGAGGAGGAATTAAAGAACCTCGTATTGAGGGTGAAAGAGGAGAGCGCAAAAAATGGTCTGAAGCTCAACTTCAAAAAAACTAAGATCGTGGCCACTGGCCCCATCACCTCCTGGCAAATAGAAGGGGAAGATATGGAGGCAGTGACAGATTTTATTTTCTTGGGCTCCATGATCACTACAGATGGTGACAGCAACCACGAAATTAAAAGACTCCTGCTTTTTGGGAGGAAAGCGATGACAAATCTCGACAGCATCTTTAAAAGCAACTAAAGTACGCATAGTCAAAGCTATGGTTTTTCCAATCGTGATGTATGGAAGTGAGAGCTGGACCATAAAGAAAGCTGGCCACTGAAGAATTGATGCTTTTGAATTGTGGTGCTGGAGGAGACTCTTAAGAGTCCCCTGGACTGCAAAGAGAACAAACCTACCCATTCTAAAGGAAATCAACCCTGAGTGCTCACTGGAAGGACAGATCCTAAATTTGAGGCTCCAATACTTTGGCCATCTCATGAGAAGAGAAGAATCCATGGAAAAGACCCTGATGTTAGGAAAGTGTGAAGGAAAGAGGAGAAGGGGACGTCAGAGGACGAGATAGTTGGACAGTATCACCGAAGCTACCAATATGAATTTGACCCAATTCCAGGAGGCAGTGGAAGACAGGAGGGCCTGGCGTGCTCTGGTCCATGAGGTCACAAAGAGTCGGACATGACTAAACGACTAAACAACAAATGCAGCTCTGTGGTAATAAGTGGTAAACTTGCCTCAGTGTCTATTTATGGGCAATGAGGTGGACATTAAGGGGGATGTCAGTTAAACGAAGCACTAGTCATCATATCATAGGCATCCTTCAGTCTCGAGAGACTATGGTAACATGCTCTGTATGTGTCCTCTCCAGAGCATGAAGCCTGGGTAAAGTTATATGGAGGATAGGCTGTTACCCAAGCAGCAGATCCCCCCCCCTCTCCACGTTGCTGAAATAGTCCAATGGAAAGGCAAGAGCCAATATAATTACTATTTCATGTTGGTTCTTTTACAACAATTATATCCAAATATACACACATGAATGTAGATGAAACAACAGCCAGACATTATGCCTGTTTTTTCAAAACGTTACAGCTATGCTACAGTTAAAAGAAGATACATTTTATGACAACCACTGGTATTTCTGCTAACATCTGTGTTTCCTTATTATGCTTAAGTGAGAACGTATACAAAGGAAACATCACAGGCAGTGCTCACTAAAAGGATAATCATTAAATTAGCAAACCCAGAAGTGTTCATTTTTGAGACACAATAAACCAGTGAGTCTTGATAGGTTTCTGGATTCCAAGTTAGCAATTTTTTGTTCTTTATCGTCCAGGAGTTTTCTGACCTATGGGAGCGTGCAGTTTCGACCAGGAGTGGTCCTCTCAGACCAGATAGGCGGGGTATAAATCAAATAAATAAATAAATAAATAAATAAATGACCCACTTTTTCCAGAGGAAGTGTATGGTGGAAAGCAAAACGGCGCCATCTACTGCAACTCTCCACAGTCTGGACTGCTTTGGATTAGCTGAGGATGATGGCGCCTGTAGTTCAGCACAGCTACTCCCTCAGGCTGTTCTATTAAATGTTCTTCTATTGAAAACCAGTTGCATAGCAATGGTGGTAAGTGGCTCCAAAGTGGCTCTGACATATCCCTACTAAGCAGCAGCATTTACCTTCCAGTGAAGGCCTTTGATCGTGATGAAGATCCGTGGCCACACAGGAAGACATTGATCTCATTTCAAAATTACACATATAGCAAATTAAAACACTAATAGCAGTAAATTAAGACAGGAGCAGAATGATATGTTAGCTAATGTTCTTTGAAAGGTCTTCTGTGCAGCACTATATGTAGGGTGTCACATGTCTTTTCTTTTCGTTCAATCATCTTTAAAATTGCCAGTTTAATACTACAATAAGGCTATATATACTATGATGGCTGCAATTTTCTAAAGCCAAGAAATCGGAAACTAAGGCTGATGCCTTAGCAAACATGTGATGTGAACTGTAATTTGAATCTGCTTTGTTGCAAATCAACCTATATAATACACAGGATTATTACTACTTAACTGAAGGCAATTATGACTCCATTTCAAAATACACACTTCAGAAAAATGTATAATGTAAACAAATAAAAAAAATGCTGGTAAGCATGTCAGCTCTTGGAGGGCACTTACACCTCACCAAAAGGGAGGACAAAAGAGGATACTAATTTGCATCCAAATGTAAATGCAAATTGATAGGTACACATGGAAAAGTAGAAATATTTTTTAATATTTAAAGAGAACTAAAATGCATCTCCCTTGAGGAACCCCATAATCTGTGTGCCTGCTGAATTTGGCGTCGGGGGGGGGGGGACAGAAAAATACAGGTTTAGTGGTGACTCTTAGCAACTTGTCTGACTCGGGTCAGCATGCCTTGCTGCTGAGTAACCTCTACAGGCCTGTAGTTCATCAGGTGCAGTCATTCACTTCATGTTTTTCCAAAACACCATGCTTATGTCTGAGGAAAATGTACTTATTCATTTCTCATTCTCACTCTTCCCCTCAACGTTCTGCCTGTCAGGAACAAAGTCAGCAGGAGTCATTCGTCACCTTTCTTGTTCTATAAACATCTTCTTTTTTTGTCTCAGAATATATATATATTTATTAAGTTAGTGTAATATAAACTCTATTGCACAGAGTGATGAGGGATGTACTATGGTTGTAATCAAGGAGAAGCACAGCAGGCAGAACTCAGCTCCTTTCTAGAGAAATAAGGTCAATTGTAGAATCGGAAATGAATGTGCTGAATTGTGGAAGAACAGAGAGGCCATCTGACATGCTATGTTCACCACTGCCTTCAGATCTTGAGAAGGGAATAATCTTGTAGAGCTAGACCATAGGCTTTGGGGACCAGGGGACCATTCAAATAGTAGCTTCAGGGTTAGGGCGACCAGATGAAAAAGAGGGCCGGGTTCCAGTACCAAAAATACAGTATTTGTTTAGAGGAAGAAATGTCAGCAGGTGCATCTTTTAGTGAAAACTTACACCTGCTGGAATTTCCTCCGCCATGCAGCTATTAAACCCTGCCCTCTTTCTCACCTTGGTCAAAACTGCACGCTCCCAGAAAGAAAGAAAGAAAGAAAACAGATTGCATTCAGAGTGACTACTGGTGTGTCACACGATGGCAAGCCTTACTGCAAAGTAAGAATATCCCCTCTGAATGCAGAATAGCAACTTCCACAACTATTCTGTCCCCATTTTTAAAAAAATAATATTCCTTAAATGACCTGTTTTGTTTGGCTCCAAGTCAGACACAAACATAGTTTTCAATTGAGGGAAAACTGTTGATTCGGCACGGTGAATCTTGCGTTCTTCTAGCAGAGCCTTGTTGCGCACTGGTTAAACTGAAGCACTGCAGTCAAGACTCTGCTCATGATCAGAGTTCAATCTTGGGGTCAGGTAGCCAACTTAAGGTTGACTTTTACCACATCTTCTCCTAAAAATGTTGGCTCTGCCGGCAATTGTCACCGAGCGGAGCGCCTTTGCTCTCCCCTCGGGATAGCGTGAGACACGCTATTCTCATAGTTACCCGGGGGAGGGGGAGCGTCCTTAAAATCCCATGTGCTCGGCCTCTTTCAAGGCTTGCGTTCTCTAGCAGTGGCTGTGTTCAGCACTGCAGGGATTTTTTTGCTGTGTAGCAGCCAACGGTGTCGAGGGAGCTGTGGGTGGTGCATTGGCACTCCCCAAGTTTGGAGTGTAGTGTCCTGGATCAGCCTTGATTCCCGGCAGAGCCTGCTTACAGCTATTTTGTTTTTTTGTTTGTTTTTTTAAAAGGCAGAATGAATTGGAGAACAACAAGAAATCCCAATGGATTTATTTTGTTTATCCATCCATCCATCCATCCATCCATCCATCCATCCATCCATCCATCCATCTATCTATCTATCTATCTATCTATCTATCTATCTATCTATCTATCTATCTATCTATCTATCTATCTATCTATCTATCTATCTATCTATCTATCTATCTATCTATCTATCTATCTATCTATCTATCTATCTATCTATCTCTAAAATCATAAATAGGAGCATGTGAAAAAGGGTTTCATAAGCTTCAGGACTAAGGGGGTGGCAACCCCCCTATTGGGCTCGGCCCTTCGGTTGAGGTAGTTGGGGACAGGGCAATACACACACCCCACAAACACACACTAGTTGGGGGACATAGTTATGCCTCTGCCATACACATGGTTAATTACGTGGTTGTGTGTTTGTTGGGGTTTCTTTAAATTTAATTGGAAGTGGTGCGCTTACAAACACACGCACACGCACATTCAAAAAATACAATACAATACAATAAAAATAGAAGAAGAAGAAGAAGAAGAAGAAGAAGAAGAAAGAAAGAAAGAAAGAAAGAAAAAAAAAAGAAAGAAGTTTAAATTAACATTATATAAGATAATAATAACAGAAACAGTTGCATTGGAGCAACTACCAGTTGTTGGTTAGCTAGTCCTGAGGGATTGTATTTTAAAAAAGATTATTATTATTATAAATTAATAGGTAAATAAATAGGCAAGCAATAAGGGTACAACGTAGGCTGTCTTTTTACAATTGCAGCACGTTAGTAAGAGTTGGCTGCATGGCTAGCGGGTGGATTATTTAGTAATGGCTAAATACCCTTTAAAGGAAGTGGCAGCATATTTACTTGATGGGTTTCAGTTAGCTTTTTGTATCCCAGTTTTGGGGAGATGCAAGGCAACGTTTGCCAAAAATTTGAAGTCTGTTCAAGGTATGGAGAAAATAGTTAGACAAAAAAATTGAGAAGGAGGTCTGAGAGGGCAGAGTGTTAGGTACGTTCGTTCAGCCACCGATCCCGCATCTCTGGGTGTCTCCTTTGGGGATTGTACCTTTAAAAGGCCCCAGGTGAATTCAGGCTCATACATGCATTATGCATTGTTTGACAAGGCAGTGCGCATGATTAGGGCATGTGGCATAGGGGCAGAGATGGCCAAGGCTGATGTAAAATCGGCTTTTTGTCTGCTGCCAGTTCACCCAGAGAATTTTGAGTTGTTAAGTTTTTCCTTTGAGGGTGCCTTTTACATGGATAGAGCATTACTCATGGGTTGCTCGCTGTCCTGTGCAGCGTTTGAGCACTTTAGCTCCTTTTTGGAATGGGAACTTAGATGTAGGGTGGGGCTCCGTAGCACAGCCCATTATTTAGATGATTTTCTTTTTTGTGGTGCAAAGGATTCTAGGAATTGTAGGCAGTTGATGGAGACTTTTGAGAAATTGGCTCAGGAGATTGGGCTTCCTTTGGCTGAGGACAAAATGGAAGGGCCAATGCCTAACATCACATTATTGGGTATAGAGTTGGATACCTGTCACCAATACAGCAAGCTTCTTGCGGGCCAGATTGGGGCATCTATTGAGGCAGAAGAAGGCCACCCTAAGAGGGCTACAGGAGACAGTGGGCCATTTGAATTTTGCTTGTAGGGTAGTTGCTCCAAGTAGGGCCTTTTTGCGCAGACTCTGTACAGCCATGAAGGGTCTCCGCAAACCATTCCATAGAACTAGGATTACAGCAGGCATGAGACAAGATCTGAAAACTTGGCAACAATTTTTGAACAATTTTAACAGAGTTTCATTCTGGAGTACAAAATTCCAAGTTCAAACAGATGCTGCAGGGTCATTAGCTTTTGGCATCTATTTCTGGGGTCTCTGGTGTACAAGGACTTGACCTGAAGAGTGGCAAAGGTTAAGCCTGACCAAGGACTTGATGTTCCTGGAGATTTTTCCCATGCTCAGCGCCACTTGGCTACGGGCTGAGGAATGGGCCTATTCAGTAGTCAGATTCTGCCGCGATAATATGGCAGTGGTGCCTGTCATTAATAACATGTCATCCAGATCTGAATGGGTCATGAGGCTTGTGAGGGCACTTGTATTACATACCTTACTATTTAATATAATATTTCATGCAAGGCACATTGCCAGCATAGATAACAATATAGCTGACACCCTGTCCTGTCAACAGATGGAGCGGTTCAGGGCGCTGGCTCCTGGAGTTTGCAGGTGGCCAGAAGTCCTCCTACAACAGGTATGGCAGATTGGAGGTGGGAGGCACTATAAGCAACAGGGCTGGCTCTTGCCCCAAGTACTTGGCGGGGTTATTTTGCAGTTTGCAAAGAGTTTAGACAGTTTAGAGTTCATGAGCAGTTGGAACAGGTGTGGCCCATACCAGTTGATCACCTACAACAATTTGGCGTTTTTTCTTTTTCAAAAGGACATGGCACCTAGCTCTATTCAGGGCAAGATGTCGGCGTTGGCATTCCAGGCTAAGGCCCTTGGAGTAGCTGATTCCACAGGGGACTTTAGAATTTGTATGATGATTGAAGGATGGAATAAGGAACGAATTAGAACGCCCGATGATAGGTCCCCTTTTTCTCCAGCCATACTGATAAGGTTTGGTGAATCATGGGGCAGCATTTGTTGTGATAGGTACGAGGGCTTCCCTCTTTCAGGCAGCAACACTTTTGACATTTTTGGAGCATTTCATATTAGTGAGGTTGTGGCAGCTGGCAAGCATGACACGTCACAAACGGCATTACAACTTGCAGATGTCACAATGGGCAGACAGGTTACAATTGCATATCCGGAGAGCTAAAACAGATCATTTAGAGAAAGGAGCCTTTATCTCACTAGGGGCTTGCTCCCTTTTAGAAATATGCCCAGTTAGGGCACTAGAGGATTACCTTAAGAGAAGGAGAGAAGATTAGGGCTACTTATTTTGTCATAGGGACAGCATCCCACTGACAAAATAGCAATTTTGGAAGGTAACTGGGGCTGCTTTGGAAGGAGTGGGTTTGACTGGATGGCGCTTTGGAACCCACTCTTTTTTCCATTGGGGCAACGTCTACTGCCACCATGCTAGGGTACGAGGGCCTCGTACGGCCCAGAGGAGATCAGGAAAGTGGGGAGATGGTCCTCCCATAGATACAAACTTTATGCATGGGAGTTGCCACAGCTGTAGGCCGCTGCCAGGCTCTTTGTCTCTTTCTTTCAGATGCAAAGCAACCCAAACAGCAGTTGAGGATCCTGTTGCTGGGTCACTGTTTCATTCACTGTGTGGCAGATTATGCTGCCAGGACAGCATGGGGCTGAGATTTGGGACTGCAACCAGCAGTGAGCTTGAAATGCTTGGCTGGAGGGGCATGCTTTGGGCCAATTTTTCTGGCATGGCTGATGCAGCGGAAGCTGTTGTACCCCCAGATGTGTTGTTGGTTCATCGGGGGGGGGGTAATGACTTGACCAGGAGAAGTGGGAAGTCCCTGTGCTGGACATTCTGGCTGGTTTGAGGAGCTGGAAGGCTAAGTTCACGTTTTCAAGAATAGTTCGGTCCACGATTATTTCTCAGCATGGTTGGAGAGCCACAATGCTAGTTGCATAAATAGAGCACGTAGAATAAGGAAGCTTGCAGAGCAATGGTTAATGACTTAGGATCAGTTATAAGACACCCGGATATCTGATTGGACCGATCAGAGCTTTATAGAGGTGATGGGGTTCATTTATCTGAGGCCAGTTTAGAGATTTTCTTGAGGGATCTTTGTAAGGGCCTGAGTGCAGAAATTTTTGGCTTGATGGGGGGAATGGAGCATAGCAAGCTTGCCCATTCCGTGGTGGAAGGAAACTGAATTGGTGAGTGCTCACGGAGTTCAAGCAGTGCATAGCGAGTCTGAACTTTCGGTGCTGCGGGTGATGTGGTTACAGTGCTGGGAGGAAAGACCTGCTGGGACCCTCCCTGGGCTGAGGGCCACCAAAGGCTGGGGGCTTGCATGCCTGGGGAAGGCTTGATATTTCGCTGACTGGTGTCATGCTGTCTGAGGGACAGCACAACAATGGGGCATGGGACTCGCCCATATGGGTTGGTGGGGGAGACCTGTGAGACCTTTGGCACCAAACCTGATTCCGCACTACCACAGGCCCCTGGTTTCTAAGCCATAAATTATGGCATGTTGATTTAATAAAGTGTGGCCCTATTTATACCCATCACCTGCGTCTCGCCTCGTTATTCCAGAGTGGGAGGGCAATGACCCAAAGCAGCTTACAACATTAAAAAGAAACAGTATTAAAAGATAAAAACAAGGAACCATTAGAATGTTTTAAAAATAATTAAAATTAGATTATAATAAAACAAATTAAAACAGATTTAAAACTAACAAAAGTATAAACAACTCCATTCTTTTAAAAAAAAACCCTCTTAGACAGCCAGTCACTAAGGGAAAGCCTGCCGGAAGACTGGCATCTTTGTCCTTGAGAGGACAGCAAAGATGGGGCCTGTCTGGCCTGCTGTGAGAGGGAGTTCCAGAGACTGGGAGCAGTAACAGAGAAGGCCCTGTTCCATATTTCCACCCGGGAGTTAAATGAACCCTGTAATCAGCCCTAGTTAACAACTAAAACAGCTTCCTCAGATTTAGATGGAAAATAGGGATAGAGTTGGATGTCATCCACATATTGGTGACACGAAACCCTCTGGAGAACCATTCCAAGCAGTTTCATGTCAATGTTCAATAGCATGAGGGACAAAACAGAACCCTGAAAGGCACAAGGAGCCAACAACCAGATTTTTCAAGAGGAGTCCCACAGCACTATCTTTTGAGTTCTCCCCTCTAGGAAGGACTGGAGCCAGCATAGAACAGTGCCTCCAAGTTCCATCCCTGAGAAGAGGAATACCATGCAACCTGCTGAGGGATCCAGGAGAACCAACACACACTCCTCAGTTCCCAGCGTAGGTCATCCACCAAGGCAACCAGAGCAGTTCCCATCCCATAATGAGACCTGAAACCAGATTGAAAGAGATCTAGACAATGTAGATCGTCCAGGAATCCCTGGAGCTAAGAAGCTACTACCTGCTCCAATACCTTGCCCAGGAATGGAACACTGGCTGGTAATTTTCCAGTATCATGGGATCCAAGGGGCACTTTTCCAGCAATGTGCTTACTACTGCCTCCCTTAAATATGTGGGGGATCCTACCTTGCTGTAAAGAACCATTCACAACTCCTCCCACCCACTCAGTTAATCCCTTTCTGGCCTTTTTATAAACCAGAAATGGCAAGGGTCCAAGAGGAGAACCCTTTTCCATTGGCCTATTCACATCAGAAGTAGCCAAAGATCTCTTTCCATTTCCATTAAGAAAAATGTTGGGGTAGCAGGTCAAAACAAAGCACTGAGAGGGGGTGCCCCTTGCTTTTGAGGAAGCCTGCTGCTCCGCAAGGATTCCATGAATTGTTTTGTGCAAACCATTTTCGGAGAGAATCATCTGGGGATAGTATAGAAGGATCTTTTCATATAAAAATCACAAGCAAATCTTAGGTCACCCCCCCACACACACACTGCATATCCAGATATGGACTCCAGAGGGGATATACCAAAAATTCCTTAGAGGTCCTGCACAATAGTTTCTCTTCTAATGGGCACCACTTCTTAGGTGCGCCATGCAAATTGATTCCTCTGTGTTTTAAATCACCATGTAACATGAGTCCTCAGACCTGTTTCCTTGTGCTTTTTTTCATCTGACTACACTGACCCTTGGCTATCTCAGATTACCAAGAGGTTGTGTTTCTTATCTCAAGAACACACACTCGCCAAAAATCTAACTTGCAATCTACCATTTTTCTAATTGGATTTGAATCTGAGGTGACACTTGTCCCCATCATAACCATTTCAAAGATTGGCTGAAACTCAGTAGCTTTGGGGTTATTATAAGTGGAGAAGAGGAAAAGGAGCCCTTCCGTATAAACATGTTGCTGTTACTGCGTGGTGAGAAATTAAAACGCACATCCACTTGGGAAAATTAACAACAAACGACTGTAGAAATGACACTTCCTTATATAACAGATTAATTCTGTCTGGAGCCAGAATTCCAAGTGCTGAGTTTAGTTTTAAATAGCACAGTACTCTTACAGAACAAAAACTGCTGTGGAAAGGGCACACAGCTTTATACTTGGCTGTTTATTTCAACAATTACTTTATAGGTCAAGGAAGCAGAATATTCCAGAATTTAAGCTACCGCAGTCGTGTCATTTGACCCCAAGACCCTTGATTGCCACTGAACGGAATAAGCATAGAAAAAACAGCAAGTGTTTTACACCTGATAAAAGTGTGACACCCACAGGACTGGTTTACAAGCAGTTTTTCAAATGCAACCATACCTTGACAGATAGTATTAATGTGTGAAATAAACAGCAGATTATGGTGTTAATTTCCACAATATATATTTTGAACAGAACAGGTATATATATATACCTGTTCTGTTCAAAATATATATTGTGGAAATTAACACCATATATATATTAAAGATGAAAGTCCTAGGTCAGACTATTCAGTCCACCTAGCTCTATTCTGGTCTACAACAGGAATGGGTAATGTGAGCCCTCCAGATGTTTCTAAAGTGCAGTTCCCATAATCCTTCACCACTAGTTATGCCAGCTAGTGCTGATAGGAGACATATGCCAAAACATCTGGAGGGCCTAACCCTACCACAGGTGGTTTGCACCACCTGATAGCAGATGTTCAAGGTTTTAGGGACCTATCTTTCCTAAGTCTACCTGAAGATGGCAAGTTCTGAGCTGTAGTCTTTCCCAAGAAAGGGAATGGGAGTGAAGTTTCTCCCCACCAAAACTGCTCATTTTCAGATACGCCTTCCCACAGCTGCTGTTAGATACAGAAGGAAGCAACCAACTCAACAGAAGACCAGAAGACCTCCGAACAAATTGGTACACCAAAACATGCCCCGCAGTTGTAATCCCAACACATGATGCCATTTCCAACATCTTCTTGACCTCCATCTTGAGGCTTGTTTTTTGTTTGTTTTTTAAGTTTCTAAGGCTATCTTTATTTCACTTATTTTTTTCACAAATGAGTTTTCCCTTTTAAATATGAAGGTACTGAAGGCACAAAAAATTCTCAGTCAACTAATTTCAGGTGAAACATCCTCTTGATGGTCTCAGACCTTCCTACCTTCTCAGCCACCATTACCTATTTCCCCTTTACTCACCAGGAAATTTCTTTTCATTGGTGTCATTTTCAAATGAAATTTAAAACTCACTAATATATGTATCTGCATTCAGGCTAAGCTCCCAGTGGCAATGCTAGGAAGCACTAGAGTGTTGGAAGTATGTTTCTTTTTTAAAATAGATATTCAAATGATAAAGCATCATTTGATAAAGCAGCTGCACTGGTGAATTTCTCACTGGATCTTCAGGAACACTCCCAACAGATGCAGAGAAGAAAGTAATTGCTGTCACAGGAATTGTCTCTGTGTAATGTTATGAACACCATAGGGTGACTGATTTCTCGCTGTAGATTATAAGCCCTTTCTTCCAGAACTTGATCAACAGGAAACTATAGCATCCATGCAACATAAACTGTTGTATCAGCCATCTAATGTATTCATGAAAGAGATGCTCTGGCGCGACCCAGATGCACCTGTAGGGTTTATCTGTTCTAATACAGCAGTATTGAGAGATGGCTTGAACCCTCAAGTATCAGGATTTTGGTAAAAGCTTGCATTGACCAAGTTCTGAGGTATTTGCTCTCTGAGAACTACAGTATATTCAATGTTCATAGTAGGCCAGGATTAGTATTATGGATAAAGTGAAGGTCAGAGGAAAGCTTTAATGTACTCTTCCTGTATTTATTGTACAGTTGACATATTGTGCAAGTAGCAATGCCACAGAATGCCTGCCTTGCAAGTCTACTTCTGTATGGATCCTGCCAAAAGGAAAGTGACTCTAAGTAATTAAAATACCTTGTCCTGTTGTTTGACGGTAAAATAGAGAAACAGCATTGCAAATCAATCCCTGGAGTCTCTGTTTATATTAAAGCTATTTTAAACCACACAACCAAGTCCAATTATTTCCTTCCTCTTGCATAAGACTTACTGGAATTCCTCAGTTTCTTGGTGCTATAAATTGTTCAACATGTTTTCAACTCTTGGACCAGTTCATACCTAGATGTATTTTTTGCTTCTGATGTAATTATACTCTGAACCTTTAACCTTTGAACTATAGAGTTGGAAGGGACCCTATGGATCATCAAGTCCAGCCCCTCTCAAGGAGGCCTAGTGAGGAATCGAACACTCAACCTCTGGCTCCACAGCCAGATGCCTAAACCACTGAGTTATCCAGCATTTCACTGACTGTGGATTTTTGAACTTCTGTGTTTCTTCTGCACCAGACCCAGCTATGTAATGCCCAACCTGATAAAACCTTCTGCAGCAGTCCAGTGTGAGCTCTGTCCATGGAACTTCTGAGGCATATTAATAGTCTGTGCCTTCAGATTACATTATATCTGCATTCAGGTGAGCTTTAGGTAAAGGTAAAGGTTCCCCTTGACATTTAGTACAGTTGTGTCCAACTCTAGGGGGTGGTGTTCATTCCCTGTTTCCAAGCCGTTGAGCCAGCATTTGTCTCTAGACAGTTTCCGTGGTTACGTGGCCAGCACGACTAGACATGGAACGCTGTTACCTTCCCATCAAAGTGGTACCTATTTATCTACTCGCATTTACATGCTTTTGAACTGCTAGGTTGGCAGGAGGTGGGACAAGCGACCGGAGCTCACTCCGCTGCATGGATTCAATCTTATGACTGCTGGTCTTCTGACTTTGCAGCACAGAGGCTTCTGCGGTTTAACCCACAGAGCCATCATGCAGCTTTACAAAACTCTTTTTGCAATGAACAGCTTCCCTGTATTATCATACAGTACACCCTGAAATCTGCAGAAATATATGCCGAGAAATATATTTTAAGTTAGGGTTCCTAAACATCTGACCAAATCAGCTTCACTGGTCAACTCTCATCTGAAGAAGAAGAAAAAATATATATTGTCAATTAATCATTAATATTATAAAAAGCACAACCCGGTGTTTTCATGCATGCACATTTTGAAAAAGCATCATTGGATTGTGAGGTGACATAAGCATCTAATTCCATTAAATTTCTCTAAAGGTACAGTGTTGAAAATAAATAATGTACACTTCAAACTCCCATGAGTAAGTTCTTCTTGCTTGTGAGGGATAATGAATCTATGTCTTTGGGGACGAGAAGGCCTGTTCCACTTGTGTCCTGTACTGTCACATAAAAGACCATCTTCATAATCCGGTGTTTTCATTTTTTTCCCCTCTTATGACCCCAAAGGATGCTAACTTCTTAAGCCATTAATACCAAGGTCAGGGAATGTCAGGCTGCACAAACAGTTTCCTGCTTGTATCTTTCTTTTAAGCCATACTGATGTTTGATTTAAAATACTTACTGGGAATAATGCTGATGGATATCACAAGCTTCACTCCCAGATGTATTTGTTACAGACGACTGACACAAAGTGTTAAGAAAAGAAAATGAAACACTTTGTCAATACAAGATGTGCTAAATAAATCAGGTAGCCAAAACTTTGGGGGCGGAAGGGCTTTAAGCGAATGCCATATTTCTTTGAAAGCCGAGGTCTTGTGAGACAAATAAGAGGCTAATATAGGGATGAATCCACTGGGAACTCTCCCAGTACCACCCACAATAAACTGAACAAGAGCAAAGCATATGCCTCATTCAATTAAATGGGACTATATCTGCAACATTTGCAGTTTCCTCTCCTCCTTCTCTTTTTTATCAAACATTATTTCCAGAAATGTTGCAATAACGTAATACATTTCATGATGAAAATGTTATTTCTCTGCTTATAAATTTATGGTTTCCTTCCTCCACACCCCCAGGAACACAAGGAATGACAATTCAGTGAAAGCAGCCATGGTTAAAATAGCACTTTTCCCAACACCAACCAACACGCCCTGCGCAGAAGCCCAGAGCTTCAACCTGTATCACCACACTTGTTTTCGCTTTGACATTTCACAGAATGTTACAGGTTTTTAGAAATGGGCCTGATCCACTGTTCTACAATTTGGTGAGGTTTGGCAGTTTGGCCACACAACTTCTTCCATGAGCACCACAGCTTCTCAGCCCTGCCTCCTCTCGCACGTGCCCACTCAGAGCCAGTGCCCAGAGGACGCAGGGCGAGGAAACTGCCGTGCTGCCTCTGAATGGGCACCCACCAAAGGAGGCAAGGCTAGGAACCTGGGGTGCCAACAAAGTAAGTTGTGCAGCCGAACCGCAGAATGGCAGCTTGTGGCCATCTCTGGAGCCTTTTCATTAAAATGTAAAATTTGATAATGTTAAATGGATGAGTTTACACTGAAACACATATCTCTGAAATCACTGGTTCCCAAACTTTCTTGATTTGCAGCACCCTTAATGTACTGGCCTCTGCTCCCCCAATATTGGGTGAAGGGGGGAGAAGGGAGCCTGGCCTGAGTAGTATTTCCATGGAAGTCGAATAAGTTTCATCACCTACAGTATGGAACTGAAGAAGGAAGGAAAGAGGAGGGGAGGGGAGGAATACAGATGGGACACCTTGGCAGAGACTCACCCCCCAAAAACAGGGAAGAGCATGGGAGGGCAAGCATGTGATCTGGGCTGTGGACAGGGGGGAGAGGGGGTCCTTCAGGGGACCCTCCCCACCGTCATCCCCTAGCAAACTTTCATGCTGGCTGGGAGGGGTGGGAAATTCCTCCCACTGCACATGCTGCCAGGGAGGCCCTCTCTTCCCCTTCCCTGCCTGGCCAGTGAGCTCCTCCAATGCCTCACAGGTGCTAACACAAAAGAATTAATGGGATCTGGGCTTTTGCGCCAGCCAGGGTGGGATCTTCCCACACTTATTTATTTATTTATTTATTTATTTATTTATTTATTTATTTATTTATTTATTTATTCATTCATTCATTCATTCATTCATTCATTCATTCATTCATTCATTCATTCATTCATTCGATTTCTATTCTGTCCATCTAGACCAAAGATCTACTCTGGCCGGTTACTGCATGTGCTCCTGGGGCAGCCCTCCCCTTCCCTTCCTAGCCCTCAAGCTCCTCCAGTGACCACGTCAATTGGATCAATGGGACCTGGGCTGGGCACCGGCATGGTTCCTGGAGAGGCAGGACTGCATGAGATGGCCATAGCTGCAAAGGCCCCAGTAAGGGGCCCACATGGGACTGGGTCAGTGGAGGCAGAGGGGCTGGCCCAAACCAAGAGTACCTCTCCTGCCAGCTGGGCACCCAAAGGCCTGTGCTAAGGACCAGAAAGCAGGTAGGTGGGCATTGCTGGGATATCAGGGAGCAGACGTGAGTTGGGGCCCACGTCTTCCTCTGGTAAGCAAAGGCACTGCAGAGAAGAAAGGAAGGCCTGGTCAATCCTAAGGATTCCGTAGCGCCTCTGGCCAGGTTTCACAGTCCTCACTTTGGGAAACACTGCCTTAAATTATGTACTCTCCCCCTCTATGTTTGTAAATAATGTAAATATGCATTCACATACCAGTGTAGAATAGTTATAGCATTATGGGAGTTGATACAATCCAGTGAGTAAAATATTAGATTTGAAAATAGGAGAACATTCTCTATCATCTTCCATGTTCGTCACTGCATGGCATTCAGTACATCACTCTCAACCTCAGATTCCCATCTTCTGAAATTTGGGTATTAATAAGAATCACACACTACAGAGTTTCTGAGCACACCAATATATTGTAAATTTTCTGCTTCAAATTCCTATAATGTCCACTGTAAAATAATCCCAGCTAGCACTTTAAGAAGATACACAAATGACTACACAAATGACTGCTACTGAAACAGTTTGTGTGTGTGTTGCTTTATCTACAATTCAGGGCAAAACTGGGTTCTGCATTTTATTCCATTTCCCCTCATTGTCAAGCATCTTTATTCTCACACTGCAAATTTAGGTATGCCAATGATACAGTAAGTACACTAAGTATACAGGATTAAGTCTCTTCAATAGAATGAGACATTTGAATCATAACAGAGGATGTGTAGAAAAGTTTGTGCCATCTACATTTTAAATCCTGTGCATATTTAAGATTAGTAATATGGTAAAACATTTGGATAAGGCAGTGGAAAGGTTCCTTCATAATAAATACCACCCAACAGTGTGTCTGATACTGAAACTCAAGCTCGATAGAAAGGCAGCTTGCAACCTAGCCTGGACAGGTATCTGATCATGTAAGATGCAACAGGTTGAATTTGATAATCTGAGATTCTCATTCTTACCTTTCAAGTGATGGATCCTTATCTCTATCCTTATGGTTGGCCACAACCTGTACTTGCACACAAGTACATATTTGCTTTTTCAGTTATTTCTTCTCAATTTGCTAATCCCGTGCTTGCTTACTCAGCACTTAGTCACTTGAACCCAATTGCACTATCTCCTACCCAGGTTTACAGAGAATTCCAGTATATATGATGTATTTTGATATGATTTTTCTTATGTACGTATTGTCATTGACACAATATATTTTATACCAGAATTATATACTTCAGTTATTCTTTTCCACTCCAAGTTCTTCCAGTATGGAGCATATGGAACTCCCTTATCTTTATTTTGTTGTCTGTTACCAGTTCCTGAGATTTATTTTCCTTTTATTTTCTTTCAAATTTCTAAAGACCTTCAACTAGTTTCTCTTTTACGTTTTACCCTACTTTACGCATGGCGGCGGTTTCTAATAATGACATTACAAATGAAGTTTCCTGAAATGGCAGTCCTCAAGACATTATTATGTCAGCTTTTCATGAGTCAAAGTTAGAGTGGGCTTCATTTTGATTCTGACTAGTCACCAAAAGAGAGTAATGACTTCAAATTGACAGTTTTTTAATCATTCGCTTTTTGTACTCTTGATTGCTTATGTGATCTAACTGTTTATTATCTCTTATTTGCATATCTTGATTTTCCACCAATGAGCTCAGAATGACATATTTGGGAATGTTCTGTTCTTACAACACCCATGCAAGGAAAGCTATGGTGACAGAAAAGCTGCCTTACTCGAGTTAATGTTATGGCCAGGCAGGAATTTGAAAGCTCAGAAGACAATAACTGGATGCACCTTTGCAGGTCATGAAAAAGATGCCTTTCCATTTGAAAATCTGGATCTATCAAAGAAAAGAAATAAGGGGGGAGGCAAGGTAAAGTCTAAAGTACTTTGAGTAGTGCTGAGGGAGAGGACAACTGGTAAACAAAAGCTGGCACAAGTGATACCAGAGCAAGCCTGAAGTCTATTTAAATAAGAACAAAGGGGGGAAATCTTGCTGAAACTCTGAGCTCCTCATAACCCAGACCACCTGGAGAAACAGCTCCTGTATGCAATATATTTGAGATTGTTGTGCATGGTTGGTTAAAGGGTGCAATTCAAACCAGAAGAAATAACAGAGGCAATAAAAAGAAGAATGCTTTACAAAACATTTAACAGAACATACTGCAGAAATAACTTTTCACCTAATCTCTGTTCTGGAGTCATTTACTAGAAGAAAGCAAGACCAGTTGTTTAAACTGATAGGCAACAGATTTTGGGGAAATGAGCCTTCATTTCCAGTCCCTCTTTTCCTTACACCTTTTGTTTTTATAGATCAAAGTAGTCCAAATTAATTTCAGCCTGAACTTCCCCAACATGGGAAATACATAAAAACAACAGCAGAATTCTTAACCTCTGAAATGCACTAATTTAATTTTCAGGCACAATGTTGGTTTTTCCAGTGCCCTTCAGAGAACATCTTAACACAGTTACGTAGAACAAAAAAGTGATGGCTCAAGGTTGTTGTTTTTTACCATCAGTGAAGACTAGAACACATAACATAAGAATGGGAGCAGGAGCTGCTGTCGCCACCACCCACAATGGAGGAGCACTCAGTGCCAGCTCTCCCCATCGGAGCTGCCGGAAAAGGCATCGCTGCTAGCAAAGCACTAAACTACCAACTCCTTTTTAAAAAAAACCTGGATAAGCAGTTGACCTAGGAGCTTGTTGTTAGGCATCCTTCAGTCTCGAAAGACTATGGTGTCGTGCTCTGTATGGAGGACTTGGAACAGCATCTAGTGTGGCTGAAGAAGCCAATTCGAGAGTGGCAATCTCTTCCACACTGAAGACAAATCCAATCTGTCCCCTGTCCAGCTCCCTGGTTTTGCTGCTTTTGTGACTTCCTCTTTGCCTCGGCCTGCTAGAAAAGGGTCTCTTCAAATTGGGAGAGGCCGTGAAGCACTGCCTGCCTCCAGGCTGAACGGTCAGATGTCAGGGTTTCCCATCTGTTGAGGTCTATTCCTAAGGCCTTCAGATCCCGCTTGCAGATATCCTTGTATCGCAGCTGTGGTCTCCCTCTGGGGCGATTTCCCTGCACTAATTCTCCATACAGGAGATCCTTTGGAATCCGACCATCAGCCATTCTCACGACGTGCCCAAGCCAACGTAGATGTCGCTGACCTAGGAGGCACATACAGTAATTCTAAAACCACATGACTACCATGTGACATTAAATAAATTTTCTTAACACCACAGCATATTCTGAAGAATATCAGCAATGTAACCAGGCTTTTAACAAGTACATCTACTGATATTTAAAAGTAAATACGGTCTACATAAGCATCCCTCTACACGGATTGCTGCCTTGTCATGGCGAAGGGGCTTGAGTAATTCAGAGAATCTATGGGCTATGCCAGGGGTGGGCAATTAATTTCTATAGGGGGGCCACATGAAAAATCTGAACTGTGTTTGGGGGCTGAACCAACTTTACTTAAAAATAAAATGAAACAGTGATGTTATGATTGTTTTTATTTTAAACTTGTTAATCTTCACAAATACTAAAGAAATTTTTTAGGGTATGTTAAAGATAAGCAACTGATCAACAAAAAGCTATAAATGGTTTTGATATCCGGCGGGCCAGACAGGAGCGGCTTGTGGGCCGTATGTGGCCCTCAAGTCACACTTTGTCCAGGTCTGGGCTCTGCTGTGCAGGGACACCCAAGACGGACAGGTCATAGTGGAGAGTTCTGACTAAACGTGATCCACCTGGAGCAGGAACTGGCAATGCCACTCCAGTATCTTTGCCAAAAAACCCGCATGAACAGAAACAAAAAGCTAAAAGATATGATGCTAGAAGATGAGCCCCTCAGGTCAGAAGGCATCCAACATGCTACTGAGGAAGAGCAGAGGACAAGTACAAGTAGCTCCAGAGCTAATGAAGTGGTTGGGCCAGCGCCGAAAGGATGCTCAGCTGTGGACACGCCTGGAAGTGAAAAGAAAGTTTGATGCTGCAAAGAAAAATACTGCATAGGAACTGGAATATAAGATCTATGAACCCTGGTAAGCTGAATGTGGTCAAACATGAGATGGCAAGAATAAACATTGACATCCTGGGCGTCAGTGAACTAAAATGGATGGGAATGGGCAAATTCAATTCAGACGATTACCATATCTACTTTTGTGGGAAAGGATCCCGTAGAAGAAATGGAGTGGCCTTCACAGTCAACAAAAGAGTGGGAAATCTGTACTGAGATACAATCTCAAAAATGATAGAATGATGTCAATATGAATCCAACACAGACCTTTCAACATCACAGTACTCCAGGTTTATGCACCAACCACAATGCTGAAGAGGATTAAATTGACCAATTCTATGAAGACTTACAACACCTTCTTGAACTGACACCAAAGAAAGATGTTCTTCTCATTCTGGGGGATTGGAATGCTAAAGTAGGGAGTCAAAAGATAAAAGGAACAACAGGTAAGTTTGGCCTTGGGGTTCAAAATGAAACAGGGCAAAGGCTAATAGAGTTTTGTCAAGTCATCCCAAACACTCTTTTCCAAACACTCTGGTCATCACAAACACTCTTTTCCAACCACACAAGAGGCGACTCTACACATGGACACCACCAAATGGGCAATACTGAAATCAGATTGATTATATTCTCTGCAGTCAGATATGGAGAAGCTGTATACGGTCAGCAAAAATAAGACCCTGAGCTGACTGTGGCTCTGATCTTCAGCTTCTCATAGCAAAATTCAAGCTTAAACTGAAGAGAATAGGAAAAACCACTGGGCTAGTCAGGCATAATCTAAACCAAATCCCTTATGAATCCACAGTGGAAGTGAAGAACAGAGTTAAGTAACTAGATTTGGTGGACAGAGTGCCTGAAGAACTTTGGATAGAGGCTCGTAACATTGTACAGGAAACAGCAAGAAAAACCATGCCAAAGAAAAGGAAATGCAAGAAAGCAAAGTGGCTGTCCAACGAGACATTACAAATAGCAGAGAAGAGAAGGGAAACAAAATGTAAGGGAGATAGGGAAAGTTACAGAAAATTGAATGCGGACTTCCAAAGAATAGCAAGGAGAGACAAAAGGGCCTTCTTAAATGAACAATGCAAAGAAACAGAAGGAAATAATAAAAAAAAGGAAAAACCAGAGATCTGTTCAGGAAAATTGGAGATATTAAAGCAACATTTTGTGCAAAGATGGACATGATAAAGGACAAAAATGGGAGGGACCACACATAAGCAGAAGACATCAAGAAGAGGTGGCAAGAATACACAGAATAATTATACCAGAAAGATCTGGATGTCCCAGACAACCCAGATAGTGCGATTGCTGAGCTTGAGCCAGACATCCTGGAGAGTGAAGTCAAGTGGGCCTCAGAAAGCATGGCTAACAACAAGGCCAGTGGAGGTGATGGCATTCCAGTTGAACTATTTTAAATATAAAAGATGATGCTGTTAAGGTGCTACACTCAATATGCCAGCAAGTTTGGAAAACTCAGCAGTGGCCAGAGGATTGGAAAAGATCAGTCTACATCCCAATCCCAAAGAAGGGCAGTGCCAAAGAATGCTCCAACTACCGTACAATTGCACTCATTTCACACGCTAGCAAGGTTATGCTCAAAATCCTCCAAAGCAGGTTTCAGCAGTATGTGGACCGAGAACTCCCAGAAGTACAAGTTGGATTTCGAAGGGGCAGAGGAACTAGAGACCAAATTGCCAACATGCGCTGGATTATGGAGAAAGCCAGAGAGTTCCAGAAAAACATTTACGTCTGCTTCATTGACTATGCAAAAGCTTTTGACCACAAAAAAAAGCTGTGTCGACCACAGCAAATTATGGCAAGTTCTTAAAGAAATGGGAGTGCCTGATCACCTTATCTACGTCCTAAGAAATCTATATATGGGATCTATATATGGGACAGGAAGCAACAGTTAGAACTGGATATGGAACAACTGATTGGTTCAAAATTGGGAAAGGAGTACGACAAGGCTGTATATTGTCTCCCTGCTTATTTAACTTATATGCAGAATACATCATGCGAAAGGCTGGACTGGATGAATCCTAAGCAGGAATTAAGATTGCCAGAAGAAATATCAACAACCTCAGATATGCAGATGATACCACTCTGATGGCAGAAAGTGAGGAGGAATTAAAGAACCTCTTAATGAGGGTGAAAGAGGAGAGCGCAAAAAATGGTCTGAAGCTCAACTTCAAAAAAACTAAGATCATGGCCACTGGTCCCATCACCTCCTGGGAAATAGAAGGGGAAGATATGGAGGCAGTGACAGATTTTATTTTCTTGGGCTCCATGATCACTACAGATGGTGACAGCAGCCACGAAATTAAAAGACTCCTGCTTTTTGGGAGGAAAGTGATGACAAACCTCGACAGCATCTTAAAAAGCAGAGGCATCACCTTGCCGACTAAAGTACGCATAGTCAAAGCTATGGTTTTTCCAGTCGTGATGTATGAAAGTGAGAGCTGGACCATAAAGAAAGCTGGCCACCAAAGAATTGATGCTTTTGAATTGTGGTGCTGGAGGAGACTCTAGAGAGTCCCCTGGACTGCAAAGAGAACAAACCTATCCATTCTAAAGGAAATCAACCCTGAGTGCTCACTGGATGGACAGATCCTGAAGCTGTAACTCCAATACTTTGGCTATCTCATGAGAAGAGAAGACTCCCTGGAAAAGACCCTGATGTTGGGAAAATGTGAAGGCAAGAGGAGAAGGGAACAACAGAGGACAAGATGGATGGACAGTGTCATCGAAGCTACCAACATGAATCTCCAGGAGGCAATGGAAGACAGGGGAACCTGGCATGCTCTGGTCCATGGGGTCATGAAGAATCGGACATGACTTAATGACTAAACTTAATGACTAAACAACAACAACATAAGCATCACATGGTCAGGCAGGGGTTCTCTATTATTCTCCTCTCTCCTTTTCCTGACCACCATCCCCACATGTATTTGTATTGGAAAAGCTTCTTGTGTGAATTTGAATGAGACCTGTTGTTGAAATCCAGATAGTGGGTTGAGGTGGGCTGGAGACGCTGAATCCAACCTATTCATGAGAGCTTTGACCGACTAGGCCTCCATGAGGTAGGACTCACAGAAAAACCATGTGTTGCAGCCACCAGGGACTAGATAACCCCTATTTTGTAGGCAAGAAAGAAAATACAGTACAGTAGTCCTACTATTGATATGCCTTTAGATCTGTTTAAAACTCAGTTCTTTTAGATTTTGCACAGATTTCCACTTAAGCATTGGAATATAAATATTGCTTTGGAATATAAACATTGCTTCCTCCGGTCTTATTATGCTAATATTAGTATCTTGGCAGAATAATTAAAGGGTATATTTTAGATAAATGCTACCTGCCTCAATAACATGGAATTGTTTTCAACTCTCTGATACACATATTTGGAATCCTTATCACTAAGAAGCATCGTACAATCTTCTCAGGGAATACAAACTATTTTATCTTTGTTTTGATTATGAATTATATATCTTTTGGCAGGAAATTAAAGACACCAGTATCTTAAGATATTAAACTCATGCTTACTAAAAATAAAAATGCTGTAGATGCCTTTTCAGAGGATGTAACATGAGCTTGCAACATAAATCACTATGAAATCTGGAAATGATTCATACTTACATTTCATGCAAATTTTATGCTTTAGGTTCTTCATAAATGTCCATATAGCTGTAGCACACAATGCCTGTTCCATTTATCCCATAGTACATTCTACACTTTTTTCCATTGCAAAAATGATTGATACATTTATATACTTAAACCTGTAGCCATGTTTTTTACCACGAGATTTGTCTGGACAAGCTCTCTGCTACCAGTTCTGAAGCATATACGTTGAGAGGACTAACTACATTGCAGCATATCTTGTGGAGAGAGATATTTTGCATTTAGTATGAATTTACAGTCAGAAAAAGGAATACATACGGGAAGTGGCCTTATCAGACTATTTGTCCATCTAGCTCCATGCAGTCTACTTTTACTGGCAGGCAGAAGTCATTTACATTATCTGCTACCAGTAATTAACTTGAAATGCTGAAGACTGAACCTCAGACCTAAAGCATACAAAGCATGGCCTCTGCTACTGAGCGATAGCTCCTCCCTAGAAAGTTAACAAAAGGAAACAATAATCAACCAAATCCTAAGGATGCTCTGGAAGACTAATGGCATATTTCACTGACTTGCACTACATCATCCTGCAGATGTGAGTATTCCACTTGCTTTAGTCAGAGGAGCTGAGGAAATGGTTGGTTTTCCAAGTCTGTAAGAATACAACTCTTATAATTCTTCCCTATGTAGGGTGCTTCAGTGTAGAAAAATTATGTTTTGCTCTCCACAGAATGTCTCCTGCGGCAGCTTAGAACAGTGGTTCTTAACCTTTTTGAAAGAAACGCCTCCTTGAGCCATTGAGGAAGTTATCATCGCCCCCCTCCCCGTGGTGATGATATCTTTTATTTATTTATTTATTTATTTATTTATTTATTTATTTATTTATTTATTTATCTATCTATCTATCTATCTATCTATTTATTTATTTATTTATTTAGACACTTAAATCCAATGACCCCTGAAAACAAAATTAAATTCCAAGAAAATGAAATGCCCCCCCCCAAAAGTAACATTTAATTATTTAGTTGCAAGTGAATTTTAAGACGCAAAAAGAAATATAAAAAGGGCATAAAAACAAATGCAGGAACTAAAAATTTCAAGACAAAAAGTCTGAAACTAAATTAAAATTGGAGGAAAATATATATTCATGCTCACTGTAAAAAGGCTGCAGCCATCTTCACAGGTTTGGCTTGCTCCAGCACCCCCCTACCGCCCCCTTCTGCTCCAGCGCCCCCACACCGCCCCTTTTCGTTCTACCGCCCCCCTGAAAAATGAAATTGCCCCCTGGGGGGCATTATCGCCCACGTTAAGAACCACTGGTTAGAAGACTGTTCCCAAACTAGCACATCAGCTTACTTATCTGTTTTGTTTTCTCAAGGTTATTCCATGAGGCACAGACTGAAGAATTCTGGTGGTCTTTCAAGGTTTTTATTGATTTTCAAGGTCCACAAATATTACTGTTGGTCAGGACTATACAGTAGTTTGTTGTTGACAGCACTCTGTGCATATGCATGCGCTCTGTGCCTATCCTGGTTGTCTGCACATTATTATTATTATTATTTCAGTTTGTGTGCCACCCCACAGTGCACACGCTCTCTGGGCAGTTCAGAACATGTTAAAAACACAGATAAATACAACAAACTGTATTTATCTGTTAAATACACAGATAAATACATAAAATAGATAAAACCATAAATACATAAAATAGATAAAACCATAAATACATAAAATAGATAGAACCCTGTCCCTAGCTAAAACCTGCCTTTCAATAAAATTAAATACATTAAAACAGATGTGAGCATCTCAGGTAGTTAATAAAAGGCAGCTTTGAATAATAGAGTTTCTACTGATTTCTTTAAAATGGAGAGAGAAAGCACCTGATGAGTCGCTGTTGGAGGAAATTTATTCCAAAGGAAAGAGGCCAGGACTGAAAAAGCACAGTTCGTTGTGTTGATTCTTTTGGCCTCCTTTGGTGTCACCATTACTAACATCATGGGCCACAAGGTGCAGGTGGGGTTGGGCAGTTTTTGTGGAAGAGGTGTTCCAACAAATATCGAGGCCCTGAACCATTTATAAGTCATGACCAGCATCTTAAATGGAACCCACTACACTAAGCAATGGGATTTTAGCTGCTGTTTTGTACAACACACTGCTGTCACATCCAACTTCTAGTGATCCTAGTGATCTAGTTTTCAAGGTATGTGAGATATTTAAGGAGTGGTTTTACTATTGACACATCCCAGTGAGTTTCCATTGCTTAATGAGGATTAGAACCCAGGTCTCCTATATCCTAATACATCAATCTATCCACCATACCACATTGGTTCTCAATATAGTAGTATAGAAATATATGAAGAAAAAATACCATACAGGTGGGATACTGTCTGGAAATCATAAATAAAAGTATTTTGGAGCAAGACAGACAATTGCATAAGATAAAATACTTAAAATTCTGTCTGGGAGCTCATTCCATCTAAGAGACTTGGAAAAAAAGTGTGGGAAAGCAGTCCCATGTACTTTAGCCTAGCTAGATCTTTCCTTGTATTTTCTTGACTTTGCCATATAGACTGAAGTCCTGTGGCTAAATCACACTACAGTAGGTCCATGGACTCAAGTGGGGATTTGGTGAATCAGTTCTTGCATAAGTTCAGCTGATTTAGACCAGACTATTTTAGTTATGATTTAATATGCAAAAGTAAGTTGCAACTAGAGTAGGTCCATCTGAATCAATAGAACTTAATGGAGGTGTTGACTCATCAAATTCCCCACTGATTCATTGGGCTTGCAACTTACTACACTAAGGATTTCAGCTATAGATTGCTAGTTGAGGATGGAAGTCATAATGCACTTCTGAGTGTGTGGGATTGAAATCTGCATGCAAAGTACAGCTCAAAAATTGTGTGTAGATACAAAAAAAATTCTCATACAAAAAAATTGTACGAGAGATTCAGGGTTAGTAGCATGGGATTAAAAACTCCTTCCCCACATGCTGAGTTTTTCTATACCAATTTTCTGTTCTGATTAAAAGTCAGAATTCTGAACAGCTAACCTTAAGGCCTTCAGTTTTCCATGTACTAACATACCAACCTATGGCTCATGACAGGAGTTTATTTACTCTAGACTTGCTTTGGAGTATATGTACAACATTAATAGACTACAACCTGTAAACTAGAGATAGAGACTTTGGTACTTACATTACATGGAAGGAGTACAGTACATCCTTACTTTGGGTTGTCCCTCCTACTTGCTTTAATAGGTGCAATTTCTTGGGTCAATCCTTGGCATACATGAAGTCCACAGCCTTGGTTGCTAAAACTGTTGAGTCAGTCTGAGATTCTCCACTCTGTCCAGAAGAAGGGGAGTCATATTGTTTGGTATATTTTGCCACTCCCTGATGTTGCATGGATTGTGATGGTGTGAGATGTTATCAGAAACACTTGTTTTGTTAGGCATTTTGTAGAAATTTTCTTCCATGAATGGCTTGCTCTTTGATCTCTGGCCTGACCAAAAAATAATCCAGGAGTAGTGCCTCGACTTACAAACTTAACTGGTTCTGGAACTCCAGTCATTAACTCGAAATGGTCATAAATCGAAGCACCATTTCTCATAGGAATGCATTGAAATGCAATTAATCCATTCCAGCAGAAGAAAAAAAATCACCAAAGAAACCACAACAACACAGCAAGACCCATTGGAAATGTGATTAATCCGTTCTGGCCGAAGGGGAGGGGGAGCAAACAAACCATGCAAGACCCTTTGGAAATGCAAAAAAGGCAAAGCAAAAAGCAAACAGACATTGAACGACCCTTTGGAAATGTAAAAAAGCAAAAAAAAACCCCAAAAAACAACAAAAAAGCAGACACTGCAAGACCAGTTGGAAATGCAAAAAAAGCAAAGCAAAAAGCAAACAAAGCAAGACTCATTGGAAATGCAAAAAAGAAAAAGAAAGAAAATGTGATTAATCCATTCCGGCCGAAGGGGAGGGGGAGCAAACAAACCGTGCAAGACCCTTTGGAAACGCAAAAAAGCAAAGCAAAAAGCACACAAACCCTGGAAGACCCATCGGAAATGGGAAAAAGCCCTCCAAAAACAAAGACTACAAGACCCATCACAGCACAGAAACATAAAGCCCCCAGCCTAAAACCATGCTGCAAAACCCACCCAGAACAGTTTTTAAAAGCAGAAAGCAGCACCTTACAGGGAAGTCCGAAGCCTCCTCTGATCGCACACACTCTAACTGCTGGGGTGAAAGAGCTACAAAGAAGCAGCCTCTTTTCCCCACTTTTTTTTTATCATAACTTGAAGCTCCGGTAGCAAGTCGAAGCAAAATTTTGCGGCTGGAGCTGGTCGTAACTCAAAACGGTCATATGTTGGGACGTTCGTAAGTCGAGGCACCACTGTACAGGAAAACATGGTACAGGACCCTTTATTTCCTGAGATACCAAAGTAACAAAGACTTTTGAAAAATCCTTGGTAAGGAAGAGAACCCAAACTGAAGGGCCTCCTACATGTGCTTCTGTGAGGCTCAGGGATCCTAGGAAATGCAATTGCACTGTCTGCAGAATGGTTCAAAGGATGCCCACCTGAAATTTCCATTTTTTGACAAACCAACTGACCCTCTTGTAATATAGAATTGCTCTCTATCCCCTATCATCTTTGGCATTAAAAAGAATATAGAGTAGCATCCTGAATACTTTCATATTTCTTGGACTGATATTTTTAGATGCACCCTCTACAGAGCCTAATGGACAGAGAGATTCCCTACAGAGTTTAAGGCCACCTCCTCTTTCTTTTTCTTCACAGGCAAGACGATGGCTACCAGAGTCTTCATTCTCAATCTGTGCTTAACTGAAAACTCCAATGAGGACTCTAATTTTTTGGCTAAAGTACCAGAATTCTGGCTGCTAGAATTCCTGGTGAATTCTGGGGTTGAAGATCAAGAAATAAGAAACTTGCACCTACTGAATACCTCAGTGACAAGAGAAGCAACTATATGACTTTTGTACCTAACAGGTATTGAACTGCCCGTACGAGTAGAACATGTTATTCTTTTGTTTGATTTTGATGGTCAAATGCAGATGTTTTGAGTTAAGCTTCAAGGACCTTCTCTTTAATCTATTTTAAAAACAAATACACATACACAAAAAACCTACTATTATCAGAACTAAAAATGTACTGAAAACTGGAGAAAAGCAAATATATCTGCCTTCAGTGTAAAATGCAAAGAATCACTAAATCTTCCAATTCGTAACATTGGTTGTATGTTTTCTTGAAATTGGCGTAGATCTTGGTGGCAATCTGCCAGAAGTTAAGTACAGTATTAGTAAAAGCATATGCTGCTGTGCACCAAGTCAGATACAACAGCAAATGCTTGTGCTGACCTCTTGACTGGTGGCACTTCATAGCAGAGATTAACAACTACTGCAGTGGGTACACCTAACAGGATTTTGGCCAATGTATTTGCATTTACTAAGAGACAGTTCTAACACAAAGGCATTTCATATGTACAGGAAGCCTACTGTACAAAGAGTATGCATATGAAATGGTTTCCCCTTTAGTATTTTACAGGGGCAACAGTCCTCTATGATCATCTGCATTACTCTAGATCTGTCTTCCTATTTAATGCCAATCCTGTCATCCTCTTCTTTATTCCTTGTTTCAACAATATAGTATTGCCTCCTGGTGTAATGTACTTTCACTGTGAATGCTGTATAAATGTGCACTGAAAGCTGTCATCTTTTTCTTTTCTTTTCTTTCTTTCTTTCTTTCTTTTTTGAGGGGGGGGACATGATCATGAGGTATGTATAAATATACAGGAGATACAGTAGCACTGCTGTTTAGGAGGAAGTAGATTTTGATCCAAGAAAGCTCAGACTGAAATAAAACTGTTTTTTTTAAGGTTTTATTTCTACTACAAAGACATATACAGATTCCCCCACACCCTCCCCCCTTCGAGGACAAGGATTCAGACCATATTACACTCCAGCTTTCCCAAATTCCAGAGAGCATTGAAGAAAACAAAACAAAACTTTAAAAACGGCAAACATTTTACCCTATCTTCAAATCTGACCCTGGGCCCAAACATGTATTAGGTTCCAGCTTTGTTTTGCATAGTCTCTTGGTTGATCTCGTAGCACTTCTGATAGTGTATCCAGTTCTATAATGTCCAACAGCTTCTTCAAGAACTCCTCCATTGTAGGAACATCTTCACTTTTCCATTTTTGGGCCCAAAGTATCCTAGCTGCTATCAATATATACATCAAACTATATTTAATTTTCTTGTCGGTAATTTCTGGCATAATATTCAATAATGCTATTTCAGGTTTAAAATTTAATTTCCTTTGAATAATTCCTTTTATCATTTCCCACAACTGTGACCAATAGACCCTGGCTTTTTCACATGACCACCACATATGATAATAAGTTCCCACTTTTTTTTTTTTTACATTTCCAACAGATATTACTGCTTCCTTCTGACATTTTTGCCAGTTTTATGGGAGTATAATGCCATCTATAGAACACTTTGAGGATATTTTCTCTTAAATTTACTGGCTTAATCATTTTGTAACAGTCTTTCCACATCATCGTCCAATGATCAATGTCGATATTATAGCCAAAGTCCCTTGCCCATCTTATCATTGTCTCCTTTACCCTCTCATCCTCCAGTTCATATTCCAGTAAATATGTATACATTTTCTTTATTATTTTCTCGTCAGAGTAAACCCAGAGTTTATCTACCTGTACTTCACCTTCAAAGAAACCCAAATTTCTATCTTTTTTATATCTTGATTCTAATTTATTCAATGACCACCAGTCTGTTGCCACCCCTAATTCCTCTAGTTCTTGTTTATTTTTTATATTTTGTTCTCTATTAAGTAGTTCTTTATAGGTTAACATCATCTCTTTCTGATTTATCACTTTCAGAGTGAAATAAAACTGTTAAAGTGCTACTTTGTTTTGTCTTTTTAAATTTTCCTTTTGTCAACATGCTAAGACAGACTAAAGGCAGCTACTTCTTAGG
The DNA here is from genome assembly GCF_051106095.1 of Pogona vitticeps. Taxonomy (NCBI): domain Eukaryota; kingdom Metazoa; phylum Chordata; class Lepidosauria; order Squamata; family Agamidae; genus Pogona; species Pogona vitticeps. The sequence continues at coordinate 255,860,526 of NC_135784.1, forward strand.
ATTTACTGCATCTGACTGCCCATTACTCCTTTCCCATGAATCAAAGCTGTCTTGCAAAAACTCTTTTGTAACCATTAATGCATCCAAAAATGGGGAGACTGCTGTTCTTTCTACTTGGAAAACCAAGAAATGAATGTACGATATTAAGAAATAATTGGGGGGGGGGGGGAGAGAAAAAAAGAAAAAAGAAATCCAGAACAAAGCATCTTTATTTATTTAGAAATGCATTTACTTTTGTCTCCTCAGTTTTCTTTTTCTGTGTGAAGTAAGTAATACAGTTTTCACACTTTTTTAAACAGTATGCATTTCATTCATGGTTCTCTAGTATCATGTAAACTGCTGCCTGCTATTAAAAAAAAAACAAAGCCCACAATGAAAAAGGACAAACAGATTTCAAAACAATTAAAAGAACTTCAAAACAATATGGTGAATCCCTCCCAATCCCTGCCACATTAAACGTATGCTGTATACTCTGGAAACATAAAGAAGTCAGACATTTTAACAAGGATTTCATTTGGTTAATGTCAGTGGTCAAAGAAGAGAGAAGTAATTTACTGGCAGTAACCCACTGGATATTTCAGCAAACACTGTCAGCCAATCTGTCTTCCAAACTGAAGTAGCAGGAATGTGATGGTGAAAATAGTCTTCACTCAGTATCATGTAAGAGAATCCAGCTGTGCTTGTATTGACTCCAACTATTTAAATAAAAAATGTCAATGCAAGATATTTAGAAACATGAACTACAGGACAACCAACAAATATGGAGAGCTCATATAAAGTCATATAGCAGTGAGGAAGTCTTACAATCACAAATTATGCATGCATTTTGCATGGAATTCTTATGTCAAATTTTAGAGCAATAACTGTCTGCTGACTTCATCTGCCCATAGTTACTTGGCTATAAATTTACAATTTATATAAATGTTTATTTTGACAGTTGAATTTAACATGTATATAAACACAAATAAGAGATGTTTTCCTGGCCTTTTGTTACCATTGAGATTTAAGAGCAAGGCATAGGACACATCACCTTGTTCAAAGTCACTCTAAACAGGAAATGTAAAACCTGTATTCAGTTACTACTTTATAGGAGACATAACTCAAAGAGGCAGTGCTTTGGGGGGATGAAGCTATTATCTGTTTACAAGGAAAGCTCAGAGCAAGAACAACTAGAAAACAAAGGATTGGTAATAAAGACTTATTAAGGGCAAAGGAAAGGTTACTGAAATGTTAGAAAGTCAGTAAAAACACCCATACAGACCTTGTTATAGAACTCAAACAGTTCTTCATGACTGAACTCAACAAACACTTTTTCCATGGTCTGTAAAGAAAGAAAACAAGGGCCAGAAATTTAGATTATATAATGTGATTTTATTTACAACACTCTGCGTATGATAGATCCCCTAACTTTTAAACTTTGGTTCATGGCACATAGGAAGAACGACAATCTTTCAGCAAACCTCCATTGATCACGATACATCACATTATGAGAAAGGATTTTAGTCAATATGTTCATCTGTTATTCTAGAAGCGGTTCTCCAAGCTGTAATAACATTGACACTAGGAAGAAAATCATTTCATTATCTTTTTTAAAAGGAACATCTAAAATATGAGATTATATTTCAACTTTCTCAGCAGTCCTTATGAGAACGAATAAATGCCATTATAATGAAACATTGGAGGCTGTGTATGTGACTGAACTCACATATCCATTAATGTGGTACACCATCACAGAACTAATATCTCAAATTAATCTAATGGTTATGATCTTACCATGCAGAGTTTGCTAAGTCATTTTGACAGACATACAGGCAGTTAGTAACACAGCCGATTCAAAGCAGTGCTTAAATATCAGGGTTTCAAGCACACTGTATTTATTGTTGTTTATCTTCCTTCTTTTGCTGCATGTTTAATGTGAACAAAGCATCTTTTCTAAGATGTCTAAATGTGAACTGCACTGCACAAGTAAAAAAATAGTGTATTGTATACTATTAACTTACCTAGTGGTATATGTTTTTGTTATTTACACTTCTGAAATATTTTCAATGAATTGTGAGTTAATTGAAGTCGGTGGCCCAAACTGTACTCATTATTTATGCTAGTGCACAAGAGTCAATGAGTTAACTATACTGTATATGAGTTAACATATTCCAAATCGTGAACTAGTTGTGTGACCTGGCGCACAATAAGAAATACAAGTGGCTACTTATTAACTAGTAGCAATTGGCTGCCACAATTTATCTCACTGTATTTATGTTGGTGTAAATAATCAATATAAGTAATTCAAAAAGAAAATATGAAAGCTAGGTAACTTATGCTATTACTTGTATCCTGGCATATCTTCAGCACAGTTGCAGAGCAAATATGGAATGCAAGTCATATAGTGAGCAGCAGGTGAACACTGCATTCGCCTAAGAGATAACTAGGCAAAACTAAGTAACTTCTGTCCCCGTTTTTATACCCAAAATTCTAGTTTCCAAGTTCTTCCAAAAAAATTGCCAATCAAGTGCCGAGTTTCCCCAATTAATACTGCTAATTACTGCAGTATCGAGGAGTGAGCTCAGTCCAGCATTGAAGTTTCCTTTCTCACATATATAAAACATAGGTATTTGCTGACTTCCAGTCATTGAGCATTTCCCCGCTTTCTCCTTGATACCTTTGTCCTAGGCAGAAACAAGAAAGCCTGATTTTCCAGAAGAGCAACTGAAACCATAATCCCTCATTTCCCAATATTTTACAAGATTTTCCCCTGTCTCCACAGGCCTCTGTACCTCCTGAAATTTGGCTCTCAGGGTTTCCTTGCCCTTCAGAGAATCTGTTAAGATGCAAATTCATCTATTAGAAGATTAAGTTGCTTTATACATGTCTCTCGTTCCAAACATGAGGGGAGGGTGGGGGCAGGACATTTGCATGGAAAGGATTTTGCCACTAGTTCAACTATTTTTGATAAATTGTTATGAACACATTCTCAACAGTGTCCATCCTTTAAAGTGGATATTAACAGCCATAAAATCACTGGGGCCAGCATGTCTACTTCAATGCCTCCCCCTCCCCTTCTGCAGAAAAAGGATTCTTTCTCCTAATTTAGGGAAACACATAAAGGGCCAGTAATTTGTATGAGAGACTGGGCTTAACTCTGATGGAGAGAATAAAGCAATGCTGGGAACAGAATAATTATTTAGAAAAAGAAAAAGAAAACAAGCACTGGAAATGAGATTCTTTTTGTCATGATTCCTGCTGAGTCTTCCTACAACGAACATAATATGGTAAAAGGAAAGAAAGATTTGTAAAACATTCTGTCTGGTCTTAAAACAAGAATAAATCAACAAGTGGCTTCAGGAAGGAAAGGGGGGGGCTGAAGAAAGGAATCCATTTCTAAATTTTATCTTCATACCCCAGCTTCTGGTTTATTACCAGCAATCCAAATCAATGCTAAAACACAATTCTGAAAAGCAAACACACAAAGATCAGAAAATATTACTGGAAGTTTCTTCTTCATGCTAAGTAAACACAACTTATCCAATTTGCTTAACTGTCAATCAAGATTTGCTGTTAGCTAAAACACAGGCTCAGCTGCCAAAACTGGGCAACTCCATCCACCCAGCTACTGAACAAAAACTTCAGTGTACTGCTGGGTATAGCGATTAAAACATTAAATATACAAGCATTTTTAAAAATGGAAGTGTAAGACAAAGAATTGCTGATTGTAAAATCTGCTTTATATTTTTAAAAAATGCTTATGCAATATCATTACAGTCAGAATTACTTATTGATTTCTGAGTTTGAGGCAGATTAAAATGCAAACTGCTGAGAGAATTTAATCTTGATCTAGTGATTATTCCAGCTGACTCTGGCTCAGGGGGTGCCTATACTTCAGCATCCCTGGTTCAATTCAGCATACCATCCACACTGCATACTGTATTTTATATTTCAACATCTTGCCTGCTCTTTGTGAGACAATGCAATCTACCCCAGTTACTGATATTCTTTCCCTGCTTGTCTTTCTGAGAAACAAATTTGGAAATAGATATATTAAAAATATTATGCAGTAATAGTTGTACAAGGTGAACTCAGCATATTTCAGTTTGGCACTAAGTCAACAATTACAAGAACTTCAAATGAACACTCATAATATTTACTTATATAGGGATTCTATATAATTTGTAATACAGGCAGTAGAAAACAACATTGCCTTAAAAATTCCTCTACTGTTTGTCTAATCCTAGACACTAACTATAACTCAAGCAGAAACAAGAAAATTCTTCCAAAGCAAAGTTTTTTAAAACTTCAGAGAGTTCTCTGCCTAGCTATCTTCTCTTATCTTGGTCTTTTCATAGATTTTTCTAAGCTATATCAACATTATCCTTTCAATACCTAAGGTTTTCATTTAATATAAAGATTTATGGGAAGAAATGCTTTTGGCTTTACTATAAACAAAATATTTCAAGAAAATGTAAAGTGAGGGAAACCTAACATCAAATATATTAAGTATCTTTCCATAAAAGTATTCTGATATGCTTAAGTTGTGAGAGTTACATTTTGTCCAGAGGTGGACAAAAAAAATAGAATACTAGATTCCCATTCTGTATGTACATGAAACTTAGCTTTACATTCAATGTTGTAAAAAAAGTGCATTCATGATTTTTAATATTTTTCCATTAACATCCTGCACAGTAATCCCTGCTGATACCAAGCTGTATGAAATATATACACAGTGGTGCCTTGACTTACGAACGCCCCAACGTACGAACATTTCGATTTACAAACCACTCCGTTCACAAAATTTTGCTTTGACTTGCGAACAGAGCTTTGACATACGAACAAAAAAACCGTGGGAAAAGTAGGAAATGGACTTTGGACCGCCTGGTACTGCCATTTTAAAATGTAAAAATTGATTTAAAAGGTGCTTGGTTTGGTTTAAAGCTGCTTGGTTTTAAAGTTGCTCTCTTTAAAAGGTGTTCATTCTCTCCTTCCCTGCCCTTTTTTTAACCTACGTCATTTTAGGATTTTAAAAAAATCTCCCCCTAGTGGTAGAGGACGGATTAACCTGTTTTGCATTAGTTCCTATGGGAACTAATGCTTTGACTTACAAACAGCACCTCTACATACGAACAAAAACCAGCTGGAAAAAATTAATCAGTTTTCCATGCATTCCTATGGGAAATGCTGATTTGACTTACGAACTATTCAACTTACGAACATCTTCTGGAACGGATTAAGTTTGTAAGTCAAGGCACCACTGTAGTTTACAGTTCTGGTCCACAACTGCATCTGAACTGTGTTCAGTGGCCCAGACTTGGGACGGGACAAATTACAGTAGAAAATTAGAGTCTCCTCTTGGGACTCGATTATCTTTTCAACAATAATATCCCCCCCATCAAACTTGCAAATGTTAATACAAAAATGAAGCAGAAACATAAAGCTCATTTCTAAATAAAACTAACATAACTTTGCCAGACCTCAGTTTTAAAATTGAAAATGACTTTTTAAAAAAAAGAGAAATGCACTATCATGGCAAATTAATGTCAAGCACATCTAAGAATGCAGATGGGAGAGACAGATTGGCTTCCTTCCTTAAATTATCTATGTATGACATGGGTATTAAATAGCTCTTACTGTAACAGAAACAGTCAGAACAGTCTGATGCTAGAAACTAACAATTCTAGTTCATATCTTTTACATTTGAAATATCAAGTCATTCCCTGTATGTAGTCAATTTTTACTAATATTAGGATATCACATGACCTATTTAAGCTCTCAATAAATTTAACTGTATTTGGAAGTCAGTTTCACTTCAGATCCCACAGCTCACAGTTCATTCTAAAGCTTCCCTTGAAATTTCTCCTTTTATATTATTACTTAGAGTTCTGTCCCAACCATAAGAATCCATGGCTGAAATTCTGTTGCTTTGTAACACAGGTGAAAGGTAATAAGCATAACATTCATTCACTTCTACCTGGCAACTACCAAGCTGCCACTGAAATTTTGGGGGCTGCACATGCATACTAACGAGTATGGGTAAAAGTAAACAAATGACCAGTCATGTCTGACTCTAGGGGGTGGTGCTCATCCCCATTTCCAAGCCACAGACCCAGCATTTGTCCGTAGACAATTTCCGTGGTCACGTGGCCAGCGCGACTACACACGGAACATCGTTGCCTTCCCACCATGGTGGTATCTATTTATCTACTCGCATTTGCATGCTTTCAAACTGCTAGGTTGGCAGGAGCTGGGACAAGCAACGGGAGCTCACGCCATCACATGGATTTGATCTTATGACTGCTGGTCTTCCGACCTCACAACACCACCATGTGGCAAGTATACATATGCTTGAAAATCCCAACGGGGACTTGTCAATTGCTGGCTAGAAATTAGTAAATGTCTACTCCACCTCATTCCCAGCATTTCTGCTAGCAGTACTAGACGTATTCTGGAAAACCCAAAATGTTTCATGAGTTCTGCTAAAGAAGATCTGGAATCTGAGGGGTTAATTACAACTGAGAATACTAGGCAATCAGAATCTCAGACAGCTGAATCACCACCAGATTCTCCTCCCTCAGTAGCCAGGGTGAGGGAGAAGCTTCGGCAAGGACTCATGACACGAAGATCCAAAGCCCGCATGAATGCTTCCCATAGGAACATCAGGTCGACCAGCCCTGAGTATTAGCAGGATAAGGTGTTTAGTTAGCTGCTGTTGCTATAAAATCTGCACTCGAGGCTTGCAAGTTTGTGGAAGCAACAAGTCAAACACTTTGGCTTGCATCCACATTCCTGCTTATTCTGGACTCTGTTCTCTGGACCCCTGGCTTTGGACTCTGACTGCTGACTATGGTTTGTGTTTTGGCTTTGGCGTTTTGGTATCTGCTTTGCATCTTCTGGACTTCTGATATTGGACTGGTTTATTGGACTGTTGCCTGTTGAAACCCCCTGGGAATGAGACAAAATGTAAGGAAACACACTGTGATATTCCCCCTTCAAAGCAGTCAGCCTACCTCACAATAATTATTAAGGTCCCATGGTGATGCTCTTAAGTTATCCTCATGTGATGGCACATGGGGCTATCACGTTTGTAGTCCCGTCATAGTCACCTACAAGAGCTGTTTGCATGAAGAGACATTTCCAAAGAAATACAATGACACAGAGCAGTGGAGAAACAGCATGAACCAGCCAATTGCCAATTGCCCCACTAAATTCCCATCTGACATGGTGTGAGGATGAGAGTAACCACAGGGATACACTCTATGGTGTACCATCCGTCTCCCACATCAGAAACGCAGAAGAGGAGGTAGAAACCATTGAAAGAGGGTTAAAGCAATTGGAAGTAAGTACAGAGGCACTAGAGCACACCTATTTGGCGGGAAAAGAGGATAAAAAAGAGGTAGAGAAGGAAGGAGGCAGCGGTTTGAATGGGGAAAAGAGAGAGGTGTGTTGGGCTGATGAGGATATTTCAGAAGCAAGTAGAGACTTAGTAGAGTTAGTACAGGAAGATCCATGAACAGGGGAATGGGAAGAGTTTTGAGTACCCAGAGAATATGCTGAGAAGGAATGGAAAAGACAAACATATACTGGGGCAAGACAGAGGAAAGGAAAAGAAAGAAAGAATATAAAGCTTGGCTAAAGAGGAAGAACAAGTAAGAGAACAGAGGAGATGTATGGCGCCAATTGGGAGATCCCATGGGCCCAGTCTTTTCAGACCCCCGGTGAGACAGAACAAGGGGAAGAAATTCTGGGAGCCGCAGGTGGCTGGGTGTACCATCCAAACTGTAGCCTATTTAGACAATATCAGGGTACCTCGGGCACCAGGCAAAAATGGATAAACGGAGTTAAGAGTTCATCTGCTCTTTCGTTTCAAGGAGAGTTACCTGGTTTAACAAAAGTTAAGAGGTATGATTTGTTATTAAAAGCAGAAATGAATACTATGAACATGACTGAGACTGATGACTTCTTGGACAATAAACCTGTTCTATTAGAAGATTTTGGGCTGTCGTTGTCTTCTTTACAGAAAAATTCATTGAGAGAGGTAAAGGAAACTAAACACAATCACACATGAAGGAAGGAAGGAAGGAAGGAAGGAAGGAAGGAAGGAAGGAAGGAAGGAAGGAAGGAAGGAAGGAAGGAAGGAAGGAAGGAAAGCAGCTTTTCTAAAAGGACAAGGAGAGAAAAATGGCTTCTCCCTTTGTTGTCTCATATTCAGAGTTTTATCAAAGGGCATCCTTGTGTATTTCACTCCCCAGACAAGTTTCTGTTTCTGAAGCACACTGTGACAAAATGTCATCATGATCTGTCATCCTGGTTTATGAGGTTTAGTTTGAAAGTAAATAAACTATTTAAATTTTCTCTCATGCTTGGACTGGCCAAGCATCTCTCTCTCTCTCTCTCTCTCTCTCTCTCTCTGTCTCTCTCTCAAACAGTTATTTCTCAAAATTATCCAGGAAGCTGCATTAACATGGATAGCAAATGTGATGGGGGGACTTCCTTGCTCTCAGCACATGGGGACTTGTGGGAGCTACAGTTCAAAAAAGGTAACTATTCCAATCATCTGCCTTCATCTGTTAAATGGACGTCTGCCAAGGGCAAACTGACCAGTCATGACATAGTTTCCTTTTGTACCTGTCCTTCATCTGACATTTGTACTTTTTTCCATTTTTAAACAGAACACACACTGGACAAATTAGGTTACAAACTATCTGCCAATCAGAACAGAGAATTCATTAACTGCTGTATAAAAAGTGTCTGGGTGTGCAGATATGCCACTATGATTTAAAAGCTCAATAAGAAAAGGCTTTGCCAAGGATATCAAATGGAGTATATATTTCTGAGTTGCTTTGAAAATTGTTAAGACTTGGTGTTGCTCTACAATAAAGTACTTTTCATTATTAACAATAAACCATTGATTAAGAGATCCTATTGTAACAAGTTGTTCATTACGTATTGCTTTATTTCACAAATAATATGTTACATGTTGAAAACTTAACTTTTGTTTCCTTACCCAAAGACACTGACTGGATCATTCACTTTAATCGTATTAGCTAAACATTTGAGAGAGAAGAGAGAAGGCAAAAACACAACCTCTGCTTTCTTCTGTTAAGATTCATATATATAAAACAGTTATATTTTAATCACATGAATAAATCAACATACAATTGTTGCGTTTTAAATTACTTTACTGCATAAACTCTAAGGTAAACACTAAAGTAATGAACTAATTTACAGCACAGGAGAGAAAAGCAATAAAGAAATCTAAGCTAAAACCTTCCAGTTATGTTGCCATCATTCTAAACTTAAACCCAAGGGGGGAGTAGCCCCCAAACAAGGCTCCTAGTCCTTTGCTTTGGTCTGATGAGACCAAGATGAACTTATTTGATTCAGATGGTGTCAAGTGTGTGTGGAGGCAAGCAGGTGAGGAGTACAAAGACAAGTGTGTCATGCCTACAGTCAAGCATGGTGGTGGGAGTGTCATGATCTGGGGCAGCATGAGTGCTGCCGGCACTGGGGAGCTACAGTTCACTGAAGAAATCATGAATGCCAACATGTACTGTGACATAGTGAAGCAGAGCATGATCCCCTCCCTTTGGAGACTGAGCCACAGGGCAGCATTCCAACATAATAACCACCCCAAACACACCTCCAAAACAACCACTGCTTTGCTAAAAAAAGCTGAGGGTAAAGGTGATGGACTGGGCAAGCATGTCTCCAGACCTAAACCCTATTGAGCACCTGTGGGGCATCCTGAAATTGAAGGTGGATGATGACATCCACCAGTTCCGTGACGTCATCATGGAGGAGTGGAAGAGGACTCCAGTGTCAACCTGTGAAGCTCTGGTGAACTCTATGCCCAAGAGGGTTAAGGGAGTGCTGGAAAATAATGGTGGCCACACAAAATACTGAGTGCCTAATTTGGCCATTGTCACTTAGGGGTGTACTCACTTTTGTTGCCAGCGGTTAAGATATTAATGGCTGTGTGTTCCATTATTTTGAGGGGACAACACATTTACACTGTTATACAAGCTGTATACTCACTGCTTTACATTGCAGCCAAGTGTCATTTCTTCAGTGTTGTCACATGAAAAGATATACCAAAATATTTATGAAATGTGAGGGGGTGTACTCACTTCTGTGATATACTACGTATATGAACAGAGCCTGGAAATTTTGCTTTGTATTTTGACTGTAGGAATTGACAAAAGTTTAACTGCCTGTGGCCTTTCTGGCTAGAAGATTCTGGGAATTGTATTAGAGCAATTTTTTCAACCTCTGACTATGAATGCTCACCTTTTGTGCTCACTTCCCCCCTATGGAATCACCACTGTCCTGCCCCTGAACTCTGCAGTGTTATGGAAAACAAACACGAGCACTCAAACTTTAGCATGAGCTTTTGAACATTCAAGATCTAAAAATGGCAAAGTGATGGTAGATTTGCTTAAGATCAATGAATGCCATTTTTTGAAATGCAGTGCATAAACAAGTATAGATGAAAATCAATAGAAACTTTATGCTTGAGCTTTTCAAAAAGTGACAGTTTCCTGAGCAGTGTCAGAAACAGAAGTTTGGATTGATGCAAGCTTTACGCCCTTTGAAAAGGCTGAGCCCCAAATAAATCCCTCCGTTTGGACACGTGAGTGTATAATATAATTGCAAAGCTTTGTCCGTAGACTTAATTTTATCTAAGCAGAGTTCCCAGTTTCTTTCTACTGTTTTGTTTTAGGAGAGGCAACAAGGCATGGGATTTTCAGAATTCATGAACTACAGCCCCAAGAAATTTGCAGGAATTCTCCCATCCAGACTTCTGAAGGCTTTAGCCAACAAAAGAAAACAAACACCCAAACTTTTCCAGTGCCTACAATCACCTTCAGCTGAAACATAATGGCTTGTCTCAGAAATGATGAAGACAGAGCAAGTGGCTAAGTGGGGCTACATTTTATCGGAACTGCAAGGCTGATAGTTTCCCTGCCTATTATTTTCCATACAGGGTACCTCTCAGGAAATTAACAAACCCATAATGACTTGAAGTTTCCAGAAAGTTTAGCCTTGTTTAGCCATTCATTCATTCATTCATTCATTCATTCATTCATTCATTCATTCATTCATTCATTCATTCATTCATTCATTCATTCATTCATTCAACTTATATCCTGCCCATCTAGACAGTGTCTACTCTGGGCAGCTTACAAGAAAGTAGCTTAAATACAATTCACACACACTTTACATCACAATTTAAACATAATAATAATGCAGCTCAAGATGGAAAAACAGTCAAAACGGAAAAATAAAGACAGAAAATTAAAACAGAAAAGTAAAGCTCAAGTAGTGACAGGGGAGAAGGCTTGCCTAAAGAGGCAGGTCTTAAGTTGGCTCTTGAAGACACCCAGCGAGGGAGCCAGGCAAATCACAGACTGAAGACTATTTCACAGTCGAGGGGCCACTGCCGAGAAGGCCCGGTTTCTTGTTCTTTCTTTCCGAGCCTCCCGCAGTGTAAGGTCCCTCAACCTTCTTTCCTGGCGACGATGAGTGATACAAGTAGATCTAGGTGGGAGAAGGCATTCCGCCAAATATTGAGGTCCTAAACCGTTTAGGGCTTTATATGTCATCATTAAGACTTTGAAATCAATGCGGAAACGAACGGGCAGCCAATGCAAAGCAGCCAGTGTGGGAGAGATATGCTGATGTTTTCTCATCCCACTAAGAAGTCTGGCCGCCACATTCTGCACCATTTGAAGCTTCCGCATCAATCTCAAAGGTAGCCCCACGTAGAGTGCATTGCAGTAGCCATTTCCTCCGTCTTCTTCATGTCCAAGAGAAGCCAGTATTTCTGAGCTGAACATGATTACAAGTACCTAAAAAGGATGGAGGATTTTTTTATTTTTATTTTTTTGCTACAGCCCCCAGAAATCTGGGTGGGGAGATCCCTGCACATTTCTGGGGGTTGTAGTCTGTGAATTCTGAAAAAAAACCATGTCTAAAGACAATCAAGTTGTCATCTGTTTCTGCACTGGTATGTCCTCAAGCCTCCCATGACAACCAACGTCCTTTCAATTAAAATTCAAAATGTCATGATCACTCTGGAAATAAGCTGAAAAAGAAAAGTGAGCACCTGAACAGAAAAAAACCGGACTACTCCAAATCCACTGTCAGAAACTCTTTAGGTTTCAGTTCTTCAAAGGTGGACATTGAGAAATAGAAAGAAATTAGCTAGAGCAACTCTTTTGCAAGGCATGCATGAACAAAAAAAATCTGCCCCAAAGGTACAGAAATAACTAAGAACTCTAGATTGCCTCTGTGGATCAAGAGGATTAACATAGAACAGCACTATATTTAATATAATAAATATAAAAATTGCAACTAAAAACAATCCCATAAAAATAACTGTAGCAACCCCTCCAGAAAACACTTTGTGGCACACACACCCCAGGTTGGGAAATTGTGATATTAAACTTTATAGGTCATAACCAGCACCTTGAATTGGGCTCAGAAAGAGATCAGCAGGTAGTGAAGCTATTGTAACATGGGAATTATATGCTCCCTGTAGCCAGCATCAGTCAACAGTCTGGCTGCAGCACTTTGCATTTGCTGAACTTTCTGAACAGTCTTCAAAAGCAGCCCCGTGTACAGTGTGCTGCAATAATCCAAAAAGCACGTAACTAAGGTATGTGCCACAGTAACCAACATGGATTTCTCATGAAACAGGTGCAGGTGGTCCACTACTTTAACTGTGCAAATGCACTCCTGGCCACAACTGATACCTGAGCATTCAGGCTCAAGGATGAGTCCAAAAGTATTCCCAAACTGTGAACCTGGGTTTTGAAGAGAAGTATAACCCCATTCAGTACAGACTGAATCCCTATTTTCTGATATGCCTTTCAGTTGACCACCACTATCTTGCCTGCATTAAGTTTCAATCTCTTTCGTCTAATCCACTTGTTTTTAACCTTGGGTTACTCAGGAGTTTTGGACTGCAACTCCCAGGAGCCTTCACCACCAACTGTGCTGGCTGGGGCTTCTGGGAGTTGCAGTTCAAAAACATCTGAGTAACAAAGGTTCAGAACCACTGGTCTAATCCAGTCACTACCAATGTCAGACACTTGTTCAGAACTTGGTTCCTTGGAATGTACACATTAAATAGCATGGGAAACAAAAGAGAACCCTGAGGGACCCCACAGGGCAAAGATCAAGATATTAAACAGAAGTTCCCCAACAACACCTTCTGAGTTGGCTCCTTCAGGAAGGAATGGAGCCATGCAAGACAATTCTTCCAAATCCCATCCCAGATAAATGGTTCAGCAAGATATTCTGGTCAATTATATCAAAAGCTGCTGAAAGGACACACATACTTCCCCTGTCTAGTTCCTGGTATGGGTAATCAACCAAAGTGACCAAAGCCATCTGTCTCTGTCACATCACCAGGCATAAAGCAAGATCAAAATAATCTATTCCATCCAGACATTCTTGGAGTTATAAGCAACCTCCCACCCATATTAATCTTGCCCAAAATCAGAATATTGGAGACCGGGTGATAATTATCTAATACAGTGGGGTTCAACGAAGGCTTTTTCAACAGAGGTTTTACAACTGCTTCCTTTAAGCATTTAGTAAGTCTAAACCCCAACAGGAGGTGATCTGCCCAAGGCAATGGAACTACAGAAAGTTCTTTCACAATCAGACCATTATCACCATGATAAGGGACGTGGTGGCGCTGTGGGATAAACCGCAGAAGCCTGGGCTGCAGGGGTTAGAAGACCAGCAGTCATAAGATCGAATCCACGCAACGGAGTGAGTTCCCGTCGCTTGTCCCAGCTCCCGCCAACCTAGCGGTTCGAAAGCATGCAAATGCAAGTAGATTAATAGGGACCACCTCAGTGGGAAGGTAACAGCGTTCCGTGTCTAAGTCGCACTGGCCATGTGACCACGGAAGATTGTCTTCGGACAAAACGCTGGCTCTATGGCTTGGAAACAGGGATGAGCACCGCCCCTAGAGTCGAACACGACTGGACAAAAATTGTCAAGGGGAACCTTTACCTTTACCTTTTTACCATGGAAAACCAGATCCAGTATATGCCCTGCAACATGAGTGGGGTCTGAGATCACTTGCAATAACCCCATAGTTGTCATGAACGACATGAAGTTTTAAGCCATATGGTCATAATGATTTTGAAAGTGTCCAACACATTATTTATTTACCTAATTATAAGAAATAACATCAATATTTCTAGACTCTTTTCCTTTTAACTGTAACTACTGTAATTAGATGGGATACCATTTGCATTTATTCTTGTTTTCTTCTTTAAGATTATGAAAAGAAAATTGGCAGCAACCTTCCAGGACAGGAACCTGCCAACATAAAACTCCCTTTAATTCAACTGACTGTTCATCTTCTGCCATCTCTCCTGTGCAGTTCAGTGACATTGTTAATCTATTTCAGCAGCACTCATCTTTATCTAAACATCAGACTATGTCAATGTTATAAATGTGCCAGGTCATTTATTTCACTCTGGCTGAACCACATTTCTTTAGGGTGGGGCCTGGAGTATAATCCAAGCACTCCTCCATCTTCCAGGTCATCTCAAGGGTTGTATTGTCCATTTAAGAGAGTGGTCCCATGAACACATACAGGAGAAATATTTCTAATTTAAACAGCGCCAGTGTTCTTGAGCATTTGCATATTTCATGTGTGCCATAATTTTGTGTGTGTGGATTTTAGAGCAATCAAAGTCATTTTACCAAAGTATATAAACTATTACATAACTGGCCATGCTGCTTAAGAAATCTGGGATTCATAGTCTGAAAACACAAACATGTACACCTTGAATATGTATAACGTAAACATCTAGCATACTGGAAAAGAAAACCACTTCTATAGGACTGCCAAGTGCATGTTCAATGGTAACACTGACTTGGAGATGATGGAACTTAAGTCTATCACATCTGGAGGGCATTAGAGTGGAGAAATCTAGCCTAGTATCTATTGTCAAATGTATGTTTTGAAATCAAGAACTTAAAAGTCATTGCTCCAAGGAAATATTTGGCAGGACTACTAATAAAATACTAACTATGAATGAAGGCCAATATTTCAAGAAATCTGAAAATAGGCATATTTAAAATCTGTGTAAAGAACATGGGAAATTTCTGCTCAGTCAGTCCAAAAATCTATCTAATTTAATATACAGTGGTGCCCCGCACAGCGAGGTTAATCCGTTCCGGATTAACCTTCGCTGTGGGAAACATCGCACTACGGAACACAAAAAGGCATTGGAACGCATTAAACAGCGTTTAATGCGTTCCAATGCCATAGAATACTCACCGTTGTGCAATGTTTCCCAGGGGCTGGCAGCCATTTTCGCGCCCTCCCCTCGCATAACGAGGGCGCCAAAATGGCTGCCATCAGCTGTCCGGCGGGTCCAAAATGGCCGCCGGAACAGCCAAAAGGGGCCAGGGCGCAGCGTTTTCGCGCCCTTGGTAAGCAAGGGGAGCACGCGAAAACGCTGCGGAAGCCCCGAAATGGCCATTTCGGGGCTTCTGCAGCGTTTTCGCGCGCTCCCCTTGCTTACCAAGGGCGCGAAAACGCTGCGCCCCGGCCCCTTGCGGCTGTTCCGGCGGCCATTTTGAAGCCGCAGAACAGCTGATTGTCGGGTCACAAAGCGAAGGTCAGTAAGCGAGCAGCTTACCGACCTTCGTTCTGTGATTTCCCGCCTATACGGGCACCGTTTTGCGATCGCATTTGCAATCACAAAAACGGCCTCGTAGAGCGAATTCATCGCTCTACGAGGCACCCGTTGTGCGAGGCACCACTGTACTCTCTCCTACAGAGGCTCGCCAGCTATTTCAACGAAGCTGACAAACCAGGGGCTCAAAGGTAACAGTTTTCTTCCACAGTCGTTCCCCAGCAAGAGGGACACTGTACAGTACTTCTGAGCATGGAGGTTCTGTTTAGCATGACAGCAGGGAGTATACAGGGCCATATAAAGGTTGAACTGAGAAGTGACCTTCTGCCAACTGAATGACTCCTTCAATTCACAGAGAGAATGGGGACCCAGCACTATTGTCTGGAAGGTGGTGGTAGAAGGAATGGTGATCTTTGTGAATTCCTCGTCCCTCCTGTAGTCTTCACACATTGTTCTGCAAGGCTTTCCTACCACCCAGAGTACAGTGGTGCCTCGCTTCACGGGCGCCCCGTTTAACGACAAATCCGCATAGCGATTAAGTTTTTGTGATCGCTTTTGCGATCACACTGCAATGATTTAGATAGGGAAAAATCGCTTTGCGATGATCGGTAAGCTGTTTCGCTTACCGATTTCGCATAGTGATGTTTTCCTAACAGCTGATCGGTGGTTCCAAAATGGCTGCTGGGTTAAAAAAATGGCTGCCCGCTGTGTTTTCGCGCCGATTCCTCGCTTACCGGCAGTGGAAATGGCGGCCGTATGGAGGATTTTCGCGTAGCTGTGAGTTTTTTGCCCATAGGAACACATTAAATGGGTTTTAATGCATTCCTATGGGCTTTTTTATTTCGCAT
The DNA here is from genome assembly GCF_051106095.1 of Pogona vitticeps. NCBI lineage: Eukaryota > Metazoa > Chordata > Lepidosauria > Squamata > Agamidae > Pogona > Pogona vitticeps. Next base: position 255,877,030 of record NC_135784.1, read on the forward strand.
AGTGACAAATCCACATAGCGATGATTTTTCTGGAACGGATTATCGTCGCTATGCAGGGCACCACTGTAGTTCTGTTTAAGCTGCAAGGATATGCAGGGAAGAGAGGAAATAAGCATCTTTCAGGATCATCCAGCTCACAGAATTCTACTCTGCACAAGTCTGGATACAATACCTAATACTGTATATTTAAGTCTCAATATGTAAGAAGTGAGAAATAGGTACCATTTAATAACGGAGGGATCCCCCAGGTCAATTTCAGAGTCCCTATTTAGAGAAACGATCATTACCAATAAGCATATCAAGAGCAAGAAAATTCTTAAAATATTTCCAAGCAAACCCCAAGAAACATAATCAGAACTGTATAAAAAAAGAGGAACAGGACATGTGAAATGCTTAATGATCGCAAGAACTTGTTAAAGGCAACCTCGGAACAATTCACTATGAAAATCAATAAAATACAACAACATAATGGCAGAATAAAAACAGAAACAAAACATTTGTTAAAACAAGCCAAAATAATATTCAAATCCAATGCAGCTTTGGTAAAACTGGTGGTGCAGGTGAGGTTCTGCCCATCTCCCTTGGAAGGAACTGCTACAATAATAGTGTCACTGTAAAAAAAAAAAGGCTAACTGTTGCACCCACCCACCTATCCTCTTTTGGCCGTGGGACATAAAACCTCTAAAAAAGATTACAGATGATGCCAGGCTTGTATGAGATATGTTGACCAAATGAAAAAGAAGACAGGGTTCCTGTACCTAGTAGTACAGGAAGTACAGTCGTGCCCCGCTGGACAATTACCTCGCTCTATGACGAATCTGCTTTACTTTGACATTTTTGGGATTGCAAAACGATGTTTTAAATGGGGTTTTTTGCTATGTGATGATTGGTTCCCTGCCTCGGGAACCAATTTTCGCTTTACGACGATCAGCAAACAGCTGATTGTTGGGTTTCAAAATGGCCACCGGCTGAAGAAAATGGCCCCCCGCTGTTTTCTAGGACGAATTCCTCGCTTTACAGGCACAAAAAAAATGGCCGCTGTATGCAGGATCTTCGCTGGACGAGCAGGTATTCAGCCCATTGGAACACGCTGAACGGTTTTCAATGCGTTGCAATGCGTTTTTTATTTTGTTTGATGACGTTTTCGCTCTACAGCGATTTTGCTGGAACAAATTAATGTTGTTAAGCGAGGCACCACTGTAGTACTTTAGTAGCTGCTTAGAGGAAGAAGTTTCAACAGAGTATGTGTGATTCAAAGAGAAATCAGTAAACACGCCATTCTGTTTTGCTAGCACTAAACTTCAACTGGAAGCTACATTTTCTCAAAAAAGGAAGTTCAATACAAAACAATACTTAATCTGCCTCATCAGCTTTACCCTATTCTTACAAATTGGAAAAGAATCTTTATCACTGATCCTGCACTGCTGTATTTCAGAAAAGCAAACTCAACGTTCAACTGCTGTAGACCTGCGTGTGGTGTTTTTTTTTAAGAAGCCTACGGTTGCATTTGAATTTCTTTTCATTCTCTTCCAAAAATTGATTCAATAAGTAACCCCATCTGTCCATTCTAAGAAAATTAATTTCAGTGACCAGATTAGCCATTCCTCCTCATGACAATAAGAGGTTGGCACTTAATTCAGTATGTTTACTACCTTGCTCTTGGCAACATGTAGAGAGACCTTCTTCTGTAAACTCTATTAAAATGTATGATGGCAGGGAATATTTTAAATTGAATTTTTTAATCTACAACCCTTATACTTATGGTACTTTATATCCAACGCACATTCTAAACAAAGTGGGTCAGAAGCAGACAGCATATATTAATGATAATCAGGCTATTAGCATGGGCTCTTAATGAGAATAGGTCGGATACCAAAAAAGCAAGTTGACTACCAATGTGAATCTTCTTTAGGATGTCAGCCTGAATTGTTCTCAGCTCAGATGGTAAACCCTTTGAACAACTATCAATTGATTTTAATTAATTATTTCAAATTAACCAATTATTTCTTCAGGTTTGTGTCACAATCAAGCCAACTGACACTGGGCAAAATACCTTTGGTCTAACTTTGTGCCAGTGTAACCCGGATCAGGCACTGGAAATATTTTATTTAAATTCTTGGAAAGTTTCCTGCCCATCCGTTTTTGGTTCTGAAGCTACATACGGCTCCCTTTTGCCCTGGGGAAGCCTTTCAGAACCGAAGATAGTGGAGGCTATAATTGTTAAGAGCAGCCAGGCTTCAGGGAAAGTTGATCTACCATTGACCAATGCTTGGTATTACAACATCAAGTAAAGTTTTTATTATTTACGCTGTTGTATGTATGTATACTTTTATTATCTGATGATGTTAGCCGCCTAGAGTGGTCCTGAGTTGGCTAGATATCCCGCCTATCTGAGTTGGCTAGATAGGCGGGATATAAATAAAATAAATAAAATAAAAATAAATAAATCTTATTAAAAAATATAACTCTGATAAAGCAGCCTCACTCCATGTAGCTTTTATAGATTTCAAGGCAACTTTTGACCCAATATCAAGGGTCAAATTATGGGGGGAAAAACTAGAGGCTTCTAATATTGACAGGCATCTGCTTCAACTTATTCAGGCTCTCTATAGAAATACCTCACTTAAGGTAAGATGTAGTGCTCACAGCCATCTTACTAATGCCATTCAAACCCAAAAAGAAGTCAAACAAGGCTGCCTTCTGGCTCCACTTTTGTTTAACTTTTACATTGATTCTATGGTAGATCAGTTAAAAAATATCGACTTTCATCCCCCTAAAATCGGGGGGAGGCATATAACAACATTACTGTATGCCGATGATGCAGCTATCATCTCTAGGAGCCCAATTGGACTTAGAAGAGCTTTGCGAAGGTTGTCTATACATTGTGAGCAAGAAGATCTGATAATGAATTTTCAAAAAACAAAAATCATGTCTTTTGCCAAAAGGCCAATAATGCGAACATGGATGATAAATCAGCATAGAATTGATCAGATGCACCAATTTAAATATTTAGGTGTCGTTTTCCAATCTAACGGCTCTAAGAAAGCACACGGTGATTATGTGGCATTAAATGCCCAGAGAAGTTTGCTGCAATATTACAATTTATGAGAACAAAGGGGGGCATTACATTCTCTTGGCCATTAAATTGTTCCACGCAAAAGCAGTAACCCAACTACTGTATGGCTCCCAATTGGGCCCCTTCCCAAATATTGCAACCTTAGAATGTGTGCGATCAAAATTCCTGAGGGCAATGTTAGGAGTCCCCAGAGATGTCGCCAACGTAAAACTAAGATTGGAAAATTGTCAAATTAAAATTGAAGCCAGGATATGGATTGCAATTCTCATGTACTGGCTCAAACTGTCTTATCTCCCTATTGGTCTTGCAACATTGATCCTGCAAGACACCTTAAAGTCAAAATGGGTTCAGTTAATTGAACAAAAAACAGTCTCTGTGGGTCTCTCTAGGTTGACTCTGTTAACCATGGAAATGGAACAGGCAAAGAAAATAATTAAACAGCGTACTGAGGACACTGAGAGACAAAATGATTTAAGCAATGCCCCAGAATTCTACCTTAGCGAGGACAATTTATATAAGGTCACAACAGCACCTTATTTTGCCCAGTTGGAGCAGCCCAGGCATAGAAGGGCGTTTACTCTGGCCCGGCTTAACGCACTACCTTCAGCAGTGAAGGGGGGACGGTATAAAAAGATCCCCTGGGCAGAGCGCCTTTGCCCATGTGGAATGGAGCAGATAGAAACAACTGAATACGTCCTGTTGCAGTGCACATTTTACAAGGATGAACATGAAGAACTTGTTTCCCCTCTGATTGGCCGATTTCCCGGTTGTACAGAGCAACAATGTATGCATGTGCTACTGTCTGACTCCAATCCCATTCTTACACATAGGGTTGCCAAATTTCTTACTGGTGCGATGGGCATTAGAAAAAGGACCCTAAAAGCAGATGAGCCTCTGTAGTTAGAGCATGGTTTGCTAGAAATTCTGGAATTGCTTTAGGGGAGATGTTTTGATGCTGTTATTGTTCACCTCAGAACCGAGTATTTGCATTTGATCCCAATATTTTTGTATACCTCTGTATATTTATATATTTAGATGTTTTATTGGTGGCTGGTCTTTGACCGTAATAAAGTTCTATCTATCTATCTATCTATCTATCTATCTATCTATCTATCTATCTATCTATCTATCTATCTATCTATCTATCTATCTATCTATCTATCTAATCTGTCATTGTTTTTAAAAAATCACCTTAACACCACCACCAGCAATCTAGCAGTGATTGATTGATTGACTGTCTGATTAAGTTTTTAAAGGCTTCCCCCTATTTCCCAAGGCTCTCAAACACTTCTCCAGGGAAAAGAGACCCTTAGAACATGGATTTGTAGGCATCCTTCAGTCTCGAGAGACTCTGGTAACGTGCTCTGAATAGGTCTTGGAACAGCATCTAGTGTGGCTGAGAAGGCCAATTCGAGAGTGACAATCCCTTCCACACTGAAAACAAATACAGTACAATCTGTCCCCTGTCCAGCTCTCTGATTTTGCTGGTTTCAGGACTGCCTCTTTGCCTTGGCCTGCTGAACAAGTGCCTCTTCAAATTGGGAGAGGCCATGCTGTACCACCTGCCTCCAGGCTGAACGCTCAGATGTCAAGGTTTCCCATCTGTTGAGGTCCATTCCTAAGGCATTCAGATCCCACTTGCAGATATCCTTGTATCGCAGCTGTGGTCTCCCTCTGGGGCACTTTCCCTGCACTAATTCTCCATACAGGAAATCTTCTGGAATCCGACCGTCAGCCATTCTCACAAACATGAAAAGGGGGGGAGGGAGAGAAGCTTTCCCTGAGTTCAAATTAAATGTTTCTGACAGCTTATATCAATAAAAGACAACATTTAAAGCTAAAACCAATAAGTATACAAATATTTAAAAGAAACAAATAAAAACCACTCTGAAAAACAAACAAAAGCAATACAAAAAAAATCAAAGTAGTAACTCATAATAATCCATTTAAAAATCCCACTCAGGCAGCCCATCACTGAAGAGAAAGGTCTTTGCCTGCTTGTAGAAAGACAGCAGAGAAGGGGCCAGTCTGTCCTCCTGTGGGAGGGAGTTCCAAAGTCTGGGAGCAGTAATAGAGAAAACCACTCCTGTGTCCCCACCAAATGCACCTGTGGAGGTAGTGAGACTGAAAAAAGGCCTCTCCTGAGGATCTTAACTCTTGAGCAGGCTCTTAATTGGAGACACAGCTTTTGAGATAACTTGGACCTAAGCTAGTGGTGAAACCTTCTGGGAGTTTTAATCTAAGAACATGTAGGGACCCAAGATTGAGAACCACTGCCTTGTGCCCTTTAGATGTGCAGCTGATTTGGACATGGACTATTATTATTATTATTATTATTATTATTATTATTATTATTATTATTATTATTATTATTATTATTATTATTATTATTATTATTATTATTATTATTATTATTATTATTATTAATAATAATAATAATAATAATAATAATAATAATAATTGTTTATTATTATTATTATTATTATTATTATTATTATTATTATTATTATTATTATTATTATTATTATTATTATTATTATTATTATTATTATTATTATTATTATTATTATTTGTTTATTTGATTATTTGATTATTTGATTTATACCCCGCCTATCTGGGCGACCCGTCCACTCTAGGCGGCCAAAGTCATTCAACTCCTCTGTTGGGAACCCTGGTTGTTCCCTCTTCTTTTGGTTTAGTTGAACAGTAAACCTGTTTCTGTATTAACATAATTTTTCATGTAGCTATTATGGTGTTGGCTCTAGCTCGTGTTCTTTCTGATTAGAGTTCATTGTTATGGCGGCCATGAATATCACTTTTAACTTTTGTACCTGGCCTGCAGAACCTGGTGGAAAAAAAAGGGAAGAAACTGATGCTTTGTTCAGGGCCCACTGAATTTTTAAGTAAAATATTTTATTTCTCTTCTTAGAACACACAATTGCCAGAATTGGACTTGAGATTCTAAGAAAAATTTCTTTGACTTTGAATCAGTGAAGGGATTTGGGTTCCTGCCAACAGTTCTTTTTGTCAATTTCATACAGAAACGTTTTCCCCTTTGTGCAGATAGCAAAGCACAAACTCCTTGCAAACCATCAACTGTAAAAAGTGTGCACCTGTATTATACCAGCACTTATTACTTTAACAAATACAGAACTGGAAATCAGGAAGCTATTCAGCTTCACTTTCTATTTATATAGAATGTGCTCATCGCAGCTGACAAACTTATCAGACACAGTGGCCAGAATCTGCATGGGGATTTAGAATGGTGTAGATCTAATTGCATTAATAATAATAATAATAATAATAATAATAATAATAATAATAATAATAATAATAATAATAATAATAATAATAATAATAATAATAATAATAATAATAATAATAATAATAATAATAATAATAATAAACAAGCTGGCTGGATAGCTCAGTGGATTACCGTATTTTTCGCTCCATAAGACGCACTTTTTCTCTCCAAAAAGGTGGGAGGGAAAGTACATGCGTCTTATGGAGTGAATGCAATAACCCAGGGTTCAGCCACCACCACCCAAAAGCCTCCCACTGCCATGCCAGGAGGTCTCTGAACTGGCAGCAGAGACTGCTTGCTGTTCAGACCTCAGCATTCTGCACTGCTGGCTTTCCAAGATCTGCTCCCTGCAGCTCAACTGGAAAACCAGCAAGGCAAACAGGCCTGTGGCAGCAAGCAATGCAAACAGCCAAGGACCAAAGGGGAAGAAGTGATTCTATAAAAACCAGGGGAAACCAGAAACACAGTCCCCCATTTAGGCAGTTGATTTTCCCACATTTGGGGAAATCACAGGGGTCAGCTCATCTGAAGTGCAACAGATGAGCCTTACCCTGGGAAAACCACTCTTACAAGAATGGTATCTTCCCTGCCAGGTCTGAGTTTGAATGGCCCCTAAGCCTCCTGGCCCTTTGTGTGCCCTGCCCTCAAAAGGCATGGTGACCGCCTGGCTGCACCTCCTGATCAGAACAGGGTTGCACAGCCCCAGTGCTGAAAGAGGCCAAGAGGAGCTCCTCAGTGTTTTGGGGTGCCCCACAGGACCCCCATCAGGGGCTAGATGTTCCTCCCACAATCCTCCAGTGCACATATATTAGCATACCTAATATGTGGGGAAGGCGGGGAAAGCAGGGGAAATCGAAAGTTTCAGTTAGTGAAGAGGCTGCTTGTCTGCTTCCTTCCTAGTCCAAGCAGTTAGAGAGCTGCTTGTTTTTCTTTAAAAGCTTCTTGTTTTGAGGATTAAAAGGTGCTTCGTTTGAGTTGAAACCTGCTTGCCTGGGAAGCGGCTGATCAGCTGTTAGGTGGGGAAAGGGCAGGAATGGAGAAGAACACAAAATAGCTGCCGTCTGCAGGCTGCCTGCTGGCATTTAGCTGTTTGGGGCTCTTTTTTGGCTGTTCTGGGGTCTACCAAGGCACTGTGAAGAGCCAGGCTCAGTCTACAGTACTTGGTAAGTGAATTTCTTTTAAGTTTTTTAAAAGTTTCTGACCTTTTTCAATGTATTTCTATGGGAAATTTGGATTCAACTGACAAACTTTTCAACTAGTTCTAGGCATCTAATAGAGAATGTATTTCCAAAGGGTGTTGCAGCAAGGAAACTAACTGTGCCTCGTGACTTCTAACTGCTTCCTGATTTCAGTTACTATAGTTTGTATTCAGTTTTTTTGGCTGGTCAAGAACATTGTTCCTGGCTTTGTGTGTTGTGCCTTGCATGCTATAAACATTCAATTATGTCAGAAAATGGAGATTTGGTCTTATGCTGAGCATGTGCTACTGCTGGTGAATGGGATCAGGTTAAGCTTTGTGTTGCTGTTCTTTTGCATAACCTAAAGTAAATAAGGAAAACCAGCTGTTAAATAGTTTAATTCCACTATTTATCTTCCACACAACTAAAAGGGACCTCTAAATGCAGTGCCCAATCAGACAAACCATTTCTAATTTAATATAGGATTGAGCTGTAGATGGGCAGAGTTGCACAACAATCTCATCTGTCATTTCCATAAGCATGGGGAGGAGGTGGATGAAAGGAAATGTAAAATATAGGTAGCGTGGTATAGGTCTTATCACTGGCTGATAATGGTCTATATGTACTTGAATTAAATTTATGGTACATGAGTACACAAAGCTTTAAGTCTCTCCATTTGTTAATGACAGTGGTAATGGTTGTTAATGCCACTGTTGACTGCTGTTCACTTTACATGGTTCAAATGTTATTCTGTTATAGTGTATTAAATATTTTATTACACTATTTGGTCCAGAATATATTTTCCCTGTTTAAACCCTCTAAAAATTATGTGCGTCTTAAGATCCGGAGCGTCTTATGGAGCAAAAAATACGGTAGGTATTTGACTGCAGAGCCAGATGCCAGAGGATAGGAGTTTAACTCCCCACTGTGCATCATGGAAGCCTGTGTAGCCTTGGACAGGCTGCAGGGTCCCAGGGCACCCCTAGAAGAAGAGACTGGTAAACCACTTCTGAGTATTCTCTACCAGGAAAACTCTGAAAAGGGTCACTATAAGTCAAAATTGACTTGAGGGTACATAATTATTATTAATGACAAAACAAACAGGAAGTCTATTTCTCTTTCTTCTAGAAATCTCTACTCAATCCAGAAATGTGTTGGTTTTGAAGCACCCAGGGGAGCCACGGCTAGCTTGGCTTTACAATAGTTCAAGATAATATTTTAATTTGATTCTGACCTCCTCTGCTCATTGAAAAGTGCCATCAAAGCTAGGAATTTGAAACAAAAGTCTACAAGAACTGATACTTGACATGATTTGAATCCAAATATAATGGCCTAAATTCAAAGTGTAATGCAGCAGAATTAAAGCACTTTCTTCTCCTTTCCTCCCTGTTGTAGCCTTTGAACTCCCTACCCACCCAAAAACAAGACTCAGGAGAGGGCAGATGAGGTGCCCGGAGGTATGCAATTTGATCTGGATGTCTGCATCGAGTAGTGGTTGGACTCAACGGCTTTAAAGTATAGGTTCCTTCCAACTCCATTATTCTATGGTTCTATATAAGTTATATAATACAACATACATTGTAGACCTGAACACATTTTGATCATCAGTTGGATGAAACATATCATAATTAAATGAAAGGTACCAAATAAGAGTATGGATTGTATTCAGACTTAGTCATAGGTAGAGTGGAGCCATCCAAGTAGAAGGGATATTGATTTCAATTGGTCTATTCTACCTATGACTACAAGTGAGTCAGAGTAGACATTTATCACAACCAATTTAAATCCAATTTAGTTAAATAAATCCAAACTACGTATGTCTGAATCTGTTTTGAACCTTGCATTCCTTCAGGGTAATATTATTACTTTAAATGCCTCCAATAATCCCCAAAGATCTCTGAAGTACTATAAATACAATCAGAGTGCTAGAAAATTATGTTTAAAAACACAAGCAACCTTCAAACAAGAGTTATTATCTCTTAACTTACACTATGTGAATTATGAGAGGTTAATAGTATCCTTATACAGTATCTGTTTTTCATAAAAGGAATCCATTTATTAAAAACCCTCCTTTTTCTTTCTCTCTCTTACATTGTGTGATGTTAGTGAAGTACAGTAGTTGATTCAAGCTTAATATTTATTCACACAGACATCACCTACCTAAACCCTGAAACTGAATCCTGCTCACACACTCTACAAAAATTGAACTACAAGTTTGGTTCCATGTTATTAAAATCAAATAAAATCATTAAATGAATTTTAAAAAACAAAGAGCTCTTTGCCTATCTTTAATTAAATCTTGAATAATTAGCAATTATATTAATATACACAAGAACCGTTTCATATACACGCACACTATCTCGATGCTGATTCTACAAGGGGAAAAAGCTATCAAGAATGGTGATTTTACAAAGTTTTCACTCTGAATTTATAGCAATATTTGAACATTAGAGAGTTGTTCACAGTCTCAATTCATGAATTACAATGTATATGATATATGCTGGGGAAAATGCGCCCTGTCTTACACACAATCACCTGATTCAGGCATCCAATGAAAGGATTAACTCTAGCACATGAGCAAAGAGAACAAAGTCTTGCTCCTCCACTCCAGCTCTCTTCTGTGGAGAACTAAAGCTGAACAGAACAGCAGTATCTACCTGTGGGGGCTCTTGACAGTCAGACCCGTTGAAAGATCAGGCCTCCAAGTTACATAGAGATCCCCAGATGCAAAGACTGCTCTCCTGTTCAGATTTAGCCCTACACGCACAAGCAAGAACTGAAGAAGGTGGAGCTAATTTGCTCCCCCTGTCCCTGGAGTGAGATTAACCATTTTATAAAACTTCTGAATAAGGCTATAGTGTGAAACAGAACTCCTACTGAGAAGGGCATCTAAGATGAGGAAGGACTTGAAGACCAAGTTCTATGAAGAATGCTTGAGGGAGCTGGGTATGTTTAGTCCTGAGAAGTCTGAGAGGTGATATAACAGCTGTCTTCAAACATTTAAAGGGATATCATGTTGAAGATGGAGCCAGCTTGTCTTCTGTAGCTCCAAACAGTAAAACCCAAACAAATTAGAATCTGATTACAAGAAAGGAGATTTTGACTTAATATTAGAAAGAGTTTCCTGATAGAAAGAGCTGTCTGGTAATGGAACAGTTCACCCAGAAGGTGGTAGATAATGTTGAATGGGACTGACAGGAATTCTAGGAAGATATACCTGCAGACACAAATATTCCCATCTCTATTGTATCCCTTACACTTGGAAAAGTGCTGGAGTCAAGTATATGTATACAAACCTGGAATACATATATTTTACCTCACAACTTACTTTCTGTGCATGGCAAGTTGCATGTTTGTTGGCATGTACATTTTTAAAAACGAGCATGTGTGAATTGCTTCCGAACTATAATGAAAGAAACAGGCAACATGCATAAAGGAGCAAATGTGCTCATGTGAATCTTTACGCCAGCTTAATATGTAAGTAATTTGGGCTCCTGTTCTGTTTTCAGCAACCCTTGATATAGAAAGCTACATTTGGGGGCTATAAAAATTCTGGGAATTGCAAACCAAGAATTATGTGAGTTGAAATCGAAAAAGCAACTTTTCCAAGCTCTGCTCCTTGTCTAGATATGGACCAGGATTAATGTGGTCAAATGTGGCAGATTCTTTTGTATGAATTTAAAAAAAGGGGGGGGGAGACACATGTTTTTCAATGCTCTCTTACAAGAAAGCTGCAAGTTCAAAATGAGTACGGCAAAGAACAGGCTATCCAATATGCTGAGCAAATTGTCACGAGTAGTGAAAGGTCCTGGTACTTTTTTTAAAATACTGGCAACTATTCAACAGTGGTATCCACTAAAATCAATTTTATCAATTCAAGTTGTTATATTTCACCTAAAACAGAAAGTCAAAGCAACTGACTACAGAAGTAAAGGAACATGTACCACCTGGAAACAACCTTATTTCAGATCAAAGGGATAAGCATTATTTTCCTTCTAAGCCATAATGTATGATCATTTTCTCCCTTTGCCTTTAATTCAACAAATGGGGTATCATCTCTATCTGTGCTCCCTTATCAATTCCAAGGAAATAGCTACATCATCCTGCAAGTGCTGCTCAGTGTTAAAGGACACTGTCAGCACTCCCTAGACCTTCCATTGCTAAAAACTACTCTATGCCATTAAAATGACCCAAGTACATTAGCTACAGATTTCTAGAGAGAACTAAGCAGATTTTTGAACCATCTGGTAATAACCAGCTGTAGGCTGGGGGCAGGGGAAAAGTGTCATAGCATAAGTGATAGTGCTTTTAAATAGATTACCTGTGGTGAACTCATTTGCATGGGGTCATATCCTGATGGCCACATGTAGAGAAGTAGCCAAAAGTTATTTAAATTCTTAATACAGCCACAAGAAGCAAAATACAAAATAATTCAAGCTAAAAATATTCCAATTAAAACTTTAAAAAAACATGCACTTTGCCTAATGAATAAACATGGCCTGAAACGTACATATCTGGGGGGAAAGTTAACAAGACAAAACAAAGAATATCTGGTTAGGAAGAGCAAGTCTGTAGAAAAGAAGGTTTTAATGGTGTATTTAAAATATTACAATTCTTGATCCTAAACAAAAGACAATGGATGTATATGAGAAGATGAACTAATTATTCAGTTTGGGTATAAAAAGTTTATGACAAAAAGATATATAACTAGAATTTCAATCTCACAGTGAGTGCATGCATTCACTAATAACTCTCAGGAAGGACCCCTGCAGTAGTTTCTTTTATTTTCCACACAGGATTCATAATTATGAACATATGACCACAATTTAAAGCTGCATGAACTCTTGAATAGGATCTCAAACCAGCAAAACAATAATTACCTACTGCTTTGATATTACAGTTTCTGCTGAAAGGTTTATAAAATATAGTAGATGCAAGAGTTGGAATTAATAACCTTGAATGGCAACTTTAAGAAAACACACAGAGAACAGCAGAACTTTTGTTGTGAGAGCTTGAACTAAAATTTAATCAGCCCCTACATACTGACTTAGCATTCACCTTTTAAAAATTATTTCTAAGAACTTACATATGGAATGGAATTTTTATAGCAAAACAAGTTTATGGTCTACCATATATTACCCCAAGCTAATAAACCAACTTGTCTGAAGTAATATATAAAAGTTTCTATGGCAAAGAGCAATTAAGAAAAATATGTGCCATAACCAACAAATGGTAATGCTTGGACCAAACCTGGCCCTTGAAATATACCATCTGGCTGCCTGATAGGCCAGGACCAAGGGCGTTGTGTCCACTGAGTGGAAGGTGTGCCTGCAGAACTTGTTGACAATCTTCTGGAGGCCACAGAAAGACCTTGGCATGGCAACCTTCCCTACTCTTCTCTAAAGAGGCCGTCCGAGCTAACATACAGTTTGCTACTAAATAGGATGCTACTTTTTCCTCCCTCCCTTTAATTTTTTTTAAAAATACTGCTTCTCTCAATATTTTTATTAACAATTTTTAATACCATTTTATGTCAAGCAGTGTAAGCTGCTAACAAGGGGAGTCAAGATATGGAAAGGTTAAGAAGATATCTGCCATGTGCAAAAGATGATGACTTGGATACTAAGCTGTTCCTCTGCTCACATAAGGGAGGGGACAGTTTCTGCCAATTCCACCTACAGCCTCCTGCATGGAAACCCATGCCATTCCCAAGGATCTTCAAATCCCCAGAAGCAGATTTTCAGCTATTCCATGGGAAGGAAAAGCTGGGAAAGCCTAGTTCTTCCATTAAATGTTAAGAGTCAGTCAAAACATTAATACTGCAGAATCTGGGAATGTATACAGAAACAATATACATTCAAAAGAAGGAAAAGGAGCACAACTCTCAAATCAGAATGTGTAGGTTTCTGATATCTTGCTTTTTCAATATGTGTAGCGTGGATGACTATTCTGTTATCCTTAGCAGAATGGCAAAATGATCCCTAGCATTGATTGCCATGGAGGTCCACTGAAAGCTAGCATGGAAGACTGGTTTATTTTTAATGCATGCCTTTTTATGGGAAAAACAGCAACAAGTTTCTTACCATCTGATTCTGGGATTAGATGCCTCACCATATTGCAAAAGCAATCTTTTTACAAAAACAACTACAAAACACCCTTCCTATGTCTATTACTTTGTCTCATATCCCCGCCATACTTTTTCTTATTAAAATCTACCTTATATCAATGGTACTAATCTTTCTTTACCAGCAGAGTCTCAGAAACAGAAGTTTATGGACCTTCTCTCATACACTGTTTTTTTTTAAAGATCTTGGTATTGAACCTGCTATATGCAAAGCAGGTGTTCTACATTATCTCTTCAGTTAAACAACGGGGGCGTAACATTTCCCTCCTCGATTCTTTAAGTGGACATTATGTTTTTCTTGACCTTTTAGCTCCTAAGAACTATTTAATTCCATGAGATGTTTCAAGATCATGACACTGAGGTGTTTGGCTGAGCAGTCAGAATGTTAAGGACACGAAAGGCACCCACAAGGAAATGTTTATCTTAATGTACAGCATCATTTAAAGGGGGATGCAGATGATAAAGAACTTATGAACTGTTACTAGGCCCAGGAAAACAGGTTGCTGTCTTTCCTTCACAGGTGCTTACATAGAATAGGACAAGCAAAACAGAATGCAAAGCACTGTTTGAAGGGGACATATTAATGATGCAACCATAATACCCTATAGGTCGAAATGACTAGATAGGCGGGGTATAAATAAATAAATAAATAAATAAATAAATAAATAAATAAATAAATAAATAAATAATGTAAAACAAAAACAGAAGTGTGCATTATCTCCCTAATCCTTCAAATGCAATTAAAAGAGAAGGGCAGTTTCTTAAGCAAAGGGGTTTGCTACTGTTCCATAAATTATGATGGGAAGCTCAAACTCTCAGAACTACAGAGAAAACACACCAGGATTGGGGATCACTATTTCTCAATGTGGCTATGATACATGGCTGCACTGTATGTTTAATACTTTAACCACAGAGTAGTGATGATCATAAGCAAAGCCAGGTCAATACATCTGGTAGCTTGAGACAAAAAAATAAGATGGTATCCATATTTTATATGTACAATGGCCAAATTTCTGTTACCTAGCATAAATCAAAACATAATTTTTGGTCTGTTCTTCACTGGTAAACAAAGTTTCCCTGCTCTGATTTTTAGGGAGGAATGGACTCAACATTACAATTTGGCTTATACTAGGCAACAGGATACCAGCCAATGTATAAGGACTGGCAGCTGAATCTTATTTTAACATTATTTAGAGGACAGCATCTGCTACTGCACTTGAAGGCAGAAGAGTAACTTAGGAGGCACATGCCACACACAGTTCTTTCCTCCGGCAATTTTGCATTCCTGTTCACCCTGAAGTAGCTGCTGCTTAAGACAGATGCTTCTCTCTTCCTAATGGTACAGCTACACTTCACTGCATGCATTTTTCTCAATCTGAATGCCACCTCTTCTGTCTGGCAGAAGCTAAGAGCTTTCAGAAAGCATACGGGGAGGGGAGATGTCATAATGCAATAGTACTGAGAAAAGAGTTCCTGATATAAGGAGATTTAAAATCTTAGGCCAAGTTACTCTATTGTCCAAAAGATAACGCTTTTCCTGTTTTTATGGATTTGTCAATTACGAGTCAACCAACCAAGAAATAAGAACAGAAAATAGTAACACCCAGCTGCTCAACAGGATGCAGCATCCTTGAACTTTCTGCACTGATGTTTCCTGTAAGGTAAAAAACGTCTCCACAGAGGACAACATTAGTAACATTCTCAGAAGTCATTTCTACTTGCAAATAAAATGGGAAACTGCATTCAGATATTTTGCACACGATTCAAGTATTACATGTGCTTCACACTCCTCAATAAGTTATTACCAAGTCCTTAGAGGAGCTGCAACTATAAAATGAACATCCCTGGACCAGCTTCAGTAACTGCAAAAATTAAAAAATTATCAAAGCTGAGTTACAAGTGCACCACTTGCAAAAGAATGAGATGCACATCTCAGCTTAAGAAAAAAAGAGTTGTGTGAAAGAGAAAGACCAGATTTGCAGATATTAATCACAATTTACACCAGCACAACCAGGCAAGAGGATACGAGCCAGTATCTCCATTTGGACGCAATGATCAGTCAAAACTGCTGAGAATTCTGGCTTACTGTTCACGAGGGCATTTGTGCACTCTTCCCAGATGCTACCAGTTGGCTTCTCACAGGAATAGCCAAACTTAACAACCAGCTTTCTAACTACAGTATTCTTGGTTGGGCAGGGGAAGCCAAGGAGGACTGGCAGTGGGGGTGGGGGTTATTGAGCAACTCTGACTTATCGCTACATCTGAACAGTCATTGTCAAGTCATTGTTCCCCAGGGTCTCCACTTCAGATCGGAAGAAACATGAATTTCAGCAATACTGTAATCCCCTGTATCTGAATAGTCACTTGGGGCCAAAACCTCACTAGTAGTAACTCTTGGCAGGTGAACTGGTTACTGTACTCACAAAAGGGATATACAGCAAAATGTTTCTCTTACCACCACCACCAGCTTCAAACACATTCTTTTTCCATCTGAAGCCCTCCAAATTTTTGGAGTACAACTCCCAGGATTTTTGACCACTGGTCATGGTGACTGTGGCTGATTAGAGACGAAATCTCAAAGCATCTGGCAGAAAACGAAGCTGAAGAAGGGTGCCCCTAAAAGGAGTATTCCAGTTTAAGGATCCAGTCAACTGAAAATATAAGCTATTATTTATTTGAGTATTAAAGATCAGGTAGCAGAAAGGAGGAAATGACACCCCTCACCACACACACATACACTGAAGCTAGTATTCTTCTACTATATAGCACAAAAGGTCTCTCACAGAAGTGTTCTGGAAGATAGAGATTCTGGAGAGAAGGAAACAGTCTATCCTCCTGTTTGTGTCATCATGTATTGAAGATAAAGGGTGAGATGATCTCAGCATGTATCACCTATGCTAATATCCCATTGAGGATACTCATCACAAGTATCTTCAGATGGGCAATTTCCTTTCTTTACCTGCTTCTCTGATCTCAGCATGTATCACCTATGCTACTATCTCATTCAGGATACTCATCGCAAGTAGCTTCAGATGGGCAATTTCCCTTCTTTACCTGCTTCTCTGATATCATAACACTCCACATCCACTAGACATGTTAGGGCCAGTGTGTTTTTTAAAAAAGTATTTTTATTTATAAAATTTAATTTACATATACCTCTATTCCCATGTAATTTCCTGAGCATGAAAAAAGAACTTTCTGGAGTTGCCATGGTTTGCTTCCTGAATGAGAGATACTCTATCACCTAAGCTTGAATACACAGGTTGAACAATAACTAGGAATAGAAAATGACAGATTTATATGAACCTGCAATTTCCCCCTTTGCAATGTAATTTATCATCTACTGTATACTAGTTTTGAACTTCAGCACACTCTTAAAAGTCAATTTTAACAGTGAATTCAGAGTTTAAAATGGTCTTTTGTGGTAAAAAAATTTGAAGACTGAAGTTATAAGTTATCTTTTAATTTTTGAGCATACGCAACAGAGACTAATGAAAAGAGAACTAAAGATTAAAATGGCCAATATAAGGGTACTGTTTTGAACAGGTTCAAAGACACACTAAGACGTCAGTAATGGTGACAGATATAAGCTTCAAAAACACTGACTTGTCCCCAAAACCAGTAGGCAAAAAGATTTCCAGGAAAACAGGCAATGAGGCTTATTTGAAATCTACTGCAATCAAATCAACTGAGTTTTTATTCCTTAAAACAATTCTTCAAAAATTAATGCTGCACACTGAAAAGCACCTAGAATTAGCAAGATGTATAATCTGTTTCTCCAAAAAATAGTTCTTGGAATGAAATACTAACTAAAACACAAAACGCTAGTCTTCAATTGCAATGTGATGGAGAGCCACAGGTCAATAATGTAAAGATTTATCTCTATGATCATATTCCATGCAACTCTGAATGTTTGTTTCACTAACAACTAGATATTATATCTGCCTACTCAAAAACCATTCCTATTAAACTCCACATGAACTGCTATCTGATACTTGAATACCAGATTGCAACTTCAAAAAACTGATATTGATCATCCGAAAATAATCCACAAAGTTAGTTCTAAGTTGTACAGCTAGCAATACATACCAAATACCAACATGGGTTGGTTTAATATTACAAATTTCAGACCAATCATTTCATAATCCTGAACTCCTTTGAGTTTGCTTGTATAGTTACTAACTACTGTACTATTTTATGCCATAGAAGAGCGAAGATACAAAGAAGTACTCAACGTGCTCCATGTGTCCAGGGCTGTGCTAGTTTTTCAAATACCTGCCTTGCAAAACTCATAACTGTGTGCATGTGAGAGAGGGAAAATATACAAGGCGAGGGGTTGAGTTGAGATCTACTGTTGAAATTTTAGAAACATTCCAATGGTAAATGCAAGTCCTCAAGATAGCATGAAGTATCTATTTGGATCCTGGCCAGGAGCAGCACTTAACGGATACTTTTAAAGCATGCACTGTACTACTTTCAAAGCAGTTCTCTCTCAAAACTGCATGCAAATATGTAGAGCTTTAGGTGTTTTGTTGCATGAAACCTAATTGCTAGAAAGTAGAAGGGGAAAAAGGTAAACACCTTGGGCTACATCTATTGTTATGCAAAAGACTTCCATTCATAAAATCTCTCTGCCTTTCCTCCCCGTTTAGCCCTCCTCCTACCTCTTGAATCTGTACAAATATCCTAGAAAAGTGGTTTGGGAAGCACAAGCTGGATGGGTTTCATTCGTCAGTGCTGTCTATTCCATTAGCAGAGAGATATGAGCAGAAACAAACCTGTGTTTAACTTTTACTACCATCTGTATTCAGCATACAAATGAGAACAAGATGTAAGTGCATAGTAACTGCAAAAGAAAATGTAGTGATATTACTTATCTGTAACAAATATAACTGCTTCCTCCTCCCATTCATCGCTTCCTTTCTGCAAATATAGTTGAACAGCTGAAAATTTCTATTTGCATTTCTACATACATTCCAGGTGCAATTTCACAGAAAATCAAATGATTCTAAACTTAGATTTCACCCTCTGTGAGTCACCCAGAACCCTACAGAGAAACATTTGGTTTTAAAAGAAATATTCAAAATGTGGCTGATAGTAAATCTATCTCCACAGATTTTAGACAAAAGATCCTGGGCAACTGGTCCTACCTCACAGGAATATAAGTGCAGGCCTAATGGTTTTGTTACATTATGTCTATTAGATGATTACCACACAGATTTTCTTTAAAAACTATCTTTAATACTTTTTTTTTTGAATATTTATTTAAGGACAGGGTAGGGTATACAAAAAGTAAGGGGGAATAGGGAAAGGGGGAAAAGGGTTAGGGGGATAGAAGAACACAGAGTATACTATCATCCAATCAATTCATATTACAATAACAAATCAACTTTTTGCTTTTTCACAATTTGATTACCCTCCTGCTTTCATCTTATAATTTAATTTTAGTTTAATTCTATGTTACTCCAACACCATCTGGTAACTGCAGCCATTTATACAATACATCCCATCGTTCAGTTTTTGTGTTTTTTTTTAATTGAACGTTCTTTCAGCCCATCTAACAGGATATCAATTTTTGTCATTTCCCATATTTTCCCAATAAGTTTCTCTTGTTTCAGTATCTCTGCTTTCTTGAGATTTTTAACATAATGCTTTTTAATTTTGGAAGCTGCATAGGTCACTGGATGACTCTTTATCCCATCTTTGTTACTTGGTGTCATGCCCAATAAAGCTGCCTCTGAAGTTTGTGCAACTTCATTTAACTGTTGTTTGGCATCTAATGTCCCCTCTTTCATCAGTTTCATCAGATCTTCTATTTTGCTAAGACCTTCATTCACTTGCTGAAACTCTGTTTTATTGTCTTTTGCATAGTAATCTGCCATTCCTTTTCTATTTCTTGTACAACTATTTCAGAACTTTGAGAATGCACAGATCAAGTCTCCATTTGATGTCTTAAATTTTGGGGGGCCATCTCAGGCTTTCAAATAAGTGGGGTTTGTATAAATAATACTATGTCCTTAACCACAATGATCGCCCCTTAGATATCCTTCAACAGTTTCCACAATTTTATCAACAATCCAAACCCCTAATCATAAACCTCCCCTTAGATCTCCCTCCAATCTGTATCCAAATATTATAATATAAAAATCAACTTTTACCCCAGCAAATTCAAATTCAAATTCAAATAGAACCGTGGCACAATTATTTCTTCTTCTCCAGAGTCTAGCAAGCTACTATTATCAGACTCACACAGTCCAACAAACCAAAACAACAATCACAGAGTCTGATTGTCCAGTAGTTGTCCTTGAAGCTCGTCTTATGATCTTTCTATTAACCCATTGATACTCCTCCGTCCAGTCGACCACATCAGCTCCTTCTTTCTTCTCCAGAAAACCACCAGATTCTATTATCAAAAGTTCACAGAGTCCAGGAAAGAGAAAAGAGAAATGTGTCCAAGCCAAACTGCATTCACAAAACTCAAGTCTCTTGAATCCTGTCCGATGGTATTACCATCTGAGATTCTTTTCCAGAAACACAAGATTTATTTTTCCATCTCACTCTCTCGGCTTTGAAACCAGCCTGCTACTGTATTAAGAGTTAGTTTTGCTTTTGAAGCAGACTGATAAGATAGGCTCGCCGCTGCTTTTCTTCTTTCAGCCAAATATTTTCATTCTTATTTTCAGCTTAATGGGGCTGTTTCATAAATCAAAGGCTTCAGCTTACTTAGTTGTTATATATTTTAAGCTTGTTCTTTTCTCCCTCGGTAAAGGGTTACTCATGGCTCCATGCCAAATATGGCTCCCCGCCTCCAGTCCGTGCTGGGTGATTTCTTCAGAGGGAAGAAGTCATTGAGGTGGTACTGGGTAGGGGAAGGAATGGCGGTGGGGGTAGGACATGCCCGCGTAGGAGAAGAGAGGTTAGATATCTTACATCTATCCCCTCTTCTAGTTCTACCCCCAACCAGATGGTATCAGGCGACCATATCAGCAAACCCTCGAGCCACACGGTGCTGTTGATGAACGCCAGGTCAATACAAAATAAAACTGCCCTCATCCATGATGTAATTCTGGATGAGGGGTCTGACCTGGCGTGCATTACTGAGACCTGGGTGGGAGAGGAGGGTGGTGTTCCCCTCTCCCAGCTATGTCCGCCTGGGTACTCAGTCCAGCACCAGGGTCGCTCGGAGGGTCGGGGAGGGGGAGTTGCTATAGTCTATAGGAGTTCTATCTCCTTGACCAGGCTTCCTGTCCCTTTGAGAGGAGGTCTCGAGGGCCTGTATTGTGTGTTGGGCTCGCGAGACAGGTTAGGGATTCTGTTGGTGTACCGCCCACCCTGCTGCGTACCAACAGTCTCCCTGCCTGAGCTGACAGAGGTAGTCTCGGACCTGATGTTGAGGACTCCCAGGCTGTTGGTGCTGGGGGACTTCAACATCCATGCCGAGGCTGCCTTGACTGGGGCGGCTCAGGACTTCATGGCCACCATGACAACCATGGGGCTGTCTCAATGTGTCATCGGTCCGACGCATGATAAGGGCCACACCTTGGACCTGGTTTTCTCAACGGGACTGGAAGATGGTGGTTTGGATGTGGAGGGGCTGGTCGTGACCCCATTGTCATGGTCAGACCACTTCCTGGTCAAGTTCAGTCTATTAGCGTCTTCTTCCCTCTGCAAGGGTGGGGGATCTATTAAGATGATCCGCCCTCGGAGACTAATGGATCCAGATGGATTCCTGAATGCTCTGGGGGATTATCCGTCTGATATGGTCGGTGCTCCTGTCGAAGCTCAGGTCACCCTATGGAATAGGGAGATGACCCGGGCGGTTGACACGATTGCGCCTAAGTGCCCTCTCCCTGCTCGCCGAGCCCAGACAGCTCCTTGGTATACTTCTGAACTGCGGGCGATGAAGCGAGAGGGGAGACGGCTGGAGCGCAGGTGGAGGAAATCCCGCTGGGAGTCCGATCGAACACGACTTAGAGCCCATTATCGGGCCTATTTCGTGGCAATACGGCTGGCGAAACGGCAATATTTCTCCAGCCGTATTGCTTCCTCAGAATGCCGTCCAGCAGAGCTGTTTCGGGTGGTCCGGGATCTTCTTCAACCGGGAAATCCGGTGGAGGTCACGGACTGCTCATCAGCTCGCTGTGATGAGTTTGCCATACATTTTGAGGGAAAAATCGCTCAGATTCGCAGTGGGTTGGACTCCACAGTTACTGCAGAATCAGAGGATGTGTCCAGTGCGCCGTGCTTAGGTCCAGTATTAATGGATGAGTTTCAATTGTTGAGACCTGATGATGTGGACAGGGTGCTTGGATCTGTCCGTTCTACCACTACTCCGCTCGACCCTTGCCCATCCTGGCTAATTGGAAGATCGGCCAGGGGGGTTCGCACCTGGGTCCAGGAGGCCGTGAATGCCTCTCTGAGAGAGGGAGTGGTCCCTACCGCCTTGAAAGAGGCGGTAATTCGACCACTCCTTAAAAAGCCTAACCTGGACCCAAGGCTGGTGGTCAACTACCGACCAGTGGCGAACCTCCCTTATTTGGGCAAGGTGTTGGAGCGGGTTGTGGCCGGGCAACTCCAGGCGCTGCTGGATGAAACGGATTTTCTGGATCCATTTCAATCGGGTTTCAGGCCGGGTTTTGGTACAGAGACTGCCTTGGTCGCCCTGTACGATGACCTTTGCCGGGAGAGAGACAGGGGGAGTGTGACCCTGTTGATACTCCTGGACCTCTCAGCGGCTTTTGACACCATCGACCATGGTGTCCTTCTGGATAGGCTGGCTGGGTTGGGAGTTGGGGGCACTGTTTTACAGTGGTTCCGCTCCTTCCTGGCTGACCGTGTCCAGAGGGTGGTGCTGGGGGACAGTTGCTCTGCCCCATGGCAGTTATGTCATGGGGTTCCTCAGGGCTCAATACTGTCCCCCATGCTGTTCAACATCTACATGAAACCGCTGGGAGAGGTCATCAGGAGGTTTGGGCTGAGGAGTCAGCAATATGCTGACGATACTCAGCTCTACCTCTCGTTTTCCACCAATCCAGGTGAGGCAGTTTCTGTGCTGAACTCGTGTCTGGACCTGATAATGGACTGGATGAGGGTTAATAAATTGAAACTCAATCCAGACAAGACGGAAGTGCTGTTAGTGGGTGCTTCACCGGACAGGCTGGAGGGCCATTTCCCCGCCCTGAATGGGGTTACACTCCCCCTAAGGGACAGGGTCCGCAGCTTGGGGGTGCTCCTGGACCCCAGTCTAACACTGGAAGCCCAGGTGGACTCGGTGGCCAGGGGCGCCTTCCTTCAGCTGCGGAAATTATACCAGCTACGGCCCTACCTGGACGAGCGGAGTCTCATGACAGTCACACATGCACTGGTAACATCCCGCATAGATTACTGCAATGCGCTTTACGTGGGGCTGCCTTTGAAGACGGTCCGGCGATTGCAACTGGTCCAGAATCGAGCTGCGCGGCTGGTGAGTGGTGCAGCTGCCACGGAACATATCAAGCCGATTCTGTATAAGTTACATTGGCTACCAGTTGCTGCCCGGGCCCAATTCAAAGTGCTTGTTTTGACATATAAAGCCCTAAACGGCTTGGGCCCTGGATACCTGAAGGACCGCCTCCTTCCATATGAACCTACCCGGCAGTTAAGATCTAGCCAGGGGGCCCTTTTGAAAGAGCCGTCCCTTAAGGAGGTAAGAGGGACGGCTTGTAGACAAAGGGCCTTTTCGGCAGCTGCCCCCAGACTATGGAATGCCCTCCCGACTGAGATTCGTCTGGCGCCGACGCTGATGACATTTCGGCGCCAGGTCAAAACCTTCCTGTTCCAGAAGGCTTTTAATTGAAATAATATTAGCTGTGGGTCTGATGGCAATTTTAATTGTATTTTAATTGTATTTTAATTATTTTATCTTTTGCTGTATTGAATTTTAATTATTGTAAGCCGCCCAGAGACCTCTGGGTAGTTTGGGCGGCATATAAATTGAATAAATAAATAAATAAATAAATAAAATAAGTCCGGGTTTGCCTCCCTTTCTTCTCCTTCTGCTGCTCACCAACTGCTTCAGAGATAATTCTCCTAGACTCTCCTTCGATCCCCATTTCAAAAAGGGGATCCCGGATCGGACGGGTTCCAGTTTTTCCAGAGAGCTCTTCTCTGGAGCTACTGGCAGCACCGCAACAAAGCCCCCGCCTCCCCAAAATTATCTTTAATACTTGAAGAGAAAAAATGCTTGAAAAGCATTTCACTTTACAGTTACTGTGTCCATCAGGAATTTCTACAAGCACTCAATGAAAATGGAGGCACCACAACAGCACAGATGTACCTTTTAACATCTGTCAGTAATTCTAATAAAGCTTGTTCAGGTGTTCTCGGGAGGTTGATCTATTTTGTAATGGCTTCTTAAACGTAGAAGTGCATTAGATCACAAACCAAGTTAATTTGCTGTTAAAACACACACTTGTCAATAATGACAAAGGAAACAACACATACAGTAAGACTGCTGTATTGGCAGGATCAGTACCCACGGTTTCAGCTATCTGCTGCCTGAAAATATGAAATTAAAAAACCCAGGAATACACTTCCGAGCTATATTACCAGAACCGACCACTACAGGAAACCAGAGACAATGCTATATGTAGGGGTTGCTATATCTGTGGGTTTTCAGCATCTGTGAGGTGGGAGCGGAGCTTGGAACTGATCCCCCATAGACAGCACAGTCCTACTGTGCTATATGGTATCTGTAATGGGACATATGCTGCATTTACAAGGTAAAGGTAAAGGTTCCCCTTGACAATTTTTGTCCAGTTGTGTTCGACTCTAGGGGGCGGTGCTCATCCCCGTTTCCAAGCCATAGAGCCAGCGTTTGTCCGAAGACAATCTTCTGTGGTCACATGGCCAGTGCGACTTAGACATGGAACGCTGTTACCTTCCCACCAAAGTGGTCCCTATTTACTGTATCTACTTGCATTTGCATGCTTTCGAACCGCTAGGTTGGCAGGAGCTGGGACAAGCGATGGGAGCTCACTCCATTGCATGGATTCGACCTTACGACTTGGTCTTCTGACCCTGCAGCACAGGCTTCTGCGGTTTAGCCCGCAGCGTCACCTATATCAGGGGTCTCAAACATGCAGCCCGAGGGCCATTTGCGGCCCACCGGATCGTTTGTGACCCCTGCCTTGCCTACCCCCCCAAGTGCCCACGCATCCTCTGCTGTCAAGAGTCCAAAAAAAAGCCTAGCCTCGCTCGCCAGCTGTCTCCCAAGATAGTGCCTGTTGCATCCTCCATCTGGAACTGCAGCCTGCCAGCCAGCCCGCCTGTCTGCTGGCTGGCAGGCTGCAGTTCCAGATGGAGGGTGCAAGAGGTGCTGTCTTGGGGGAGAGCTGGTGAGCGAGGCGCACTGCTAGCCCTTTTCCCCAAGTGCCCAAGCCGCTGCCGAGCGATGCCTGAGAGCGGAGCTTGCTCCCAGCCCGTCCTCAAAGAGCCCTTCCAAGCTGCCAACAGCAGCAGCCGCTGCCTCTTCCAGGGAAGCGGTTCTCTGGCTCTTTCTCTCTCAGCACCCCCAGCATCAGCCTGGCCAGCAGCGGCCTCAATGCCTGGCGGTGCTTCCTCCTCCTCCTCCTCCTCCTCCTCCAACCACCTCGGCTCTGGAGGCTGCCTGGGCTCGCCTCGCAAAGTTTGCTCCTCTGTCATGATGGGGATAGCTGCTGCTGCTGCTGAGTGCACCTTTTTTTGAGCAGGGGCCTCAAAGGAAGGTTGCCAGACCTGTGTGTGCGCGCACCTGTGGGAGGCCCACCCATACTGATGGGGGCTTTTCTCCTTTCGCAGGGTGATTCTGAGGGTTTTTTAAAAAAATTATGTCGTGCACTTCCCCCCGCTAGGCGCTCCCTCCCTTCTTCACTTCTTCATCCTCCTGCTGCTGGTGGTGGTGGTAGTGAAGAATGATCTGGAGGGAGTCGTGGCTGGCGAAGAGGGCTCACACGCCCCTCCTCCTCCTCAGAGCCCCAGCCAGGCTAAGGAAACTCCTGGACGGCTTCCTCAGGCTCTTGCTCCGCTTGGCAGAAAATCTGATGTGGCCCAGCATCATCCAGACTCTGCCTCCAGTGGCCCCCAGGTAAATTAAGTTTGAGACCCCTGTGCTATATGATCCTGATTTTCAGTAGCAGCTTTTCAGGCTCTAAAACGATTGCAGGAAGGAAACATGACAAACCTGGTTATGCACAAAAACATGTACCACTTACTTAGTGAATAATTTCACAATTGTATTAAAAATAATTTAATATTTTCCTTCCGAAGTCCATCATGCCATAGGGAAACATCTGTATACTATGTTACAAGAAAAATATTCAGCTCAGGAGACATGCTGATGTGTGTTTTCTTTCAAATCCAAGGTTTGTGTCTGAAGGAGACTAGTGTTTAAAAATACTTAATTCTCAACTTGGAGGCCCAAGCACCAGAGTAAGAGTCACATTTCAAATTTCACCTCCTACCCCAAATCACCACATCTTTCTTTTCCAGGGTGTATTGAAACCTATATGGCTAAAATTAAATTGACTGTAGTGCTGTTTTTACCACGAAAATGAATTTACTAACACTAGAAATATTGGCCTGACTAAGAATTTATAAAAATGAACTTTGATTCGGGTGTGAAAGCGACCTGAACTGCTCACTAGATTGTTTCTTGATAGATTCTACCATCTCCAACCAAAAGCTATTTACTGCTTCTAGCAATGGGATTTCTGCAAGGCAATACCCTTCTTGCTCATTCACCTAATTTTAAAATGGATGGGTAAAGGTGGGGGGAAACCTACAAAATGCTTATTTCAAAAATGTGCACATCATTATTCTATTATAAAAGCAAAATATCATCTTTAGCTGGGAAAATTAAACCTAACCGATTTATAACTGTATTTCAAAATACGTTGAAAAGCACTGTGACATGAAAACATGATATGAACTCAAAAGGTGTTAGTCTGAAGATGGCATGACATTGTACAGTCACAACAACAAAAACAGTCATCTCTATTAGGTTACTTTTATTAAATCCACATCACTTTTATAATGCACTTGTCAATCTGTTTCTAACCCAGTTGCCTTTTCAAGTGTACATCAGGAAGACTAAAGCCCTCTCTCTCTCTTCACAATTCAACCTCATTGCTGGGTATTTTACATAAACAAGCAGGCAGCCTAGAAAACATCCTGATAATTTAATGTTATCACACTCATTTATTACTAGAGACTGATCTTAAAAAATATATTTTGTCATGTTACCTATAAAAGCTTTTAGAGTGCCTCACAAATGTATGCATACATGCCTCTTCCATGTAACATTTAACTTACTTTCCTACCTTACTGACGTTTATTGAATGACCTACTTTTGTTGAAATTGCTAGAGTGAAAAAGTATATTCAGTTTGAGAAGTAATTTTGCTCAGACCTAGTGTCTCATTCAGAACAGTATACATCCTTCCATGTCCCTGAATGGCAATATTAGTTATTTCCACACATCTTTACATATGGTGGGAAATACTGATACTTTTTTTAAAAAGAGACTATTTTTTAACATTTGAAAAGCTGATATTTAGTAGTAAAGGCTCTTTCATTATAAACCCCATCACTGGAATATGCGCTAACATGGTAACAAATATATATGCATGACACTGGCCCCAACCGTCAATGCAGGTAGGAACATTATTTCAAAAACTTGTTAGTTTATCTAATTATTTCCTTTATATTCAGCTTTTCCATCCTGGAGTATAAGGCAGCATAAATCATCACAGCAACAGTACTAGTGTTGATACTAGTACTGATACTAACTGCTTTACAATGAAGTTGTCGTCACATGCTGCCATGTAACATTCTAATTATAGCAACTCTAATAGGGATTTCGAGGTATGTGAAATATTAAAAAAGCAGTTTTACAACTGCCAACCTTGGGGCCAGGCAGGCATTTGAATGACAAATGTGGACTGCAGTCTCTGAATTTTTATTTGCAATAACTGTTCTTATGCTTTAAGATGTCAGATGATGTTATATTTAGAGATGGACTAAAAGGTAAAGGTAAAGGTTCCCCTTGACAATTTTTGTCCAGTCGTGTTCGACTCTAGGGGGCGGTGCTCATCCCCGTTTCCAAGCCATAGAGCCAGCGTTTGTCCAAAGACAATCTTCCGTGGTCACCTGGCCAGTGCGACTTAAGACACGGAACGCTATTACCTTCACACCAAGGTGGTCCCTATTTATCTACTTGCATTTGCATGCTTTCGGACTGCTAGGTTGGCAGGAGCTGGGACAAGCGACGGGTGCTCACTCCGTTGCATGGATTCGATCTTATGACTGCTTGGTCTTCTGACCCTGCAGCACAGGGTTCTGCGGTTTAGCCCACAGCGCCACCACGTCCCTTAATAGAGATGGACTAGTTGTAGTCATATCCCTGGCTGTCATAGTGCCATAGAGGTCCATTATCTCCCCCCAGAACTGGCCAGTCCACCCACCATTCAGTACTTGGCTCCACTGTTGTCATTGTGCCAATCACGGAAGGAGCCCGGCCAGCTCTTCCTGGCCTCCCCATGCAGTCAACCACTTATCACTGAGCGGCGGAGTGGGCCCCTCCCTGTGCCAGAGTGGTCAGCTGCATGGGGAGGCAGGGAAGAGCCAGGCAAGCTCCTTCTGATTGGTTCGATGGTGACAAAGGAGCTAAGTGCCACACACTGAAGGGTGAGTGGATCAGCCAGTTTGGGGGGAAGGGAAGGGAAGGGACCTCCATGGCACCTGAGGCACCCCAGGAATATGAATATGAATAGCCCATCTCTAGTTATATTAGTCGCACCATCTTCTCAAAATAACACAGAATGCCTTCAGGAAATCCTGTTTCTAATATATTGTCCAGTATCTTTTGGGGGCCTAACACAGCATAGAACGGTGTGCTCTGTGCATGGTGCTTCTTTTGTGGTCCTTGTGCAAGGGGACATTAATTAATATTTGTGTAAAGATAATGTTCCACTGTTTTCATCAAGGTTTCCTCTGCCTTCTGCCTTGCAAACGCAGGGTACACCAGACAAGGAAATGTAGCTTGACACACGTGTAACAACCTACTATGTCCTGTTACTCTATATATCAATTACGTTTATTAACCTTATTGAACATTTTCTGTTCAAAGTATACCTCAGACAATAGCCCAAACCCAGTGGCACATATGAAGCTATTTAATACTACCTCTGAAGTTCAGCAATGTGTCACACAGCTAAATTTATTTGAAAAATTTATTGAGCAACGTGGAAACTATACAGGTTTACTTTTAGATATTGAATACTACACAAACAACCTAAAAAAAGTAGAGTAAATATCTGAATAATACGGGCACAATGCAAGATCAATCTGTAAATGCAACAAAATGAGATGAACAGTTACCAAACATAAGAAATGTTTCCTTTCCTTTGAATAATCCACAGCGCTTCATAGTTTTCTCTCCTCAATAGCTCATTTATTTCAGGAGTACCAGCTTTACTTTAGTTGGGTGATTGCCTTCTTCAGCCGTGAGCAAAGCAAGCTTCAAACCTTACCCACTACCAACAATATCGCATAAAGAAGGCAACATAATTCAGTAGAGACTGTACTAAATCCAACCTATCACATGGAGTAGCCATCAACAGCAAGATGTTTTGCCTCAAGAGGTTAGGACAGATGTTCCAATTGCCTATAAATTAATACTTACAGAAAAAGAGCCTATCTGTTTTTCCCCTGATAATATAACTGCTAATTCTCACATGGCTTGAGACAGCCACACACAATTAACGGCCAGTGTGTGAGAGGCTAACAGATCCCCTGCTTTTGTGAGAAAGTGAACAGAAATGAAGATTAAATGTTAAAAAAAGAGTTGCTGCCTCGTCTTCTTTTGATGCTGCAAATCAGGATTAAAGATATGAATGACAGCATAGTCACTGAGCTCTAAAGCCTTATGCGGCCCAGATTGGGGACTAGGCATGCTGGAGCTCTGGGAGAAGTCTCTTTGTCATTAGCGTCCAGTATAAACCACCACCACCCAGAACCTGTTAGTACAAGAAAAGGGTAAAATGTGCTATGAAAGATCTCTTTCCCTGTCCAAGTCACATAATCAGTGATACAAAAAGTAGAAAGTGCAAAATCCATATATCGAAGCCAAAATGAGTTTTAACTTCTTGTATCATTATCTTTAAAACACTCAAAAATCATTGTTCCAAAATGGAAGCAAATTGAATAGAGTCCATATTTTGACTTTCTATGTGTCACTGATTAAGTGGATGCTAGTGTGGTGTAAAGGATAAAGTGATGGACTAGAACTCTGGAGAAGAGGGTTTGAATCCCGACTCAGCCATGGAAAATGACTGGGGGAGTGGAATTGATAAAACCACTCCTTAAAACCTTGGGTTGCTGTAAGTTAGCTCTAACCCAGCAACACAGAACACACACACACACAATCAACTGGGACTTGGAATTGGATTTGGTCTAAAGATACCTAGTCCTATGTGATACAAGCAACAAACAAATAACATAAGACAGTGGTGCCTCACTTAATGGGCGCCCCGTTTAATGACAAATCCGCATAGCGATGAAGATTTTGCGATCGCATTGCAATGTTCCCTATGGGGAAAAATCGCTTTGCGATGATGGCTTCCCCCCCCATCCTCGCAAACGCCCCATTTTTGCACAGCTGATCGGCGGGGCCGCGCAATCTTCACAAAAGCCCGCCAATCAGCTGTGTGAAAACGGGGAGTTTGCGATGGGGGAAGCGATCATCGCAAACGCCCTGTTTTTGCACAGCTGATCGGTGGGGAGCGCGATCTTCTTGCGAGGAATCTGTCTCAGAAAAGAGCCAGGAGCCAACTTCTCCGCTCCAGCCCCTCCCCGCCTCACAGCTGATTGGCGCTGGTCTTAGAAGCTTCCCCAGGCTTGCCCAGCAGGTAAACAGGCAGTGGAAATGCACTGGGGAAGCCTCTGAAACCTGCGCTTTGCCGGGGTGGGGTGGGTGGGGGTGTGGCAGGGGCAGGCCCGCCCCCCCAGCGCCCCCCCTCGCACGCCCTTGTGGCAAAGCAAGGCTTTCAGAGGTGCATTTTCACTGCTGAAAAAGCACCTCAAGGCTTCTGAAAGCGGCGCTTTGCCGGGGTGGGGGTGGGTGGCAGGGGCAGGCCCGCCCCCCACCCCCCAGAGCCCCCCTCGCACCGCTTTCAGAAGCCTCCTGGGGCTTTTTCAGTAGTGAAAATGCACCTCTGAAAGCCCCGCTTTGCTGCGGGGGGAGCGAGGTGGGGCTCTGGGGGGCAGAGGGTGGGAGGGGCTGGAGCAGAGAAGATGGCAAAATGGCCACCCACTGTGTTTTCGCCCGGATTCCTCGCTTACCGGGCAGCGAAAATGGTGGCCGTATGGAGGATTTTCGCATGAAGGTGAGTTTTTTGCCCATAGGAATGCATTAAACGGGTTAATGCATTCCTATGGGCTTTTTTATTTCGCATAGCGACGAATCCGTATAGCGACGATTTTGGCTGCATGGATTATCGTCGCTATGCGGGGCACCACTGTACATCATAAAATGAAATGCATGATGCATACGTGTAAATAAAGTGTGTCTCTTAGTACAGTATTTAACTTTACTTCAAAATACTTGTGGAGGTTATACGAGGTTATACACAAATTTCATTGCTTGCAATTTAAAAAACCCAACTATTGCGAAGGAGTTACTGGCATACCTGGCCTCCTTATTTTGGAATTCTTTGCTTGTTCAGTCTCAGTTAATTAAACTAAGGAACTTTTAAAGTGTGCACCATGGGAATATTTGAAGTTTATGATGAGGGACAACAGCAGGAGGCTTACGGTGGCCTCGTGACCTTAAAACGATGGTGCTCAATAATGAGTGCCATTTTACAATGCAGCTTTAGTGTTAACAGATGTGTGGACTGCCACTATCTTGATCATAAGACATTAAGCTGAGTATGCTTTAAAAAAAAAAGCAAAACCTTGATTATAATTATGATCTCTAATTTGGAGTTTCATTACGAAACAAAGTAGTGGTCAAACAAAAATTCCATTTAAAAATGCCCATCATACTAAGAACATAATTGATATTTAATAAAAGATGCACAATAAAACCCTAGCTCAGACCACACACATATACCCAGCATATTACTCACTCTTAGGTTAACATCCTCTTCAATATAGAAAGCATAAAAGAAGTGAAGATTGTTTACTGCCTAGAGATAAAAATTTGAACCAGCAATTAAGGGCAATTTCTTGAACAATAATTATAAGTGCAAATCTTGTTCCTACACTTAACTAGAAAACTATATAAAGAACCACAATAAAGTTTAATCAAAATTTCCCTTTACATTTTATTAAGACTCCTGATGGACTCCATCCCACGAAGGGCCTTTACCACATTTCTTACCTGGGTGGTCAATATGACATCATTAAACTTTTAACAATAAGGCCTTATTTCACTCAACTAATGCAGAACAAGTTCCCAGGGACCTGAATGGACAAGGAAGTGTTCCATGGAAAACGATTGCCTCAAATGAATGAAAATCTTACAATGGCTTACTGTTCCAGCAGCAAATGGACCTTCTCTAGACATGCATGTGAACATAATTCTATTCTATTTACACAACTATTTTTATGTCTTCCATTCACTCTAAATGTTTTGGGCTATAACGTTGTCATGAGATTTCCTCAATATTTCACATTGCTACTATGAAATGACATTTCAAATTGAGATTCTGCAGAGTAAGGCAGACAGTTAGTTGGTCCCAGGTGATTATGACCTCTATGTCCTTTAAGGGACTTTACTACCAAAGAGTATATCTGGCATGGTTCAACACTAAACACTGCAATTCACCAAACTAATCAAAAGGCCGATTCATTCACTGCTGTTCTCATGTCTTAACTGTAAAGAGCAACCTACAATAAATCAGAATGTGGCATTAAATCTCTGTACCAGAAATTTAACAAAGCTATTTTTTTAAAGGGTTACATCACTTAATAGAAAATATACAAATCAGCCTACAAAATACTTATGGGTTTGTTTATTTATTAAGCTGGTCTGGGGAACTTTTTGAGGAAGGGAATACAAAAATATGAAAACCATGAAAGAAATTGTTCTTCCCCTCAAACCAGGCAATATAACTCCGGACAAATAAATCATTTTGAAAGAGGCAGTCCCAAAGGTATGAAGTATGAGGAAAATGCAGAACATCTCCCTTTGAGACATGAAAAAATACCTATGAGGTGATCATGTCTGATTTACCACATTATACATTATACCACTTAATGAATATGTGTCACTTAATCTTGTAGTCAACACAAGACTCAGTCTACAAGCGAAAGTCTGCATACTTGTACCGGGTGGACCTAGGGAATTACAGAGGAAGTCTCACAAGAAAGATAGCTGATGTACACTATATTCAGATTCCACTGTACAGCAAAATGATTAAATAAAAATCAAGGATTCTTAGCAGACTCCATCTATTAATGGTCTTGTTTTATACACAGTCTTGGGTGTCACTATGACCAATGTTCAGTTCCTGGTATAAGTGAGTAAGCTCAGCGAAATGTCCTGAAAACCTACTTCTCTCTATCCCCACAGTCTGCCATTGATGCCAAAATTGATGTAGTTATGGTGCCAATATAACTCTGAAGCAAGATCACCAATGTTATTGCCACCTTCCTTTCCTCATCTCGCATGTTCCGCATCCCTGTACCATGCACACTATATACTGTATATAAACTGTAACCTAACATGTTTCTGAGGAAGTGGCTTTCCTTTCCTTTTACTATACATGAGGACAAAACAGTTTCCCAAAAACAATTCTGTGGTTTCGTAAGAGACACATCCGATATTTCTGCAACTGAATATAGTAATTTTATACATATTATTTCAGATTTTAGTACACTGAATTCAATAAGTACTACTCCAAAGTATGCAAATACATAACCATGTGTCTGTTCTCAAATTTGTTCCTAGAACACTCTCTATCTGTGTATTTAGTACTTAGCATTTAATACTTATTTCTTCAAATATAGAATGATTTGAAAATCCCTTATAACACATTGGCCCGGAGAAATTTTAGAAATATTTCTTTCAATCTTGTTTTGCATTTTAATTGCACTCCTCTCTTGTCTCCTTTTTGACAATCTTTCAGTTACAGCTATTACTCACTAATGCTGCAGATCTATTGCTCAAAATCCATGAAACATTGATGTTTTCCTAATTTTATTCATGTAGGCAATGCAAAATAGTAACAATGTAGTAAAAACATTGGTTTTCTACACACATATGCTGGTGAGGATTAGTGTCTGGTAGTATACTGGCATGCATTTCCCAGGAGCAAAAATCTGAACACCTTATGGAGAACAGACTTAGGATAAACACTTCGTAGCGTGCAGAAGCTGTCTCTTTAAGAGACTTAAATGGCAATTCCTTTTCTTCTGGGGATATTTCGTTGTATGGTATACTGTGTATATACTTACAATGACAATAAATTATATTATTATTTATTTATGTGTTTGCCACTTACAAATATTTTGCTCTTGTAGGAAAAAAGTTCCCCTCCTTTTTCCGCACCATGTACGATATCCTACCATTCTGAAAGGTTCCCCTTTCCCCACAAATGAAGACTGCAAAGTGTTCCGGTAGGAAAGGGAAGACAGGAATGTCAGGAGAGTTTTAACATAACACCTATATGGAACAAACACCTATGGCTGAAGAAGAGTTGCAGGTGTCAAACTTGTTTTTACAATGAAATCAGTGTAAACTGCTGGCCTTGCAATTGACTGAGGCAGTGACCCCTACCTTTACCCATGACTCTAATGATTGCCAGTGTACTTTTATTGATACCTGCTCCCTGTCAAATCCACCAAACATGAAGCAATATAGATTGTAGGCAGGAGCCTGGCAACTCACTGGCTGCTGAGGTGAGAGCTTGTTGCCAGCTGGGTGCACTACTCTTCCCAGGGTTGAGTTTTTAAACTGTCTTTGTAATTATTTAAAATTAGGTTATTATTTCTTTCAATCTTGTTTTGCATTTTAATTGCACTCCTCTCTTGTTCAGTATTATTGTGTGCCACTATCCTTTGGGAGAATGGTGGTATATAAATACAATAAATACAGAAATAATTGTAATATACTCCACCTCAAGCAAGTCCATATGAAGGCATTCAACACACAGTTTGTAGTTTTTGGACAGGCTGCGTTATTTTTGCTATATTTTTGTCCCACTCTTCATCATCTTCACCATCACAGACCTGCAGAGATGAAAGGGACCCTATGGATTATCAAGTCCAGTCCCAGTCAAGGAGGCACAGTGTGAAATATCCTCAAGTTTTCACACACAGTCCTCCCTCTTTATCCTAACATCTCTGTGAGGTTTGACTGAGATGCTACTTAGTGAATTTCACTGCCAAGTGACACCTCAGACATAAAATATTAGTGGAATGAAAGGGAGTTGTGTGGTCAATACAAAATACAAATACTGGGTTCTTTGAGCTCTTAGAATACCATGCTGTCTCATAACTGGCAATAAAGAAATTATTTGGGGTCCTTCAACCATAATCCATGTGTCAGGATTACTAGCTACCCATCCTTCATAGCACCAATTGCTCTCCTGCCCCAAGTTCTCTAATTCACCTGGAAGAGTTGGAGAAGAGGCAAAATGGAATTCCCTCCCTTGGGTGTAAGGAAGGATGAGAACAAAAGGGACTTCACTGCTAACAGTACAACAGCAGCCTTATTTACTCTTTATTAGCCCTGTGGAGGATCTTCGCTGGACGATTAGGTATTTAGCCCATTGGAACGCATTGAGCGGTTTTCAATGCGTTTCAATGGGTTTTTCCCCCCCTGCTTGACGACGATTTCGCTGGAACGGATTAATGTCGTCAAGCGAGGTACCACTGTAGGACTTAAGTCAGGGCAGTCCCACAATCCGCAATGCCATTTCTGTTATTCTGTGGTGTGAACTGGGCTCTTGCCAAGATCTCTCCTTCCTATAAATCTCCGCTGCTCCTTCTCTCTTTAGTGGTGGGCAGAAGACTAAAAACCCAACAATACCAGCAGCATGAGGAAAGAAAAAAGAAATACTGTACATAAACACTGAGTATCATGAAGAACGTAAACAAATCTAAAATTGCTTTTCTTTTCCAACATTAGAAAAGCAGACTTCTAAGTACTACACTGTATAAAATGTATCACTGACACCTTGCCAGAGGGGCTAGATTTTCCTTCCTTGGAAGAATACTAGAAATTTAACACAGGACTGATGTAATCACGACAAGAAAGATCTTAAAAACTGTGGGCAACTGTGCCATGTGAACAGACCTCTGCTTATACAAAAAGACTTCCACACCCTCTCTTCCCCTGGTAATCGTTCCACACCAATCTGTCTTGGAGGGAGATTATCAGACTTCTAGAGCTGATTCTGGAGTGTGTATGTAGGGACTGCAGGGTGAATCCGGTCCATCAACAATGTTTCTTAGTGTTAGAGCAAAACCATCATATTTCACTGAATAAGATATATGTGTATTTGGAGAACTAAAAGAGTATGGCATTTCATAAGAACTGAATTGAAGATCTACAAATTACCCAAAATCATCTAAAAGCTAACATTATCAGCAACAACAACCAATTTCCCATCTTGTATTTCCATCTTGTATAAATGTATGCCCATGTATTTCTATGAAAACCTGTAACACAATGGAGCTATGACTCGTCTGCCATATCTGGAAACAAAGGGGGTGAAAACAAATGGCCTACTATGAAAGGGCTAGGAGTACAGATGCAAGAGATGGACAAAATTATACTCCCTGCTGTGCAGTCTTGGGTGCAGTCTTGGGGGGGGGGGGAAGGCTGTCATCAAGCATGGTGATGTTTGTGAGACGAAACATTTTCAGAAGACGGGATTGTATGGACAGGCTTGGAGTCTATCTATTTTTCAGTAAATGATTGGAAGAGATGGGGAAAAGTTTTACCGTAAGCTAAAGCTGTAACTGAAAATACAGAGAACAGACAAAATGCAAGTATGGAAGAACTGTAAGTACTGGAACTGAGAAAGACTAGCACAGATATTATTCATTCAATGCCAAAACGGTGCAGCATATTCTTAACAAATCCATTGCTGATGAATGTTGACAAAAGAAAGGGGGGAAACTCCAAATACTGTAGTACTTTCAATATTATATTTCATTATGGTCCTTCATGGATCAAAATCCAGTTCCTCAGACACCAGTGTGTAAATACAAGACCAGTATATTTATACATGTAGTTGGGAGGATAGCTCAAGTCAGCTGGGTACCTGGCTGTGGAGCTGTATGTTGAGAGTTCAATGTCCCACTGTGCCTCCATGGAGAAGAGCCAACCTATGTAATTTTGGGCAACCTGCACAGTCCAAGAGCATCCCCAGAAGAAAAGAAATGTAAACCACATCTGAATTCACTATATCTTTAAAAAAACCATGGAAATTGGCCAAAATCGTTTTGATTAGCATGTAATTTATTAATATTTGAAAATATTATCATGAGCAGGTGAGGGTACAGCTAACAAAGTGTTCATTAACAGAGAAATGAGATCAAGCTGTAAATTATTAGCAGGTCATGGGCAGGGCAATAGCTCTAAGCTAGATGTACTTGGCTGTCATAGGAATGCTGAGAGGCATTTCTGGGATGGAAGTCAGAGTCTGCTCCCATGTCTGATCCTGTGAAAGGCAAGTCCACCTGGCCTACAGCTATTGACCTACCCACAACCTGCTAATTAAGTCATGTACAGCTTGACAGTGTCATTCCTTTCTTAATGAACCACTGTCACTCCATCTATTATCTATCCTCACATGGTCATGGGAATATATATAAATAGATGAGTTATATATTTATACTCCTAACATCTGAGGAAGTGGACTTTGATCCACCAAAACTTAGCCTTAAGTAAATCAGTCTTCAACGAGGTACAGCATTTTGCATCTTCTTCCCCCCCCCTCCTTTTTTCTTTTGGCCTACATGCAGAGACAGACTAACATAGCTACGTCTTCAGAAACTGTTGAAAAAGGGATGCAATATCCCTTTTGCCAGGCTTTGGGGAACAGGGCTCCATTCCAGATTTTTATGCAGCAGTTATTCCACATATTTTTCCTCTGAAGAAATAACAAGAACCCCAAAGGCTCAATGTTCTCAAGCCCATTTAGGCTGTAAGGCACGAGACTGCAATTAGCATTTAACAGACTGGTCTTATGACCTACTTTGACAGCAAATATGTCTTGTGTACACAAAATTCTTCAATAAAGTTTCTTAGGTCGCACTCATTTGGTTACTGGGGGGATACTCCAGGCACCACAGAATGGAACATGCCCCCTCTTATCAAATCATTAGGTTTGAACAACACCCCTGTGAAGCTTTATCTCTGCTAACATCCTTCTGCTTGCTCGTGTGTGTGTGTATGTGTGTGTGTTTGTTCTGCACAAAGATGCTGGTTCATGCTGGAAGCCTGTTTCGAAGGGTATTTGTGATGGTCTCAGACAAAAATTTAACCAGAAAATAGAAGAGCAAGGTCTTTGTAGCCATGTTATCAAGTAAGCTTCTAGAATATGGAAAATGACAAGAAATAGAACTCCAAACAACTCAATTCTGTGAGGCGCAGTCCAAGGATGCAGATAATGTAGTCAGCAAGACATCAGGTATGAATTCTCCAGGCAAAGAACCTCATCTCACAGGTGCAGTCAGTCTACACAGAGGTAATACATCTTGATTTGTCTATGCCCATAAGGTGTCTTGAAACATAGGACAGCAATAAGCCCAGAGTGTTTAACCCTTTCTTAAACAAAATATGGCCAAAACATATCTCCATAAATCCTAGTGGATGACTTCAGCCAGTCTATTGTCCTTTGATTTTTTGCTACTCCACATTACATTCCAAGTCCCCAACTAGGAATTTTATTAGTCTGTTCTTCCTTGGAATCTCTGCCCAAGATGTCCCATTTCTTTCTTTTACTCCAAGTGGAATTACAGTACAACACTCCTCAGTTTAAAGACACAGCAGCAAGATTAACAAGTAATTTCTGTTTCCCATATCTTTTTGGGAATAATACTTGTAAACTCATGTGTTACTGAGTTTCCCATCTCTTTATCCCACTTTCTTTGAGACAGTGTGAGGGAGGGCTAGAGAAACATCTTTATTGTTTCCTCTTTTGAACCTCTTTCTCCCTTCCTTGACCTTCTCCAGGCAGCATCTTTCTCAGCCTTATGGGTTTTGCTTCCTTTGAGTTAATATTTTTCTTATAATCTTTCCGAAGCAAATGTATATCAATCCCATTTATGCAGCTGTACTGTAATCTTTGCTATTCCCCAATGCAATCATTGTTTATATTTTAATCCTTATGTATCCAATAACATTCTCTTGTCGAATAGTTCTGATTGAATGTAATTTACTCAGTCCAATTTATGTTAAGATACATTATTGCTATGAAGATTCCTTACAGATTTTTTTTGGAACATGTCTGAGCCCATACATGTATGAGAACTTTGTTTTAAACATTGTTATTTATATTCGCATTAATATTACCATCCATCCCGTATTTTTCTGTGTACAAGATGATACTTTTGTCTAAAATCTTTAAACGAAAAATTGAGGGTCCTCTTATACACAGAAGTAAGCTGAGGAGAGAACCATGCAACGGCAAAACTGCCCATACCTTGCCTCTGCAAACAGGCTTTCTTCAATCACGAGGCTTAGCTGCCTCCAGTCAAGAGGCTTAGCTTCCTGCAATCACAAGCCTTATGTAAGTGATGTCACCTGATGCTAAACAAACCAATTGGAACACACCTCGTTGGAGGTGGAGCATGTAGGCAGTGCTCAGATGCAACAGGGACAGTACTGTTATATAAATGTTACTTATTTACCAAATGTAAATAAAACGTATTCTGTTGTATGTTTTAAATACTGATTTCTTAATTTGGGGTTAGAAAAGTGGGAGGGGGTCTTATACATTGGGGCATTTTATACACAGAAAAATACAGTACAGTACATACATACAGTTGTGTGCAAGTGCATGTGTTTATGTTCAATCAGTATATTTTTAGGACATAAACATTTTTTCTCAATCTGGCGGAATTACAACAGATTGTAAGGATTACAGTACTTGGACGCAAGTCCCAATAAACACTGTAATAACTTACTTCTAAGTAAACATGTACAGAATTGTGCTCGTAAGGCACATATATGACTAACTGCAGTGCCTTTGCCCAAATTACATGAAACAGGTAAAGGAACTAGACCAAGCTTTTAGAGAACTAGACAGATTTAAAGTTTCTCATCCTAGAGGTTTGCATCACAATACCCTAGTTTGTCTCCAGTATGAAACTCTTCCAGAAATAAAACACCTTCTCCAACCAGAATCTAATCCAATTTACTGAAAACTAAGTATTCACGAAGGCTTTCATGGCTGGGATCTAATGGTTGTTATGGGTTTTTCGGGCTCTTTGGCTGTGTTCTGAAGGTTGTTCTTCCTAACGTTTCGCCAGTCTCTGTGGCCAGCATCATCAGAGGACAGCACTCTGCTCTGGTATAGTTGGCTTGGGAGTGGCCGGCATCTTCATAGAACAGCACTTCCAAGCCAACTACACCAGAGCACAGAGTGCTGTCCTCTGAAGATGCTAGCCACACAGACTGCCGAAACGTTAGGAAGAACAACCTTCAAAACATGACCAAAGAGCCCAAAAAACCCACAACAACCACAACTACAGTGGTGCCCTGCATAGTGACGTTAATCCGTTCTGGATTAATCGTCGCTATCCGGAAACATCGCTAAACGGAACTAAAAACCCCATAGGAACGCATTAAACTTCGTTTATTGCGTTCCTATGGGGCGAAAACTCACCGTTTAGCGAATATCCTCCATAGCGCCGCCATTTTCGCCACCTTGGTAAGCGAGGAAACCGCGTGAAAATGCTTGCGGTGAACATTTTGGGCACCCGGCGGCCATTTTGGAACCGCAGATCAGCTGTTCTAAAAACATCACAATGCAAAGATCAGTAAGCGAAACGCTTACCGATCATCGCAGTGCGATGTTTTCCCATTCAAAACATCGCAATGCAATCGCATTAGCGATCGCAAAAAATAGATCGCTATGCGGATTCGTCATTAAATGGTGCGCTCGTTATGCGAGGCACCACTGTACTGTAAAATAAATTATCTTTTGTTGTCAAGGTGATTTCATGGTAGCATACTAGGGAAAGACAGATTAAATACAACCCAAAACAAAATGGAACATTCATTTTATTGTATTTATTTATAACCAAAGTCATTATCTAAATTCATCAAAATCTTTATTCACCAGTTTATAAAAATTGCTATATTATAATAGCCACATTTTCTTCAGTCAGAACACTGTAAGACATAATGAAGAGACCTCCCTAAAAGCCAAATAAGAGGTCTAACATGATGGGATGAATATTGTAGTACTATACTAACCAGTAAGCCTGTACAGTACAATCCATTTATTTCTTATACTTACTTCCTTTCACACCTATAGATCAATGAAAGTCTTGGGTTTTCCAAGAAAAAATATTTCAGAACTCTTATTTTTCCCGTAAGCAAGTAGTCATACCTGACAATAATTAAATATGCAATTGCATAGTAATTGTTTCTACTCAGTCATCCCTTGCTAAAAAAAGAAAGCCATTTTCAGATACAGTATTATTTTCACTGTGGGAATCAACATCGCGATAAGCAGTTTCCTCTCTCTTGACCCTACTGTAAAGCAAAACTCACCGCAATTTAGACCATCACAAATGAAGTTTTTCCACCTACAATTGACATCAACAGTGGCTACCACACTTCTAAGTAACAAGAACATGAAAATATACTATGAAGGGAGCATACGGAATTCAAAATCCTGTACAAAAAGGCTACCAGATCAGTAATTTCCTCAAAACTCTGCTCTTCATAATGAAGATTTTACCATGCTTTTTGTTGGCAAAGAGTCAAGCTAGTTTTCAAGCTGAATCGTCTGATCTGCATTGTAGAAGTGTGGCCACAAGAGTACACACAGCTCCGGGATCACACTCTTCCTGCGACCCTACGTATGCACTGCTTCTTTGGTTACCATCGAGGAAAAATAAGGAAAAGGTGGCAATATACACTGCCACAATTTCCTCTTAGTTTTGGTAAAACTCTGTGGCAAAAAGAGCAAGCTGTTAAGAAGCCCCCTGGGGGTTCTATCAGCTCCTCCCCCCCCCCGACTAAGTGATATAATCTTTCTATTACAAATATTTTTTTCAAAGTAAAATGGTTTTTTCCCCTCAGGCATCAATTTAGAACACCTAAATACAAATCATTTTTCTGATAAGAGTCAATTTCATTTATATATTGATTTAAAAAGTAATGAAGTATTTCTACCTACTGTATTGTTGTTAATAGATTAGAAAAGAAAACATTCCCACCACTAACTTCTCAACTGATTCAACAATTGCGGTGGGGGGGGGAGTCAACATAGCAATGAAATGCAGACATTCGAAAGAGCTCTACTGCCCTCTGGTGAGTCAATGCAAAACACATTTAGGTCAGTGAACATTCAAGAGAATGCTGCTATTGCTAAAATCATACTTCTTAGTAATGCCTTGCTGTGCTTGGAAGAATCCACAGCAGTAAGAGAGAAAAGGAGCACACCAAGCTTAGAGGAAAAAGGACAAAACTGTTCCTTCATACTTGAAATCATGTTTTTATGTACTCAAAAGAAGATGTTTCATGGAAAAAATATATATTTTACAAAAAGCTTTCATACCACAATTTTGTGTCAGTTCATTTTTGCAATATATTCACAAGGTTAGTACTTGCAAATAATGTGCTGACACGTTTTCTAAATAAGGATTCAAAAATAGCCCTCAAAGACAGGGCGGTGAAATGTAACAGGGCATGTTTACTTATTTAGGCTGGTCTTCTTCGCAACCATTGACAATTGCCACCAGCCATGCAAGCAGGAGAACTGGGTGCTTGCTCAACACACCACAAGGGACAGACTCAGCAAGACTGCGAGGGCAACAACTGAAGAGCCATGGGGCAATTTTCTTCAGATTATATCCTTAATTCGTACTTCAAACCATTGTTATCTGAGCTCAGAAGAGAACTGAAAATGTATTGAATTTTTCCCCCAACCCCACCCAAAAAATCAGCTTCCCTGCTCATTGTAGGAATATAATGGTGATGTTATGCTATGGTAACAGCATTATTAAGAACCCACCTGTAGCACAGGTGGCTGCATGGAAACGGTTCCATTGGATTGCTGCCATACTTCTGACTGTATTTTCCACGTTTACTGGTAGCTTTTAAATGACAACATAAATAAATCTCCCATGAAAATTTTCTGTTTACCTATCCAGAAGAAGTCAGGAGTAATGACACCATAACAATAATAACCATGCACCATCAAATGCATTGTCACTTACAATGACCCTTTCCAGGGATTTTTAGGTATAAAGTACAAAGGCAGAAGCCTCTGTGCTGCAAGGTCAGAAGACCTGCAGTCGTAAGATCGAATCCATGCAACGGAGTGAGCCCCTGTCGTTTTTCCCAGCTCCCGCCAACCTAGTGGTTCGAAAGCATGCAAAATGCGAGTAAATAGGTACCACCACAGTGGGAAGGTAACAGCATTCCGTGTCTAGTCACACTGGCCTCATGGCCACAGAAGATTGTCTTCAGACAAATGCTAGCTCTATCGGTTGGAAACAGAGATGAGCACCGCCCCCTAGAGTCAGACATGACTGGACAAATTGTCAAGCGGAACCTTTACCTTTACTCAAAGGTTATTCACTATTCCTGCCTCCTTGGGGCACCCTGGGACTGGGTGATTTCCTTAAGGCAGCACAGGCTGGCTCTTCTCCAAGGACAAGCAGGGAATCAAACTCCCAACCCCAGCACCAAGGGTGGAAATTCAGTTTTTATCATGATGTTCCAAAGGAAGCCAGAAGTACAGTGGTGCCCCACTTGACGATGATAATGCGTTCCAGCAAAATCGCTCTTAAGCAAAATAGTCGTCAAGCGAAAAAAAATCCCCATTGAAATGCATTGAAAACCAGTCAATGCGT
This sequence comes from Pogona vitticeps, assembly GCF_051106095.1. NCBI lineage: Eukaryota > Metazoa > Chordata > Lepidosauria > Squamata > Agamidae > Pogona > Pogona vitticeps. The sequence continues at coordinate 255,920,780 of NC_135784.1, forward strand.
TCCAATGGGGGAAATACCTCATCGTCCAGCGAAGATTGCCCATAGAGAACCGCCGATCAGCTGTTAAAAATCGCTGTAATACGAAGCATCTGTCCGGAAAGCAACCGTTTTGAGAAGGGAGGGAAGCCATTTTGCGGAATCAGAAAGCAGCCATTTTGAGAAGGGAGGGAAGCCATTTTGCAGAGCTGGAAAAAATAGGCTCCTAATCAACATAAAGCGGATTTCCCCCATTGGAACCATCATTTTGCGATCGCAATAGTGATCGCAAAAATGTCATCAAGCGATTTCAACGTCATGCGGGATAAGCATCTAGCGGGGCACCACTGTATTGATAAAGCAGTATAACACACAGACAGAAGTGTTCCTCATATATGATCCATGAAATCTGCCCAATTTGATATGAGAAAGTTATTCCAGCAGCAAATAACCTCAAGGCATATTTCAAAACTGCTTCTCACTTGAAAACTAGTTTGAAAATTCATGTTTGGGTTATACATTTATCGGGGTTTTTTTATATACTGTACTTCGACTTGGCTTCAAAAAATTAATGCAGACAAAAAGAAAGATTTTGTGATTTTTTTAAATGGCCAACATGGCTACCTTTGTTTTCTTGGCTGCAAACTGATGCAAGCTTGTTCACCACAGTTTAGTACTAATTGTTTTAAGAAATCAATGAGACAGAAGGCTACCTACCTTTGAATCTTCATTGTTCACACCAAGTTCTAAGACAGCTTGAGGGGATTTTTGTTTTGCTTGAGTAGACTGAGCCATCTGAAGATTAAGCTGCCATCCCACTGTCTCAAGCTACGAAATGCAAATGCATTATTAAAATGAGAATTATCAGAATTGCCAAGCAATACTTTTAGTCTTTAAAATTGCCATGGACATATGGTGTCAATGTATTCTATTATACAGAGATGCAACTGTATTCATCCTTCCATATCCTTACATCTGATTTGTTTTTACAGCAATCATGGCAAATAGCTGGTGTTACAGTAACTGAATTTATGAGGAAGAACTACAATTATGTACTAAGTATGATATTATAATTAACAGTCTGATATTGTGCTAAGCATGATACTATGTTCCCAGAGATTAACTATGGCCTCATCCAGACATCCCATTTGCTCCTGTTAAAGAAGTGATTCTACTTGATTCAAATTAGTTTAATGGATCTACACGACATTACAGTACTATAAACTCAAATCAATCCCTTCCACTCCCTTCTATTTCAGGATTATTTTTCCTTCACATGGAAATTGTCTTGTTTTTCAGGAGGGGGTTTGTTTTTTGCAGCCTGGTTCATTGCAGATGTGTCAGCACAGTCTGTTTTTTGTCCTGAACAAGCCTGCTTCCAAAGGGGCATACACAAGTCAAGGACAGAGGATGTCTTATTATTTGGAAATACAAGCTAGAAAAGTCTGGATTACATTCAAGGAAAAAGTAAAACAGGTATGGCTTGGAAGACTGATTCCAGATCTATGGGGGAAAGAGACTCTTCTTCCAAACTGCCTCAATCTGAGCCATGCATCTCATGTGAATGAACCCTAGGAGAACACCTCAAAAGAAACGTCTGTGATGAATAATTTACTACATGAAACATATTATCTGCTCTTACCCTACTGGATTCTAGAAACAAAAAAATCTACATATGCACTCTGTCTTTATAACCTTCTGATTTTTCCTTGTACTTTTTTGTGTACAGAACTAACAGCATGATATTCAAACAAAATTACAGACTTCACATTATATGGTTGTTTTTAAACCCAAGAATTCACAGTCCATTTTACAAGATTTTTTAGAGAAATGATCATCACAAAGCGGCTGCTGTTGTTAACAAGAAAAAGAACTGTGAAAAAGCTGAGAAATTGGAGAAATGTGGAACATGGAATCCATCTGGAAAATTCAGGCTACTCCGTTGGTTTCTAAGAACATTTGGCTCCGAACGTTAATGGCACTGTCTGCTCAACAACAACAAGGGGGCTACACTTGCAATTTATCTCTTACCACTGAGGCCTTCAAGGCCAAGTCAGCTTGTTTGCTAGTACTGTACTAACTGGAATATGATTTCAGCTGTGTGAAAGGAGAGGGACAGAAAGTGCTCTTGTCTTCGTGAACATCTGGGGGAACTCAAAGCCTGATCAGCACTGTCTGGAAGGGTCCAGAATGTAACATTCAATCAATAAAAAGAGTTCAGAAGTTACTTTAGTTGGCTTAGATTATCTCTTAGGAGATGCTATGCTCATTTGCTGTCTTGTCATGCCATACATGGAAGGATGCACTTTGTGTATGCTATGCTGACTCTACGTTGATGTCAGGTTGATAAGCTTACCTTTGTTATTTTCTAGTGTGTTCTCTTGACTGCTTCAGCTTTTGTCTCAAATAGTCTTTTCTGCTCCAAGTGCTTTTTGAAACTTTTCTGAACTTTTGCCTTTTTACTATGTTTAATGAAATATAAAATTATATCCAACCAATTGTCCAGATATTTTGACTCAGAGGGTTTGTGGTATTAAAACCAAGTCTTGCCCTGACCAGCTACTAGGAACTTTGGTTTCTTTTATTTCTTTTATTTCTTTTTTTCTTTTTGTGGGTTTGGTGGCAGTTCTATCTTGTAAGGTGGGTGTAGTGGCTCTGTGTGCTTAGCCTTGCAGGTTTTTTAACTCCCTGGAAGCATTGCCTAGTCTGGGTAGCCTGAATGTTGGGAAAGTTCCCTAGTCATCACCATGTTTGATTCTCCTGGGCCCATCTACTCCTGAATAAATGGGAGACTGTGGTTAAGTGGCTACAGTGGAACTTCCTGAACCCAGCAGTCCATCAGAAGAATATTCTACAATTTTTTTATAAAAACAAAATGAAAATGACCCTACATGCTACTTGCTGCTGTGTGCTGTTGAGGTGATTCTGACTTATGGTGACCACTGCAGAATTCCCAAAGTATGTGAGAAATTTAAGGAGTAGTTTTACCACTGTCGCCCTGAATGGTAAATTTTCATGTGGGATTTGAACCCAGCTCTCCTCAGTCCTAGTCCAACACTCTATCCACTACATTATGTTGCCTCTCCAGAGGAAATGGCAGCAGCTGCCAAGCATGGATGGTTAGTACTAGTATATCTTTATTTTTTAGCACTGGGAGTATTTAGAATTTATCTGATGTTGCAAAGTTTAGAAAGAAGTTGTTTGTTTTCTGGGTGAATGTGATCAAAAGAGAAACAGCAGGCAGAGAAGCATGAGTAGAAAATTCTGGATTCCCACTAGAATCTTAGCCATCATTTACACAGCTTTGATCATATGATGAAGAGGCATCAGTAGTACTAGCTGATCTTGCTCCCTTTACCATGCTACAGTCTGAATAGCTGCAACCTGTTTGGGAGCTAAATCCTTAGGAATAGCTGCATAATATGAAGGATAAGACATCTGAAAAAAGCAGTTAAGTCCTAACGCCCATATTGGTCCATGACTCTATTTTAATGCAATATCTGAAAGCCAAGTTATTTATAAATGTTTTGTTTCATATATCACATTTGTTTAGATGTGTGATTTCCACTGGGAAAAACCAAACAGGAACACCATATGGTGTGCCAATACAAATGCTATACATGAGAATGATATTTAAAGCTTGAAGAAGAAACATTTCTGATCTTTCAAAAGTTTGAGGGAGAAGTCATAAACATATTTGGAATGCTAGTTTTTCAGTGAAAATCTGCTGGATGCAGAGTAAGGCCTTTCATCACAATAATAAGAAAAAGCATCTCTTTTAGGACTATCCTGCTTAAAGAAGGAAAGAATACAGTGGTGCCTCGCTTGACGAGGCTAATCCGTTCCAGCGAAATTGCTGTAGAGCAAAATCCTCATCAAGCGAAATAAAAAAGCCCACTGAAACACATTGAAAACCGCTCAATGGGTTCCAATGGGCTAAATACCTCAGCGTCCAACGAAGATCCTCCATAAGGCAGCCATTTTCCAATGCCTGTGCAGCGAAAAATCCATCCTAAAGCACAGCAGGGAGCCATTTTACACAGCGGGTGGCCATTTTGAAACCGGACAATCAGCTGTTTTGATCCTCGTAATGCGAAGAATCGGTTCCCAAAGCAGGGAACCGATCGTCAGGAAGCGAATTTTGCCCATTAAAACATCATTTTGCGATCACAAAAACCCCACCATCAAGCGGATTCATCGTTTAACGAGGTAATCATTAAGTGAGACACCACTGTAGATATTTCCGGAAAAAAGTGCAGCCGCTAGCCAAGATTATTGGAGAGATCACAAAAACACTACATTTTAGTTAGTCATACATGGGACATCCAGTATACCATAACTGAATTGCATATATGCTACAACAGACTTCTGGGAGTTCACTCCTCTAAGCTCATGCTAGCACTGTTGACAGCATAATATAGGTCAGAGACAATTATACTCATCAGATCATCTATCCAATTAGCTCAACAATATCTGAATGAGTGGGATAATATGGAGGACCTGACACCACTAAGTGGAGAACAGAGTTTTGCCAGCTGACATCTCCCTCGGGGAATCTACCTGTGCAGATTCCTCTAGCACAGGAAGTCATTGCAGAATAAAGCCAGCACTCTGATCATGGAGTCAATTGGGAGGACAGGCTTTCCTTCTGTTGGCACAATTCCTCCTTCATCTTTTCTACATGAAGAAGCTTGGGAAGGAGTAAATCGAGCCATAGCCTTGTGATTGCAAATCAATCACTCTTCTTCATGCTAGAGGGGGCTTCAGGGGGGGCTCAGGGCTGCAGGCAGTCACAAGGCCTTCTGTCTTCGATGTGATGGTTCGGAGGACTAAGGTTTCCCACTGGTCTACTCTGACTGGCTGTGGCAGTCCACAATTATCCGGCGTCTATCTGAGTCCTGTCCAGAAATGGCAGGACTTTTAACCTGAGAGCCTACATGTATTACACATATTGTGCTAACTGCTTACAGCCCCTCACCATATCAATCAAGTAAAAAAAATGTAAAATGCTACAAAATCTGCTTCCATTTGAACCAAGCAGATGTTCCAGCCACACACATACACATACAATGAGCAAAACAACAACGACAAGAAAACACTGCTGTGAGGAATAAGCCTTTCAGACATACTCAGCACGCTGCTGCACTGGGAGATGAGTTGCATCGAGCTAAACCCCCTCCTATCATATCCAGCACATGCAATAATGTGGTGCAACTGCATCATGTAATATCGAGGTCTTGCTGTGTGAAATATATATAATTTCCCTCACAGCTATATTTTGCTGCACAATCATTTTGTCCTGTTTCTACTCTGAACAAAAATAAAAGCCAAACTTAAGCTTTAATTTTTTAGAAAATCAGAAACACTGAAGTAATCAAACCATCACACAAACTATGCTACAGTTCAACAAGGTTAACAAGAAAAGGAAAAAGCAGGCAACCTTTCCACAGATTGAACAGTCTTACTTTCCAATGTAATTCAAGTGGAGTTTCCCCTCACATTTCTAGGAGCACAGCTACGTATGCTTTCAGAATCTTTGATTAATGTACCATGTCCTGCCAGAGGCTTTGGAGTACATTACCTATTTATTTTATTGAAAGGAAGATTGAATATAACAGAGTCCACCCAATTCTGACTGCTTAGAGTACATGATATATGGCCACAATAAAATGAGACAAGGTATATAGGCACAAGAGGACTGCATTATTTGAGACATGATGAGAATTAAGAATCAAGTCTTAAGTTATCTTATACAGATCACTTTCTTAAGACAGTAAATAGTTGTCATCATATGGAATAGATAACCTATCACACCCAAGTTTTTAGGGTAATTTTAAACATGTATTATTTTAATTTTGATAATCTTAGAACAGCAGAGTTGAAAATTACCCTATGGATCATCGAGTCCAGGCCTTGTGAAGGAGACACAGTGGGGAACCAAATTCCCAACCTCTGGCTCCATAGCCACAGACCTAAACCACTGAGCTATCCAGCAGTTCATTCCTAATATGCTTAGTTATAAAATGGGAAATAATTTTCCATAATAACTACCTGAGAGTGGGAAGCACTGAAGTGGCCTCATTTTATTCCTGACAGCCTTAACTCTCCTTCTTTTAAGAATCCCTAAGTTTCCCCTATGTGCTTTATATAGTACTTACAAAGCAAGAACATACACACACTCAAGATTTCTCCAGCAGTCAAGTTATTCTAAGTATCCACTCCTGCATAAAAATGTCTAGTGAGTGCCTAGCCAGATCAGACCAACTGAAAGGTGCTATGTAGTCCAGCAGAAAATGGTCAGCAGCTTGCTTTCTGTGCAACTCTTCAGTAAAGAACAGCACTCTTCTCCAAGGGAATAACATAAATGCAGACACACCTAAATAAATAATGCCTGAAAAACCAGCATCCTAAAAATATCTCTGTGGGATGAAAAGTATTGTTTCCTTTAGAATGCCTAGTACAAGAGCATAAAGATAAGTGATTGAAGAAGCAACATAAATACCCCATTTACCTCCTTCAAAACTATTCCACACAACATTTTCTACTGCTGTAGTGGATGCAATATTTTGTTTCATTTAAGGAAGAATGGCCTGCCATCTCTGGCAAAAAGCTCCCCGAGTAGTGTTGCATGATGTCTTGATGCTGAGCTTTAAATCAGTACATCTCTCATTCAGATCTTACATGAAGTGAGTAAAAATATGTGTTAAAAAAAAAAATCGCCTTTTATAATTTGAATTGGATTTTAAACATTAAATTGGTTTTTGCTTAAAAGAAACCCTACCTGATGGATAATTTTATTTTAAAATGAGTTATAACTCGCGCATTTTACTACAGAATAAGAATTATAATACATAATCCTACATTGTGAAACTATTTATGAATATAATACATTTAAAAGTTTTTTAAAATCAGTCCAACACCTTTTATGGGGATTCACAGGCCCCTATGTAGATTAATTAGGTTACAGTAATTTATATATATATATATATATATATATATATATATATATATATATATATATATATATATATATATATATATATATATATATAAGCTTAACTATTAGTCAAAGAATAAACTATTAGTCAAAGAATAAAAATTACCGTAACCAAATTCATCTACATAGGGGCCTGTGAATCCCCTGACTCCTGGAACTTTTTTGTCACCCTGCTACCGATATAATGATAGAAATTCCTAAAAACCTTTCTATTGAAGTCTCCAGGACTGCTTTCACAAATTTCCTTCAGTGAAGCAGATTCCCTTAGAGCAGTGATGGCGAACCTTTTTGGGCCCGAGTGCCCAGACTGGAGGGGGACAAAACCCAGCAGGCTGCAGTCCGTGGCGGCAGAACCAGAAGTGGCAGTGGCAGAACTGGAAGTGGCAATGGAAGGGGGAATCCCAGGCATGGAGGTGCCTCGAGAGCCCATTCTGGATCCGCCAGCTGCTCCAGATCCTGGCCCGTTGCCTGTCGAAGCGCCAGCACCGCGGCTGCAGTCGCCTCCGCAGGTTTGGCTGCGGGGAGGAGTAGTGATCTTATGGCTTGTGTGCCTGCAAAAAGGACTCTGTGTGCCAGCTGTGGCACGCGTGTCATAGGTTCGCCATCACAGCCTTAGAGTGACGACCCTAGGTACCATCCCTCTGTAACACTGCATACACAAAGTCAATTACTTCTCTGAAACTGCACACTTTCAGACAGTGGAAGTTTCAACACAGGTGGCTATTGGAGGGGTAGGCAATCTGGGCAAGAAGACTATAGAGAAGATATATTGTAAAAAATATGTCCTATCTTTTTAGCAAGCAAGAGTACACTCTGATTAGAAAAAATATATTGCATTATTAAGTCAAATCTCTTTGTCATGATTTAAATCAAATCCATCTCATTTTGTGTGGGGTCACCTATGCTCTGTTCAGCAACAATACATTATTCATCTGGCTCATGGCCTGACCTGTCCTAATTCTGAAGCATACATTCCAACCTAGCTTTCATAAAGATCTTCAAACTAAGAAAATTTGTTGGGGGATATGGGCCAACAATACAAAGACTGCACTCTACATATCCAATCTTATTGCTTAAAATAGCAGCAACAAGGGAGAAGTGAGGAGATCAGACTGCAGCACATGGAGGTGGATTAACACGTACACATACACCACGATCTCAATGAAAACCTCCCCTCCTCCAGTTTCGATCTGTCCCAAGAGGGAAGCTGCTCTTGCTATCAATACTTATTTCATTTGTGGAAAATGGCACATTTTTATTTGTGCTCCAAATTACTGAAATTTAAGTAGTTTACTACTCTGAGCATGAAAGGTCCATGATCCCAAGATGGGTGTGTATGCATGCAGATGAGTAACAGGCCATTCTGTGCTTTGAAAGTGAAGTTAAAGTGATTTCTAACAGTGTTTAAAATATCTCCTACAATACAGTGGGGTCTTGATTTAAGAACGGCTCGAGTTAAGAACATTTTGACTTAAGAACCACTCTCATAGGAAAATATTGACTTGACTTACATACTTAGATTTGAGTTAAGAACTGAAAAAAAACCACGTGGGAGGCAGGGAAAGTGCAAAATTTGAACTTTCAGTTAACTGTTGGCCAGTGAAAAGGGTGCCTGTCTGCTTCCTCACTCCTCCCAGCGTTTAGAGAGTGGATTGGGAGACAGTCTTCGGACTGCCTGGTACTGTACTGCCTGGACTGTATTTTCCCTGCCTTCCCTGAACCTTTCTTGACCTAAGGAAAAAAGAAACAAAATATCCCCTCTAGTGGTCAAAGGCGGAATAGCAGCTTCCCATTAGTTTCTAAGGATGGAAAAGAGCAGATACGGATCAAATGGTTTTCAATACATTCCTATGGGAAATGCAGATTTGACCTGAGAACTTTTTGACTTGAGAACCGCCTTCCAATACGGATTAAGTTCTCAAGTCAAGACCCCACTGTACTAACATAGGTGACAAAAACCAACATCATTTCAGTATTGAAAAGCCAGCTAAAAAGAAGATCTGCATCATTAAACATTAGAATAGGATAATTTTTTTCCAGACAATTGCTGTTAGCTCCTGAAAGAGTACATTGCCAGAAACAATAAAGGAAGCTGCAAAACATCTGCTCACCAACAAACTTTTCTCATTCTCAGTAAAAGTACTTCTCTGAAAAGCAGATCAGTCTTCCATGGGACTCTTGTTACTTAGAAATTCTGTATATTCTAAAATACCTACAACTATTCTAATTCCAGTTCAAAATAAACACAGTGCTTTATGTCTCTATTTTGACACCATGTTAATGGACTGGTATTTTCAAAAGCCCCCTTCATGGACTGCTACCTTGTTGTGGTGAAGGGGCTTGAGTAATTCAGAGAAGCTATGGCTATGCCGTGCAGGGACACCCAAGACGGTCAGGTCATAGTAGAGAGTTTTGACTAAACACGATCCACCTGAAGCAGGCAGCAGCAAGCCACTCCAGTATCTTTGCCAAAAAAAAACCCATGAACAGAAACAAAAGGCTAAAAGATATGACGCTGGAAGATGGGCCCCTCAGGTCGAAATGCGTCCAACATGATACTGAGGAAGAGCGGAGGACAAGGACAAGTAGCTCCAGAGCTAATGAAGTGGTTGGGCCAAAGCCGAAAGGACGCTCAGCTGTGGACATGCCTGGAAGTGAAAGGAAAGTCCAATGCTGCAAAGAAAAATACTGCATAGGAACCTGGAATATAAGATCTATGAACCTTGGTAAGCTGGATGTGGTCAAACAGGAGATGGCAAGAATAAACATTGACATACTGGGAGTCAGTGAATGCTAAACTAGGGAGTCAAGAGATAAAAGGAACAACAGGTAAGATTGGCCTTGGAGTTCAGAATGAAGCAGGGCAAAGGCTAATAGAGTTTTGTCAAGAGAACAAGCTGATCATCGCAAACACACTTCCAACAACACAAGAGGTGACTTTACACAAGGACATCACCAGATGGGCAATACCAAAATCAGATTGATTATATTCTCTGCAGCCAAAGATGGAGAAACTCTGTACAGTCAGCAAAAACAGGACCTGGAGCTGATTGTGGCTCTGACCATCAGCTTCTTATAGCAAAATTCAAGCTTAAACTGAAGAGAATAGGAAAAACCACTGGGCTAGTCAGGTATAATCTAAACCAAATCCCTTATGAATACACAGTGGAAGTGAAGAACAGATTTAAGGAACCAGATTTGGTGGACAGAGTGCCTGAAGAACTATGGATAGAGGCTCGTAACATTGTACAGGAGGTAGCAACAAAAGCCATCCCAAAGAAAAGGAAATGCAAGAAAGCAAAGTGGCTGTCCAACGAGGCCTTACAAATAGCAGAGAAGAGAAGGGAAATAAAATGCAAGGGAGATAGGGAAAGTTACAGAAAATTGAATGTGGACTTCCAAAGTATAACAAGGAGACAAGAGGGCCGTCTTAAATGAACAATGCAAAGATATAGAGGAAAACAATAGAAAGGGAAAAACCAGAGATCTGTTCAAGAAAATTGGAGCTATTAAATGAACATTTTGTGCAAAGATGGACATGATAAAGGATAAAAATGTTAGGGACCTAACAGAAGCAGAAGACATAAAGAAGAGGTGGCAAGAATAGACAGAGGAAACATAAAACTCAGCAGTGGCCAGTGGATTGGAAAAGATCAGTCTACAGTATTATTATTTATTTAATTTATTATTATTTATTTAATTTATATGTCGCCCACACTACCCAAAGGTCTCTGGGCGGCTTACATCCCAATCCCAAAGAAGGGCAGTGCCAAAAATGCTCCAACTACCATACAATTGCACTCATTTCACACGCTAGCAAGGTTATGCTCAAAATCCTACAAGCAATGACAAATAACATCTTAGAAAGCAGAGTCATCACCTTGCCAACAAAGGTCCACATAGTTATAGCTATGGTTTCTCCAGTAGCAATGTATGGAAGTGAGAGCTGGACCATAAAGAAGGTTGACTGCTGAAGAATTGATGCTTTTGAATTGTGCTGCTGGAGGAGACTCTTGAGAGTCCCCTGGACTGCAAGGAGAACAAACCTATCCGTTCTGAAGGAATTCAACCCTGAGTGCTCACTGGAAGGACAGATACTGAATTTGAGGCTCCAGTACTTTGGCCATCTCATGAGAATAGAAGACTCCCTGGGAAAGAACCTGGTGTTGGGAAAGTGTGAAGGCAAGAGGAGAAGGGGACGACAGAGGATGAGATGGTTGGACAGTGTCATCGAAGTTACCATCATGAATTTGACTAAACTCCGTGAGGCAGTGGAAGATAGGAGGGCCTGGTGTGCTCTGGTCCATGGGGTCACAAAGAGTCAGACACGACTTAACGACTAAACAACAAAAAACCTGTCTTTACCTCCTCTCATGTCTTCTTCATCCGCTTTTTAATTTTTTTGCCAGCAGAAGTGAACCAGCAAAGCACTTCTAACAGCAAACTGCCCTATCAGCAGATCTTTGAGATCTGCTGGCAGAAGGGCATTTCTGTGAACAGAAAGGTCTTGTGCCTAATCTTACCCCTAACCATTATAGCCTAGTTCCTTTCAGTTAGCATGGCAATGTTCTTCAAACACATGGATCAGAAGCAAACTTTCTGCTTATGTTGAAAAGAAAGGAAAAAAAAGCCATTTTCAGCAACAAATAAAACACTCACCTTCAGAACAAAGGCTTGCTGATACTGCAGTATTATAACTACCAAACTCAAAAGAAAAATGAAAAGAAAGAAACTAGAAGTTAAGTCACGGTAATAAATCTCATATTGATCTCCCTCATAATGAACTATCGGTTCCAATCCCTTGTGATGCCGCTGATTTCAGCATGACAGAAAATAAAATGCAGTGTCTTTTTTTTTTTCTTCATTAGATCATGACACATATCTAAAGCTAGTTCTACTACTTCTAGCCTTAGCAGTGCCTCTGATGAAGCTGTTACTATTGTCATTCTGGCCCTGAATTTCTCCCAGTCAATTTCAGGGCAACTGCTAATAAATCATTTCCCAAAAAATATTACAGGCAGGCAGAAACTTTAATCTATGCTAATTACTAATGAAGCAGCCATCTAAAGCCATTAACTACTCGTGCCCTCACAAAACACATACATATAAATAAAATGTATCCAAACAGTGAGACTCTGCATCTTCCCGGATACCATACAAGGAAAAATCTACATATCCATTAAAACAAGAAAGCAAAGAAAGATCAAACAAGAAAGCAATGGCCATATGTGGAACTCTGCATTCTACATCTTGGAACCTTCCTTTTCATGCAACTTTCCATCCTCAGCCATATGTCAAGACAGACTATGTCTTTGAGTAAAAACTAACACATTTGGCTCATTTTTAGAAAAGGTATTTCCTCAAGCAGATGTCTCTTTTGCATAGCATATGATTTTGTGCACTGACACATCTTACTGTTAACATTCTTTGTTTTGCAATTATCCACTGGAAAATATACATGGGCTGAATTTTCTATTCTGAGTGCTGAGGCACCTATCTGACACAATGGCATGTTATAGGTGGGAAAACAGGTCAGATGTATGGAATAGGCATCCCCCTCAACATATAGTCTGATTCTATGATGAGGAACTTTAAGCCTCTTTCCCACAATCTCTGCCACACATTCTTCCCTCCTACCAATCACTAAATTATCATCATGTGGGTCACTATCCATGACATTCAGACAGGCATTACATACCCTTCTAGCCACACCACCTTCCAAATTCCTCCTGGCTCATACAACATCTTAATAACTAACTCAGGAGCTCATAAACCAAAGACTACCTCTTAATTTTAGAATTACATTACATTGGAACCAACCACAAGTTACTAAAACTATGACCTGCGTACTGTTTTAAGTAAAGAACCTATGTCTGTCCCAGTATCCTTCAGCATTAACTAAAACTACCCATAAGAAACTGAAAAATTCTGTTTCTTACATGGACAGCTCATTGCTATATCTGAACAATTTAATGCTGCACCTCTTTACAATGCCTCAGTATGCAATTCAGCAGATAAGGTGGCAGGGGCAAAGCAAAGTGAGTTTCGCCAGTTGTAAAACTAAGTAATTTAAATATTATCCCATGAATCATTCCGCACACTTCTTTATCCTATACCCATTTGCTCAAAAGGAGGCCCCAGCCCAACAGCTTTTCGGACTACAAAGCACAATTCCCACTCCGTGTAATATCTTGGCAGGCTTTAAACATGCTTATCATTGACCACAAACTGATAAGAGTGCAAGACACATGCAGACAATAGGCAGAACTCCATTTGTTTGGTTCGGTCTCCCCCAGTTTTGCAAGACAACCATGGGAATGTAGCATAATGTTTCTAACTCATTAATTCATGCACACATGGACTCACATATTCTTTTCAAACTATAAAATACAGTTCTTCACTATGCAAATAAACTTCATTATTGGTGTCTGTTTCGGTTATTTGCCATCAATTATGAACATATTGTCTCTTCCTTTTTAGTGAAAAAGTACTTTGTGCAGCACTGATAATTCATTGCATAGGTTCAGTGATAATCACCTTTTGAGGTGAGAAAATTCTTTGTCTGAACTTTTCCACTGTTTCTGGACCTGCAGCTGCCCATACAGTGGCAAACACCTCTGCTTTATCAGGATCCATGCCGGAATTCTCCAACTGCTGCTTCAGAATAGTTGGTTTTAAATTGTGATATACAGCCTATAAGAAGAGAAACACATAATGAGCACACTTCCTTAAACTAACTCTGCATTTAAACAAGCATACGACCAAGAAATGCTGCATGAAGCTGAAGTAATTATATTTCCAGCACATACACAAAGTGGTAGGCACAGCATTTACAAATTGTAATAAAAGCACTCACTCACATGAAAAAAACTAAAGGTTTGCAGCATCAAAATATTGTGGCCAGAGTACAATAACCCTGCAGAGGGGGACCTCTCTTGACATTATTCAGGATCCGTGAAATGGATAATAATGAACTGCTCACTAGTGGCACTACAATCTGATTGTTGTCAAGCAAGGAGAGACGATAGTCCCAGGATGTAAAATGGGTATCATTTTATTATTTAAAGACGTCAGCCCAATGCGTGTCAGCTAATGTATATTTAGCCTTCTTCAGGGGCTATAATATGTAAAATAACACAAAAAAAGCATATATGTGAGTTTCCTATTTGTATGGGACAACATTTGACATTCTACAAAATTAGAACATTTTGTGCAAGCATTAATACAATAATAGGTATTAAGAGTAATTTACAGGAGGAATAAAGTCATGTAGTAAGTAAGCATAAGATGTGAAGGTACATACCATTGATATTGCACTGATATTGAATCTGTCTCTGAGGTTTTTTTAGGGGCAGTTTCCCACTCCTTTTTGGATAAATGGAGCCCTGGCGGCAGAACAGTACTACAATCTGATTACCAGGAATTTTTTTTGGGGACAGGAAAGATGCAACCCTTCAAGTGACTTAACACTTGAGTAGGCATGTTTAGAATTCAGGGTTGGTATCCTGCTTTGGAATTTCAGCATGCATAACCAGTATTACGCAAGTGATTGCCCTATGAGGTGAGATGTCCATTGTATAACTTGTTGTATAATCAGTCCTGCAGAGACTTTGTCCAACAGAGTAACATTTGTACTATTTCTGCAGCATTTGTTTTGCATACAGAGATCCCAGCCAGGATACTGGCCAAGTATTAACATTAATTGTAACATAATTTACTTGGCTAAGAGAAACAGAGCTGCCTTGGTAGCTCAGTGGTTTAGATATCTGGTTGCAGAGCCAGAGGTTGGGAGTTTGATTCTCCACTCTGCCTCCTGCAAGCAGAGCCAGCCTGTGTGACCTTGGGCAAGCTGCACAGTCCTGGGATACGCCCCCCCCACCCCGAAGAAGGGAATGATAAACCATTTCTGAGTATTCTCTATCTGGAAAACCCTGAAAAGGGTTGCCATAAAGCACAATTGACTTGAAAGCATATGGTTATTAAGAAACGAAACAGAATCCAGCTCTCTTTGATGTTAAAATACAAGGATCTGTGATTCAACCCCATGGATGTGATGATCGACTGTGGCACATCAATCAAACGGCACACATAACTGCATTGACTCTTGCCAGAATCAGGATGTGTATAGGTGGACATACAGACAGCGCCCTAGATCATCCTGATATACAGCATACTGTAGTATTATTTACTCATCTGATTTATATCCCATGGTTGCTCCAGAACATAGATTTAATTGGAAGTAATTTCCACTGTGATAAATGGAGCTTGGCCTTTAATCACTGTGTTCAGGGTTTCAACCCCAGTCTCTTTAAATATTACAACATCTACATTACAGCAATTCTCCTAGACCAGTGGTCCCCAACCTTGGGCCTCCAGATGTTCTTGGACCTCAACTCCCAGAAATCCTGGCCAGCAGAGGTAGTGGTGAAGGCTTCTGGGAGTTGTAGTCCAAGAACATCTGGAGGCCCAAGGTTGGGGACCACTGTCCTAGACCATAAGGGCTCTCAACAGATCTTTAATGTACAACTGGAATCCTTGTAGTTGTTAACTACAAACATACTGCTAATTTTCCTTAGGTAGAAAAAAAGAACCACCAAGCTCCCCAAACACATCAGATTTCCCCTGATCTTAAGGTACAAAGGTGTACTGATTTCTTGAAATTATGACACTATACAAGAAGATACCTGTTCTAGAATGAATGTTATGGTTTCAAGGATAAGATGCAGATCTTGCTTTTCCACTGAGAATGCAGTTTTAAGCTTTTCTTCTTCCTCTTCTGTGAAAGTACTCTCAGTCTGAAGAAAAAAACACTCAAACTGACTGAAAAAAATCTGACATTATTATATTGCTTGCTCTTTCTTGTTCCCAATAAATGGTGCCCAAGGCAGCTAAGAACAATAAAAAACAAACATACAATGAACAATTAACATATGTCAAACTGCTTCAAATAAAAAATATTAAACAGGAAACTGCCACAGTAAAAAGTTATGACTGTATACAAACATAATTACAAAATGATCTTATCTTCAATTTATTTATATTTATCTAGTTTCTTTGTTTTGTTTCAATGGACCAACCACATCATATGTGAATCAGCTTCTTAACTGGGAACTGTTACTTGCAAGAGTTTGACAAAAACTCTCATATCAACCCTCTTATCAAATTCTGATGAATAAACAGAACTAAGAAGAAAGTTAAGAGAAGAAAATGCGATATTAAGAGAAAAAAATGTGATTTGTGCTAGATATACTCTTCCAAAATGAGGACAGCCTAAAGTTTCACCTATTCATTTTATATAGCGTACTTCTACACTGCCTTTTTGAAAGAGCATGTAGGAAGTAGGAAACAATTAAAACAAATCAAAGTCAGAAATAAAAAATAAAACAGAAAAGGTAAACCAGCAATTTTTTAAAAAAGGAAAAACATCTAGATAACCAGCAAAGCCCAAATAGGAAAATATATGCATTATAAACACTCCAAAACCAAGCAAGGAGGGAAACTATGCACTTCCAAATCTGGGGACAAGATTACTTTAAGCCTCAAAACAAGCAACTTACAAGCAACACTTCTAGTCAACAGTTTTCACTTTCTGAAACAGGTAAACAAAAAAAAAGCCTAGTTAGATAACTACCTATAAACTGACATGGGGCTAAAACAGTCAGTCTCTTCTACCTATTACTCAGTAAGCATTCCATCAGGCTATGCTGGGGGTGGGGGGAGAGAGAACAAAATATGGGAGTCACAAAAAGCTCACTCCACAAAGATCTCCCCCAATTCTCAATTTACAGACATTCCATCAGGATACAGCAGACTGACAACAGGGAAGATGATCATCTCATCTGAAAGATAAGCTGCTTTTGATCTCTCCTCTCTTGAGCTGTTCACCTAGCTGATTACAGTAAGAAAACTGGTAATTTTGGCTGCACAGCATGCAAGTGTTATGCTCCCTGTGTTAAGAGACTTGTGGCTCCTTAAAGACTTCTGCATGTATTAACTCTTCTGACCTATAGGTGTCTTCATTGAAAGAAGGGGGGCAGAATGCTGTCCACCTTTTGTTTAGAGAGATGTGTCATAAATTCCAAAACACTAGCTGAAGATAGGACTGAAACCATACCTTTCCTCCATGAGGGTCTTGAAGACTACAGCTGTCTCCATCTAAGAAGCTACACCTGGGCCCCAACAGCAACAAGGACACTTTGGGGACTTTAATATAAACATGTAATTTTGGAGTGACCCACGAAAACTTGGTGCACAGCCTGAGGAAGATGAATTCTCACTGAAACCTCACTTTATTTTTTGTTTTATTTTCTTAATGGTCCAATAAAAGTATCCTCTGTTCCTGCATTTGTATTATTTTGAGGATCATATGGCCTTGTCCTGATTTTTTCTGAGTTATCTGAAGTTACAGATATATAAGCAATACATATGATTGAAGGTGGAATTGTAGAAAATATGGTAAAAAGGAAGGTAAATGCAGAAAGTACTGACAATAACAATTACATTATTAACACAGTGCATTCACAGAACTGTTGCATGTAACAAATATCCTAGTGCAGGTGTGTAGTTGTCAATATACTTTCTAAATCTACGTTCACTGACCTCAGCATTTGTAATCCCAAGCCATCCACCTATATTCCATATTTACTAATTCAGGGTAGTACTTCATGTCTTTGATGAACAGTTATAGACCGTGAAAGTTCATGTTATAGTAAATGTGCAAATCTTCAAGGCACCACAGGGTTTGTTGTTTTCGTAATAACAGACTAACATGGTTACCTCTTTAAAATCTGTACAATACTAACAGCCAGTGTTTTCAGTTTGTGAAATGGATCCGTTCTACACGACATAACGTAGTACGGAAATTCCACAAACGCCAATTGTGCTACGAAAAGGGTGGTGCTATAGGCGCAATGGGCCCTGGGAAAACCCTTTCGTAGTGCAAAAAAGGAAAAGAAAAACATAAACCGGGACTTTATTTCTTAAGGATTTCGGTTTCTAAACTGAAAATTACATAAACGGAAGTGTTCGCAAATCGAGGTGCTACTGCATTCCCATTTTCTTCTTCTCTTCCATGTCACATATTTTTAGAATGCAAGCCTGAGGAAAGGGACTGTTTATTTTGTTGCGCTGTAAACCATTTATTTTCTTATATCTTTAAAACAGATAGATTCAGAAAGTGAATGGCTACAAAGATTACCAGTACCACTTTGAGTTGGAACCGGAAAAAAGCTAACTGATGGAGGTCAGCAACTTCAAAGGGACCAGAGGGTTTTTTCCACCACCGCTGGGCACACTGGAGGCTGCAACAACTTCTTTCGGTGATGCAATTCCTTAAGAAATCTGATTTATGGCAGCGGTCCCCAACATTTTTGGGGCATGGACCGGCTGGGGGGAGCGAGCTCCATGTGCAGGGAGGGTGGGGGCACCCCCATGCTCACGGTGGGTGTGTCGCACGCATGCGGCAAGCGTAACACACCCTCCATGCTTGCATAACACGACCGCCACGAGCATGTGACACAACCACCAGGAGCGCAACATGCCTCCACACAAGCCAACATGCCCACTGTGCGTGCAACACACACACAGAGAGATGTGACACGACCCCTCACAGGCACAACACGGCCCCCATGTGAGCGTGCGGGGGTGGAGCAGAGATCTGTATCCGCAGCCCAATTATGGCAAGCCCACAGACCAGCACTGGGCTGCGGACCAGGGGTGGATGACCCAATTTAAGGGCTACTTTGTTTTAGAGAACAAACATGCTGCATGGAAGCTCCCAGAGATACAATTCTGTTTTCTGCGGCACTTCAGTTAACAGAAGCTTCCTTCATCCCCAACCAAAGGTCATCACTCTAGATATTTCAAATAAAAAATCTGCATGGCCACAATTTTCTCAACTGTGTTGCATATGTACAATATGCAAAATTGGAAGGACTAATCTTATCTTAAATTTTATGGAAGACTTGCCTGTATTATGAGTCTCACATCATAACTCTCCTGGAAGCACCATATAGATAATCTAGACAATGTAAACAGTGTCACTACCACACAAATAGAGTAGAAATAAACAAATGGCCACATAAGGACAGGACAAAAGGTGGATGCCATAAGATAATGGCCACTGGTCCCATCACCTCCTGGCAAATAGAAGAGGAAGATATGGAGGCAGTGACAGATTTTACTTTCTTGGGCTCCATAATCACTGCAGATGGAGACAGCAGCCACGAAATTAAAAGACGCCTGCTTCTGGGGAGGAAAGCAATGACAAACCTTGACAGCATCTTAAAAAGCAGAGACATCACCTTGCCAACAAAAGTCCGAATAGTCAAAGCTATGGTTTTCCCTGTCGCGATGTATGGGTGTGAGAGCTGGACCATAAAGAAAGCAGACCGCCGAAGAATTGATGCCTTTGAATTGTGGTGCTGGAGGAGGCTCTTGAGAGTCCCCTGGACTGCAAGGAGAACAAACCTATCAATTCTAAAGGAAATCAACCCTGAGTGCTCACTGGAAGGACAGATCCTGAAGCAGAGGCTCCAGTACTTTGGCCATCTCATGAGAAGAGAAGACTCCTTAGAAAAGACTTTGATGTTAGGAAAGTGTGATGGCAAGAGGAGAAGGGGACGACCGAGGACGAGATGGCTGGACAGTGTCTGTGAAGCAACCAACATGAAATTGACAGAACTCCAGGAGGCAGTGGAAGACAGGAGGGCCTGGCGTGCTCTGGTCCATGGGGTCACGAAGAGTCGGACACGACTAAATGACTAAACGAACGAACGATAACTGAAATAATGGAAGCCTACTTCTCACAGATGATCTGCTGTGAAATGGAAGATAGTTTTTAAAACACTGACTTCTTCAAAACATATTTAGCATTTTTCATAGAAGTGAGAACTTCAGTCACACTTCCAATAAAATGTACTTAAAACTTTTCTGTTTTTTCCCCCTTGAATTGGACAGAAAACCAAGACAAGCATGTCAAGTTTATACTCAATCACACAGCAAGAGGCTAATCACCAGCTTTTCAAAATTTGTACTCAAAGACTGAGTTCCAGTTTCTCAATACAAACCTTGAGATGAAGCTTCTGAAGGATGCGGGAGAGTAGACGAGAGAACCTGCCTGTGTCTATAGTGTTGATGAGCGACACTGCCTTCCGAATACTGGCAAGGGGGAGAAGAAATGAAAATAAATAAATGCAGGGTACACCAAGCAATTGTTTTATCCTACCTCTGAACTCCAGTAATAAGTTGCAACTAAAGTTGGCCCACTGCTATTGACATACATGTGAGCTAACTGAATGCCCAGATTCAATAGGCCTACTCTAGTTGCAATTTACGACTTGATTTCAACCACTATCAAGGAAAACTGACTACTGTATATAAACTAGGGTATATAAACCACCTGCAATTAATAGGGTCGCTGCTTTGGTAAACAAAGGTTCTTCGGACTTTAACGTCAAGGCAACACATAGCAAGCTCTCTTTTCTTTACGACTGTATAGTCCACACTGAGAAAACATTCAGCTACTAAAGCTTTTAACTGCAGTTTTGGGAATATTCTCTACACGTAACGAAACCCTGCGTGGGTCGACATGCGTAAAAATTCTTTTCACATGGCCGCGTTCAATACTAACGCAGCTAAAGGAATATCAGCTGCTTCACGGGCAGCAGTTCCTCCACAAGAATGGAGAAACACCCGGAGGATCGGGAATCCCTACCTCCCCGTATCTGGAATAACGATGGGCGCCGCCATCTTGGCAACTCTCAGCCACGGCGTCTTCCTCCTATAAGGCCAATAAGGGGGCCAAGAAAGCGAGGAGACCGAGGAGCCAATCCCAGCTCCTGTACTCTGACGGACTCCGCCTATCGCCTTCTAGTCCCGCCCCGAGGTCGTCGTTTAAACTAGCGAGGAAGCTTCAGCGAAGCCCCGAAGGGCGGCTGAGCTTGCTTTGGCCGGGAGGGGGTGAAGAGGAGCCATTAATGGGGATTGCGCCCGGACGATTGCGGCGGGAAAGCGGCCGCTGAAGAGACGGGCGGCATGTCGCTGCGCCACAGAAGCGCTGCTGGTGACAGACAGGCGTGCTTAATCTGGATCCGTTACTGCTTAATGATCTCCTTTTATCGACGGTGTATTCCTCTCACAGACCTATGCGTATGAGAGTTGAATGCACATCTCAAAAACACGAATGGATAGTAGTATCTTTATTACATGACAAACATCTCAAAAACGGACTGACGTTCAAGAGTCTTCATCAGGTTGGACTTTGCAGAGGGATGTGGAGGAAACGAAAACTACCCCGAAATCAGTCTGGCCAAGCCAAGTTCTCATGTTCAAAGCAACTTCCAAAGTGGAGTTCGCAACCTTTTAGAAGCTCGAGGTGTGAGATTTCTTTCTGTCTTTTTTCACTTCCATAGAGAAAAGGGCCGGCAGTCACTCAGGTGCCTCCCCAGCCGGCCCCTGCTGTCTTGTGAAGCATATCCTTTCTATTGGGTTGGTAACAAGAGGGGCCAGAAACATGGCAATCCCCACCTCGGAGAACCTGAAGATTTAGGTCACACACTAAAGAAGAAGAACACAGTCTGTGAAAGCTTTACCTAGCAGCATAGTGCTTGTAGTCCTTAATTCAGTTTATTCACTTGAGTGATGGCAGATCTCCTTGCTCTGCTTATAAACTGTGCCCTAGATAGACATGTGCTCTGCAGTGCTCAGTGGGATGAATCCAGTGGGCTTTGAAAAGTACTGTGCAGTACCTTGTTTTTTTTATATTTTATGGGTCTGATAAAAGTATCACTCAACCATGTTTGTGGGTTGTGTTCAATTCTTTTTTCTTTTTCATTCCACATTTGGGACTGTGGGAGCCACAGAAGTGTAGGAGTTGCACTCCTCTTCACACTTAACTTGGGACTAAGCTCCATTGCAGTGACTTCTAAATAAGCATGCAGATGCCTGCCTAGCCTGCTTAGAAGTCCATCAGAACTCAAACGTGAGCCTGCTTTGAGATCTTAGTGGTCTTACTAAAGGTGTCATTCCACCCCCTTACTTCTGTGAGGATGTACAACCAATGAAATTGGATTAAGCAGAAACTGAACTGCATTAAGTGATCCTTAATAAACAGCACTTCTGTACCACATCAACATTACTTCTTACCTTTCTGTTCATTTGCTGTTTTCCTCAGAGATCAACAGGTAAATCTCAACAGCCCTAGCACAACCAGATTCATGGCAACCAGATTTCAGGAGAGGCCTGCCAACAAGAGATAGGCACATTTGTGTTTTTGAACCACAACTCTCAGCATTCCCCAGGCAGCAGAGCTATTATCGACATAACTATCATTGAAGTCTACACTCTTAACTGCAGCTACTGAGAGAGGAAAAATTGAAAGCTTTTATGTAAGTGTCCAAGATGTGCTGCTAATCACAGGTGACTCAGATGGAAAAATAAGAAATAAAGCAGAATCAAATATCACTAGAAAATTTGGCCTAAGAATCAGAAATGAAGCTGGAGACTGACTCAAAATTTTGTGAAGCCAACAATTGTTTTATAACGAGCATGTGCTTCAGGCAACTGAACATATCATTACACATGCAGAGGTCACCAGACGGCCAATGTAGAAATCAAATAGACTATACTGTATAACTGGAAGCAAAAGATGGAGACACTGTATTCTCTCTGAAAATGACCAGGAGTAGACTCTGGTGCAAGTCATGACCTATTAATATAAAAAAATATATAAAACTGAAGAGCACAAATCATCACACAAAAATATAATTTAAATAACTAAAGAAAGAAAGACCATATAAAGAATACATATATATTAGTAGTCCATGAATCAGAAGAACTGTGGATTGAAAGCCAAGATGTTATCTGGGAAGAATGAAAAAAAATCTTTTATTTGAACTTTGATTGATGACAACAAATGTTAACATATGAGAATCACATTTTAAAAAATTTAGAAATAGAGTCAGAATTTGAAATGCCAGCTTTCCAGCAACATGCATATAGGGACAAAGAGTTATTTGCAAAGTAGAGGAAACAAAAAATAGAAACGAGATATTTTCCATTAGATCTAAGAAATCAAATCGATTTTTAAAACAAAATTAAGGATTCTGAAAGGTCAACAAGAGATTGCATTATCTGATCAGGATAAAATAAAGAGAAGATGTAAAAACTATAATGGAGAACTATAAAGAAGAGATGCAGGGATAATTGTTTCCTTCAGAGAATAATCCTTCGATGAAGAAGCTACCATTTCAGAAAGTCAATTAAAATATGCTCTGAAAGTAATTGTCCAGAAGGGAGCAAAGAGCAATTAATGTGATTGTGCCATGGCTATTGCAGTGGGAAAGAAACCAGGAGTAGATGGAATATCAATACAGTTGTTTCAAGTTGAATCTATCAGAAGCCTAAATTAAGAGTATGCCAGCAAATATGGAAAACAAAACAATTGCTCACAGACTGGAAATATTTAATATACATGCCATTTCAAAGAAAGGTGATGCCAGAGAGTGCAGTAACTACTGCATTAGTACTTTCAGTAGTTGCATCACTGCATTAGTTTCCCATGCAAAGTGATGGTCAAGATTTTACAACAAAGACTTATAGCATATATGGAGAAGAGATACCAGATATTCAAGCTAGCTTCAGAAAAGAAAGGCATTAGAGATCAAATTGCAAATGTAGGCATCCTTCAGTCTCGAGAGACTATGGTAACGTGCTCTGAATAGAGGTCCTGGAACAGTGTCTAATCTGGCTGAGAAGGCCAATTTGAGAGTGACAGTCCCTTCTGCACTGAGGACAAATACAATCTGTCCTCTGTCCAGCTCTCTGATTTTGCTGGGTTTGGAACTGCCTCTTTGCCTCGGCCTGCTGCACAAGTGCCTCTTCAAATTGGGGAGGCCATGCTGTACTGCCTGCCTCCAGGCTGAACACTCAGATGTCAAGGTTTCCCATCTGTTGAGGTCCATTCCTAAGGCCTTCAGATCCCGCTTGCAGATAGGCCTCTGGGGCGCTTTCCCTGCACTAATTCTCCATACAGGAGATCTTTCGGAATCCAACCATCAGCCATTCTCACAACATGCCCAAGCCAACGTAGATGTCGCTGTTTCAGTAATGTATACATGCAAAAAATCCAGCTCATTCTAGGACTACTCTATTTGGAACTTTGTCCTGCCAGGTGATACCAAAAATGCATCAGAGACAACACATATGGAACATTTTCAGCTTCCTCTCCTGCCGTGCACAAAGGGTCCAGGACTAACTGCAGTACAGGAGTGTACTCAGGACACAAGCTCTATAGACCTGGATATTGGCATATGCTGTCAGATTCTTATGAAGCCATACTCTCTTTGTGAGTCTAGAGAACATGTTAGTTGCTTTGCCAATGTGTTTATCCAGCTCTACATCTAGAGAAAGAGTGTCAGAGATTGTTGAGCCAAGGTACACGAAATCATCAACAAGCTCCAATTCTTGTGTAGAGGTACACGCCCTGGCCCATGACTCGTATTTTCTTCAGGCTGATTGTTAATCCAAAATCTTGGCAGGCCTTACTAAAACAATTCATAAGTTGTTGGTGCTCTTCAGCAGAGTGGACAACAACAGCTGCATCATCAGGGAAGAGGAAGTCCCGCGTGCACTTCAGCTGGACTTTGGTTTTTGCTCTCAATCTAGAGAGACTAAAGAGCTTTCCATCTGATTTAGTCTGGAGATAGACACCTTCTGTTGCAGTTCCAAAGGTGTGCTTCAGCATGACTGCAAAAAAGATCCCAAACAGAGTCGGCGTGAGGACAGCCCCATTTCACTCTGCTTCGGATGTCAAAGAGATCTGATGTTGAGCCATCAAAACTACAGTGCCCTTCATTTCCTCATGAAAGAACCTGATGATGTTAAGGAGTCGAGGTGGACATCCAATCTTGGGAAGTATTTTTAAAAGGCCATCCCTGCTAACCATATCAAAGGCATTTGTAAGGCCTCTGGCAAGGCACCTGAGAAGGATAACATCCCTGTTGAAGTACTATAAAGAGATCATCACCACTGAGCTGTATGAAATCTTTGTCTTTGCTGTAGGGAAGGTGGAGTACCACAGGACGTGAAGGATGCAACTATCATCACATTGTACAAAAAGAAAGGCAACAGGGGCGACTGCAATAACTACCGTGGCATCTCTCTTCTTAGCGTTGTACAGAAGCTGCTTGCCTGTGTTGTGCTAAAGAGGCTCCAAGTGCTAGCAGACAGAATCTATCCAGAATTGCAGTGTGGATTTTGAGCTAATAGATCCACCGTTGACAAGGTATTTTCCCTCAAGACAGTTGCAAGAGAAATGTAGGGAACAACAACAGCCACTCTTTGTGGCCTTCAAATTGGAAATACACTACTGGAATGTACCAAAGATAATTTTGCTGTATTGATTACAGTAAAAGCTTTGACTGTGTTTATCAGGAAACACTGAACCAGTCTGAAAGGTTCAATGTTACATTATTTAATTGTCCTTATAGATAGTCTACTCTATTAGAGCAGAATATGGGCAAACAAAATAGTTTCCAATTGGCAACAGCGTTGAACAGGGTTGTACTTGATCTACTTGCCAGATGCTTTGGCCTACAGCTTCTATTATCTTCATACTGAATGCACAGTGCTAAGGGATTATAGGAGCTGTAGTCTAAAACATCTGGAAGCGAAAGATTATTCTCTCCTGTTTGGTAAACACCTATGTTTTTTCTGTCTTTTTGGTAGGGAACAGAACAACTTCATGGCCTAACCATGATATATCTATCAAATACAAGGCAAAAAAGAAATCAAAATATATACAGTGGTGCCCCGCATAGCGATGATAATCCGTTCCGGATAAATCGTCGCTATCCGGAAACGTCGCTATACAGGGCAAAAAACCCCATAGGAACGCATTGAAACCACTTCAATGCGTTCCTATGGGGGATAAACTCACCGCTAAGCGGTAATCCTCTGTAGGGCTGCCATTTTCGCCGCCTCGGTAAGCGAGGAATTGGCACGAAAATGCTGCGGGTGGCCATTTTTTTCTTCCGGCGGCCATGTTGGAACTGCCGATCAGCTGTTTTAAATTTACCTATTTAAAACATCGCAATGCGATCACAAAAACGATTGCAAAATCCGCAATCCGGATTTGTCGTTAAACGGGGCACTCGTTATGCGAGGCACCACTGTACCTGAAAAGGAACAGAGGGGAAACACTGGGATTACTGATCCTGAACCATCTTATTACTCCTCTGCAGCTAGTAGGACAGGTAGAAGTGTTAAAGCAAGTTACCTTTGCAAGTTATGTGAGACTTGAAAGATGTGACTATACTGAACATGATCACACAGACACACAGGAAATGTTTCTGTGATGCATTTGAGCAATGACAGAAGGAAACAATCTCTATAAATTTACCTATCAGAATGTGGAAAGTTATTTTTTTGACTGCAACTCTTAGAATCAACTAGCTTTTGCAGTCACTGGCCTTGGCCAATACATCTTTAGGGGTATAACACCCTTCAAAAATACATCCACTTCATTTTTAAAATTAGTTCTTTGATTTCAGACATCTGAAATGTGGAATGTAGAATGTGAAATGTGCATGACTGAGAAACTGCAGCTTAAGTATTGTCTTTGTTAAAAGACTATGAGAAAGTAGGATGTCTGGATCATGTCTTGCTGCGTTTATAAAGGCTGTATTCCAAGTTCATCTGATTTTGCAATTAAGATTCCTCAGTCAGATTTCTACTGTGACCTAATACTTTATTTTGTATTGTTAGCTAACCTTGTTATTTTTTCAAAGCGTCTGGGAAAAAACAGTTCAAAGAACATTATTTGTGCATGCTTTGGTGTAGTTGTTATCTTAACAGGTAGATGCTGGTGAACATTAAATCTAAAGTTCTCTCCTCATCAGACATTGTTATATACAAGCAGTAGAACAGAACAGAGTCATTTTCCATCAAATGATGAAGTGGGGTCTGTTGGCATTTTGCCCAAAATACATCAGAATCAGCCTTTTTGAAAAACCCAAAGGATTTGGCTTAATGGTTGAAATCTGGGAGTGAAACTACTAGACTTTCTGGAGCCACAGGTTTCTCTAGATGACAGCTCATCCTTTAAAAACAGTGCAGACATATTATCATGTATTATGCTTTCAACGGACCTTTGGGTCATGTTGTTATGGCTACACTTGTTCTGTGTGATTATGGTATTAACTACCAGAGTACTTTGGGGGGTATAAGGTATATCTCCTGAGTCCACTGATTCATGTAGAGTTTTTCCACATTATATTTGGTTTAAAAAACAACATGAAGCTGATGGTGTGCACATTGTATTGTATCTTTCTATACACCTCTTCAGAAAATTAATGTCATGTGAAAAATATGTATTGGTTATAATTGTGCCGTTAGAAACCTTGTTATCTGTCCATACCCTAAATAATAAACTAGCAAGATACATGTAGTAAATGGGCAGACAGATGTACCTGTCTCTCTCCCCAGAAATTCTAATGAAACAAAGCTAGTCCACAGAGATGTTTCTGAACCACACAGAAGAGCATTACTATCTGCGTAGTGATGTTAGTAGAACACATTAAAAAGCTGGCTTCATACAGACGCAATCCTGGAGTTCGAAGTCATCGTGGAAGTAATCGAATCCACTTTTAGTTATTGCAAGATGCAACTACTACGTGTCTGATAAATTACTACCCAAACTCTACTTACATACTTCCGGTGAAGAACAGCCTACCATTTCCCAAAGCAGACTTTCATTGTCAAACATCTACTGTGGGTTTCCTTAAAATTGCCAAAGCAAATGTGAGAACTTGTAGCATTGACTGGAAAAGCCAACATAGTACAAAGGCTAATGGTGGTTTTGGATATTCACTTGTGAAGTTTAGTTAGTTGCCTTTAACATGTGGTCATTTTCAAACTGATCTGTCTCAGACTGTAAGGTGTGCAGTCTAATCCTAGGTTTTCAGTCCTGTTTTTTTCATTGGGACTTTATTCCAAATTAGTGTCCTTGGAGCCAAGTGCATACTAGCTAAATGGAACATAAGCTTTAAGAGGTGTGAAAATTATTTTTGAGCAAATGTTCAAGCCTGGAATTCCTTCTCCTCCTTTGATGAAACTGAGCTCTCTAAGTGAAACAACATGATACACTTAATATGTACTTATAAGAAGTGATCTCTTAAGCGTTTCAAGTGTTGAAAGGTATCCATTTGCCACAGTGTGAGCTTTTCCTCCTCTATGTATTTAGCATGCTTTTATCAGTCGTCTTTGGAAGCCAAGCAGGGATTCGATCGGGAAGTTGGGATTCGATGGGAGACTAAAGGAAGGCATGTTCCTCTTAACACATAGCTTGAGATCAGCATTTTTACACACATCCACTCCAAGGTTCTTCACCAGTCTTTCCTTATTACAGTGGGCAGAGAGGAAAAGATGTATAGCTGCTGCTATAGTCAAACAATTCAGTGAGAAGTCCTTGCCTATCTATTGTAAGTCAAACAGAGAGTTACCAGGAGGCCCCAATTTACCTCTGGCTCACTTGGGGCCTAGAAGATTGCAGCTTTGCTAGGCAGCATCTCCACATTTTGGACAGGATGGGAATAGATTAGCGTTGCTAATGACAGATGAACTATTACGAAGGTCCAAAATGGTAAAAAAATTTTCAAACCTATGGTGAGACTCACAATTCCCTTTGTTCTATGAAGTCTGTGATATATAGCGAATTTGCAATTTCTGTCTGTGACCTGGAATATTTTGCAATGCCCTCTGTTTAAAAACTAAGTTCCTTTAATTTTTTTAGTAACACTTCAGTCATAAGTACACTAAAAAGCAATGCAACAAAGCAGTGACTGCAGTGGAATTGTGCCAGATAGCTCCAGCAAAAAACCTACCCCCTTGGCATTTAGCTGCTTCTGTTCCTGTGTGTCTCATATTAAAAGCTGATGGAGAAAAAATGAAAATGAAAGTGGGCAAGCATGACTCCAAATAGAACGATGTGTAGTGGCACAATTTTTCTCAGTTCACTTACAAAGAAAAAAAGGGTTACGGTCACCTAACCAATTTTGTGAAGGTCATGTGGAGTTAAGAGAAAACTACGGTACAACCAGGCAAAGATGAGTTAGAGAAGAAAACCAATTGCTTTTCACTTGAAAACTCTGATTTAGTGCAAAGCTCCAGGTTTTTAAACACTTCAAAGGTTTAATTGCTAAAAATGTAAGTATGCACTTTCAAATTTGCATGGCAAAGTTAAACAAATATAAACTATGGATGATGAGATGGTTGGGTTCTTTCAGGCAAAATGCATCAGCATTATTCTTCAATAGGGATGGACAAAGTGTGGCCCACAGCTTCCATTCTCCAAGTGTGGCCAACTTGGTCTTTTTTGGGGGGGCGGGGTGGGATTCCCTGGGGGAAAAAAAGGCAAATTGCACCCTCAGAAACCTTGGCGAGTGTGAGTTGCCATTGAAAATATCCCTTGGAGCTCCAGTCAGTTTACGTGAAAGTGAATCTGTCTTGGGACTGAATTCCACAAATTGCGTCCAGGCTTAGTAGCCAAACATAACGGTATTTCTACCATGATTCCCTGAAAATAAGACAGGGTCTTACATTAATTTTTGCTCCAAAAATGCACTAGGGCTTATTTTAAGGGGATATTTTTTTCCATGTACAACAATCTACATTTATTCAGACACAGTCATGTCCTCTTCTGGTTGCTGCACAATGGTGGAGGGCGGGGTTTCACTTAACTGGGGCTTATTTTGGGGGGTAGGGCTTATATTAAGAGCATTCTGAAAAACCACACTAGGGCTTATTTTCAGGTTAGGTCTTATTTTTAGGGAACCAGGATATCCGCCACAGGGAAATAGCAAAAGCACCTCTAAACCAGGCTTCAGGAAACTTTTCACTATTAAGGTCTCAGAATCAGTCATTACCTGGAGGTCTCTGGCCGACAAGTGGTTAATTCTAAAACTCTCACTCTCCCATGCTGTACTCTGAACACAAGCAGTATTTTTTCCTTTCTGCTTAGCGATTGGCAGCTTACTGCATCCACAGAATTAAGAATAGGTAAAAACTACAGGTGCCCCCCTAAGCCTAAGCCTGCTGCAGGTTGTTTTCTGGAAATTAAGCAGTTTCCATTTGCCTGACAAGCAATAACATAGCACACTATTGTTTTCCATTTGTTTTCAAGAGCTACATAGTTAAGAGTCCTTCTATCACTCTCAAAGAAATCCAGTCCATACTTTTCTTCCATCTATTTAGGCTGCAACGGGAGGGGGGGATATAAAGCAAATATTTGCTTGCTTTAAGTTAGATTATCTTTCCTCGTTTCTGTAATTTGGCATCAAACTGCATGAAGCCATTTAAATGATGTGGAATTATTTTTATTTTTAAAATGTCTGGTTACTGCCTAAATTCAGCAGCTTGGCCTGCCATTGAATTTTGTTTCTCCTTATCTCTCAACCCCATTCCCCTTAAGCTGTTTTTCTTGTCCTCAAAGAAACCTTTAAAACTCCTAATTGTTTACCCTGGAAAAGTCTGTCTACCTACTGGATCTTAAATCCAGCCCGTTATTACCCACCCAGGTTTTGCCATCACAGATTGGACCTCTCAACTTTTGTAAGTTTCCATCCTTTGAATGAATATTTCTCACATTCTAAAGCAACTGCATTTTATTATATTTTTCGCTCATTTATTTGTCAGTGATGAAGTTCTCCCATGTTTTGTCCTTTATCAAGTCAGTCACATGCTTCTGATTCTTTTGTGTGCAGGATTATTGTGAACTAGTCCAAGGTGAGCACAAGCTGTTAGGACCTATCTACCTAGACATGCTACTGCCAAAGTTCAAGGATTCCTCAGAGGAATGTGTTTGCAGAACATGTATGAGTTCATATGTGAGAAGACACCTGGTAAACATAGAAATATGTTGTCAGCATGATGGATGGAAGGGTGAAGTTTTAAAAAATTTTTGGATGATGCTGATGAGCTCCAGGATAATGCTGAGATTGGTGGTCCTGGTGGGAATACCAATCAATGGAATCCACTTTGCATATGGAGGTGACAAATGGAATAGCCATGCCCCCTCCATCCATCCATCAGATCTGCAGTGACCTATGTGTCATGTGCTAATTTATGGCCACCCTATGAATTGGGCTTCCAAAACGTTTTACTGTCAACAGCCCTGCTTAGGGCCAACTGTGGTGAATTAATAAACCCATCTCATTTTAGTTTTTCCTCCTTTTTTACTATCTTCAACTTATCCCAGCTTCGTTGTATCTTCTAGTGACTCTTATCTTCTCATAACATGCCCAAAGTACAACAGCTTTATCAAACTTACTCCAGCTTAATTTAGCCAGTATATTATAATGCCCACCTTCCCCTTGGAGCATTCTTGTTCTCCAAGATCAAAATTAAATATTTTCTTGCCCCTGGCTTGTTGGCCTGTGAATTTGCTGAAGGTTGCCCAAGATTCTTTTATTTATTTGAACTTTCACTGAAAAATGTTAACTGTCAAATAATATTATATAAATGACACACACAATGTTATATATATTGGACCACACAATAACACTTGGAATTACATGCAGTCCTACATGGTTGTCTCAATTTCTGGCATGTGCCATGTACCTATCTTGATGCATGTCCAGGGGATAAGCTATTTGTTCCTTATTTTAATAATCACGGTGTTCAAAAACTACATGACATATCTATGAAAGCAAGACTCAATCCCATCATACTCTTAAACTGGCAGAAGCACTTCAATAAAAAAATTACTAACAGTTTTCTTTAACAAGCAGTGCTGCATGTTTTCCATTTAATCATAGATAAGTGCAGACCGGCTGAGAATTCAACTTTTTAACTCTCTGTTCCTTGCAGAAGTTTAGAACCTGGTCTCTATACCAATAAATGCCATATGTTTCACATTGTTTATATCTGGTGTTAGTTTTTGCAAGCTTGCTAAAGGACTTAAATGCTTACTTTGATAGCTCCCGTTCTGCACAGATGATCAACATAGAAGGCATCAATCTTCAGCTCCTGCAACAACCCCTTTGAGAATAAAATGCTTTCATTAATCTTGTGTTCTGTGGTTCCCTTTCCATCTTTTGTCTGTAAGAATTACATGGACTGGGGGTTGCAGGATACCATCTTTCCTTTCATCCCCACAAAGGGGCTATAATAATCTATACGGGGCATTTATGGATAAAGTAAAGAAATGGTGAGGGGAGGTTCTGTTTTTCTTTGATTTACTTCTGTTACCTCTGAATGGTTTTATTCCCAGGACAACTGCATCTGTTCAACAAAAAAATTTAAACACACACCCCCTTTCTGTAAAGAAGAGAAGAAAGGGATTAAATAAGCCTTCTAGTAGCCTAATCATAACTTGCTTAAACTGGGGAAAAACACACACTTCTATACATAATGAACATTTGGCTGGGATGGAGCCCTGGTGTTAGTTTACTAAGATAAGCAACTTGTTTTCAGAAGAAGGAAATGGAATGAAAATGCCTTTATTCCTCCCATAGTCCTCCTCACTTCTATCTGCCATTTCTAGACTCCAACATACGCAGTGTTCCCTCTTCCCCTTAGTACTC
Source organism: Pogona vitticeps (assembly GCF_051106095.1). NCBI lineage: Eukaryota > Metazoa > Chordata > Lepidosauria > Squamata > Agamidae > Pogona > Pogona vitticeps. The sequence goes on from NC_135784.1 coordinate 255,953,333, forward strand.
CCAAAGCATGTTCCAAATACAGGCAGTTGCATACTTTGAACTTCAGAGGGGACTGGGCCATGGCCATGTCGACTAGACGATTCTTGGGAGCTGTAGTCTAGAAAAAGTAGTTTTTCCCACCTCTGAACTTCTCCACTAAGGATTGCTTTGTTCTAACAAAATGCCATTCCATGAGGGCCTTGATACACATCTTTACTTCTCTCTCTCTCTCTCTCTCTGACAGGGCACATCACCCATACGACTCACTCATCCACTCACTCAATAAATAAACAAAATAAATAAATAAAATGCTCAGTGGCTGCTTCACAGAAGGAGGCCAGCCGGCCTAGGGCATAAGTGGAATGTGTCAAAATGGAAATCTGATCATTTGTCCAGCTTCTATCTGAATCTGGTCATAAGCCCATCTTCTGTTGCAGCGACATTCCGCCCCACATTTGGTGGAATTGCATTTCGGGCAAGGGTAGAAGCAGCCCAAGCAGTTCTTCTCCAGGCAGTCGCACAGATCTATTTTATTGGAGAGCAGCCGGCCTTGTTTGTCATATTTTTTCACAGTTCTGTAAAACAGAAAATGGGGAATTTCGATCAATTTTCAGCATGTGGACCTAATAAAAATGGAAGGGACATTAACAAAAATGGGAGGAGTGAGGAAACTTGTCATGCTTCCTTGGATGGCCCTGCGATATACTGAGGAAGGACTTTTGCACCTGAGAGCTGAACAAGGCTGTGATTTCAAAGGATTCATGGCCCATTTATAAAGTGTAAGGTTGTTCTGGGAGATACTGTACTTATTTAGTGCTGCTGCAGCCAGGAAAAGATTTACATAGATAAAGTACATGTGGAAACAATAGCATGTGTATATGTCTCATGTTAAAATATGCAGTCCGTATGAAAACAATATCTATGGAGGAAAATTTGTGTGGGGGAGGAAAAAAACGGAGTTGGGAGGTTGAAAAGGGACTCCAAATGTCAGAAATGTGGTCAGCTGTACGGTTAGTAATTATTGTACCTACATAGCAACAAACTGAGCTGTATAGCACAGGCCGGGTTATGGGACGGAGACTGCCTTGGTTGCCCTGTTTGATTACCTTTGTCGGGAGAGAGACAGAGGGAATGTGTCCCTGTTGAATCTTCTGGACCTCTCAGCGGCTTTCAACACCATCGACCATGGGGCCCTTCTGGACAGATTGGCTGGGATGGGAATGGGAGGCACCGTTTTATGGTGGTTCTGCTCTTAACTGGCTGATCGGGTCCAGAAGGTGGTGCTGGGGGACATTAGCTCCGATCCATGGCAATTGTGTCATGGGGTTCTTTGGGGCTCTATACTATCCCCTATGCTATTCAATATCTACATGAAACTGCTAGGGGAGATCATTAGGAGGTTTGAGCTGAGGAGTCAACAATATGCTGACAATACCCAGCTCTACGTCTCATTCTCTACCAATCCAGGTGTGGCAGTCACCGTTCTAAACTCGTGCCTGGACTCGATAATGGACTGGATGAGGGTCAATAAAGTGAGGCTCAATCCAGACAAGTCGGAAGTGCTGCTGGTAGGTGCTCCGCCAGATAGGTTAAAGGACCATTTCCCTACCCTAGACGGGGTTGCACTCCCCCTAAAGGACAGGGCTCGCAGCCTGGGGCTCTCCTTCATCTGGGTCTGACCTTGGAAGCCCAGGTGGACTTGGTGTCCAGGGGTGTCTTCTTACAGCTGCGGAGAATGTATCAACTTCGCCCTTACCTGGATGAGCGGAGCCTGGCAACAGTCACACATGCATTAGAAACAACCAGACTGGACTATTGCAATGCACTATACATGGGGCAGACTTTGAAGATGGTCCAGTGACTGCAACTGGCACAACTGGGCTGCACGGCTGGTAAGTGGTGCCACTGCGCGGACGCATATCACACCGGTTCTGAAAAATTTACACTGACTGCCGGTTACTCTCCGACCCAAATCAAAATGCTTACACTGACATATAAAGCCATAAATGACTTAAGACCTGGTTACCTAAAGGGCCGCTTTCTTCCATACGAGCCTGCCTGTACTCTAAGATCAGGCCAGAAGGCCCTTCTGAAGGTACCATCCCTGAAAGAGGTGAGGGGAATGGCATGTCGAAATAGGGCCTTCTCAGCTGTGGCCCCCCAGCTTTGGAATGCCCTTCCTATAGAGATCCGCCTGGCTCTGACACTTTTGGCTTTTTGGCACCAGGCAAAGACCTTTCTGTTTAGCTAGCATTTTAATTAAATAGTATCCTTTAGCTGATCGTATGAGCAGCAGGATTTATTAATCATAAATTGACTGTTTCAATATTGGTATTATTATAATATTTGGTATTATTTTAAGGTTTTCAGTGTGGTTCTAAAGTTTTAATATTGCTGTACACTCAGAGACCATTGTTAATGGTGCGGCTAAAAAATATTGTAAATAAATAAAATAAATAAATAAATTGGCAGACTGCTATTATAAGCCCAAAACTGGCTGGCACAATTAATTGTAATTCAAACCAGTAGGATTTAGAAAGTTTCATTCCTGCAGATCTTTGCAATCTGCATGTTTAAAATTAAGTTGGAGGCACAATTCTGATCTTGATGGGCAAGCTATCAATAAGCCTGTTCTCTCTCAACAGTGTTCCCAGTCTCAGACATTTCAGTTTTCTTGGGATTCAGCTACCTTTGTGCCTTAATCAGTTTATTAGGGCCTCCAGGGTCAGGCACTGCTTCCAAGACATTGCTGCCCTTGATGAAAAGCCAAAATAGAGGAAGGTGCCATTGATAAACATTTTGTTGGAAAACACACAGGTAGCTGTACTGAACACCAACAACAACAAACAGAATCCAAAGTCTAAATTCATTACTAGGATGTTATTTTATTAGGCAAACCTTTTTCAAAGTGCACGAATGGCATGCAAACTTTGGTATCGCCACTCCCTTTTTGTTATGGTGCTAAAAAAATACAGGGATGAAAAAGGAGTAGGTAAAAAGAGGTAGGGGAAAACAGACTAGAACTTGAAGTTTGTATGACACACTTCTGGCCCAGCTGTAATGCAAGGGAGAAACCACAGAAGTTCAAATACTGCCTGGTTGAATTACAGCATACTGATAACACCTTCCTCCAGATCTTGATGTTGTCCTAATGGGTTCTCATTCAGTGTTTTTAAGAACCTATTAGGACAACACTGAGAGACATGAAGATGCAGGGGGGCCATCCTTGTGGTGTTCCACAGGAACTTTCCTATGAAGTTGTTTCAGGTTGTTCAAGAAGAAGAAACACAGATAACTTGTATATCCGATGATAACAAAAATCAAAATGAGAAACAGGTCTCAGGATGTGCATAGAACAATCTTAATTCTGACTTTAAAATACTCAACATGTTGTGGCACACAGCCTTCTTCAGGAGTAAGATTTTAGAATCGAAATTTCATTAGTTCATTTGGTCGTACTACCTCCAATTACTGATTAAAAACACAATTTCTGGAGGAGCAATATACAGTGGTGCCTTGACTTATGAACGTCCTGACATACGACCATTTCAAGTTACGACCAGCTCTGGCTGCAAAATTTTGCTTCTACTTGCGACCGGAGCTACAAGTTACAACCAGAAAAAGGTAGGGAGAAAAGGCGGGGGATTCAAATTGCTAACCGTTGGTGGCGAAGAGGCTGCTTCTTTGTAGCTTTTTCGCCCCAGCAGTTAGAGAGTGTGCGATTGGAGGAGGCAACAGACTGCCTGGTAAGGTGCTGCTTTCTACTTTTAAAAAACTGTTCTGGGTAGGTTTTGCAACGTGGTTTTGGTCTGAGTGGTGGGATTATGTTTCTATGATGTGATGGGTCTTGCAGGGTGTATTTGTTTTTGGTTGTTGTTTTTCCCATTTCCGATGGGTCTTGCAGGGTTTGTTTGCTTTTTGGTTCCCCCCCCCCATTTCTGATGGGTCTTGCAGGGTTTGTTTGCTTTTTGGGTTTTCCCCCCATTTCTGATGGGTCTTGCAGGGTTTGTTTGCTTTTTGGGGTTTTCCCCCATTTCTGATGGGTCTTGCAGGGTTTGTTTGTTTTTTAGGGTTTCCCCCCTTTTCTGATGGGTCTTGCAGGGTTTGTTTGCTTTTTGCTTTGCTTGTTTTTTTTTTGTTTTTTTGGGTTTTTTTGCATTTCCGAAGGGTCTTGCATGGTTTGTTTGCTTTCTGCTTTTTTTTTTTTTTTTTTTTGCATTTCCGAGGTGTCTTGCACAGTTTGTTTGCTTTGCTTTGCTTTTTTTTCCCTTCGGCCGGAACGGATTAATCGCGTTTCTGATGGGTCTTGCAGTGGAATGCTTGGGGTGTGTGTGATTTTTTCCTTCAGCCAGAACAGATTAGTTGCATTTCAATGCATTCCTATGGAAAATGGTGCTTCGACTTACACCCATTTCGATTACAACTGGAGTTCCGGAACCAATTAAGGTTCGTAAGTCAAGGCACCGCTGTATACGTATTTGCAGTTAGCAGCTGGATCAAACTGTCATTGACAATGTAGTTTAAAAGGACACTTTCCTGGGTACCTCTTCTATTCAAAGAAAACAGAAGGTACTTCAGATGGTGAGAAGGATACATGTCTGATCACACTGGGAAGGGTCACTTTGCCAGGAGGAAACTTTCTTAAAATGACCCTTTCATCCAGAAGTCAGTTCAGCCCAGCCCTCAAAAGTAGAATCTCTACTGCTGGATCAAAAGGTTTGGGCACAGTTTGGGGTCAGGCCGGAGCATGCTTGCCCATACGTTGTTATTATTATTATTATTTTTTGAGAAAACAACTCCCTGTTGGTGCTTTGTTTCTGGAGCTTTTTAAAAAACTGTTAATTAAAAGCTTATAACATACTACTCTGACCATGCAATGAACTTCCACCCATTCCTGATTAATTAGTTTCAAAGAACATCTGGAAATCTATTTTTTATGTTGGGGGGAATTCCATACTGGAGCTTCTGCTCAGAAACTATCTTGTGCATTCATTTTGCTTGCACTTTAAGAACTGTATTTAAACTTTCTGAGCATCTGCAAATGCCACCCCATTAACAAAATTAGAGAAAAAGAACTATGCCTTCTAGAAGGATGCTTTGCCACTAAAAGTTTCAGTGCCTGTCACTGTCTGTTACATGGCATAGCAGATAATGCTTACATCATCTGAGTAGCTGTACAAAAAATCAGGAACTCTGCAGACCTGTCAGGTATAGTTCAAGGAAGAAATGCCCTATCTGGATGAGCTCACAGTTGCTGACTACTGACTTCTTTATACAATCAAGAGAAATTTCAGTTTACTTGTGTATAGTGACTTGAATTAGCACTAGGGTGGAACAGATTCTCCCCCCCCCTCCATGTCCTGTTTGAAAAACAGCACAGCCACTTGGGCTCGTAAAAAGGTTTCCCAGATGTTGTTTTTTTTACCCTACAACAGAAAAACAGGCAGACCCGTGCCTTTTTCCTTGGAGGAGGGGGGCATACATATATATATCTAATAAAATAAATAAATACAACTTTCAGAAAGGCAACTTTCAGAAAGGCAACTTTCTGCTGAGCATTGCTGCAAGGGGAAAAGGAAGGTCTCCTCATCTTCAAACTACAGTGTCAGCAAAAGGAATGTACAGTTCCTTCCTCAGATGAGCAGGTAATACATGTGATTACCTGCACTGAAAGCTTCCAGGAAATCTCATTATTGCCCTGATTGCCCTCCACAGGAAGGGCAATAGAGACAGGAAATCATGTTATGCTTGTCAGCTTCCCAGTGGCATTTGTTTACCTAAGGAATGCTGGCCAACAGCAAAATTCAATGTATATTTACACAATGGCAAATTCTGAACACATCAGTGGGATTTCCAAGAAAGCATGAGTAAACTCACAACTCTCTGGACCCAGCCTGACAGTTCTTCCACAGTCATCCCAATTTAAAATATATAAAACCAGGATGCAGTAGCATACCTCTTTGGAGTATTAAAACAATCCTGGTTTATCATCGACATGCAGGCTTTTTTCTGCTGCTCCCGAGTTTCTGGATTGAAGTCTGCTAGGAGAGGACCTGGATTCTGAAATGCCAGACATTTCAGCTGACGTTCTATTTGTTGCTATAAACAAACAAAAAGGTATTTGCAGTGTCACGCTTGAATTTTCAGTTAAAAGCAAAAACATGAAAAAGAGAATGACAATCAGAATGCATTGCTACCTTAGCAATAAGGGGCAGCTCATCCATTATACTTTGGGTATGCTGCTGATCCCTGTGATTTCCCCAAATGTGGGGAACTCAACTGCATAATTTGTGTTAATGGGGGCATTATGTTTGTGATTTCTCTGTTGTTGTTTTTTAACAATCTCTTTACCCTTTGGTTCCTGGCTATCTTTACCATCTTCTACCATTTAAATTTGTAGCCATAACCCCATTGAAGACCTACTTTTTTTTATCCCAAAAAAGTGGGGGAGAAAGTGTATGCTGCTGTTTTTCTAGGAGGCAGACCCTGGAAAGCCAGCAGCATACACTTTCTCCCCCACTTTTTTGGGATAAAAAAGTAGGTCTTATGTAATTAATGGGTTCCAATTGAGGGGGGGGGGGAAATGTCTTGCAAAACAGGGTCCAAAAAAACCTATCTTGCAAGGCAAGGACCCAAACATCATCCAATGAAAATTGCCCATAGGAACAACTGTTTTGTGAAGCACAACATTGCTCAAAAAAAGTCATCGTCTAGCGAATTCCTCATTTTGCGAAGCACCACTGTATTTGGTCTTTTCAGATGGAGTGTTGCATGTAGGCACGAAGACAGTTTTAATGTCAGCTGGTCTTTCCTGCAGCTTTGTCACTAACAAAGTTATTTGGCCTGAAGGCTCACGCAGAAAGGAATTACAAAACAGCAGCCAAGCCACCAATTTCCTTGCCTCCTTAGGCAACACAACTGTGCTAACTGCAATTGTGATGGATACTGGAAACAAAATCAGGATAAACCAGAATTTGAAATTAAAAGATAGCAAAGAAAATACAGAAATGCAGTGCAGTATCATTTGATTTCTTAGTGAAAGATGAGTGGGAATTATATCCATAATGAGGGGTGGGGAAATGCTATCATGCAAGCAACCCATGACATTTAATACTGGGCATGCATGCCAGTTTCCAGATTAATCTAAGGAAGCCCAATCAGGCTAGTTTTGTGATCTGCAAGTGAATCTCAAGCTCACCAGAAGCCTTCCCCTTCACACTGCCTCAAAATCACCACCCCTGAGACCGTCCTAAAATACTGCAAAGCTCTGAGGTATGACGACCAAAAGAAGGGAAGGGGTGGGGGCTCCATGGCACAGCACATGCTCTCTGTGTTAAAAAAAATCTCCAGTTCAGTCTTTGGCTGCCTCCCAGGCTGAGAAAGACCGAGAATGTATTCGCGAAGGCTTTCACAGCCGGGATCTAATGGTTGTTGCGGGTATTTCGGGCTCTTTGGCCGTGTTCTGAAGGTTGTTCTTCCTAACATTTTGCCAGTCTCTGTGGCCGGCATCTTCAGAGGACAGCACAGAGCACAGACTGCTGTCCTCTGAAGATGACGGCCACAGAGACTGGCAAAACGTTAGGAAGAACAACCTTCAGAACACGGCCATGGAGCCCGAAATACCCGCAACAACCAAAGACAGAGAAACTCAAAAGAACTGTGGCTGTTGGGGAGACAACACTATAGATCTGAGGGAGAAAACCTCCAGGACCCTGGAGGGCTGCGCCTGCTCCTGCAACTTCCTTCCCCCGCCCATTTTTTTCCTAACTGAAAAGGCTTCCTCACCCTGGCTTTTAACACGAGGGGGGGGGGGAATGGACCCCGGAATGACATTCAAAATATGCCAAATTTGCCTCCCTCCCTTTCTCTAAATCAGTGGTCCCCCAACCTTGGGCCCCAACCTTTTAAGACTTCAACTCCCAGGAATCCTGGCTAGCAGAGATGACGGTGAAGGCTTCTGGGAGTTGTAGTCCAAGAACATCTGGAGGCCCAAGGTTGGGGAGCACTGATCTAAATGACACCAAGATACTTTTTTGAGCATTTAAAAATACAAATAAATACATCTGGAGGGGCAATAGGGGTTTGGAGGCCCCTACCAGTGCTTGGTCCCTGTAGGTTCTCATGTGGTCTTTATCAGATCGAGAGAGATACACAGCCTCGGCATTTCTTGGGATCAGAGCAGAGCTTTTTACTGTCGTACTGTCAGAAAGATTGCTATAGGCACAAATCATCAAAAAGTTTTTTTTATTTAAGTCTCTCCGTACAGTTGACTGAAGCTTGCACCACAAGACTGCCAAGACGGCTTACTGTGTCTGTAACAGTCTTATTCACAGCACTCGGTTTCTCTGCATGAACATTACTCAGGAGTATTCAGGCCTATCTACAGAGAAAATATTGAGAGATTTTAGTAATATAAGCATTGGTTTCATAAGTCTTCTTAATGTAGGTCTTCAGTAATCTACAATGCAAGCTGAAAAGCTTAAACTCAGCCACTTTCAGATTGTTTTCTCTCTCCCTCCATACTCTTACCATCTTCTTTTTCCACTTATGGCCTTGGCTTGGCAATGGAAGAATCTGAAGGCAAGGAAAAGGCACAGGAAAAAAAATCACTGATGCAAAACAACCAAATACACAGAAGACTACACAGAACAAAGCACTAAGCAGACACCAATATATGGCTTGCAAGGGAAGGGACACATGAACTTAGGGTAATTGTTTTATGTTCTTTATAAGCAAGGAAGGGTTGAATCTAGATACTGTATATGATTCATCCCTGCAAAGCTAACATGCATGTGTATCTAAATGCAGGAAGTAGACAATATGGTCTTAAATTTTTAACTTTTTTTTTTAAATCTCAATCAGTTGTATTCTGATTTAATCATTACCTACTTTCTTCATTCTTGTCCAATGTGGCATTATTCAGAATTAATGTCAGTTAGGTATTTTGTTCCTTACAGGGAAACCAGTGTATACAATGGAAGTCAGAGGCTTCAGGGAGGGAGAATAAGTGAAGGAGGGATTAACTTGCATTCCGAAATTCATTTCTCAAAAGTAATATTGGGTTTCATCCATAAAATACAGTCCTAATAAAAGGCTTACAAAATGGAACCAAAATAATAGGTTGTGAGGCTGGTGGACAAATGCCAAACAGATGAAATCAGGTGAATTAAATAGATTTATGCTAAATCAGTTGTGGAATGAGCTGCCTAAAAATCTCTCTCCTGCACATGTGCGATTTTACTGCTATCAAATTACCTTTTTGTAACACTGGATTATGTCTGGATGTTTTAAATTGCTGTGTAACAACTGTTCCATTATATGGTTAGCTAACTCTTCATAGTGTCTCATCATGAGAATAGAGCAAAGTTGAACAGGGAATCATAACTTTTCCAGTACTGAAGATCAAGTGGTGAACCATACCAATCCCACTGCACATAAGCAGCCCATCGTATGATAACAGCTGCAATGTGGAAGGATTTTGAGTGGACTGCACATGCTGGCTGTACTCAATAGGTCACTCTCAAATACCATTTCACTGCTGATTAAGGATGCAAATGCACAAGCATATTAGCGTGTGCTACAGTATACCTCTGTGTTGCATTGTGTAACTTCTTTTGCACCACAACTCTTGGGTTACTTTGTGGCTTGCACCAACGCTTCCTTTCTCACAGACAGGCATAGTCAAAATCTTAACCCCCAAGTGCTAAGTAAATTATTTTGGCAGACATTATTTTCATCGCCAAAATATGATGAACCATGAAACTGACATCTTTATTTACATGAAGATTTCTGTCCCACCTTGTCACCGAAGAATCAAGGTAGCTAACAATAAACATAAAAAGAGAAGCCTCAGATGCTTTCCTAAAAAGTATGTATGCTTGTTCAGAGAGCAGAATAAATCAAAAAGCTTCCATAAACATTCTCTGGATTCAAAGGATTCACTTAGCCCTAAGGTAAAGGTAAAGGTTCCCCTTGACAAATGTCCAGTCGTGTCCGACTCTAGGGCGCAGTGCTCATCCCCGTTTCCAAGCCATAGAGCCAGCGTTTGTCCGTAGACAGTTTGCATGGTCACGTGGCCAGCGCAACTAGACATGGAACCCTGTTACCTCCCCACCATGTTGGTACCTATTTATATACTCTCATTTTTACATGCTTTCAAACTGCTAGGTTGGCAGGAGCTGGGACAAGTGACGGGAGTTCACTCCATTGCGTGGATTCGAGCTGCTGGTCTTTCAACCTTGCAGCCCAGAGGCTTCTGCAGTTTAATCCGTAGCGCCACAACATCCCTTAACCCTAACCTTATCCAGGTTCAAGTCACAGAAACCTGTTAAGTACAGGCACCTAAATATGTTTGCAAAGCCCATGACAGACTTTCTTGCACAATGTGCAAAGGCGTGAAAGTGAAACCTTATTTTGCCTTGTCTTCTTCTTGCACTGCTAAAAACTACAACTGCAGTGCAAACCAAAAATTGTACTTAAAAAAAATTCCTCCCAGTTTAGCACTACAGCACTAAAGTGATGATAAGAGTATGAATTCAATGTATTCGCAAAGGCTTTCACAGCCAGGATCTAATGGTTGTTGTGGGTTTTCCAGGCTCTTTGGCCGTGTTCTGAAGGCTGTTCTTCCTAACGTTTCGCCAGTCTCTGTGGCCGGCATCTTCAGAGAGTGCTGTCCTCTGAAGATGGCAGCCACAGAGAGTGGCGAAACGTTAGGAAGAACAACCTTCAGAACACGGCCTAAGAGCCCGAAAAACCCACAACAACCAGTATCAATTCAAATGCTCACAATGTCTTGTCAGTTTACTACCATTTAACTTCCTAAACATTTTTAAAAGGGTGTCTATATGCCACCAAAAGGGCTGGGTAAGAGGTGGTGGTAATCACAGTAATGGCATTTCTTTGTTTTCAGTTCCCTTTTTTTTAATGGCAGCTTCAGAAGAGAGAATCACATATAGAGAGAAACCATACCTGTTGTTTTTGCAGTGGCGTATTCTGCTTAGTGCAAACATTTGCTTCCCCTGAGAAAGATTCTTCTACAGCAAGAGATCCTCCTTCCAAGAAATCCTCCATTTTCAAAAATAGGCAATACCTGCAGTGACATATACACAAAATATACAAGAGGAAATGCATCAGGAGACAGTGTTTTGAATTTAGATATTTATTTATTTATCTACAAGAATTTTTTTAGCCACACCATTAACAATGGTCTCTGAGCACCGTACAACAATACTAAAACTTTAGAAAAACATTAAAACCATTAAAAATACCCAATATTATAATAATACCCTATATTAAAACAGTAAATTTATCATTAATAAATCTTACTGCTCATACGGCCAGCTAAAGGATAGCTCCAATTAATTTACTCCTATAGTAAAATTAAAATATTTCCAATCTTATTGGTTTTTTACATGGCCAAACAACAATTAACATCCAACATAGCCAAGCCATTAACAGGTGTTTATCTTAGTGGTGAAACTATGGCGAACCTGTGGACCACATGACACTGTTGGACTCCACATCCAGCCAGCATGGTCAATGGTCAGTGATGGGAGTTGCAGTCCAACGTCTGGAAAGAGACTAGGTTTCCACTCCTGCTTTAACCGAATCTATGTACTGATGGAGTTCAGAAAAAAATGTCCCAAAATTTTTGTTACATTGTGGATGTACCACAATGTAAGAAAAGGAGGATGTATTTTAAAAATCCAGACACTTCAGGATATCTGTAGATTGATATTTGAGAACAACTGAGTTAAATTAATCCAGACAGAATCATCTGGAGAAATGAAACTATGGAGAAAGAATGCCATGCAATTCCAATATCCTACCAGCCGAGTTTTAAAATGATACACCTGCAAGATGGAAACCGTGTAATACATATTGTTAACAAATGTTCTACTTACATTACATAACTTAGGCTCACGATTTTTCTGCAGTTGTTGAACACATTAACAAAAAATAAGTAAATTAAAAATTTAATTGCTCTATCGTGATATCAGTCCAGACTTTTTTTCCGCAGACACACAACAAGGACTTTCATAGCTTTTATTACTTTGATCAAGCTCAATTGCAACGATGGCCTAATAAATGATAGCTTTCAAGCCAAGAATTAGTATCAGAAACATGTTTTCTCCTTTCCCCTTTTGGTTATGCAACAGAAGATTTCCAGTTTTTTTTTACAATAAATTACTATTATAATTGTCATAAAAATTGAACATCGTCATATTTTAGTAAGGTAAAGTTCCCCTTGACATTTTAGTCAGTCGTGTTCGACTCTAGGGGGCAGTGCTCATCCCTGTTTCCAAGCCGTAGAGCCAGCATTTGTCCGAAGACAGTTTCCGTTGTCACGTGGCCAGCGCGGCTATACACGGAACGCTGTTTACCTTCCCACCAAGGTGGTACCTATTTATCTACTCGCATTTACATGCTTTCGAACTGCTAGGTTGGCGAGGAGCTGGGACAAAGCGATGGGAGCTCACTCCATCGCGTGGATTCAATCTTACGACTGCTGGTCTTCTGACCCTGCAGCACACAAAGGCTTCTGCGGTTTAGCCCGCAGCGCCACCACGTCCCTCATATTTTAGTAATCTCAGCTTAATAATAATCATGTGCCATCATGTCTGTTCTGAGTTATGGGATTCCTTTTCAGGGTTTGCCAGGCAGAGAATACTCAGAAGTGGTTTGCCATGCCTTTCTTCTGGGGGTGCTCTGGGGCAGTGCAGTTTGCCCAAGACCACACAGTCTGCCTCTTCTCCCAGGAGGCACACTGGGGAATCGAACTCCAGACCTCTGGTTCCACAGCCTGATACCTAACTAACTGAACTATCCAGCCAACAAATCTCAGGTTACTATGATATAAAACCAGAGACAAATCTTAGTTTAATTAAGCCAAGATTGCTAAAGCTGGATTTGGCCTTTTTCCCATAGTAAGAGATAACTGAATTCATGTTTTTATTGGCATGTTAAATTAAAACACACATATAAATGAACAAAGGAACAATCAATCTGTTCATTCTGTAACAAAATAAAAATTTGTTTCTCATTTATTATAGAGTCTAAATATTTCCGTGGTCTCCATCTGCTTCTGCTGTACAGACTTCTCTCACAGACATTATGAGCAAAGTGATCTTGGTTCTGGAAAAACTACAAAGCTCTGCTTGCTTTAAGTTCCATCCACTTTAATGAGAGCTTTAAAGGAACTTTTCACAAAACATCTATTATCCTGTTCAACATATGGAGCGTAGAACAGAACAGAATTTTGCTCTTAATTACATAGGAAATTCAAGTCAGTCAAAACAAACAATGCCAACTACAGTAGTCCCTCAGCAATACAGATTAGCATCAACCCTTCTCTAGCAGAGATTCTCAGCTAAATCAGCAATAACTCAAATGCCTATCTCCTCCCCACTTCTCAGCCTATGTTTTTTAAATTTAAAAATAATGAAACAGATTTACAAAAATAAGCTGAATATTTTAAAACTATCATCAATAAACTTTTTTACAAAGCAATGTCCAGCACAAAGATGCGAAATCTACTCTTAACAGTGCCAAAAAATAAATTGCTTTGTCGCTCACACATAAACATTCACTGATATCTGTTGCTTACTATACTAAGTTGTACTAGAGTAGGCTTATTGACTCATTTCACACCCTAGAAAGAATGGCTAACAACAAGGCCAGTGGAGATGATGGCATTCCAGTTGAACTATTTAAAATCTTAAAATATGACACTGTTAAGGTGCTACACTCAATATGCCAGCAAGTTTGGAAAATTCAGCAGTGGCCAGAGGATTGGAAAAGCTCAGTCTACATCCCAATCCCAAAGAAGGGCATTGCCAAAGAATGCTCCAACTACCATACAACTGCACTCATTTCACACGCTAGCAAGGTTATGCTCAAAATCCTCCAAGGTAGGCTTCAGCAGTATGTGGACCGAGAACTCCCAGAAGTACAAGCTGGATTTCAAAGGGGCAGAGGAACGAGAGACCAAATTGCCAACATGCGCTGGATTATGGAGAAAGCCAGAGAGTTCCAGAGAAACATCTACTTCTGCTTCATTGACTACACAAAAGCCTTTGACTGTATGGACCACAACAAACTATGGCAAGTTCTTAAAGAAATGGGAGTGCCTGACCATCTTATCTATCTCCTGAGAAACCTATACGGGGGAAAGGAAGCAACAGTTAGAACTGGATATGGAAGAACAGATTGGTTCAAAACTGGGAAAGGAGCACCACAAGGGTGAATATTGTTCCCCTGCTTATTTAACTTACATGCAGAATACATCGTGCGAAAGTCAGGCCTGGAGGAATTCCAAGCCAGAATTAATATTGCTGGAAGAAATATCAACAACCTCCGATATGCAGAGGATACCACTCTGATGGCAGAAATTGAGGAGGAATTAAAGAACTTCGTAATGAGGGTGAAAGAGGAGAGCGCCAAAACTGTTTGAAGCTCAACATAAAAAAACTAAGATCATGCCACTGGTCCCATCACCTCCTGGCAAATAGAAGGGGAAGATATGGAAGCAGTGACAAATTTTACCTTCTTGAGCTCCATGATCACTGCAGATAGTGACAGCAGCCATGAAATTGATCTGCTTCTTGGGAGGAAAGTGATGACAAACCTAGAGAGCATCTTAAAAAGCAGAGACATCATCTTGCAGACAAAGGTCCACATAGTCAAAGCTATGGTTTTTCCAGTATGATGTATGGAAGTGAGAGCTGGACCATAAAGAAGGCTGACCACCGAAGAATTGATGCTTCTGAATTGTGGTGCTAAAGGAGACTCTAGAGAGTCTCCTGGACTGCAAGGAGAACAAACCTATCCATTCTGAAGGAAATCAACCCTGAGAGCTCAGTGGAAGGCCAGATCCTGAAGTTGAGGCTCCAATACTTTGGCCATCTCATGAGAAGAGAAGACTCCCTGGAAAAGACCCCGATGTTGGGAAAGTGTGTAGGCAAGAGGAGAAGGTGACAACAGAGGATGAGATGGTTGGACAGTGTCATTGAAGCTACCAACATGAATTTGTCCAAACTCCAGGAGGCAGTGGAAGATAGGAGGGCCTGGCGTGCTCTGGTCCATAGGGTCACAAAGAGTCGGACATGACTTAATGACTAAACAACAGGCTCATTGATTCAGTGGGGATCTGTCAATTCAATTCCTTTGTAAGTTCCATTGATTCAGTGGGCCTACTCTAGTTGTGACTTACTACACTAAGCAACATGCTTTCAGCCATTGAGTTGTCATTCTCATCATTATCATCATTATTGACTGATATCCTGCCCTTCCTGACAAGCACTCATTTTCACTTAAAGAAAATAAACTGCCTAGCAACAATCAATCATTGGTTCACCCTATCAATCATAGGCATGAATTCTGAACCCTGAGATCTTTTGTGTGCAAAGCATGTGCTCTGAGTTATAGTCCTAACTGAAAAGTAATAGTCAACAGTGATTCATGACAAACTCCTCTGGGGACAGACCTTGGAAATTGCTAGCAGTGTACAAAACAAATCCAAGTCCTATATCTCATCATATAAACATTGTTTGGTGAAAGATTTCCTCCAAATAATTCCCAAATGACAATATTCTCCTTACTACCAAAATGGATAATGACAAAGAATGATATCATCTGCATCCTCTTTCCAGATGGCCAAAAATATTTAAGGCCTTCTAAGAAAGAAAATCCAAATGATTCTTCCCTCCATGCACACACTCAACTGTATGATGAAAATATAACTATACTCTATGTAAATATTGTGCTGTGCAGTGAAATGTATTTCAACTTCTGTTTCAGTAATTTTTTTGCAATTGAATCAGATGCTTCTGCTTTTCTGATGTACAGTATACTGTATAAGATACCTTCGGAGATCTCTGCCCTGAAAAAAAAAGGTAGAAAAACTTTCAACAGACCAGGAAAATAATTAACCATTTTGTGTTTTTCCAAAAACCCATTATTTGAAGTAATCTATTTTCCTTTTCTCTCCCTTCTCTTTCCTTTTGTATGATGTGTTTTAAAACTGTAATCCTGAGGGCAGTGAAAGCTGCCCCGAGAGCTTTTCCAGCTGTGATGCAAGGCACAAATATCTAACAATAGGGCTTATTATAGTGGCAACACTCTGCCACTGTGTGAAGCTTTAGAGTGGTTCGGTCCTCTTTGAAGCCCACATCCTTCATCTCTTCAGTATAAAATCACACATAAAACTACTGAGACTGCACCATCTTCCTTCACAGCACTGCTGTCCCACCCCTACTGTCAACATCACCATCATTAACTGTGACAGAAGTGTTTTACAAACGCCAAAACTCAAATTTGGATTATGGTTCGACTGTCTGTATATTAATTCATAATATGAAAGAGTTCCAACACTGACATTTTTGTTTGCAAATACAGCAAAATGCTATACTGTATGTACTTAAATTAACAGGCCACTGGATGTCACTCTCGTTCCATGAGGCACAAATTAGTTCACAACCAAGGGAGTTTTGAAGTAGATATGCTTCCTTATGACAGAGCCACTGTACATCCCAGAAGAGCCATCCTGTTTGACTTTGGACAAGCTGTACAATCTCTGGATGGCTTCAGGAAAAGGGAACGGTAAACCACTTCTGAGTACTCCCTACCTAGAAAACACTGAAAAGGGTCACCGTAAGTTAGAATTGACTCGACAGCACATATTATTATAAGAGAAGTGTGACGTTCTCCCTCGTGCCCCTTGCTTGTCCCTCAAGCCTCAGAGCACACGAAGGCAAACAGTCTCCTCTTTAACACTGCTGCCACCAGGTGATCCCTAAATCACCATTACCTCAGAAAGATTCAGGTCCACTCTTCAAGTTCTTTTCATTGATTACAGAGATTGATTCATAAATATCTTCAGTAGCTAATCACACCTCAGAATTTCCCAAACTACACACTCTATTACTTTCTCTGAGTTTTCTCTATTGCCTGACACTTACATTTCTCTTACTGACTCTAGACTGACTCAGGCTCCGCCTCTTATAGCATCTCTCTTGGCTCCGCCTCTCAACAACATTAATATGCATGAACCATTATTACATGACGAGCATAAACCATTACATAATATAACATGAACCATAGACCTAATAAATAGAGAATGCTACAAGAAGCTATGATGTTTTCATTTGGCCTTCCATTTCACAGAATTTATGGCGAAGATAAATCGACTTAATTGTACTCATCAGAATTATACTTTGTAAAATCTTCAAAAATTATTATCCATCCTTATTTTGGTACATAAAATAACACATTTAGATTTAAAAATATAAAAACCACAATATCTGCATTCTTTCCGTTGATCCCCTTTGTGTCCTTCTTCTTAGCCTCCCTCCTTCGATCCATTGCCATGTCTTATCTACACAGTTTTGATTTTTGGGTTAACAGCAAAAGAAGGTTATTGATTGGGTTAATTGGGTTTTACCAGCATTTCACAATATAATGGTCTTCACTGAATCAAAGAGTTAGCTGGGGACTCTTTGACTGGGGTTTTCTGTGAGGGTTCAACTTTTGGCTCCTTCCTTTGGTCAAAGAAATTAGGAGATTTTTGTTGTTTAGAAACAGGTGTGATTTTATTGGTGTGTTCAACAAGTAACTAGTGTCAACAAAATGGCTCCAATATCAACCCTTTAAGTATCTTGGGTATTACGAGTTGCATTTCCTCCCCCCCCCCCCATTCCATTTGCTTCACGGTATAGTATTCTGTCTCTCGACTTGAAGTTTTCTTCTCCCTCTTTGGTGGTTCCTTCTGGAACTGCCTTAAGCCGGATTTCTTCCAGTCTCATGTCATCCTGTTGCCAGTTCCTCAGTTGATCTCTGGACATGTTTAACATTTCTTCTTCTAACATACAGTCCTCCGCTTCCCCATTGTGCGCTTCGGCTACTGTCTATGTTAGTTCCTCCACACTGGGTCTATCTCTCCCCAATAGCACTTATCTCCCTAACCCAGGAACTAACCCTACTTCCAATTCTTTTTTTCTGATCCCCTATTTCTATTTGGGATAACACCACTCCATAGAGTTTAACGTCTTCATGTACACATTTGATAAACATTTGTTCGGGCAGTTTGTCTCCCTGCAAGTCTCTTATGAGTGTTTTGCTACATCCTGTATCAATGAGTGCCCGAGTGTCTCGGGGGAATTTCTCTTCTTCTCCTATAATCTCCTTAGGCACCTTCAGCCTCTCCCAGGCTCTGGTCCAGGGATCCTCCATCCAGACCCATTCCCAACCTGGAGGTAACTGCCCCTCGCTTCACTTTATATCTGTCATTCCCACCTCTATCTCCACCCTCTTCTTCCGCTCTGTTCCCGCCGTTTCCCCCGAGTTCCTTCAACAGTTAGTTTTTGTACTTCTCCTTCTAATTTCCTGTATATCTGTCCCTCGCTATACTGTTCTCATGGGGGATGAGGCAGGCTGGGTTTGTACCTCCTTTTTTGCTGTATGGGGGAGGGACAGCACTCTAGCGAGAGGGATACCACTCTCGCCCCGTCTCACATTTTCTTGTACACATACAGTATCTGCTTCAAACATGTAGTCAAGCATTCTGTTTCTCTGCCTGTCCTGAGTTCAGTTTCTGAGGTGTCTATATGTCTGATTCACTGCACTCTCTCCCACAGGTCATCCACAAAGTAAGTTTGCTTTCTCCCAAGACACAGGTATCTTAGGCTTTCATGAGCTAGACCCATTGCTCCCACCACCACTACTCTCTTTCCTTAGGGCTTCTCCCTTCCTAGGCTTTGTGCATGCCACTATGCAGACTGCTGTGGCCTCCAAGTAGGATTAACGGAACAGGAAGGGAAAACATGGCTGAATCAGAACATGGTGACTGTGCATTCCCACCAATTACATCACTGATGCTTTGCAATGTTTTCACAAGTTGCACAAGTTCCAAAAACTGGTTTGTGCACAACTGTTTTTAATGACGTGAAACAAATCCACTTGTCCATCAGAAAGGAGGGACAAGCATCATAATAATCAGGGTCAGTGAAATCTCAAGAAAAGTGAGAACCAGTCATGCTGATAAGGTTCAAAGGGCCTGGAACAGATGTGAACAAATCACTAAGGACCTGGCCGCCAGTGCACATCAAAAACTGTGATTAAATAGATCCTAGGGAAATAGGAGAGATACACATGCCACACTACCATGCAAGACTGTAAATACAAACCAGGCAGCCAGAAATGGAAGGAGCTTAACTGACATAAGGCAAAGATCGTCAGTGTTGTCATGATTTCTCAGTCAAACCTTTATCTTAAAGTTTTCACTCCTGTTCTTCAAACAAAGGCGTACAGGTCATGCGCGCACACATACACATACACCCCCTCTCTCCATTTGGCTCTTCTTCGAACCAGACATGTTTCTGCTTGGCCAGGGAAGATGGGGTGATGAAGAAAACCCATGTCGTTTGGTTGTTGTGGGTTTTTCAGGCTCTTTGGCCATGTTCTGAAGGTTGCTCTTCCTAACGTTTCGCCAGTCTCTGTGGCCGGCATCTTCAGAGAACAGCACTCTGTGCTCAGTGCAGTCCTCTGAAGATGCTGGCCACAGAGACTGGCGAAACGTTAGGAAGGACAACCTTCAGAACATGGCCAAAGAGCCCGGAAAACCCACAACAACTATTAGATCCCGGCCGTGAAAGCCTTCGCGAATACGTAAAACCCATGTTCTCCATCTGAAAATTGGGGTATAATTTAGTTAATCCACTAAATCTAGCCAATTGAGGCCAGATTAAAGTAAAAAGAATATTACCTAGTGGTTGCAGTCCTGCTAAGAATATAAGGAGAGACACCACATGGAATGTGCCTTGACTTGCTTTGAAGAATGAAGCAAGAGGGGTTTATACAGTAGCTGTGATGAGGGAGATAACAGTTTATTACTAAACCTTGAGAAATTATGCCTCAAAATCATCTGGGCTTTCTTTGTAAACACATCCACATACATTTCGTACACACTCAAACACACCTAGGAGACATGGGCCAGTGCTATTCAGAGAGAGGTCATCGTCCTTGAAAGAAACTTTTTTAAAGAGGAAATATGATTTGTGATTAGTGTACAACCATGGTGAGAAAGGCGGGAGGTCGGGGCTGGGATTCTTCCAACAGAGCCCACATCATGAGACATAAAGCGTGTTCCTACGGCAGCCATAGACTTCCAGGACATGATTCCTAACCCTCACCTCACTGCTTGCCTTCACCTGGGCTGTGAAACAGTTTGAAAACTTCTGTTCTGGTTTGCAAACTGCTCGAAGTTTCTCACCGTGCAACGGTTTCGTTAGGATTGCGACTGATCCCTATCCAGGAATTCCTAAACTCAGCTCTTCCTAACACATGGCTGCGCAGGGCAGTTCATTTAAAGTTCAGAAGCCGCCTGCCTCCCCCGGACGGACGTTCCTCGTCTGAGGCAGCGACTTCTACTTGACCCACCCGACATGCCTGCCGGCCTCTCCCTGCCCTTACCTTCGCCTTCTCTCCCCTCTCTAAAGATGGTCGCGCCGACCTAGCAAGGGGCTCCGCGGCCTCCTCCGCCGAGAGCTCCCCCTTCAGGTGGGGAGGAGAACCTGATTTCGCACCTCTCCCTTCTGTTCTGTTCTGCTTTAATTATAATCCCAGCGCGGGAGAGCCGGGCGGACAGCAGCCTCTGGGGCGGTCGCAGCCTGGGGAGAAGTGGGACGGGAGAGCCTCCTGCTGAACGCGTTTTGTCCTATCTACGCAAACACCCACCCACACCCCCACGCCTCGTTCAGAAGATAAAAAGGGCGACCCCTGTGTTTTCCAGACAAGATAGATAGGGGCACAGCAAAGGCATGGCAGCCCCGTTGCAGGCTGGTTTCTCGCAGATAAAAACGAGGGGAAGGGATGGGGACCAGCAACCCTCAGGGACGCCGGGAAGGTAGATGGGCCCCATCCTGCTGCTCTCTGTTCCGGAGTTCTCTCCATTCCCCAGAGGAACCCCAGAGAACCGAGACCAGAACGAACCAGCCCCACTTTCCTTTGAAGCGGCCGGCGCGAGCCGGACCCTGTCTCGGCGCACGGGGCCGCGAATGACCGCAAATACAAACGGTTAAGAAAAAAAAAAGGAATAAATTATTTTAAAAAGAGAAGAAGCAGTCCGAGGTGATTTCTCACTTTGCTGGGCAGTTTCGCTGCCGTGTTTATTCCTCTCTAACCTCCCAAAACGAGGAAGAGGCCAGTGGGCGCGAATAACGTCTTGTGGGCTGAGAAGCAGTGGTACAAACTCAGTACCTTTCTGTCAGATGAAAAGCATTTCTTAAATAGATAGGCCATAGATGGAGACATCTAAAATTAAATACTGTAGTCTCGATTTAGGTATACTAATGCCTCATGCCTTCCCAATTTCGCAATTTGGTTTCTGGGCTAGAAACTTTCCTGCGACTGTTATTAGATATGCAGCCCTGACAGTTAACTGTGTTTGATGTTAGATGCACGTGTCACACTCAGGGTCTAGTGTTGTCTAAATGTCTTGGGGTTTCAACAGATGGGAGGGTGCATTTTGCTCTTTCCTAAATCCCTAAATTGCTGTATCAAAATTCCATGAAAACACTTTGCTTGGGCAAATTTTTCATCCACTATGAGCTGCATACCTAGCAGACTGGGGCAGTTCAAGGGTTTAGCTAGCTGGCTGCAGAACCAAAGGCCAGGAGTTTGATTCCCCCTCTGTGCCTCCTGCAATAAGAGCCCCTCTGTATAGTTGCAGGCAAGCTGCACATCCCCGGGTGCCCCAGAAGAATGGAATGGTAAATCACTTCTGTGTTCTCTACCTAGAAAACCCTGGCAAGGGTTGCCATAAATTGAAATCAACATGATGGCATGTTGTTGGTGTTGTTAGCTACCTAGTCACATTTTTCTAGTAATAATGGACATTTTCAGAATTTACTGTTTTAACACGTTTGTGCTTGATAGAGTTGTGTTTGTTTTCAGTTGTTACAATACTTCCCATGATATAAAGAAAACATTGTATTTCATTTTTTTCTTGCCCAAAGCATACAAGTGTTCAGCTCCAGAGATAAGTGAATGAAAATAAATCCCTGTCTCTTCCACAGTCTCCTAAAGATCTAGAAAGTCTGTAGAGTGTGGTAACAGTAACATCTAAGAAGTCAAGCATAGCATCGAAGAAAATGGGTAAGAACAGCCCTTCTCCACCCACAATCAGTATTAAGAGGAAACCCGGGCCAACGTGCCAGGACGTTCCTGATGAGCAGAGACAACTATATCATATACCACCTCCATCTTAACTTCAACAAATGCCACAAAACATCTGTATTTTAAATGGCCTTAAGATTTGTAAATAAATGTGGCTATAACTAGTATTCCAATGGATCAACATCCTCAGGGAGGTTCAGAAAGGTTGGGGGAACTATTCTGGATTAGAATATAGACAAATAACAGCATTTAAATTCCCTAAAGCAACAACTTGTTTCTAGAACTTGTAAAATTTAGTCTACACAGAATACTCACTCCACACCGAAATTATTATTAAAAATGGCAGCAAGGGCAGGGTGGAGATTGTGTTTAATGCTATAGGGTGCAAGTGTGAAGGGCAAGGAATATGTGGCCAGTGATCTTAAATATTTTTCTTTAGTCTAAGCCAGACCAATGAAACCTTTAACATCACGCGTATTTGCTGAATCCCCACCACAAAACTGGATTGAAACTAGTACAAAGATGTATCTTGAAATATTTTGAAAACCAAGATAACCATCAGATTTCGAGGGTTGTACTAGCATATTCCTTTGAGAGGAAGATGTGTAAACCCAAATTGGGAGTGTGTGTGTGGACCACATTACATGTTTAAAAGCAGTTCTGAGATTTTACTAGCTTCGTAAGGTTTTGGGAATTAGAAAAAAACCACAGAATTGGAAGAAACTCCACAGTTCTTTCCTTGAGTAGAATCAATAAAGAAATATGTGTAGAGAGAAAGCAAATACTTGCAATATCTAAGTCTTCATTTAAAAATAAAATTACCACTTATTGCTTCATTGAATTGATTCATATTCTATACCCTGTCCTTGAGATATGATTTTGGCTCACTGTTTGCTTGCAGTGAGCCGTTGGAGCAGTACAGACAGTATATGAAGTCTTTTTGGATCTGAAACTGAATTGAAGGCACTTAATGTTAGCATCTGACATTTCCCAATGAGAAATAGTTGTAACATGACCCCACTGTTATTTTTCCTCATAATGATAGTTTCACCTTCCAGGTACTTGTTATACCTAACATTAAGACACATTGGGGATGAGGGCAACCCTTTCCATCATTTAAATTGTATTGATTAACAGTATGCTCACAAACACTGAAAAGAGTCATATGAAGTTCTGCTTTATGATGATTATGGTTCAAGCAAGTTGATGTCTTGCTGTATCTTAGCCCCGAAGGAGTGAAAACAAAGAACAAGGATCAAAATAGTGCCACCCATAGAACAAACATAAAGTAATACCAGATAAATTAATATTTCCATAATGTGTGTATAGATGTGGGTATGTATAATCTAGCCTTCTAAATTTAATTTACAGTGTATGAGCTTGCAGATCATCTTATAAAGTAACTGAAGATATAAATTACTTATTTGTAGAGCAGCTACTGGAAGAGATAATGACTTCAAATGCTCCTGTCACTTGAAGTCTCCTGTGTTTTTCAACAAACATTCTGTATCATTTTCCAAGCTGGATCCACAGATATTACTCTGAATGTTATCTTGCCTTTACATTTTAAAGTTTAAAATGAAACAATAAGTGTCTCTAGGATAAACAGAAGTGTTAATCATTTCAGTTTATTCAGGTAACACACTGTAAGCTAAAATTCGTTTTTATATTATCACACATTTTAGAGTGAATATGGTTTGCTAATTTCATTTAAATCCCTGAACAGGAAGAAGCATATTAATTTGGTACTTCAAACTGCTCTAATGTTAGGATTTAAAAAGTCCTTTATATTTAACCTGAAATATTATTTTTCCTTCCAAACTTATTTTCCTTTCTCCTACTGTTGTACTACACAGAAGGAAGCATTCTACAGTTAATATGAATACAGTATGCATGGAAAATATTTTGAGTACCATGAATGCAACGACAGTAACGTATCATTTATTAAACTCATCCTCACTCTGCTGTGGGCTTTTTTGAACTTTGCAAATGTTAGCAAGATTTAAGATTACTGGTTAAACTTTGAAAAGTTGTCACAACAACCAATATATAATATGAATATTACTTACCTAGTTTTTTTCTACCGAGTTAGCATTCTTATGCAGATGTTCTTTAAGTAAAACTCACAAGCTGAGATAATTAAAACTGCAAAAAGTAACACGAAGCTACATTTTTGTTGAAGTTTCACAGAACATAAATTCAGCTGATAGTAAAATACAGAATAGTCTGTGGATCTGCAAAATAGTAGCAATGCTGCTTGTTTATGGCTTACAAATATAATTGGACACAATGGATCTTGTGATTGTGCCAATTACTTTGGTTAACACACCTGAGACATGTTTTAATTAGGGATTCTAGAATCTGCACAAAATGTTGGTTATAAGGTCATAGGATAAAAGCACACATTAAGATTATGAACTATATTTTTAAATACGGTACTTTAGATTTTTGTTATTACAGCCCTACTACCATACAAGAACCAGAAATCTCAGCATGGAAGTAAATGCATTTTTTTTTGCATTGTGATTGAAACACATTAGTTAGATCTCCTGATCATGAGTTTTTTAAAAAAATTCCAGTCTTTCTCTTTATAGATGCAAAAAGGTACCTGATTTCTTTGCATGTTAATCTTTAAAATAGTTCTGTAAATATAGGTAAAAATCTATAATTTTAAAGATAAAAACTCCAGCAAAATCCACAAATACAGTTAGTTTTTGCTTTCATATATGCCACAAATGGGGCTAGCCCTGGGACAATGGCACTATGCATAATGAGTGCCTTTGTAATGTCAAATTGTGTGGCTGATACACAGTTGGAAAACCCAGCACACTAAAATCTATTTTCTGTTTATTCTTATCTAGAACAATATTTACAAGTGGTTTACCACAGTATGTCACATTTCAAAATGAAATCATTGGGGAGACACTTTGAAGGGGGACATGAGGAATACAACCCTCAACATTTGATTCTTCAGTCTTAGAAGTTTGGTGAACTTTCTGACCAAGCATGACATTCCATAACAGTCTACTGGATGCATTCTCACTTCTTCAAAAGAAGAAAGGGAGATAAAATTATATATCATTTCAGTATATGGCTTGTGATTGCAAATATGCAGTACTTGGACACCATCACAGTCCTGAAACGTCTTTTGCATTTCATTAGTATACTTTTAAGGGAAACCACATGGGTTTGTATAATCAGTTCTCTGCCAAATTGTAGCTGAATGTCTGATTTCTGTTCACAAGCTACATGAAGCATGCCATCACCCATCATGGGAATTGTGATGTGTGGTCTTTCTTTTTTTTCTTTTTTTGGCTATGGTGTTAAGGGATAAGAAAATGGATCGCAAATCTTAGCACTGCAAATATGTCATGAGTCATAAATGGACATGCATGTGATTCCACTTTTGATAGTGGCTAATATGTGACAATGAAATATCTATCGTTCAATAGTAAACAGTATTAACCCTCTCTGATGCCCATACCTTGTTATATTCTGAGCCAGTTCTGGTATTTCATGATGGCAGTGAATGGAGAGAGGAAGAGGTTTGCTCTGAACACATTCTCAGCAGGAAAGCCTGGTGCAATGCTGAAGGACAAACAGCACAGTAGAATGGGCTGTCAAATGGACTGTGTGCAACTGACAGTAAGAAAAAGCAAATATATCATTGGAGTATAATTTCAAGCACAAAATGTGGTAACCAGGATTGGCCAAAAAAAAAAAAAAAAATGAACACAGGAATTGGGACAGATTTCCCTGAAAATTCCTTTTTCAGATAACCTCTCTAACTGCTATAACTCCATTGTAGGCATCCTTCAGTCTGAAGAGACTATGGTAATGTGCTCTGAATAGAGGTCTTGGAACAGCGTCTAGTGTGGCTGAAAAAGCCACTTCGAGAGTGACAGTCCCTTCCACACTGAAGACAAATACAATCTGTCCCGTCCAGCTCCCCGATTTTGCTGGTTTCGGGACCGCCTCTTTGCCTCGGCCTGCTGGACAAGGATCTCTTCAAATTGGGAAAAGCCATGCTGCACCGCCTGCCTCCAGGCTGCTCTAACTACACCTTTGGGAACCAAATGATCTCCAGAACTGATTGCATTTTTTTTTTGTCTGATCTCATTCCGTGTGTCGGTTATACATAGGAAAATGTAAGCATATTTTTGTGTAGAACTTTTATTAAAACTGAGTTTCTTGAAATACAATATCTATTTCTGCTATACTCAGCTAGAACTGCGTATCAGTAAACCCCAAGATGTCATCTCAGAAATAATTTTGGGACATGCAGTCACAACTGGGAAATCACAGAGCTTTTGTTTTAGACTATTTTTCATATATTCAATTTGTGCAAGTCACACCAGATGTGTTCTTCAATTCATTGTTTCCTGCTCCTGGAAAAAAACCAAAGGTGAGTGATCCTACCTGTGCCAAAAAAGTAGAAGTGTCCAACAGGGACCAGCAGACCAAATGGCAGGCTAAATGCCTGTGTAGTCACCCTCTTTGTAAGCTCAGAGGACACAATCTGGATCCCCACATTGAGAAAGGAAACTTTCATATTCCCACCCCTTGCTCTGAATCTGAGCATTGTGCCTTCAATTTTTATTACCAAAATAAGAACTGACACATTGCCCACTTATCCCGGAATAACCACGCGAGACAAGATACATGGATTAAACATGGGCCACACTTTATTATTCTTCGTTCCATTTTATGAACATGCCAATCCTCTGGAACAAGGGGGGGGGGTTCCTGCTGTAGTGCGGATTCAAATTCGTTGCTGGGTATTAGGTTGGCTCTTGCCCAGCTGCCAGGCTGGGCTCAGGCCTCAGTAATTCCCTTCGTTATCAACATGGAATAACTGACGGCCTCCGAATTTCCCCGGACCCCTTCCTTCTCTCTGCGCCTACCGGGGTCCGGGATTGCCCCCAGTGCATCCTGACCTCCCAGCACCGCGGTTGCCTGCCCGGGCGTGCTACTGGTCGAGACGCGCAGGAATTTGTTGCCACTGCCCAAGAAACCAATATCCAGTACCTTTGAATCCGCACTACCCGCCCTGTGTGACCATATACTACCACCTTTGCTTGGCCAACGCTCCTAATCCAGTGTGGGATAGGCAAAAAATCCCCGCCGCCGTATGCCAATTGGGTGACAGGTCAAAAATTCCTATCCGGCCCCCCTATAGGGCGACCAGCTAATCTCACACTAGAGAATAGGGCGGGCGGGTGGATGGGCCAGTTCAGCATGGCCGATGGAGGACAATGGGAGAGCGCCTCTTTAAATGACCTCTGACCAGCCCACACCCCTTGTCCATCCTTGCATTCGGTCCCTCAACGTCACGCGTTAATCCAGGTAAATTGGCAAAGCCACGCCTCGATAATTGGATCCCTTCGGTCCCTCTATCGGCGTGACCAAATGTCATTGAATGTACAATCTGTATCTTTTTTTATTTACTTTTACTTTTTGCTAATGGAATAAATGCACAGACATTTTAAAAGTTATTAGTGTTTAATACAAATAAAGGGATCCCAGTAGTATACATCTATTAATTCTTTTATTGATTTATACAGTAGGGTAGAAAGCAACATTGATAAATGTAGTTAAGTGTTAACTTTTATGGTATTTTCAAGTGGCTCTATAGAATATGGGTGTTTCTGTATGTACTTGCAACACTCAAACTTATATATTTTGAGCTACCATTCATATTTCCTGTGTAATAAAGTACAGTACAAAAGCTTCAAGGTATCTTAAACTTTCACATCTGTTCTTCAAATCTTTAAAGGGAAGATCAAGAGCAGAAAAACAAAATATCCATCCATTCATTTAATAATCCTCAGGAACTGTAATTGTCAGCATATTTGCAACTGCAATCATATAAAACCTTAGTTAGGATAAACTTACTGTTGTAAGTGAAACAGTGAACTAAAGGTTCCACAAATCTCTAGTATTCTTCTCCCCAGGACTGCTGGTACAGATACTATGAATTTAAAGGCTCAGGTAGAGGATAGCGTGGAACAGCATATACAGTGGTGTCTTGCATAGCGAGCACACCGTTTAACAACAAATCAGCATAGCGATGTCGCTTTTGCGATCGCATTGCGATGTTTACATAGGCAAAAACTCGCATTGCGATGATCGGTAAGCGTTTCGCTTACTGATCTTCGCATTGCGATGTTCTAAAAACAGCTGATCGGCGGATCCAAAATGGCCGCCGGAAGAAAAAATGGCCGCCTGCTCCATTTTCGCGCCCTGCCCTCGCTTACCGAGGGGGCAAAAATGGCAGCCCTATGGAGGATTCCTGCTTAGCAGTGAGTTTATTCCCTATAGGAACGCATTAAACTCCATTTAATGCGTTCCTATGCGTCCCCCCCCCCCGCATAGCGATGTTTCCGGATAGCGACGATTTATCTGGAATGGATTATCGTCGCTATACGGGGCACCACTGTATTTTAAAGTAGCAATGCCATTACTAAGTAAAAACACAAAGAAAGTTAGCAGAGAAATTTTAATTTATTCTCTTCTCAAAATTACTATTTGAGAAACCATTTACAACATTTATACATTGGCAATTTAAATTAAAATGACTTACAGTACCTGCAGAAGAATTTTACTATTCATCAGCTATCTTTCTATCATTCAGCATTCTAGTTCCTTTTTTTTTTGTTCTTTGTCTCTGGGGATAAAAATCCAGCAATTGGGTAGAACTAAAAACAGTGCTGGGTTGTGGTGTTTGTCTTTTCTTCCCTCTTAGAATTTTACATTCTTTGCCTAACTAGAGTGCAAAATTTTTTGTTTATTAATACAATTTTATTTTATGCCAATAAATTATGACTATATTACATAAAGGATTATATGTTGTTTGAACAAAAACTACAAACTACTCAAGCACCATATGGGTTGCATTATAGGCTCTCAAGCAAAAACCACTCATTCTATAGAGTTTGTCCCAAAATAATTTTAAATGAAATTGCTGTAGAAAAATCCTCAGAATTAATATAATGAATGTTGCACATCTATAGATCACTGCATGCAAAAATTAGTGCATTGATGTTGCATAGCTGTAATCTAAGAAATTGCTTAATAACATTCATCTTCATTTAAAAGATAAGGAAAATGAATGTTAAGTCCACGTATACAGTCTCATTTCACAAACAGACCAAGAGGAGATACAACTGTTTCTTCCTTCTTTTCCTAATTCATTTCAATTACAACAGCCTCTCTTGTTCACTTGAGCAATGTTTTGGGTAGAAGTGCAGTCCCTTTTACATCTTAGTAAGTAGCTTGCTTCCTATTGAGCAGCATATCGCAAGACTGCTTCTCTCTAGAACATGAAGGTCCAAATCCTATTGCACTCATGGAGCAACCACTTAGGTTTCATACAAGCAACATGCATGTGCTCACCCATGCCCTGGTTGGGCAACTGACTGTGTACTAGGCATGTAAGGGACTGTCTGCAAAAATGGAACAGTTTTGTGTGATTGTCTTTAAGCCCATTTTTTGACAACAGGACCTGGCTAAAGTTACAATTTATTTTCTGCATACAAAAAAGGGTGTATTTTTTTTAAAAAAAATGTTATAAGCCACATTTAAAAAACAGATATTTGGCAGAGTTCTCAAATCAGTCATTTGTATTTGTCTTTATCCACTGTATCATTTTGATCACCGAATCTCTTCTTTTTTCTTTTTTAGATTTTATTTCCTTCAAGATTTCACCTGTTATTGTTCTCAGTTGTGGTTCAAGTGTAGTGTTAAGAAAACTTTGGACCTAAAACAATAAATATATAAAGTTAGTTTTCAAGTAGTATCCAAGGCTTTTTCAGTAATTAACTAAGGTTCTGAACAAATCGTGCTCTTTATCCAAATGTAATATTGAGAGTAACACAACAGATGATACGGATTCACATGAGTTTTGCCTATAGTACCCAAGGGCAGCCATTTTCAACAGGGTCCATATGACCCCCTGTGGGGTCCTGGCATATTTGAAGGGGTCACAGACTGGAAACAATTCTTCACAATTCTTTATACAATCCTGATTTGGCCTATATTTCTTTCATATTGTGCTTACAGCTGTGGAATGGCTGCTCTAGGACATGTGCTCCTAACTATGGAATTGACTGCTGCATGTGAGGGTTAGGGGTTTTATAAAGATTGTCTCTGCCTAAATTTGGGAGGGGGCGTTATCTCCCTTCTGCGCCAGCCAGCTATTCAAGACGGCTCTCCATTCCAAAGGTCCACCACTGGACGCTGCCCAAGGTTTCCTGCTTCCAGTCCTTACTGAGAGTGTTGCATGTACTCTAAGCATACACAAAAAATCCAACTTTATTACTTTCCATTCCACATGATTTTTCACATACAAGATAAATATCTCTATTTTCTTCATACTTCAGGACTATCATGTTGTTTTATTAAGCTCTGGTCCAATGATTCTCCTTACCATTTGGAGCTCAATGTCTGTCCTGACAGACCTCACGAAAGCAGTTAATGCTTCAAATCCACTCCTGTAACAGAAAGCGTGGTGAGATTTTTGTAAGGGAGAAAACATTTTTATAGGGGATGCTACATGTACAGCACTACATCTCATCTCTCTTCACCTACTCAAGAATATTTTTGCAAGAGTAAAATAGAACTGCTAATATGGATTTTCCCAAAAAACCTTTCAAATTCAAGGGCTATATTTCTACAGGGGAAACTGGCCTTACTGGAAACAATAGGTAAGACCAAAATCAAGAGAGGAAGCATCTGTTCTTTCTCGCTTCTGCTCTCCTTTTCATCATTCACCCAGCTTTTCCCATTTTTCTCTTTCATGGACACAAGCACAGAGACTTGACTCCTTCACCCCAAAATCATCATGAACAGAAGCAGTATTTTATGTTGTGTCACTGTTGCCAGGGGAAGGTTAAATGCTCAGTCCCCCAGGCATTCCTGAGGGAAACCAGTGCCTTCCTGTTGCTCTTGACAGTGTGGAAACAGCAAATCTAACTATGTCAAGATCATCGATGAGATGGCAAGGTTTCCCCTAGTGATCCAATAAAGACTGCCATCTCCAATAACTGAAGTGCAAAACCAGTCTTTTTCCCCCCTGAGGCAAAACAGATGGTGGTTATTATCACACTGCTTCTCAGCAGATACTAATCTCTTCCTCCTGTGGTTCCTTCCACAGTAGCCCTTCTCTCTTCCCACCCATTGGGCCCTATGGCTCCATGCGCATTGTTGCAAAGTCTGCCACTTCCACGTGAGTGCGTTAAGAGAGTCATCATGCAAAGCTACAGCCACAGCCACCAGGACCACCAAGACCAACATAACCTTGTGAAAAACAATTATTGCCACACAAAAATAATAACAAAGCTTTTTCTTACTGTGAAAAGATAATACATTGTGCTTCATTCCAAGGAAAGAAAAACAAGCTAAAACTGCTAGGAAGCAAACGATGAAAAGGAAAAAAAGATTTCCTTCAAGCTTGCACCTGTGACTAGATAATATATCTCATTCAAGGGTGAACAGCTGGCTTGATTGGGCTCTGAACTTTTAAAATGTTTCATGCCTACTTGCAGACATCAAAGTTAACAGTCCATTAAAACAAAGAAAATGGACATTGCTTAGGAAGGCACAAGAAATGAACTGCTTTCAAGTCTGTTAGGAGCAGGTTTCTTAATCAGCAAAAAACAAACAAATGTAATATTACGTAGCTTAAAGCTAGAAGGGCATAGTGATAATGAATAGCTGCTTATGGCTAATAGACACCAAAAATGAGCCTGTATTGTGGATAGGAAGCTTCCACTATGACAGATTTTGGAGAGACAGAATATCAGGCAAAATCCAAAGAAACAAAGCAAAGCAAAATGAAAGACAAAAACATGTGGCACCTTAAAGACTAACTATAATATTTTAATGTAAATTTTCATGGACATGTCCACTTCCTCAGACATGAAAAAACAGAATGAAATGAAATGTAGATGAAATATCAGGTTCACATTCTGAATGTTCAAAATAGTTTCCTATAGGCAATGGTGTCAGACAAGGCAGCATTTTATCCTCCTCTCTGTTCAATCTGTACCTAGAACATACCATATGGAAAGCTGGGCTAGATTCAGACAAAGGACAAATGAAAATTGGTGGGAAAAATACCAGTAAATACCAGTGGTTTAAGATATGCAGAGGATACCATCTTAATGACAGAAAGCAGCAATTGCTTGAAACAACTGTTAGACCAAGTGAAAGCAGAAATTGCCAAAGCAGGATTGCAGCTGAACGTTAAGAAGATAAAAATCATGACTACAGAAGGACTAAACAATTTTAGTATTGATAAGGAAGAAACAGAAATAGTGAAAGATTTATTCAGTCATCAATTGAAATGGAGACAGCAGCCAAGAAATCAGAAGAACACTGAGACAAAGAAGGGCAGCAATGAAGGAATTAGAAAAGATCATTGGGTGTAAGGATGTATTGCTGGAAACCAAGACTATCGACACTATTGCATTCCCGACCACCACATATGGGTATGAAAGCTAAATAGTTAAGAAAACTGATAGGAAAAAAATGGATTCATTTGAAATGTGGTGCTGGAGGATAGTTTTGCAGATATCCTGGACTGCCAGAAAGACAAACTAGTGGGTCCTAGATCAAATCAAGCCTGAACTATCTCAAGAAGCAAATATGTTTGAAACTGAAGCAGTCCTACTTTAGGCACATCATGAGAAGGCAGGATTCTCAGGAAAAGACAATAATGCTGGGAAAGGTGGAAAGCAGCAGGAAAAGAGGAAGACCAACTATGAGATGGACTGACTCTTAAAAGTAACCACAGGTTTGAGTTTACAAGAGCTGAGTGGAGCTGTTGAGGTCATTTTCGAGATCACTCATTCTTAAGTCTGACATGGGTGAAAGTTGCTCTATAGTTGGAGGTCCCTCTGGAACACTATTGTTGTGATTTGAAGGTTGCATGAAAAAAGGAGTGAATGAGAGGCTATGCAGGATCATAGGACCTTCCTGGACATGGATTTAGGTAAATACTGCACTGGATAAAAGATAATAAGCTGCTGGTTAACTTTATCATGACTAGACTTGTACTATCCTCATATATTTCCATTACAGTATTAAATATTTTCCCTAGAAAACATATCTCTACATCTATCATGGGGATTCTATCTCTTATTTTCTTGACAGTCTATAAGCATAATCACTATTCATAGTGAAAGAACCAACTGCAAAGAAATTAACCCCCCCATACGATAAAATGGCACCAGAGTTGCAAGATAAATTGAAATTACATCAATTCATACCTATTGTACAGATGTGACCAGTTGTCTGTTACAAATTTCCATGTTATCCAGTGGCCAATCTCATTTCTTGCCGCATTTTCAATTATTTCTGCTATACGATATGATGGAGTGCTAGAATCATTCAGGGTATACTGCAAGAATCTGCAAAGAAATACATTTGAAGTAAAAGAAAAATTATGAAAAAAATTGTATTTCTAAAAACATTAGTAACTCTTCTAGGCAAAGAATCTGTTCTCCAAAATGCACCTTACTCGTCACTAATTTTTTTTCCTGCCATCCATGAAATGCAAGGCTGGTTTCAGCAGGGAAGAAGAGGAACAAATTCTGTGACTGTCCACTCCTTTTTAAGCCACCTAACAGCTAGAAAGTAATTCTGGTTTGCTTTGTACTGGGGACAAGGAAGCTCCAAGACAAAAACCCAGCAGAAGAGCTCTCATCAAGGATTTTTCATATTAAAAATGAAACTGAAATGATCAGAAATGTTGAGAGTGGGGGTCTGCCTCTTCTGCATTCCCTCCTCCATTTTCTTTCCAGGACAGTTGCAATCTGCCTCTGCTGCTCTGTCCTCCTGTCTCTGGGTTGCCTGCTTTAGTGTTTACGGCACTCACCACCACCCTGCCCTCTCTCTCCTTCTTTTCTCGTGCCACCTTTCTTCACCTCTTCTCCAACAGCTGCAGCCAATCTTTTCTCTCTCTCCTTCCTAGATTTCTTCTCTGCTTTTGTATTTTTCTGACTTTTTCTGGAGATAGCACTGTGCATCTAATAAGAAGGGAGGAAAGCCAAAGAAGGAAAACCAAAGGCAGAAGAGACAGTAAAACAATAATCACAAAGAGGGGAATAAATTCATACTCAGAGCAGAAGAAAAGTAAGGGGTGAAGCAAATACAAAAATAGAGAAACCATGGCATGGCAATACCATGACAGAGTGAAGGCAGAGATGAATTAGGGACAAGGGGAGAGAAAGAAAAGCGCTCCAGTTAAGCAGGCTCCACTGGAGAGAAAGAATTTGCGCTAAGCTACCACTCAGTAGATGAAATAACACTAAATTGTCCTTCGAAACAAATAAACATACAAAGAGGCTCATTTATAAACAATTTAAAAAAAGATTTCGGAAAGTATTTTGAAATGTGTGAAAGAAGTATCCTTCCAGATTTTTAAAAAAACAATTTTAAAAGAACTGCTGATTTCTCCAAGAGAAGTGGCTTTCAAAAAGTAAATTTGGATCAAATACTGAAATGCCCCATGATCGTTTGACACAACCAACACCAAGAAGAGACAGAACAAGAACAAGGGAACAAATGCCCCATGTGGAGGATCCCTCAGTTACATATCAGTTAAAAAAAACACACTAAAGACATGCAATGCATAATGGGCAACAGATGTAAGAAACCTGTATGGCTAAAATGACACATTTAGTACCTTTTTATAGGGCAGGACTATGTATGTACTGTATCATGATTATGTAAGAATAGCCCCTTGAAGAGGCCTAATATTATTCCAGAATCCTACAAACCTCATATTTCATTTAAAAGCCAGCAACCAACCCCTCTTCAAATGTCCAACCTTGTGATTATAGACTTGGAAGTGTGGAAAAAATATTTTAAAATCACATACACCAGGAGACATATGTTCCATGTGGAACTTTGATATGAAAAGATAAAACCTTTAAAACTCTTGCATCAGATCAGAGTTCCAGTTTTTTCCTAGGGACTAATTGAACTTCAGTATACAAATGACTATGTAACTTGGTTCAGTTGCTGAAGCTCCAGCTGACAAGCTAACTTTAACCTAAGGATTAAACTATAAACTACATTAAATACATTGTGTGCAAATTAGAACCATTTCCCTTTTTACTCTGACATAAACCTACTTGATTCTGATCCACACTGGGCAAGCATATCGATCATCTTTTTTCTTATTGTAAAACGCTCACCTCCTATACAATAGTTTAAGAGAAAAAGAGTTCTAGAAGCAGATTTACACAGCTGGACTGGAATCAACAACAAAACTGGTAAAACAGAAGTTCAGCCTTGAAAAGTGCATGCCTAGGATTCTGACCTCATTAATAAAAGGGAACAATAGCAAATGTATGGACAGCTCATGACAGCAGAATGTTTTTATTTTTACTTCCTTCTTTAAGAAACCACTGGTTTAAGAATGTGGGATATTGTGCTTCTTTCTATATTCACAATTCAAAACACCAGGAAATTGACTGATATTGCTGTACAATATTGTGCCTGTGTTGCCAAAAGGAAAAAGGATGCCAAGCTTTATAAAGAAAATGGCAGAGTGAATACTGACAACACCAATAAGAGCAGTCAAGATTTGGATAGCTTCTTATACTTGGTACCATTCATAAGGAGATACCAAGCAGGAGCAAATACCAGGCAAATACTCCTTTTTCATCATTTAACCTCTTCCCACACAAACAAAAAGAAATTGTCAGGACTGTTTTTCAACAAGTTCTCTATGTTAAAACCCCCATCTCAAAAAATCTTTGTCCATATATTCCTAAATTTGGCATTGAGCAAGAGACGACTGTCTGCTACAACTATGACAAATGTTTTTATTTTAAAATGGTTTCATCCAAAGTCCATTTTAAAAATTATAAATTTTTGTTTGGGCTGCTCCCATTTTGAGAACTGCCTTGTAAAATGTTGATTTGCTCTGATGCAGAAGATCATGTAAAAATAGTCTTTTTCTAGTCATTTCTTCAATGGTCCTCAATGCACCATCCAATTTTTTGTTGTTGTTGTTTAGTCATTAAGTTGTGTCCGACTCTTCATGACCCCATGGACCAGAGCACGCCAGGCCCTCCTGTCTTCCACTGCCTCCCGGAATTTGGTCAAATTCATGTTGGTGGCTTTGATGACACTGTCCAACCATCTCGTCCTCTGTTGTCCCCTTCTCCTCTTGCCATCACACTTTCCCAACATCAGGGTCTTTTCCAGGGAATCTTCTCTTCTCACGAGATGGCCAATGTATTGGAGCCTCAGCTTCAGGATCTGTCCTTCCAGTGAGCACTCAGGGTTGATTTCCTTCAGAATGGCTAGATCTGCTCTCCTTGCAGTCCAGGGGACTCTCAAGATTCTCCTCTAGCACCTTAATTCAAAAGCATCAATTCTTCAGCAGTCAGCCTTCTTTATGGTCCAGCTCTCACTTCAATACATTGCTACTGGAAAAAACATAGCTTTGACTATGTGGACCTTTGTCGGAAAGGTGATGTCTCTGCTTTTTAAGATGCTGTCTAGGTTTGTCATCACTTTCCTCCCAAGAAGCAGGTGTCTTTTAATTTAGTGGCTGCTGTCACCATCTGCAGTGATCATAGAGCCCAAGAAGGTAAAATCTGTCACTGCCGCCATATCTTCCCCTTCTATTTGCCAGGAGGTGATGGGACCAGTGGCCACGACCTTAGTTTTTTTGATGTTGAGCTTCAAACCATTTTTGCGCTCTCCTCTTTCACCCTCATTACGAGTTTCTTTAATTTCTCCTCACTTTCTGCCATCAGAGTGATATCATCTGCATATCTGAGGTTGCTGATATTTCTTCCAGCAATCTTAATTCTGGCTTGGAATTCCTCCAGGCCTGACTTTCTGCATATAAGTTAAATAAGAAGGGGACAATATTCACCCTTGTAATAATCCTTTCCCAATTTTGAACCAATCAGTTGTTCCATATCCAGTTCTAACTGTTGCTTCCTGTCCCACATATAGATTTCTCAGGAGATAGATAAGGTGGTCAGGTACTCCGTTTTCTTTTAGGACTTGCCATAGTTTGCTGTGGTCCACACAGTCAAAGGCTTTTGTGCAGTCAATGAAGCAGAAGTAGATGTTTCTCTGGAACTCTCTGGCTTTCTCCATAATCCAGAGCATGTTAGCAATTTGGTCTCTAGTTTCTCTGCCCCTTTGAAATCCAGCTTGCACTTCTGGGAGTTCTCGGTCCACATATTGCTGAAGCCTACCTTGGAGGATTTTGAGCATAACCTTGCTAGCGTGTGAAATGAGTGCAATTGTACGGTAGTTGGAGCATTCTTTGGCACTGCCCTTTTTTGGGATTGGGATGTAGACTGATCTTTTCCAATATTCTGACCATTGCTGAGTTTTCCAAACTTGCTGACATATTGAGTGTAGCATCTTAACAGTGTCATCTTTTAAGATTTTAAATAGTTCAACTGGAGTGCCATCACCTCCACTGGCCTTGTTGTTAGCCATGCTTTCTAAGGCCCACTTGACTTCGCTCTCCAGGATGTCTGGCTCAAGGTCAGCAACTACATTGTCTGGGTTGTCTGGAACATCCAGATCTTCCTGGTATAATTCCTCTGTGTATTCTTGCCACCTCTTCTTGATAATCTAACTGATTACACAGGTAAGGTAAATGTAGTTGTAAATAAGAAAAAAATAAGACCTAATGCTGCTGCCTTGGGTTCATTTTAAGGGATAAAAATGTTTAAATAAATAAAATAAAATAAAATATTCTTGTCCTCATCCTTAGATCACAAAACTAATTAGTTAGCAACTCATCAAGAGAAAAACTGAATGAAGTACATAATTTTATTGATTATCCATTAATGTTCTCGGCATATCATAACTTATCTTTAAATGAATTGAAAAAGTTAATGAGGTCACCTTTGAAGTAACCATGGCTCGTGGGTACAGCTGAGGGCAGAGTATGCGTTATATTTTTCTTCTGATCCAGTACTATTTTGCTTGTATATATTCCATAAAAAGTCCCATTCCTTGTCACCACCCAGCTGAACACCATAGCAACAAACAGTTCTGCTAAAACAAGCAGGGCCCCTGAAATAGAGAACAGGGGTTATAACTAGCATAGCACAACACGGTGTTTCATAATGAAAATCAGATACAAAGTCATGAAGTCTGTCACTATGACTGATAAAATTCTAAGTAAATTAGATTCCGTTTCCCATTAAGGTAAATTGAGCATGGATGTAACTCTCTTCCCCTTACAAACAGGAGGTAGCACTGGAGGTCATGTTTATGCTCTAGAAACACTTTAGAGACTCCCAAATGATTAATAAAACTGCACTTTTATTGTGTCTTGCAATTTCCTTGATTCTGGGAACATCTCCTTGGCTCTGCAGGGTCTTATTGGCAGACAACTGAGGCCCTTCCACAATGCTCTGTCCTTGAGGAAAGAATAAGTCCTGGCTGGGGCTAAGTCCTAACTGCAGAAGCAGGAACAAGGACCTAGCCAGTCTCTGAGTGCAGCCCTGGCTGTTGGTAGATGCTACTGGAGTTACTACTACTCCAAGATATGTCCTGACAGGATCCCAGCCAACAGGTATGTAGCAACCAGAGGAGGGCCGAAAGCCCTTTAAATTACCCCAGGAGTGGAGTCAGAGGCTGGACAAGTCACTGCAGAACTACTCCAGGGCCCCAGGAGACAGAGGCTTGCATGGTGTTGTTCCAGTGGGTTCGGACAAGGTTGTGTGATAGTACTGTATCTGATACCAGTGTAGCTGGAGGTAATGAGGGCAATCTGACAGCTGTTGATGCTAGGCCAGTCATGGACGAATAAGGAACCTGCTTTGAAGGGAAGCTTTTCCTGCAGAAATTCTGTTTCTCTCCAAGGAGCACTACTGTATCCTGGCACCAGCCCTGGCCTCTTGATTCTCTCTTCTTCTTCTTCTAGAGAGCTTTTACTTCTCCTACAGTTTCCTTAGCTCCTTCTTTTATTGAACTCCCCACCCCCTTCATCCAAGGTAGCTGACTTCTGGGAAAGAGAATCCCACTCAGATCAAATATGCACTCACTTACACTGAACTCAGTGGGACCTCAACCTGAGCAGATGATGATCAATACATTATAGATTTAACAAATTCTATATGGGTTGCCACTGTACTGAACAGTGCTGTATTATGAGGTAAAAATGGCAAATTTACATGACAAAAGTTTTATACTTTTAGATTATCACATGAATGGATTTTTATAACTGTTGGTGTTGCTTTTATTATTGGTGCAACAGTT
This sequence comes from Pogona vitticeps, assembly GCF_051106095.1. Taxonomy (NCBI): domain Eukaryota; kingdom Metazoa; phylum Chordata; class Lepidosauria; order Squamata; family Agamidae; genus Pogona; species Pogona vitticeps. The sequence continues at coordinate 255,992,738 of NC_135784.1, forward strand.
TATTGCTCTGAATCATAGAAGAAAAAGAAAAAGCTAAAATGATATAAATAAAGAAAAACATGTCCAAATGTAAAGCTTGGGACAAATTATCCAAATTCTGAAAAAGTGGGGGGGGGGAGGCTAAAAATAAAAGAACAATGGTAACAGTTTAATTTAGAAGACTAGTGATCAAAAAGGGACCTAGGCAGAAAGTTCAATGAAAGACAACCAAATAACCAGACAGGTGTCCACATGCAGTTTGCTTTCTCTGTATACAAACACTACAAAAGACATAAGTTTCACAATCCATTCACAAATAGAGGATGAGCACAGAGGTGACAGACTATATATACCGTATTTTTCCATGTATAAGATGCTACTTTTTTCCTAAAATCGTTACACTAAAAATTGAGGGGCGTCATATACATGGAAGTAAGCTGAGGAGAGACCAAAACGGCACATACCTTGCCTCTGTAAACAGGCTTCCTTCAATCACGAGGCTTAGCTTCCTACAGTCAGGAGACTTAGCTTCCTCCAATCATGAGCCTTATGGAACTGAAGTCAGCTGATGCTGAACAAACCAATTGGAACACACCTGGTTGGAGGTGGAGCTTGTAGGCTCAGATGCAACAGGGACTCCTAATGTCCAAGCATTCTGAGCCCAGAGGCTGAATACTGAAAGCTAAGTTTTCTTAATTTTGGGGTTAGAAAAGTAGGGGGGGGATGTCTTAGAAATGGAAAAATATGGTAGTTAACAACAAAGGTGCAAAGGCTAAGAAGAAACAGGAGTGTATGTATAACTATGTCACATATTCAACCATTCTGCGGCCTTGATACTCATCTCTCCCAATAACTGTCCCGTGAAATCAAAAAGCATTCGCTTCAGCATTTGTTTCAGTATGAAACAGCCCAAGCTATTTACTGCCTCAAGCACAGGAAATTTCATACATCCTGCCAAATACGTCTTTCCATATTTGGCAGTAAAAACAGCAATCAAATAATTTTATTGCACATTCACAAGGCTTTAAAGCTGGGGTAACCATCTTGTTCTGTTAAATAGCAGGGCTAACCTTGTACCAATAAAGGATAACATAAAATTATTTTAAGGTCTCTGACCTGACAGAAGAGGAAATATTTAGAACTATATCCCTGGGGAAATCATGCCATCCCCAATTATCAATTTCTTACTCACTCCATATACATACATAGGTACATAGATAATAATTACCCTTTATCAGGATTGTTCATCCACTTGGTGAAGATTTGAGAAGCTAGGTCTAAACAATCACGAAGCCGAAACCAACATGCTATTTCAATTACTCTTTCCATACTGTTACTTAGAAAACAGACAAAAATGAAACAAACAAGTAAGAAACATGGTGCATTTCAATAAAAAACTGGTGTTAATTAATACATCCTGGCAAAGTAAACTGCAGTAATGTTCTTTGCAGGCAACTGTTTGCAATGATTTGCTCTGAACTGAAGCAAAAAGGATCACCATAAAAAGAATGATGAGAGTGATTTTGGGCATTCTGATAGTCTTTTGTTATTTCCCAAATCCAAGATTCTATTCTATGATTTTATAGATTCCCAGCGTCTGCCCCTATTCTTTCATAATTGTACCATTTAATCAGCTAGCGCTAGAATTATGATGTTGAGAAAATGGTAGTTGTAACTGGGGCTACAATTCCAAGCTCTTAAAATATGAAAATGGTAATAGTTATTGAACACTTTCCAGTGGCAGCAAACACAACTAAGAGTTGTGGGGCACCTTAAAGACTATCACACTTGTTATAGCACGGGATTTGTTGTACTATAGCCCATGAAAGCTGTTCCATCAGATTCTAAATTCAGAATTTCAAATATATGTACAGTACAGATGGTTGGGTGTAAAATAGCAAAACAGTGAAATCAGACGTGCTACTGCCAAGGTTTCCTCTAAGCTGTGTGCCTGCATGCACACGACTCTGCCTCCACCTACATGCAGGGCTTTTCCATGCACCCACCGTGATCATTTTCAGCCCCTTTGGTTCTGGTCATAAAGGAACCCTGCGTGGAGGCAGTATCACATAGGTGAGGAGTTAAGCCCTGCCCAGAGGGGCTGGAAATTAGAGGGAATGTTGGCTACTGCCCAATAACTGCCTTGAAAAGGGTGGATGCATCTTAGTTTGGTGTTTCAGCTGTGACCATTCCTCCTTAGATGACCCTGATAGAAGTCCAGGCTTGTAATGGAGTCTAGCCTGCTAATGGAATTCCTCTCAGCTCCACGGGCACACTCAGAACCCCTTCACCTCATTAAGATGTGCATCCAAGATTACCTTGGTTAGTGCTTCATAGTCCCATTCCTGTGCTAATTAAGTACTGTCTATTATCTATTATTTGTATCCTTAGCTAAACGTGAGTCTCACCACCATGGAGATGAATACAAGGGCATGTATTTGCACTCTTTGCATCCAAAGAAATGGATTTTGATCCAGAAAATATTTCTGTTAATTTTTAAAGTGCTGCAATACTTCGCCTTTTCTCTCCCCAAACCTTACTTTGGCCAGCAAGGTTTGGAACCTTAAGGTCAAGTTATTTTGGATTGAATAAGGACTTGCACTTGAGAAACCAAAACTGTAGGGGGTGCCAGTGTAACCAAGCAAAATGTAGCCCTCCAATGGTTAAGGCCGTTAGCCAAGATGACAAAGAAGGGTTGCGAAGACCCAAGCACACAGTAACAGAAAGCAGAAAAATTTAGAGCAGTGCCTTCCAGAAATCCTAATGAGCAAGAAGAAAAAAAGCATATTTCAACGAAAACTCAGGAAAAAGCCGCCTGGTCATGGAAACAATACAATTCATGAGCAGGTGATACCTTTAACTGACCATTAAGAATATAAAACAAAAAACAAACACTGAAATATTGATGACAACTCAACTTTTTCAAGGCTGTGAATCAAGTTCATTTGGGTAGTTCAAAACTTATGTGCTGTTATCAATGTCCCAAATTCACATGACTGATGGTGTAGAGGCCAGGTTAGCTTCTTAGATGGAAAGCTGCAGCATGCATGTTGATTTCCAGCTCCTTCTCAGCGGGCAGTTTGTAAATTATGACCCATCTCTTAAAACAGAGGATGGTCACAGACATTCTGTGGTCCCTCTTGCCTTCTCCTTTTCTGCCTTTTTGAAACTCAGAGTTTCTTTTTAGCTGGGGAAGCGGGAGGAGAATGCCCTTTAACATGGCCTGCCTCTAACAGAGTTGAGATTAGGAATTTAGTTAAACCACCTGGAACAATGAAAACAATGTTCCTCAAAGACATAACTTTAGTTTGTCTATGCTTACGTTGAATCCAAGAAAGGAAAGCATCATGATATGAAAGTGAGCAATAAGAGTGCTGGAGCAGAAAAAATACAAGCAAATATCCGATGCAACAGGAAAGAACTACGCATATACCATTCTGTGGCTATCACCACCATAGTCTTTGCAAAAACCCCTGGTGCAGTAAAGAGCCATTAAGGGAGAACATGCTCTTAGAACTGGCTGCTGGTGGGAGCAAAACTGAGTTGTGATAGGGCTGATGGACTTTGACATGTAAAATAGGAGACCTTCAAGTTGATCCTGGCAAACCAATCTCATTCCCGGATCAGGGAGGAATATCAGCAAGCATAACCATTCAAATTGTTTTGCAGAAATACCATGTTCTACAGGTCTCAAATCAAGGTCAGAAACCTTGATCTCTTTTTGGAAGTATGAAGTACCTTAAGTAAAAAAAAAACCCTGCTTTTAATTGGTGAGAACAGCTGTATTGCACAGGGTTTTTCCAAAAGCAGTATACATTCTGTAAAGGTAGTGATGGAAGACTATGACTTCTGGATGAAATTCTATTTCATATCTATCCTGAATGATGCAAAGGACCCAATGGTCAAATTTGAAGACTTCTAGTAAAAGAAAATAGTATTTACTGATGATTTCAATCATAGGAACATGACTGACTAACCATTAGAACATTATTCCAAGGAAGAGGCTGCAACTCCAAACTAGTGAGCAGTATCCAGCAGTTTATATTTAAAGCTACTATCTTTTTTTTGCTGGGAAAAGAGCACTTGGACAGTACTGTGAAATATTCATATTCTTAATTCTGGCTTTAGTATCTTGATTCAAAGCTGTAAAGTGCAGCCAATAATAATAATAATAATAATAATAATAATAATAATAATAATAAGAAGAAGAAGAAGAAGAAGAAGAAGAAGAAGAAGAAGAAGAAGAAGTTTTATTATTATTAGTTTAATAGTTTTACTTATGTAAAATTGTCTTTATACGTATATTTTTTGTATTATCTTTTAATGTTGTTAGCCGCCTAGAGTGGTCCTGACACAACCAGATAGGTGGGATATAAATAAAATAAAATAAAATAAAATAAAATAAATAAATAAATATCTGCTGCATTTCTCCCAACAAGGGACCCAAAGCAAATGGCTGCCTAATGAGCTGAATTGATCCGCTCTCAGGAAACATGATCCACTTTGATAAAGAAGAAATAGGCAACCTCCTTGTTTTGAGGAAGGTGTTCCAGCAAAGCTACCAACCTATGCCAAAACAGTAGTTTATATCTGTCCAAGTATTCTTGGTGGCTCTCGGTACAAAAGGAAAGTTACAAAGGATGACTTTTGCCCCACTGAATCTAAGCAGACATCTGGAAATACAGACAAAGACTTCTTCCAAGTCTTTCCAGGAGACGATGACAAGAGAATCTGGGTTGGGATATGTGAATAAAAATCCACAGTTCTCATCTTGCATTCTACACATGTTCTCCAACCAAAGAGATGACAATGATGTCAAAGATGGTTTATCCAAGCTACTCTTTCTAGTTTGAGCAGAGAGAAAAGAACAGGGGTATCTCTGGGGCATTGGCCAGAAGGTACATTGCCGACAATACTAAGTTCTTCCTGTTTGTACTTGATCTGAAGGTATGAAATCAAGACATCAGAATGGGTTCTTCTGATGTTTTGACTGGAGACTGACCTCCCTGCAGCAGTTCTGTAGGAAAAGAAGTCTGACCTAATGAAAACAGATGGAGCACAACATTCTATCAAAATCCCAGACACAAGGAGGATGCTGAGAAAACTGCTATTGTTGCTAATGCTTACTGATGGTTGTATATGAGTCCAACATTGAGGGCAATGATAAAACCTGTATCAGCACAATGGGCTTTATTCTAGTAATAAAACTACATGGTATTGAAGAATATAGAAATATGATATCAAAACTGGAATGGTGCCAAATTTAACACAGAAACCAAGAGGCAGACATTTGTAGTACAGATTGAGCCACTATAGCCACTAAAACATGCATAGGACTGATTAAACAGACAGTATCGCTCTGATCTAAGGCGGTGGCTAGGCCATGCTATTTAAGTGGGAAGAAATATAGGAAGACATGATTGCTCATAGACCTCGGTGCTGAAGGGGCACAAGCGTGCCAAGGTCAGTAAGGAGACCAGTAGTAATATGCTGAGCAATGGTATTGTAGAGAATATCAGTGGCACAATGGACTTCAAGTTCATCCATGTTGATCATGACAAAATGGAGAGTGATAATAAGAACAATGGGAATTGAGTAAGGTAACCATCCCCATAATGAGATGAAAAATTAGAGCCCCATAAACAGAAGCTATACCTATGGCATTGAAAGGCATGATGATACTTTTCAGATGCTCTGAGAATTATAAAAGGCTAGTGAATAATCTTGAATTCAAGAGTCATAATGCCTGCACAAGTCACTCAAAGCATTGCTGGTACTGATTTAGCTCAATGCACTACAAGTTCAAGCAGATCACACAAGGCCACATGCTACAGTATTTCTCCTTCTTAAACGAATCCATGCTACTGTTTTCTTTTTCAAATATATAAGGACTTACATAACAATATCATCTTCCTCTAGCTCCACGTCAAAATGTTGATGAAGGAGATGTGCACAACGATGGAATATTGGCAAAATTCGTGGTAAGAAATATTTCTTTGGAAAAAAGAAATGACATTAAATTATTTTAAAATTACAATATAATGTTAACATTAACACAGTTCAGACTATTAACACTACGTTTTTAATAGGTTCCTTTAATTTGGAGCGCAAATTTAACCATTTAATCAAGATTTAATCATGGTGTTAGACTGGGATAAAGGGGCAGATCCTCAAAAATATTCCACGATCGTCCCTCTCTCTCTTTCCAGAACATCTGCAGTATATCTGCTTTTCTTCAGGCAATAATGTCTCTGTTGGCGAAAATATCTCCAAACCTAATGTTAAATAGTATAAAATGTAGCAGTAAGAAAGCTGTTTGGTGCACACCTGGGAGTCTGTATATCACTGATACTGAATCAGCTACAATGGCCAGAATCCTAGTGGTGCGTATGTAAGGTCTGCATAACTTGCCACGCCTGACTGCAGCTAATTGACAAGGTGCCAGATTGTGTCTCAGTCACATCACAGTTATGGGCCTCACAATGCCACCAAGATGGACTTTGGCACCCTGTCATTTAGCTGTAATTAGCCACAACAAGTTAAGCAAGCTTTGCACAAACTCCCCTCCCTCCCGAGCCCAATATAAGGTGCCAATTTTCACTTATAAAGTGCTATATGGTTTGGGCCAGAATAACTAAAAGGCTGTGTCCAAGATTAGAAGCCACCCTGTAGATTTTAATTCTCATTCAGAGGATCTGTTGCACCATCCACCACCAATGGAATGCACACAGATTAGTATATAGAACAAGGGGTTTTCTACTTTAGCATTCTACCATCTAGCACTCCACCTGATCTCTTTTAAGGGAGATCAGGTGCCTCAATCCCTACTGAGTTTAGACAGGCAGTATAAACTATATTGCTTTTCCAAAATGTTGGCTTTTAAATTTGTTTTAAGATCACACTATACTTTTCTTTCTGTTTTATTTTGTTCTGATTTTCTTTGATAAGCAAAATTGTATGTCACTTTGACAGCCCTGGTGAGTAGAAAAACAATTTACAAATATGTCTTCTCGAAGGCTTTCACGGCCAGGATCTGATGGTTGTTGTGTTTTTTGGGGGCTCTTTGGCCGTGTTCTGAAGGTTGTTCTTCCTAACGTTTCGGCAGTCTCTGTGGCCGGCATCTTCAGAGGACAGGAGTCAGAACTCTGTCTGTGCCCAGACAGAGTTCTAACTCCTGTCCTCTGAAGATGCCGGCCACAGAGACTGCCGAAACATTAGGAAGAACAACCTTCAGAATATGGCCAAAGAGCCCGAAAAACCCACAACAACCATCAATATATAAATAATTTAAATAATATTAAATAAATAAAATATTGCTTTAAAAACATGTAGCAAAGCAATGTTTTATTCCATGTGTTCTGTTAGCCTTATCATGCAGATTTCTTCTGAAATATTCAAAGTAAGACAGAAATATAAGGTTTATTATTAGTTTTGGAAATAAAGTATTAATTTACTTTTTTAAAAAGTATCATATATAGACATGTTTTCTTTTCCCTCACTTAAGAAACTTCCCAAGATTAACAACTTAATTATGTTTGTATGGACACAAAAGTAAGTACTATTGTTGGAACTGAGGCTTCGGGCGGGTGGAGCATGCGCTATAGGGGCAACATTCAATCAATATTTTATTTTTCTTAAGTTCTAGAAAGTTCCGAGGAGTCCGATGCAAGCGCAGACTTAAACCTATTGTGTGCATTCACAGAGGCCACAAAGAAGAAGTTAAGTACTACTGTGTTATTTGGGACCTACTAGCAGGTTAAGTATACAGTATAATCAATTGCAACCTTAGGCATTTAAGGTACCATAAGTAGCCAGGCTATTAATATTATCATTTGTTTTTCTGTTTATATTCTATATATAACAGAACAGAACATTAATTTTCATCATCTGTATTATATTGTAAACCCATTTGGGCTTGGACATAATTGTTTTTCATTGCAAAGTATTATGATATGAATTATATGATCTTTTAAAAAGGGGGGGGGTCAGTGATAATCAGGTGTAGCCAAGGAACCACAAGATCATGATTTTGTATCAATATCCCATGAAGTAAGTCCATTTTGTGATTAGAAATAGCTTTCCAAAACATATTCACAAAGAACCCTTTAGATCAGGGGTGTCCAACCTTTCACCTTCCCTGGGCCACATTAGATGAAAATTTGGTTTGGGCTGCACACACATTTGGTTTGGGCCGCATGGGGGGGCAGCCCTAGCCGTCCTCTGCAGCCCCGCTCCAAGCGCGCTTACCAGCAGCTGCGATCTCAGACAGCAGAGGCTGCCAGCTTCGACTCTGGTGGCTTTATGGGGCCGGGAGGGGGTCCACCTATTGATGGGGACGGTGCAATGCAGTCACGCAGCCCCTCTGTCCCCTCCCCTCCCACTCCTTCCTTCCTTCCCTCTCTCCCCCTCTACTGTTTTGACGTGTCCCAGCCACATTCCAGCCACAAGCTGTGTAACTTGAAACTTTAGAATTTCTTTAGAAATAAAAAATTGCTCTGGGCCACATTACAAGCTGACCTGGGCTGCATGCGGCCCTTGGGCCGCGGGTTGGACAAGCCTTGTTGTGGTGAACGGGCTTCAAAGAAGCTATGCCGTGCAGAGACACCCAAGACGGACAGGTCATCGTGGAGAGTTCTGACTAAACGTTTCAAAATTCAAATGGAACACATACAATCAGAAGTTGTCTATCTATGGCATTTTCATTTAATAGATTTGCATCCAACACTGTCTGTATGCAAGCAGAACAGAATTGCCTGTGGATTTCTCCTCCTCTCCATTTTGTGGGATCATCTACAATCCGAATCTACTCTGCAGATGCTGCAGGGAAAAACTGGATCAACAGAAACCCCCTTGTGAGCAAATATCTTCCTGTATGATGCTATATATAGCCCATCAACTATGTTTTGGAGTGTACATACCTTTAAAACAGGATATAATTCATAATCACTCAGAATAAGCTCCCAGTCAGAAACTTGTAGTTTATTCAGTGCTGAACCCCATACTACGATATCATCTTCTTTCTCAAGATACTTAGTTAAATATAGTAGATTATCAAATGAGGTGTAACCAGACCTATTTAAAAGATAGTAAGCAACAGATGTATGCTTTATTTACCAACAGTTCTATAAAGAAGTGAAGGAAAAAAGCTCACAATAGTTATTAAATAATAACTGAAAGGAAATAAATAGTCTTGTGACAAATAACATCTTATCGTTCAAGGTTTCTTTCAAAATACACTTTCTGTCTTTCAGCAGCCTTAAGGCGGGACATTTTCAGACTAGATGCCCCTGCTAACAGAGAATGAAAATTCTGAGTATGGGCATACACTATAGATTTACTCTGAGACTAGCTTGAACTTTGTTTTAGTACTAAGGACATAATGTGATATAATGCAGAATTACTATTTCACAGAACAGTTTTCATACCCACAACACTGTTTACCAGCTGCTTGTGACCAGTCTGACACCAGCCCCTAAACAGGTGTTAGTAAATATGGAGAACTCAATGATTTTGCAGATATATATTGTTATCCTACTTTTACCCACCCATTCCCAGAATACTGACATGAGATACTGTCATAGATTTAGCTAGGGACACAACTTTAATAATCATTTAAATTGTGCCACCCAATTCATGCAGAGGGGCCTACTGTACTACAGAAACCTGGATCAAGACACTAGGTGTCATAGAATCATAGAATAGTGAACCTGGAAGGGACTTATAACGCCATCAATTCCAACCCCCTGCTCGATGCAGGAATACAAATCAAAGGATATCTGCCAGGCGGGTGTCTAAATTTATCTTGAATGCCTCCAGCGTTGAAACAGTCACCACCTCTGGAGGTAATTGGTTCCACTGTCTTACTGCTCTAACAGGAAGTTTTTCCTGATATTCCATTGAAATCTGGCCTCATATCACCCCTCTGTCTTTTTTTCTGAAGGGTAAACATGCCCAATTCTTTCAGTCTTTCCTCACAGGGCTTGGTTTCCAACCCTCCTGATTATCCTTGTTGTCATCCTCTGAACTTGTTCCACTTTATTCTCAAGGGTTTTCACAGCCAGGATCTGATGGTTGTTGTAGGTTTTTCAGGCTGTTTGGCCATGTTCTGGAGGCTTTTCTTCCTAATGTTTTGCCGGCATCTTCAGACGACAGGAGTTAGAACTCTGTTCAGATGGTTGAGTTCAGTGCTGAGAAATTGAGTTTCACAGTTCTGATTTACACAGTCTACCAGTGTTTTCAATATGCCTCTTTTTTGTCATGGGTGGTGGTTGGAGTTTTTGTGTAAGTACCGGTCTGTGTGTGTGGGTTTTCTGTAGACCTTGTATCCCAATAGGAGGTCATGTTAGCATATGACCATGACATCTACTAAAGGAAGGCCAAATTGTTGTGATCGGGTTCAGTTTCAAATTTTGACAACTCATTTTGCATAGGAAATATCACAGAAGATGTCTTCTTAACTTTAACATTTTTGTCTTTATTGCTCATACAAGGATCAACGCTGTTCATAATTGGGTCAAAACAACTCAGGCAATAAGCCATAACTGTCCGATGAGAATTCCTGCCCAAAGTCAGTTAAACTCACAGGTGTACTGGGCCAAACTTCTCCGCGTCGGTGGGTCTCCAGAAGGGTGCACTCCTCACTGCGCAAATGTTGCCGCAGCATGGATGCCGGGCCCAATCCCCCTCAGGTGAAGGAGCATTAAATCTTGAATCTGGTCTTATCACCTGTCATCCTCTCCCTTTTCTCTTGGGGAATACGATCACTGACCACTCCAAGGTTTCATATTTCTCTTCTCCTGACTCTCTAAGCGGGGAATCTGGAAGCAATTCTCCTAACTTCAGATTTGGAAAGTCCCTCAACAACTCCTGGGTTTTCACTCTCTCATACTCGCGCAGTCTCTCCAGCTCTCTTTTGCATTTCCACATGTCCAATTCTACCTCGAACCGCTGCTCGCCTTGGCTACTTATACTCTCCTCCTAAACTGACAGTTCTCGCTCCTCCCCATTTCAATTCCCACTCTCCTCTACTAGACATATTTCCACCTTCCCTTTTCTTTCAACTCCCTCTCTCCCTCCCTCCTTGGTGATGTTTTCCCTTGAGTCCAACTTTACACCAATGCTCTCCTGTTCTGATCCTCCCACCACACCCTCTGTCTCGTTAGATGGTACACTCTCCTTCAGACCTCCTTCACAAATGTGAAGCTCAATTTCTCAGCACCGAACTCAACCATCTGAATTGGGCAATAGAGGCAAATGGCTATTCCAAGAATGAAATCACAAGAGCAATCAAACTGAGAAAACAGCACCGAACTGAAGAAGAAAAACAGCCACCCACAAATAAAGTATTTCTGCTATACATCAAAAGGGTCACAGACCGCATGGGGAAACTTTTGAAAAAAACACAACCTACAAACAGTATTCAGGCCCACCACAAAAATACAACAAATGTTACGGTCAGCAAAGGACAAAAGGGACCCCCTCACCACTGCAGGAGTATTACAGGATATCTTGCAGTTGTGACCAGGTATATATTGGGACCACAGCATGCAGCACCCACACCAGAATCAAAGAACATGAGACACTGCAGACTAAAACAACCGGAAAAATCAGCAGTAGCTGAAGATGCCCTGAAACAACCTGGACTGTACATTAGACTACACAGGAAAGCGACTGAAATCCACAAACATCAGCACAGCTTCAACAAAAAAGCCAACACCTAGTTAGCTTGCTAATCGGGGTATCATGGGGCACTTTGTCGAAAGCTTTGCTGAAGTCAATATATACTATGTCTATAGCATTCCCTCTGTCTGTCAGGGAGGTTATCTGATCAAAAAATAAGATCAGATCAGTCTGGCAGGATTTGTTCTTGACAAATCTGTGTTGGCTTCTAGTTATTTTTCTAGTTACCAGGTCCCTCCTGATCTCATCTCCTGCCCTGGCACAGGTGAGTCTGAAACCCTAGATCTGTGCTGTCATACTTACAGTCCATCTCCCGCCAGTGAACACTGGGTGATCTTCCCAGGCCACCACCCTCCCAAGCATGGTGACCTTAGGCAAACAACAGCCAGGGCCAGCCCCCTGTACATATCCCACCCTAGCAATGGAACCCCATGATCCACACTGGAGGAATGTTGGATGAGCTACCACCCACCCAGGTGTCCCTTTGGATTTCACTAATCCTCCCCTCCCCACTACCCACTAGAGTGGTCTGTTTAAAACAGCCCCTCCCTGATCTGCTCTCAGTGTCCCTCCTGCACAGCCAAACCTTTTCCCTTCAAGGTACATAATGTATTCCTCAGATCATTAGTTATATGGCATCAAGTCGCAACCAACTTACAGAAACCCTAACAGGGCTTTCAGGGTGAGATATTTAAAGACTTTTATCAGTTCCACTCCCCCAGTGAGCAGGTATTTGAACCCTGGTCTCCAGAGTTCTAATCTGCCACTCTCAGATAGGTCCTGTATATTTGAAAATCAAGCCATAATTTTATGGGTTCTTTGATATATTTTTTTAAAGACCTTGGGATGTCCTAATGCTTCACCTCACTTCTCAAACTGTAGCAATCAGTGATGCTAACGAATATTGTTCCCACCCCATCTCTTCTGGCTGAAAACTCAGTGGAAACAATGCCACCATTATTTATTTCCTAGAAGCAAAGGTCTACCATTAGATCCAGAATTCTCTTGGAAACATTTATTTTTTTTAAACTCCCTAATATTAAACACTTCAAAATAAACTCACAGAAGAATATTCTGCTAACTGAATGATAGCCTCCTTTATGGCATTTACAAACTTAACAGTTTCTATTTACAAATGATAAGCAGGGTAGCCAAAGCACATTGCTGCATGCAAGAAAATTCTAGAGTTTGCCGACACTGGCAAAGAGGAAACATTGTGTATGTGTGGCCATATAAATAAGAAGCATTATACAACATTTTGAAAAATTGCTTATTTCCTACATCCAACGTCGTTTAAGTCAAAGTGGTGATCATACTTCCAGTGAAACAGCAAATCCCCCTTTAATTTGTTTTGTTTAGAAGGATGAGAATACTAGCACAATTAGGAGGAGCAGGCAGCAAGATATACTTACGGTCCGAAGACTTCCAAGCAGTGGCATTCCTGTAGGCAATTCATAGGAGGAAAAAGTTGAACTGGAAGTAGCATTAGGAAAGGAAGTAGGCTGAGACTGGAGAAAGCAGGCTAGGTGGACTGAGCTCAGGAGCAGAGAAAGTGCAGCAACAAGAAAAGACTACAGAAAGGGCAAGAAGTACTTATTTAGAGTGTGGGTTAAATGTGTCTATGACAACTATTCATGCTAGGGCACCTAGCTGCCATCCTCAGCACTCTTCAGTTAGGGAGTCAGATCCAAATCTGCTTAGGTTTGTACAGTTGTGCCCCGCTTAATGATTACCCCGTATAACGACGAATCCACTTCACAACAATGTTTTTGCGATAGCAAAATGATGTTTTAATGGGATTTTTTCACTTTGCAATGATCGGTTCTCTGCTTCGGGAACCGATTCTTGGCATTACAACGATCAGCTGGTGGTCTGGTTTTCAAAATGGCCGCCGGCTGCTCAAAATGGCCCTCGCCTGTTTTCTAGGACGGATTCCTCGCTTTACAAGCACAAAAAATGGCTGCCATATGGAGGATCTTCGTTGGACAAGCAGGTATTCAGCCCACTGGAATGCATTAAACGGTTTTCAGTGCGTTTCAATGGGCTTTTTTATTTCGCTTGACGACATTTTCGTTCTACAGCGATTTTGCTGGAATGAATTAACATCATCAACCAGGGCACCACTGTACTGCAAAACTGTAATCACTACCTAGGGAATAAGTTCACTCAATTTTGAGGGACATACTAATGAGAAACAAATCGGGCTATAAATTATGGACTGGTTCCAAATGTCCAGTCATAACATACCAGTGATACTATATCATCATTAACTAGTCCCATTCATTTTCATTGTCTTCCTCTAAGCTTGAATGAATCTCATCCTGGGTCATTCATAGGAGGGAATCAGCAGGAGAATCATTCATTAGTGTTAGTGTACATGGATACAATTTCTAAAGCTTAAAAACAACAAAGGGAACAGAACAGTCTAAGTGGGCACCCTCAATTTGAGTGTTCAGCAGTTCAGATTCAAGATGTGTTGATGCAGATAATCTAATATAAATAAGTCTCATTGACTAAAACACTGTTGAGTAGCTACATGGGCATAATTCAATACTGTGTCCACGGTAGTAGCAACATGCCAAGGTACAAGTGTTATCCATGAAGTACGTCAGCCAGCATATTGCACAGTTACTCATGAAAATAACTGTACAACCATTTGCACAACTGAATTGCACAATCTGTGTTGCCCGGGTGTAACATCTAGAAATGATATACAGGTATCTGTCTAACTTCATGTTGCACAGTGACAAGCAGAATTCTGGCCACTGATTCAATGGGTCTACTCTGATTTGGACTAACAATTAGATTTAGCCCATTGTCAGTATGTTCATTCTTGTGTACTGTGCAAGCACTAGCTGGATAGCTCAGTGATTGAGGAATCTGGCTGTGGGGTTTGATGCCCCATTCTGCTTCCTGGAAAAGGCCTGGACTTTGTGACCAACAGGTTTCCTTCCAGCTGTGCAGTTCTAAAAGTATTATTATTATTATTATTATTATTATTATTATTATTATTATTATTATTATTATTATTATTATTATTATTATTATTATTATTATTATTATTATTGTTGTTGTTGTTGTTGTTGTTGTTGTTGTTGTTGTTGTTGTTGTTATTAATCATGAATTTACATTTGTCAGCGAGTAAGCTGAGGGGTAAAGACTGTGTCGGGTCCTCTTGTTATAATGGCTATTAAGTATCTGTGGGAATAGCAGCAACTTATTTGTTCACCACTTGCTGTCAAATCCACACCCACTTCCCCATTAGTTTTCTTGGGCAGTCAATTTGATCAGTTAAAGGTCTAGAAAAGGTGATGTACCCCATCCTAAAATGGTACTGTTAGAAGCTGTGTGGGAAAGACAGTATTTTTAAAGAAAAGGAGATAAATGGAGAGACTCTTTAAGGCTCAGTTATAAATGCAGTTAAACCTGTCTATAACAGATATGCTTACCCTTCCAGATTGAAAGCATCCTCCATCAACTGTAACCTGTTGACAACAGGAATTGCCTGCAGAGAGGATCCATGGGTTTGATAGATGTAAACAGCTTATTATGAAGCAAAGCATTCCTGTGTTTCAAGATATTCAAAAGTATTTGCAATATGCAAACCCATGCACACTTTAACTAAAATGATTTTTAATTATTCAAAATCAAAAATGGAGAAATACATGTATTAAGAATTCCTGTCTTGGGCTTGGGATATATTCCTCCAGCCATAAATTCTTAGCTGAGCATGTGAAGTTTAAAATACAAATATGCACAAAAAATATAGTGGAGATAAGTCGGGTTAGTTTATGCCTTCCCCTTTTCCATTTTTTTATAGCAAGCAAGCAAGCCCAGATGGCTAGGATTTTGCCATGACAATGGAAGTAAACACAGACTGTTTTATGGAGAAAAATATTTGTGCATTGCCTTTGTGTTATGTCCTCTTATCTGCCAACTATAAACAGAAGTGCATCCAAGGTTCTATGCGGTACTGCCTGTTCCACTCCTGTTGCTTTTATTTATGTTACTTTCAAAGATCTTGATCAGGATCATGTCTTTCTAGTGTTCCCCAGCATCTGTGCCACTTTATTGTATGATCCTCTCAAGTATGCACTACATAGGAAACAAGCTTAAGTTGTCCATTAAAGATGTGACTCAGAAACAGCACAAAATACTTTACCTTCGGGTCATTTTCAAGCACTGTAGCCAGTCTTCTCCAGTAAGTTTGATCATATTTAATTTTGTAGTAACCAGTCATATTTACATTTAAGATTATCCAATCATATTCTGAACCAGATATTACCATTTCAGGGAATATTTCTGTTGGATCATGATGAAAAAATAAGATGGTGATCTAAACTTAAAGGTGTTATGTTTAAGCAAAACTATGTCCATGAGGACAGTGGGTTTATTTTGAATACAAGATGCAAAAACATAAATACAAAACAGTAGTTGGTACAATGCACAAAAGTATCAAAAACTACTAGGATGATTCCCACCCCCAGCACACACACATTAATATGATCAGTAGTGCTTGTGTACTGAACTGGATTATGTTCCTACATAAATCTGTAAGGCACCATGTCCATTACTGTCCCTTAAATATAAACATGGGATGGTAAAGATATGTGAGGACTCAGGGTATAAAAAAAGAGAGAGTCCCAAGAAACTTCCAAGGAGTAGATTAGCAGCAAAAACTTTAAAAATGCTTCTACACTATAACTTATATTTTCCCAAAACATTCTCTTTATTATGAGGATGGATTTGGGTGTAACTAACAGAATTCTGTCCAGTGTCTTATAATAGAGAAGCAGAATTTATAATTCCTATTCCATAATGAGGAATTTCGAACTATAACACATTTTACATTACAGCTCTATCACATATCTTTAAAAAAAACATTTTAATAAAAATGAAACAATCCAATTCAAATTTTTAAAATGCAATTTAAATTTTTAAAACTTAATTGTTTACAAGAAATTATATTTGTGCTGTCTATCTACTATAATTACCTGGAATTTTTAAAATGTCTTTCAATAGACACTCACACCTAGCTGGGTTATGAGCTGTGAAATTGGAGAAACTGCAGAGGCAAGTAGTGAATGGCTTTTGTTTTTATGCAACAATTTCCACCCCAATTCCATTCAAGACCCAGAACAGATAGGAAAGAGGTTGTTTGGGAGCTACAGTTATAAAAAATTGTGCTTGTATTCATCACTGTCTTTGTAACAGTCTATGGGGCAACATAGCAGAGTGTTTACCTGTATGTAAAGGAAAGGGGGCATCTCCTGCCCTACAAATTCTACGCAGCATTGACAGAAGGAATATGAATCTCAGAAAAGAAGTTCTCAAGCACAATAACTGAAGGCCATCAAACATTCAACAAAGACAGTCTTGTAATTGGAGGAAGGATGACAGGGAGAGGAAGACCACAGTATAGAGGTTCAAGGTTCCAGCTAGGCAGGGTGGATAAAAATCAATGATTTTTTAAAAAGCAAATTGATTTAAATTGCAATTTAAATCATGACTTAAATTTTAAAATGGATTCTTAAAAAATGTAAATGGTCAAAAAAAATCAATTTTTAAAATTTAAATTGTGATTTAAATCATTTTGATTTAAATAAATTTGGTTTAAATCAAATCCACCCTGCAGCCAGCCATGCTCTTTTCCAGGATGGTCCCCTTCTATTTCGCCTTCCTTTCAGGTTTTTTTTTTTCAGCAGATAGTTGTTGTTTTTTACTGGACTTTTTTTTTGGGGGGGGGAGAGGCGTTGAGGGAAGGCAGCCCCTTACATTGGTTGTTTTAAGGGATTTTTTGGTACTTCTGCATATCATGCACCCACATTATAAAACTGTAAATTATTAAATTACTATTACTATTACTACTATTACTACTACTAAGAATAACAACAACAACAACAATAATAATAATAATAATAAAGAGTCAAACTTTATGTTTATGAATATTTACAATTATACATTGCAAACAGCACATTCATTCTTCAAGTCAAGGGGAAAAATACTTACTGCTTCTTTTATCAAGCCACACTAAAGGCTGCATAGTTCCATTCTTCATCCAAGAAACAGGAATAATCCACGTATTACTTAATTTAAAACAAAACAAAAGTTAAAAGCTAAATACTGTACACAAATAAACAAGTTTAAATGCTACCTAGGTGGGAAGGTATGACCACGGTAGGAAGGTAATGGCATTCCGTATCTAGTCGCACTGGCCACGTGACTATGAAAACTGTCTTCGGATAAACACTGGCTCTATGGCTTAGAAATGGGGATAAGCACCGCGCCCTAGAGTCAGACACAACTGGACTAAATGTCATGGGGAACCTTTACCTATGTATGCTTGCATTATACTCATTTCACCCATGGTGCTGGCACTTTGACAGATGGTGGGCCAGGATCTGGAGCAGCTGGCAGCGGATCCAGAGTGGGGTCTCGAGGCACCTCCGTGCCCGGGATTCTCACTTCCGCCACCACTTCCAGTTCCACCACCGCCCACTCGTGTTTTTTTTTCAGTTTGTGCATTCAGGCCCAAAAATATTTGCATAGGCTGACGTTTAAATAACTGCATCACCTTTGGAACAATAGCATTATCCATGGATTTCAATAAACGTCACAGGACTCTCCTTTTGTGACATTCTTTTACAGCCATCTACATATTCAGTACGATGGCATAAAATTAAGTCTCCCATCCAAACTGGAACCCAACAAAACCTGCCCTGATTACAGAGGAGCACTTTGCTCAGTACCTTTAGAAAGTCAGCCTGCGTTTGTCTGAGTAAGTATTGTGTCTGTGAATAATGGCAGTGATGGATTAGAAACAGTCCATAATGGGGCAACATGTTCTTACACGCTATAGCAACAACGTCTCAACCTTTCTGAATTCTTTCTAAGCTTGTTTTGCCACCTGGAACTCCCCAACACAGCTACCATCTGTTTGACAACTGAACAAACATGTGCAGTAGCTGTATTCAGGTATTAACAATCTGTTTTAAGACAAACAGATATTCCAGCTTTTAAGATAAGTCAATATTCTTACTTTCGCCACTGCTTCCTCTTGCAACAGGGTCCAATGGGTTGCTCTAGTTCTAAAGTACAGAAACTGAATAGCTGTATGGCAGAACTCACATTCTCAGTGTCCAGAAGTGAGATTTCTGGACATTACTTGCCTCTGAGCAACAATGGTACTTCTTGGTCCTTCAAGCTTTCTAAGCGATCCTGAGCCATCAGCCAAAAAGTTAAAGGCTATCGGTACTTTGTGTATGTATAAAACATATGGAATAGCATATTATATTTTCTGTTAAGAATTAAAAGAAATACACGTCGACAAAGTGAATAGTGTTCTGCTACTAATTCCAGCTCAGATTGTTCAGACCAAATTTGCGAGAGCCATTCTTGGAGTTCCACCTTGTACTTCCAATGTGGCTCTTTGCTTAGAGGTTGGGTTAATATCCATTAAAGCACGGGCTAAAGTCCTTATGGTGAAATACTGGCTTAAACTGATTTTTTTCATTAGAAGGCTTGGCCCCACTGATCCTACTAGATTCCTTTCAGTTGGAGTGGAAGAAGCATATAACTGAATAGTTATCGAAAATTGGCTTTCCCCCCCAGTACTGTATATTTATAGCAATGGGTCTCAAGGATGCCATCAAAGTGGTGAAATTAAGGGTATGGGACAATGAACTACAGGACCATGTTGGCCAGTTAGGGAAATATAATTTTCTTAAGAAATCTGCTTTTATCACCTCCTCTTATTTAGCCAGCACTATGTCAAACGACATAAGGGCTTTTACGCTAGCTAGGCTCAATGTCTTTCCTTCTAAGCTTCTGGAGGGAAGATTTCGAAGTTTGTCTACATCAGATTGTCTCTGCCCTTGTAATAGTGATAAAGTTGAATCAGTTGGTCATGTTCTCCTTTTCTGTACTTGCTATCTGGATCTTTGTATGGAGCTTTTATCACTTATTATCTGTAAATCTCCTGGGAGATCAGAGGAGGATTATGTCCAGTTGCTACTCTCTGACAATACCCCTTATATTACGAGACAAGTGGCCAAATTCTGTGCTGCAGCAATGGTTATTCGTAATCAGATGTTTGGGTAGGTGATTTTAGATGGATAATATAATGCTTTTAGTATAACACTGGCGGAGGTTTTACTTATATTAAGGATATATTATGTTATTAACTGGAAAGAAGGGATTGATTTATCATGTTTTAATGGAATTTTATTACCCTGACTGACTTTACGAAACTACAATTATATGTATCTATTTTATATTGATTTGGTTTTACTGGTCTTTGACCGTAATAAAGTATTCATTCATTCAATTCCAGCTCACATGCTCTCTGTTACTTTTAATATGGAACTTAATTTTAATTCTACAATCTAGTTCATTATCTGGAAGAGAAGCATTCCTCCAAACCAAGTCCACATAGCCACTGGCCCATATGTACCTCTTCTCTCTCAAAGAGCAGAATTGCTATGAAACGCTACAGATCAAGAATACAGAGGAAAACAGCTGAGATAAAATGTACACACATGATGGACACCCATATTAAGGGACTGAATATAAGCCTAGGTTTCTTAAGTCACTGCCAAATGTAATAATTATGCTGTTATCTACCATTATTTTCCTTCACAACTCCCAGACTCATCTTTCCTTACAAGGCTCAAAGGTAGAAACTGTTATTATTCTCTATACCAACACAAATGGTTCCTCTGCTATCTTCTTTTACTTTTATTTCTATGTTTTCTTCTCCCTTCTGCCCCTCGTGTGTTTTTGACTGATGCCCTTTATTCCTGTTACTGCTCACAGTTGCTATTCATAAGAACACAAACCCCTCTTCCCGCCTCTGTTTCGCTCTTGCCTGGTTATCTCCTTTCTGTCTCCTGTGGGATTGTTTACAATAGAACCTAACACCAAATATAGGCCATAAATAACTGCACATGAGATGTAATGAACAGTTTGAATGTTTTACTTGTGAATTCTGTTGTTTAATTCTGTATTTCATGTCATTCCATATGTTTGAAGAAGTGGATGTGATCCATGAAAGCTCACTAATATAATAGTTATTCTTTAAGGTGCCACATGTCTTTGTCCTGTTTTTTTTTTTGTCTCTTTGGATTTTGCCTGATATAGTGATTTTTTTGGAGCTTAAAGATTTCTAATTTCCCTCAAGGGTTTAGAGTCTTTCTTGGGATTCCTTTTGTCATGGAAAAGCTGTTGGGGCTGTACGACAGGGGAACTGCTTAATTTCCAAAAATCAGTCCCTGCAGAATGATTTTACCAGTGGCAGTGATGATCAGAAATAAGACATATACACCCATTCCACAGCCCCCAACACCTTCTCCACAATGAAAGGAATCCCAAGGGAGCTTCGGGACCTTTGGGGGGGAATCAAAATACTTAATTTCCAAAAAATAAAAAATAAAATCACCATTGATATTGATTGATGTTTCAGCCTTTAAAAGTGTAAACCATACAAAAGGATGTACAGTGGTGCCCCGCATAGCGATGATAATCCGTTCTGGATAAATCGTCGCTATCCGGATTCGTCGCTATACGGGGGGGGGAACCCATAGGAATGCATTAAACTCCATTTAATGCGTTCCTATTGGGGGAAAAACTCACCACTATGCGGGGAATCCTCTATCTGGCTGCCATTTTCGCTGCCCAGTAAGCAAGGGCAGGGCACGAAAACGGTGCAGGCGGCCATTTTCTGCACCCGGCGGACATTTTGGAACCACCGATCAGCTGTTTTCTAAACATTGCTATGCGAAGATTGGTAAGTGAAACGCTTACCGATCATCACAATGTGATGTTTTGCCACCTAAACGCGTCGCTATGTGGATTCGTCGTTAAACGGTGCGCTCATTAAGCGAGGCACCACTGTACTTGGAATACAAAGACATGTGGAACCCATGGCAAAGTATAGTCTGTGATAAAATAGGGGGCTATGTGAACTGGCCAAATATGCTAGTAAAGGAGAGCTCTACAATTTACATAATAACCATGCCAGGACAGAAACAACAACATTATAAAAAATTATTTGTACCAAATTAGACTTACTTTGTGCTGTTTTTAACTTCGTTGTTTTTAACTCCTGCAATATAAAATTTCTCCTGACTGATATTTCCAGTGGAGAAATTAACTGTCAGGAGAGGGAAGCCACTCTGACAAGTCCAAGTATCCATGATAACTTTTACTGCTGCTGGCAACTGGACATCATTCTGCTCATCTATTACCTTCGAGAAAGGGTATGGATTAGAACACAGTTTTGTTTTCATGATACAGTGAGTATTTGAAGTGACATGAACCAGTAAATAAATGATCCCATTGTTTTTTAGCATTTAACTTATGATACAACAGGGGAGATAGATACATTTTGGAGATAAACGTCTATATGTAGAATCTGGCTTGGCTCAGATTCTTTAAATACTGGATGAGAATCTGTTTCTTCTCAGCCCAGGACATCCTATTTCAAGTGCTGCTGACAGTATATTTCCAAAAGGTTTGGCCCTATTTCTCAAGAAAATCATGACCCTGGGGTTGTCACCAGATCTGCTGGGTTCAATACTCCTATCCCCAGGTATTCCATACAATCAAAAATTGAGTTCTGGATATTGAGGTGCAAACCCTGCATAGCGCTGCACAAAGGGTCTGTTCCCTGCTGTATTTTCAGTTGCCCCTCTCCCATGGCAGAAGAACCAAATTACCTCTATTTCTTAGAGCATCCCCAAGACTGATGGGCATTCACCCTTACTCGATCCAATATTGTACCTTCAAACTTAGCACAGGGCAAATTTATGAGTTTACCCACAAAATTGAGAATTTGCCCTTGTGGTCAGGGAGTGGTTGAATCCTTGCAGCATATGTTGTTTTACTGTATCTTGTGTAAGGATATCTGCCTGTCTTATCTGAGTACTTTCCTTTCCTCCCATTCTGGATGGGACCTGAGAAAATTTCGACACCTCCTAGGTGGCACTATTAAGGAACTTATCCTGATAACAGTCAGATACATCTACTTCATCATGCAGAGGTGACGCAGTGTGCTGTCACAGAATGATGAGCCCTAAATATGCATTTGGCTGTTCCCTGCCACATATTAGCTGTTGAATGCTTTATTTGCATTTTAGTGTTTTTTAATTCTGTAGAGTATGTCAACAAATGTTTCATCTGAATGTCTATAAATAAGATTCTCCTGACCTACAATGAGCAGCAACTAAGACTCTGACACAGAAGAAAAAAAATGAACTGAGTCACAAAAACCAGCAATGCAAGTCAAGGGGATGCTGAACCCAGATCTGGATAAACTAATGCTTATATGGAAGCCCAGGGATCCAGAATCTCTCAAAAAGGACCCCCCACAGATAGCAGCTTCTAAGCCAGATTCCCCTATGGAAATCTGGCCTTGCACACTAATTC
This sequence comes from Pogona vitticeps, assembly GCF_051106095.1. Lineage (NCBI taxonomy): Eukaryota > Metazoa > Chordata > Lepidosauria > Squamata > Agamidae > Pogona > Pogona vitticeps. Next base: position 256,015,820 of record NC_135784.1, read on the forward strand.
TTTAGGATCTGCTTATCAATACGGTTTGGGAGGCAACAGAGCACTGGACTTCAAGCTAGAATATTACTTTTAAGAGTCCTTTTAGGGGGAAAGATATCTGGAAGGATAATAACCATGCATCGTCAATTCTGACTTGTGGTGACCCTTTTCAAGGTTTTCTGAGTCTTAAGATGTGGTTTACCATTCCTTTCTTCTTGGGAGGCAGCCTGGGACGGTGCAGCTTGCCCAAGGCCACACAGCTGGCTATTTCCAGAAGAGTCTCAGTGAGGAATCAAACTCTCATGTTCTGGCTCTAGAGCCAGATATCTAATTGAGAGACATCCAGCCAATTCTAAAAGGACAGTCTGAGTAAAATCAGCATTTTGTCAGACATTTTTTGCCAGGGAAAGTAGTCTGGCTGGAGCTGTCCAATGTACTGAAACTCCAGTCTGACTCAACCTCTGTTTTAGAATAAGTACCAAACTATATATAACTTTTAAATCAATCCAAGTAGATTTCAAGCAGATTGAAAATGGGCATTCATTTTGATACTGAGACAAATGCAGTGCAGTATCTGAAATACTTTTATGTGACAAGAAACCAAAAATAAGGCAAGGGAAGGCAACATTGCTAAAACAGGCCATACAGTTGGAACATGACCATTGTTTGGGTGCTCTTACGAAGACCAGCCTGTTACTGAGGAGAGAGTTATCAGCAGCACATTGGTGTCATCACCAGGTGACAGAGACTTGTCCCCTAGCATGGTACAAAAGGCAGTGAGGAAAAGCAGGAAACTGGTGTCAGCTGAGAGACCAAATTTAAGAGAGTGGCCACGTTTAAGGCCTTTTGTTAGAACTCAAATATCTTCCCATTGTGATTAAGACTCTAGTGCTCCCTATAAGTACTGTCGCTGCTTCTCAAAATTACACATTGATATCACCTTCTCTAGGCGATGAGACTGTCAATCGCAGGTGGACTCAAGACTTCTCACTGTAGAGTAAAAGTGCCCCTTAGCCTAGGTACACCTACAGATATCCTTGATATTAGATACAGCCATTCAATGTTGGACTTCAGCCTCATGTAGTTTCTAACTATCCCCCTCCCTGTTTCCACATGTGTTTTCAATTAGCTGTTGATTAGCTCGTACACAAAATGGCACCATGAATCAGGCATAAGCACAACAGAAGCGCAAAGAAGTCTCTCCATTTGCAGAGACACATGGTCTGAGTTGGGAACACATTGAAGAAGCTCAAGCAATGGTTAGGTTCAACTCTGAACTCAGACTAGTAACACAGCCAGCCACAAAGTCCATAATAAGACCCTTTTTACAGTCAAATGGGGCACAATTCTTATAACTACTAGCAAACCTGTTGTAAGTTTGAAATACCTTCTGAATGTGGTTCCACAGATCATCTTGGATGGCATTTGAAAAAGAAAATGCATTCAGATATGACTATAATAGAAAAAGGCATCAAAACTGGATCAGTCATTGTGGTGATATATTTGAAAAAACAAAAACAAAATGAAGACAAAAGCGAAATGTTCAAAATTCTGAATGTTTTGGAAATAATTTTTCTTAACTCACACTGAGTGCTTTGATAAACAGTCTTTCAGTGGTAAAACTGGAAAGCATCCGGATGATGGAAGCCCCCTAAAAATATATATATGTATATATATATTTTATTTATTCATTAAAAATATTTTTATCCTGCCTTTCTCCTTAAAAAGACGCAAGGTGGCTTACAGAATTTAAAAGACAATACTTAAAAGCTAAAAACAGAAAGTATACACATATTTTAAAAGAATCAAACAAGTATATAAAAACCAATAAAATCAACACTAAAAACACATTTAAAAGCAACTTAATGTATGGGAGATTGTTAATTAAGACATCAGTTATACACATTACATCAATACAGTGTTCACAAAGACTGATTATATTACGCATTATAGCAGATGCACCCCACAATTGTTCCCTGTACTGTTATTTCCTACATGCCACGTTTGCCATTCCCTTCTTCTGGAGGCACCCTGGGAATGTGCAGTTTTCCCAAGGCCACATGGAATGGTCCTATTCACATGAAGCACAGTGGGGAATTGAACTCCTAAACCACTGAGCTATCCAGCCATCACAGAACAGTTAGAAACACTCCTTAAACATCTCACATACATCCTATTAGGGATGCTAATCGGTTCTGACTTCATGGCACATAAGCCACACACTCTTTAGAGGGAAGCACATCATTTGGAAACCAAAGAATATTGTTATTTAAGGATGAATGCAAAATATCTTATAAAAGCAGTGGTCCCCACTGCTTTGTGGTGGTGGTGGTGCACATGTGTGCATGGGTGGGTGGGGCACACTCACGGGTGGACATAGCGCACTTGCGAGGCATGCTAGCGCACATGTGCGGATGCACGGGGCATCCATTCATGCAGGTGGGTGGGCCATGAGTTCATGTGGGCATGCGTGGGAGGGAGTGCATGCAGGGGGACAGGATCTGTCTCCGCGGCCTGGTCCTGCCAAGGCCACAGACTGGCAGTGGGGCGTGGACCGGGGGTTAGGGACCCCTGTTATAAAGGACAGAAATTAGTTTTTTAAAAAATTCACAATTGACAAGAATAATTTATGAATCACTTTTAACTATAAATCCAGTATAAAAGTCAGAAATGTAGCATGAGTTCTGAAATTTGCTCACTGCATCAATCCTGTCCGGAAATCATACCGTTCTGTCCTGGAATTCTTTAACTCCTCATATGTGAGTGCATGGGCTGTTTCCTCAGTGGTGAAGAAAATACTGAATTTCCCCCCACCGCTAGCTTCACAGTACACTCCCACCCAGAGTGGGAGATACAACATGCAAGACATGTTGAACCAGGACACCTCTCACTAAAGGAAATGCAAAGCCACAATTCAAATTGTTTTGATTTTTTTTAAAAAAAATCTGTATAAATGATTATTTCCTTTCCTTTAACTATCACTGTTTACTCCACTGGAGTGAGAAGATCTGCATCCTTGTTTTTTATGCAAAAACTAATAAGTTCATGCTATTTTTTTCAAATATATATTGAGTATTGAACAATGTAATAATGTTTTTTTGTAAATTACCTTCCTATACGTTATAAAACCAAATAGTTCCATAATTCCATCAGTTTCACGATGTTCATGCGTGTCTGATAAAGACTGACTTAGCCATAATCCATCATCCAGTCTCAGCATAGGGAATACAATTTTGAAGCTAAAGATCTGGTCCTGAAAATAAAATACCAATATTACCACCAAAACAAAACAAAAAATCAAGATGAGCTATTCATAGGGCTATATACTGAATTCATAAATTATTTTTGTTCTCTTTCCATTCTGCTTTAAAAACATCATTTAGATATTGTATTTTATCACATTCAAGGGAATATGCATATTCTGAATATCTACCACAGGAGCCCAACATCTAGAACTGACATTTCAGAAGACCAGGGTAATGCACAGCCATTTTAATTTACCATATCCAACATCCAGTCTGCACAAACCAGCTTAGTAACATTTTGTAGACGAAATATTCATGATTCAAGGGACTATTGTTGTTGTTGTTTTGACTTCTCTCCTGCCCCAAAGTGGTGGCAAACTCTCTGGAAATTTTGCAATGTAATTATGCAAGGAACACTTTGCTCCCTAGCAATCTTACAGCTTATTACAGCTTCAGCTCCTAACATTAGGATATTAAGACAACAGATATGAGTATCAGTAAATATTTATTTAGCATTGCATTTTTCAGAATTCCACAACCATTTTTGCCCCATCCATGTTCTGTATCTGGTAGTAAAAGCTCTATTAACATTCTCACACAGAAAGACATGTTCTCAGTGTATACGTTTTATGATTTTTTTTGTTATACAGTGGTGCCTCGCTTAAAGATGTTAATTCGTTCCAGAGAAATCGCTGTAGAACAAAAACGTTGTAAAGCGAAATTTAAAAACCCATTGAAATGCACTGAAAACCGCTCAATGCGTTCCAATGGGCTAAAAACTCACCGTCCAGCGAAGATCCTCCATACGGCGGCCATTTTCGGTGCCTGTATAGCGAGGAATCCATCCCTAAGCACAGCGGGGAGCCATTTTAAGCACCTGTTGGCCATTTTTAAACCCCGTCAATCAGCTGTTTTGATCATCGTAATGTGAAGAATCAGTCCCCGAAGCAGGGAACTGATCTTCACAAAGCGAAAAAACCCTATTTAAAACATCGTCGTGAAGCGGATTCGTCATAATGTGGGGTAATCGTTAAGCGGGGCACGACTGTATACATTTGTTACACATTTTCCCCATTGAGTACATTTCTGTGCATTTTCCAAGAAAGCGCATATTCAGTTATGTACATTTAATTGCATATAACTCAAAAAAGGAGACACAATCAATCAGCTGCTTGGGATTCGCCATGCCCTCATGAGAGGAAATTGAAATATATCTGCATGCTTTCTTTACCAGTTTGACAGGACAAAAACAAAAGAAATTGGTGGATGCAATTTGCTTCTCCCTGCCCACACAAGATATCAAAATAATCCTTTAATTGAGAAACCCAATGACATTGGATGGAGAAATTGCAAAACTCCGAGAAAAAAAAAATAAAGATGTAGAAACAGTGGGCTAGGGCTGAGGATTTACAGGCTAAGTTGGTATAAGTTCAGTCTGAAGGTGGAAGCTCATACCAGCACATGCAAGTCAACTATTACAAGAGCAGGTAGGAAGCTGACACAGAGCTCAGACTGTAGACAATTAGTGGACTATGCTGAAAGCATCTTGCTAGAGGAATCTCTGAAACCTGGACTTATCACTGCAGAGTTCCCTTTAATTTCAAGGCACTGGAAATAAACCAGAATTTGAAAAACATATGTATGGAAAAGCTTGTATTAGTTCACACCTACCAGTGACATTGTGGGTTCGATATAATGTGCACCTAGATATTCAAGGTAAGATGCAAATCCCTCGCTCAGCCACAAGTCGTTCCACCATTCCATAGTAACCAGATTTCCAAACCACTTAAAAACAAAGAGAGTGAAAGTCTTTAACACATTCTTTCAATCTGCTCTTCTCATCCACCTGGCTAGAAGGACAGGCTTTATTTAACATACAAATACATTCACATCCATGCAATGCAGTATGCTTAGACTTTTTTAAAAGGTATGTTGTAATGTCTACTGATCAGCAGGAATTTAGGAATATGAAACTTTTAAAAGCAGTGAAGCAGTCACAACAAATATTGTTTTTTGAGCTGTTGTTTGCATTTCATATGAAGCCTCCATTACTGTCTGCAGAAGATGGATGTCCTTGAAAGGTAAATTTGTGGAACTTTGCAGAATTACTATTCATCCAAAGAAAAGGGAGTCGGGAGACAGAAATTTTATACTCTGTTTCCCCTTCCCCATAGTCTGATTCCCATGCTGCTCAGGCATTCCTGCAGCTGCTATTTACATAATAAAAAGTAATTGTATTCATACAATTAGTTATCAAATCTAGTTTGTACTTAATTTTTTCTACTTTCCTTAATTAGAAAATGAATTTACATATTTTAGTCTAAATCCAAATGTTACTCCCAACTAGTAGACCCAAAGAATTAATTTCATGAGGGTATGTCAAGACTTGTGTAATACCAATTGATTCAGTAGTTGGAACTCATAATTGGATTTGTGCCTTCATGTTCTTATCCTTTATTGCAAGTGAAGAATGTCAGGGCAAGGCTTAGGACATAGCATTGCTCACATTTACAAATATTTTCCTCAAATGTGCCTCCAAATAAAATGCTTCTACTGAAAGTTTTAACAAAAAGAAAAAGACCTAAAAGAGGCACCCAGTTTCCCAGTAAATGACAGGAACAATGCATGGAAAAACTGAAAACTCAAGAGGGTCATCCAAAACAAAATGAAAACAAATGTTTCCACCATGCACATGCCTAGTGACTAATAAATCCAAATAATACTAAAATAAATAAATAGCTATAAAACACTAAAATTGCCTTCTATCAGCAGTAAATGTTACATGTTTTAAGAAACTTGGTAGTTTTCATAACATATATTCATGCACATTACACTGTAATTATGAAGCTCCGTTTCACTGATAAATAAAATACATAATATTTTACCACATGCCTGGTGTCCTATCTCATGGGCAAGAATTAGAGAGATCTCTCTTTTCTTATTGGTGCCTTTATCTTGTGGTTGATACAGTAGGGATCTTTCCTGGAAAGTCATTAGCCCCCAGTTTTCCATAGCAGTAGCACTCATTTTAGGTAGTGCAATCAAATCTTCAGTGGTTTAAACAGAGAGAGGAAAGCAACTTTAACACATCCATATTCAATATTCTTCTCTGCTTGCTTTACAGTCTTACAAATGTAGATGATTTGCAACTGGTGAAGCCCTCACCTGGTCCACAAGGTACATCTAGTCCCAGATTTCCAACAGCCAACAACAACAATATGATTAAAAGGGAGGTTTTCTCTGTCTGAGCATGCCATTTTCCTATATTTTTGTATTGTCTTTAATCATCTCCTATTGCTATTCATGAGGTTACAAGTCAGTATTCACACATAAAAACATTAAAAGAGTTCTGTTGGACCAGGCCAAAATTCCATCTAGCAGGCATATGGTCAGGCATAGACCCTGCTCTTCCCGTTCTTCCTGTGGGTTTCTCCAGCTCTCTACAGTGGACCCTCTACTTAAGGAATTAATCCGTATTGGAATGGTGGCTGCAAGTCGAAAAGTCTGTAAATAGAATCTCCATTGACCTACAATGCACTGAAAACCGATTAATCCCATAACCAGTGGTTTTTATTCTATTTTTATTCCATTTTGGTTTTTTTCTGGTCTGTAAGTCGATTCTCTGGCTGCAAGTCAAATCTAAATTTTGCAGCCAGAGAAGTCTGTAACTCGAAAAGTCTGTAAGTCGAGCCGTCTGTAAGTCGAGGGTCCACTGTATTGCTACTCCCTAGCAACTGGCATTCATTGCCTCGTTCTGTAACACAGTGGTCATATTTGGCCACAAGTGCTAATACCCACTGATTAACATACATTCCATGTTTTTTTCTATTCTCTTCAGAACTATTTGGCTATACCACATCATGCAGCAATTAACTGCATTAATCATTTACCAGCTAAAGAGAGCGGAAGAAGGCCCTTCTGCTGTAAGAAAAAGGTTGGCAACTGTGTTACTCAAATGTTGTCAAACAGTTATTCCCAGGCGCTCTAGACAGCAGAGTCAACGGCAAGAGCTAATGAGAACTACAGCCCGGCAACATCTGGAGGACCACAGTTGTCCAACTCTGCTGCAGAACAAAAGATCAGCTTGGACCATTCTGGAGAACACTGATTACATGGAAGTTGTGCATGACCCCCAAAGCACCACTAATATTTCTTTCTGTTGAATTGTAAATCCAGTTATGAGCCACTCTGGAGATAATTTTCATTAAAAACAAAGGCCAGAAAGCATACAAAACAGAAATAGAAATGCAGGGTAAGAAAGAAAGAATTGAAAGTATATTGTTTAAAGAAAAAAATGGATAAGAGATTAAAAAGATTACTAACCCTTTCTTTAAAAATATGTTAGAAAATTGGAAAAAGTTTAGAGGTATATCGAGTCCACCAATCTCTCCTTTATCCCAAGTGGTGGATTTAAAGAATTTTCCAGAAAATCTTTTTAAAAACCTCTTAAGAATATATTAAGAAAATAAAGTGGTAAGTAGGATAAAAAAACTGGATGGAGAAGATGAGAGATAAAGGAAATATAAAAGAGATTTTGGAAGGAGAGGGGATTTCTTGGTTTAATATGATTCAAACAGAAAGGTGGACAAGGGAATGGAATAGTAAGGAAGGGAAAAGTAGAAAAATGTCAAAATTAAGAGATTGTTGAAAAAGGATTGAAATTAGAGGAAAAAACAGAAAGAAAGGGACTGTAAGTCAAATATATAAATTATTAATTCAGGTCGAACAGGATACACAAGGATTAAAAACACAATGGCAATATGATTTGAATAAAGAAGTAATAGGAGAAGAATGGGATAAAATGTGAGACCAAAGAATTACGAAGAACATGACTGTAAGGATAAAGGAAAATTATTATAAGGTAATATGGACGTGGTATTTAACACCGGTAAAACTGAATATAATAAATAAAAATGTATCATCACTATGCCGGAGGTGTTTAAAAGAGAAGAGGACGTATTTACATATGTGGTCACTATGTGAAGTAAGAAAGCAAGAATGGAAGCAAAATTTTAAAGAAATAAGGGAAATAACTGGATTAAATATTCAAATGTCCCCGCCAATGGCTTTATTGAATTTGATTAAGAAGGATCAATTGCTGAAAGGAAACAAGGACTTAATAGTAATAATGGTTAGGGCAGCAAGGTTAATTTTTGCAAGAAACTGGAAAAATGATAACCAACTGAATTTAAAGGAATGGTATAGAGAACTATGGGATATGGCAATTAATGATAAATTGACATGTGATATGAAAATAATAAGAGGCCTATCAAAAATAATGATTTTAAGAAAATAAGGAGTGTATTCTTGGAATATTCATTTCAGAGAGGGAAGGGGTATACACCAAGAGAAGAAACAATGATGTTTTGAAGAGAAATTGGACTGAATAAAATTTAAAAATATTAATAACGCTAGCCCTGAGGGTGATGGTGGCACTGGTATATTATGTAATTGTATTTTATTGAGTTGTTAGGTTTATGTTGTTTAGGTTGGATGTTTGTTTAATAAATTTCTATATATATAAGAAAGCATACAGAACAACATGAATATTATTGTATATTACAAGCACAATTTTTTAAAAACATTGAAATAATTTAACATGCAAGCAAACATACCTGTTTTCGAAAGAGGATAACTAATGTTAAATAAATCTTCCATAAATGAAAAAATTCGTCCAGTGATATTTAAAGCATATTCAGTATATCCTTTTCGAACAGCATCCTTTGAAGCCCAAATACGTATCTATCAGAGTTCACAGAAATTATTATTTCAATTACCTGACGAGAATCTATTCCACATAATAACCCATCTACAGAAAAAGACAAAAGCCCATCTCACAGCCATAAATACTCCATTCCCAAGCCAACTATACCAGAGCACAGAGTGCTGTCCTCTGAAGATGCTGGCCACAGAGACTGGCGAAACGTTAGGAAGAACAACATTCAGAACACGGCCAAAGAGCCCGAAATACCCACAACAACCATTAATCTCCCCTCCCTTGGTCAAGGTGGTTGCACACTGCATAGCCGACCTGCTGCCATGCAACCTTCCCTGTTATTTCACACCTTGTATGCAGAACATATGAGGTGTGTTCAAAAACAGTGGGGGTTTAAGTTGGCAATTGTACAGCAGACAAAGCAGACTTCTAAGCATTTACAAATTCCTAGAATTATTTTCTTCATTGTGCGACAGGTCAATCAAAAATATGCTGTGGGCACAATTTAAAGGAGGAGTTAGGAAGTTATGGGGTAAACATGAGGTTCTTAGACCCAGTTTTGCTTCATAGCATTAATGCAGGTGTTGGAGGAATTAGCAGTGCAAATCTGCTCAACAGAACTCTTTCCCTTCCCAATTACCGTCCCTTCCAATCCCTTTCCCTCATTACCTGCATCCTCCACCTGTTTTAGCTCCATTTCCACGGGCTCTGGCAGCTAAATTCAATTTCTAGCCCCATACAGAACAGGCTGATTGAAACAATGGGATTTGGATAGAGGTAGACTTTCCACTTAGCAGTTGATTGAAGTTATTATCTACTTTAGCTGGTACAAACAACTGCACTGTGGTATTGTTGTGTCCAACATATTATCCTAACCAGAGTTGATCAAAGTTACTCTTTTGGCCTATGATTCCCAGAATTCCTACCTATTATGGGCACCGGACATCCTGGGCCAAAGGATTCTGGAACTTTTCTAAGTTCTGCAAGAAACTCACTAACAAACCTTCTCTAAAGACTGTCACAAGGGCCCAGCTGGGTTTAGTTTAAGCAGACCTAGTTATGGTGTAATGCAGTTTTGACTTGGATTGAGGAGGAGACAAATGGGGGAGTTATACATTAGTTATGAATAAAATAATTTAGTGGGCAGTATCCTACTGCTTATTTACACTTGCACAAGGGAATTTGCATAAGTCTTGACAGCAAATTGCCACTCACGAAACAGCCACTAGCTTTTCCTGGGCACATGTCCAAGTGCACGTTAGGCCCTAGACATAAATTAATATGTAATTGTAACTTTTATACCACCTTCTTTCCTTTTCTTCCTAATGTTTATATGCTGACCTATAAATTATCAGAACAGTTTAAAGTAAACAGATATGAAATAAAACCTTGTCAGAAATGCCACTGTATGCTACTGATAAAGTCTCTCATAAATTCAACAGCTCTATTCACCTCATTGCCCCTCTCCGATGTGGCAACATGATCAAACTTACAGACCACGAAAGCAGTGATGTATGTGGACATTTTTGGTGTTGTTTCAAATGTTGTCACAGTCCAATTAATCGGTGTAGTCCCATTAATCAAGCCACTCATATCTTTATACTCAGATACATCTATAAAAACAAGTAAATTAGATATTAATATCAAAACTATTCATTCTGTCAATATGATAGAATCTGAAACAAAACCCAACAGCAACACAATTAAAACAGAAAATACAGATGACACAACATAAACTGAATATCTTAATATCTGAGGATTTAGAAAATAAATTAAAATTTACAAAACAAACATATTTTGAAAATGCCAATAAAGTAGGAGATGGCTAGCATACAAACTAAAGAAGGAAAGGACTGAAAATTATATCTTAAGCCTCAGAAACAAAAAAAGGAGAACTCATCACAGGACCTAGAGAACTCAGGGAAATTGTGGAGAAATTCTATACAAAGTTATATACAGAAGAACGCATGCCATCCACAAAGCCAAAAGGAGTACATCCAAAGGAAAAATCACATCAAACTATCAAAACAACAACAGGAAATTCTGAACCAGCCATATTCAACACATGAAGTTTCACAGGCATTTGCAAAACAGAAACTGATGAAATCACCAGGAAGTGATGGGATACCTGCAGAATATTACAAAAAATTTGAAGATGTGCTGGCTACCTCTTTTTTAAAAATGATAAATGAAATACATCAAGAGGGAAAAACATGGAAGGAGACGGTCATACATAAAGAAGACATAGAAGCAGAGGAAATATCGAACTACAGGCCAATATCTCTCTTGAATGTAGACTATAAGATATTTGCAACAATATTAGCAACAACATTAAAGAGAATATTGGTAGAAGTTATCCATCAAGATCAAGCAGGATTCCTCCCGAAGAGGTATTTAAGATCCAATGTGAGGAACCTCATTAAGTGTCTGAAATATTATGAAGCACGCCCAGCTAAACAGACGGCAATTCTCTTCATTGATGCAGAGAAAGCATTCAATAATATAAATTGGAACTACTTCAAGATATCACAATTAGAAGAAATAGGGACAAGTCAGAATTTCACTGAAATAATAAAGATTATCTATTCCAAACAGACAGCAAAGATAAGAATCAATAGAGAATGTACATAAGAAATAGTAACACAGAAAGGAACACAACAAGGCTGCCCATTATCACCATTACTTTTTAAAATGGTAATTGAAGTACTAATGCAGCAGATACAAATATCAGATAAAATTAAAGGTCTCAAAACACAAGGAGAAATATTCAAGGTTCAGGCCTTTGCAGATGATTTGCTTATAGTAGTTGAAGCCCCCAAGGAATCGATAAAAGCTCTAATGGTGGAATTAAAAGAATTTGGTGAAATGGCAGGGTTAAAAATAAACCACAAGAAAACAAAATTAGGACTAAAAACATACAAAAGCAGGAGACTGGTGAACTAATTACAAACTTCCAGGAAGAAAGGAAAGTAAAATTCTTGGGCATATTTTTTTACAAAGAAAGCAAGTACTCTCCTGAAAGATAATTATTTGAAATTGATAGAGGAAATTGAGAAAGACCTTTCTAGCTGGACAAATTTACAATTGTCAACGATGGGCAGAATTGTTACAATCAAAATGAATATTCTACCAAAACTCATATTCCTTTTTCAAACAATTCTGATCGTTTTAAAACAAACAATATTCAAGGAGCTTGAAAAATGCACTTCCAAATTCATCTGGCAGGGGGAAAAACTGGAATTAAAATCAAGCACTTACAAGACGTAAAAGTAAGAGAAGGAATGGGGCTCCTGAATTGGCTTCTCTACTATAGGGCATCTGCATTAGCATGGATTAAGGAGTAGATAACATTGGAAAATACGAGGCTCTTGAAATTAGAAGGATACGATTTGAAATGGGGCTGGTATGCACTCTTATGGTATAACAAGACTGAGGATTTTAAACAATTTAACAAGCATATATTAAGGAAGGCACTTCTGTGGATGTGGAATAAAGTGAAAAATCAAATGTACAGTGGTGCCTCACTTAACGATGATAATTAGTTCCAAAAAAATGCTGTTAAGCTATTTCATCGCTAAGCGAAACACAGTTTCCCATAGAAATGCATTGAAAACCGGATAATCCGCTCCAATGGGAAATAATTGCCATCCTTAAGCGAAAATCGACATCGGAAACATTGCTAAGCGAAACACGGTTCCCCAATTGAAATGCATTGAAACCTATTTAATGCATCTCAATGGGGGGGAATTACAACAAATTTAAAAAGAGTCGGAACAAAGTCGAATTAGTTTAACAAAGGGTTTATTAAGTGCACTTATGATTTCAACCATTCTAAACATTTTTAAACATTTAAAAACAGCCAACATGAGGCTGTCAAAACTATCGTTAAGCGAAACAGGGGGACCCAAACTGTCATCGCTATGCGAAGCATGGTCCCAAACATCGCTATGCAAAAATTGCCCATAGGAACCATCATTAAACAGAGCGCAAGATGACTCCGAAAAAGTCATCGCTAAGCGATTTCATCGTTAAACGAAGCAATCGCTAAGCGAGGCACCACTGTATATCAAAACACCACACTGGGTGATGCCAATTGAAGCATATGCTCTACCATATCTGAGAAAAAAATAAGAAAATAGCAAAATATAGGGAAGTTTTAAATCTTGATGGCTCTATCAAAACTCAACAAGAGTTAGTAGATCAAGGAATCAAAATGGATTGGTGGGCATGATCACAATTATTATCAAGGTTTGATAAAGATAATTAAAAGGGCTTTCACTTAGAAAATACCCCCTTTGACAGAATTCTTCTAGAATCAGAGGGAAAATATATTAAGTTATTATATAATTTTCTGTTAGATTTAGAAACACAAGATAAAGTGGTAAAGGCATATATGATTAAATGGGCACAGAATGTAGGACATAATATTGAACTGGATCAATGGGAACAAATTTGGAAAACAAATACTGTATAAAATTAACTAAATCTGTTGTATTTAAAGAGAATATATACAAAATGTTCTACAGATGGTGCATGACCCCCACAACACTGGCTAAAATAAGCACCCAGATTTCAAATATATGTTAGAAATGTAAACAGAAAGAAGGAACATTTTATCACATGTGGTGGATGTACAAAGACACCCGAAGATACTGGAGTAAAGTGAATCAGCAGCTACAAGAGATATTAGCAACTTCAATACCGATGGTACCAGAACTATTCCTATTAAATACTTTGCCAGATATACTACACTCTGAAAAATCCTATTTAATTATTCATATTATAACAGCAGCAAGAATAGTTTCTGCAGAACACTGGAAGGAACCTGGAACACCGCAGATAGATGAAGTGATAGATAAAATCCTTGAAACTGCAGAAATGGATATACTATCAGATTGGCTAGATGCAAAAAAGAAAAAAGACCATCAGAAAATTTGGTCACAATTGTATACATGGTTACAAGGTAGATAGAATAATGGACTGTTATTTGTATGGCTGCAGAAGAGAGAGAATAAATGACGGATAAACACTATCAGCTACATAATCAATAATTAGAATAACAATATATCTATCTGGATTTGGTTTTTCACTCTCGCTCACTGTTTATATTTCTTATGATATGTGGAACTATTACTAGAAGAGAATGTATAGAATAACGATGAAAAATATGGATTTGTAATGTATCTGTTCAAATCGACCCCCTCCGAGGGTACCCCTATCCCAGCTGCCCCTTACCCTACCTTTATAAGGAAAATAAAAAATTTAAATTAAAAAAATATATGATAGAATCAGCTCAGTATGTGTAAGGGGCATTTTACTTTTCGAAATAATATTGTAATATTAATTATTCAGCTGACGAACAAGGATAATTTTATTTAAGTTACTGTGGATTTCCCATGGTCAAAAATGATACTTAAATCCTGCCATGCCTCTCCTTCTACAGAGACATAACTTCAGATGTCAGAGTCACAGAGATCTTCAAAATGATATTTCAAAGAGACCTTCAAAATTGTTCGTTCAGCACTTCCCAGAGGGATCAGGTATTGAATGCAAAGGTCTTCTAGTGGTAACCACAACTCTGAAATTCCCTAATGATGCTCAGCATCCAGTTGACGGAACTCCTTTGTGCAGCTTACATTTCCCACTCAAGGATACTAGAAATTTAAGTAAGTGTTGACCTATGAGTTCCCATTCCCTGGGCAACAGTCATCAAATCCAAGACAACACTTCCTCTTGAGAAGTTAAGTCAATACGGTACTAAGGGAAGGGGTACCCAGCTTCCCAAACAGGCCTTGCCCAGCTGTCAAAGAATAAGTTTACACTGACCCTTGGAGTTCATTGAAAACGAAAAAACTAAAAACAAATGTGCCCAGTTGTAAGGACTGTCACTTCCCAGTGCCTAGGGAGAATAGGAATGTGAGAATGCTTGGCAAGCCAAATACATGAAGACAACATAACGGACCAGTAAATAAATACATAAATAATCATCAGAGCTGGACATGTTGTTCAGGTACAGTGGTGCCTTGCTTAACGAGTGCGCCGCAGAACGACGAAATCGCATAGCGATGAGGTATTTGCGATCGCAAATGCGATCGCATACCGATGGCCCCTATGGGCAAAACTCGCATTGCGAAGATCAGTAAGCATTTTGCTTACCAATCTTCGCATTGCGATGTCGGGGGAACAGCTGATTGGCGGTTCCAAAATGGCCACCTGAAGCATTTTCGTGCCCTGCCCTCGATTACCGAGGTCGCGAAAATGGCTGCTGGACCCTGGAAACATCGCTGAACTGTGAGTTTAATGCATTCCAATGGGCTTCCCATTCCGTACAGCGATGTTTTCACATAGCGAGGGTTAATCCGGAACGGATTAACCTCGCTATGCGAGGCACCACTGTATATGGCTAAGACACTACTGGACACGGATGAAACAAAAAGCCCCACCAGTGTACAGTGGGGTCTTGACTTGAGAACTTAATCCGCATTGGAAGGTGGTTCTCAAGTCAAAATGTTCTCAAGTCAAATCTGCATTTCCCATAGGAATGCATTGAAAACCATTTGATCCGTATCTGCTCTTTTCCGTCCATAGAAACTAATGGGAAGCTGCTATTCTACCTTCGACCACTAGAGGGGGATATTTTGTTTCTTTTTTTCTTAGGTCAAGAAAGGTTCAGGGAAGGCAGGGAAAATACAGTCCAGGCAGTACCAGGCAGTCTGAAGACTGTCTCCCAATCCACTCTCTAAACGCTGGGAGGAGTGAGGAAGCAGACAGGCACCCTTTTCACTGGCCAACAGTTAACTGAAAGTTCACATTTTGCACTTTCCCTGCCTCCCACATGGTTTTTTTTCAGTTCTTAACTCAAATCTAAGTACTTAAGTCAAGTCAATATTTTCCTATGAGAGCGGTTCTTAAGTCAAAATGTTCTTAACTCAAACCGTTCTTAAGTCAAGACCCCACTGTACCTGCTCTGGATCACTCACTCGCAGTTGTTCCACAAATAGTGGTCACTGTCAACACAATGTGATATCCGCTTGTGTAAATGGGCACTAGATGCCTCTGCATACAAGCACCAAAAACATCAGGTGCTTGTATTAGACTCTGTTATATGAGCAGTCAGACCCAGTAAGATCTTATATCTAGATTCCAACCAGAAACTTTAGCAGCTCAGATGACCAGGCACCTGGGGTTTTTCCAATCTCATAGCAACTAGAATAACAAAAATCTGGAACAGTACAAATTACTTCTGCTTACAGGAACATCCTGATATTACTATATTACTCACTTCATTACTTACCTATAGCTGGCATGTTGGAGAGCGCTATGTAGGTGGGATGATGAACAATCCTGATTTTAAAGGTAGCTTTCATAGCAGGGTCATCAAAGCATGGATAGACTGTCCTTGCATCTACTGGTTCTAGTTGTGATGCAATTAGCCATCTAAAGCAAGAACATGAATTGGGTTAAGTTCATTTAACCTGGCCCAGCCCTGCACATGGAAAGGACCTCCCAACGCATACCTTCAAGAGGGTGCTGCAGGGACAATTCCCCAACATGATTCAGTAACAGCATCTGTGCACACACAGCCTTATAAAATGAGCAACAAACAGCACTCATGTTTGGGGTGAAAAAGTGAGGGGGGGGAAAGAGTTACTGTATATAGCAGCACATTAGATGAAGCGCAGAATAACTGGGCAGAATAACTGATCTTTGTCACCTGCTTTTAAAGAGTCTAAATGAGGGACAGACGGCTTCTGTATTCACTGTAGCTACTCTGCTCTTCAGACAATACATGCTGCAACACCACTGCTGTATTTCACACATGACTCACTTGACCCGATGTATTTTCCTAACATATATCCAAAAAAAAGTAAGCCCCTTAACAATATTCAAATAACATGCCTCATCGGGGTGGTCATGGTAGTTACTGGGTTCCAGCCTTAATCAATAGATGAGCAGAATACTCTGTACATACAGTTTCATCTGTGTGCAGAGTTTGGCCCCTAAATCCCATATCCCTGTTTTGGCCACTCCATACAGGCACAGAAAAACCTACAGGGAGCAAAGCCCACTGAGATGCTGGCTTTGCTCCTCCTTCACCTCCCTTCACCTTAAAGAGGGACCAAAGTGCACTCAGGAATCAGCGTCAAGTTTGTCTCCAGTGTCAGCTGAGTGTACTTTGCTGGTCCTTCCTCTCCCTCATCAGGGGATCTGGTAGGGGTGGCGGCAAGAGGAGAGGCCTTATCTGCACACCTAAATGCCAAATTGGTGAGTCTTGGACGCCACATGTGGCCCATGGACTTGGGGTTCCCCTTCCCTCCTGTGCACCTTCCCCCCAACACAGACAGCTGAGGTGCAGAAGCCATTTGGATGCAAGGATCACATCAAATGGCCTGCCACATCTCTTAGTGATCCCATCCAGCCTCATCCAACTCACTTCGGGCTGTAGACCCGTAGACCGGCCCCTAGCCTGCCAATGTGCTTTTTTTCTATCCTAGGTAAATACAGCACACATGGGGGGCAGGAAGGCACCTTCCCTGTTCTGCCAACCCTTTAGCCTGAGCTGAACTGCACAACGGAGCAAAGTCTGTTCTGTTTTTTCTTATTGAGAACAAATGCCCTTAAATTGGAAATGGGGGGGGGCGTCTAAAGTTTAATCAACAATGTTCATTTCTCGTCTTCGTCTTCCAACATTTTGAGTATAACAACACCCTCATAGCTCAGTGGCTTAGGCATCTATCTGGTCGGGAGTTCGATTCCCCACCGCGTCTCCTTGACAGGGGCTGGACGCCGTGGCCCATAGGGTCCCTTCCAAGCTCTGCTCGTTCTCGGATGGTCTTCGCGGGAGGAAGCCAGCTAGGGACGCCGCTTGTTTCAGCCCTACCTCGTGCCCTGCAAGACGAGCTGACTACAGCGTCCGCCAGCCCGGCTCAGCCACGTGGCTGCGGCGGGACGGCGGGTCCGCCTCGGGCCCCTTTCGGTCACCGCAGTGTCCCCCCCCCCCCACTCCCGGGAGAAGACGGCCTGAGCGAGGAGCGCCCTACCTGCTCTCGCCTTCGTCCTCATACTTGTTCAGGAAGAGGCCGCGGAAATCCGGCTCCCCGTGGATCGTCCCCTGGAAGGCGAAGCGCAGCTGGTAGAGGGCGCCGGCGGTCAGGTTTTCGCGCAGCTCCAGCACCACGTACTGCTTGGAGGGCTCCAGCCACAGCTCGGCCAGCGGGATGAAGCGGGCGCGGCGGCTGCCGTTGGCGCCGGGCGCCTCGCCCTCCTCCAGGGGCCCCCAGACGGCGGCGCTCTGGAAGGCCAGCTCGTCGGCGTGCAGCAGCGCCACGGCCGTCGCCTGGCGGCAGCGCACGGTGATGTTCGCCTGGCCGGCGTGGGCGCGCGGCGGCTCGGGCAGCCCCGGCGCGAGGAGCGGCCACAGCAGCAGCGAGTAGTGCACCGGGAGCAGGTGAGGCGGCAGGCGGCGGGCGTCCCAGGGGCCCGGCGGCAGGGCGGGGGCGGCAGGGGCGCCGGTGGCGTTGGCGCAGGGCGGCGGGTGGGGGCGCAACCCGGCGCCCTCCAGCTGGCGCGCGCAGCGGCCGTAGAGGATGCCCAGCACCAGCAGCGCCAAGAGCAGGGCGGCCCCCACCAGCGCCAGGCAGACGCTGGACTTCCTGCCCAGGTAGTAGCCCGAGCGCAAATGGGCGCTCATCTTGACGCCCGCGTCCCTCTGGCGCTCATGTTGACGCCCCGGCTCGTTTTGTCCCAGAGGCTGCGCCCAGAGGCTGTGTGTGTGGACGTGGTGGAGTCCCTCCTCCTCCGCCGAGGAGGAGAGAAAGGGGGCGAGGTCCGCCCGTGGCCCTTCAGAGGGAGACGGTGGCGCGGGGCTGCCACAGAGGAGGAGGAGCGCGGCGTCTGCAGCGGCCCCGCAGCGAGAGCTCCGGAGTCAAGCCGACGGCAAGCAGAAGAGTCGAGCCGGGACTCCACGGGGCGCGCGGCCCGCCCGGTTGTTCCGCGGGCATCCAAAAACCTTCCTGCCCGCCTCATCTCTGTCGCCTCCCGTCAGACCCTGAGCCAGGCGAAGGAAGGCTTAAAAACCCACCCGTTTCCCTCGGGGAAAGGGGACGTCGTCGAAGTTGCTTCGCTCCCTCGGCGCCGGGGCTGTGCCGGAGCCCTGCTGCCGAGAAAGTAGAAGCCGAGCTCTGCCACGCGCCGCCTTCGCGCCCTGGTGGGGGGGAGGGGCGGCGGCGGCGGGGGAAAGTTTCCCGCCTCCGCGCGTTGCTGGAGAGCCACTTCGGAGCAGAAAGCAGGCGCCAAGCCAGCCCGTCCCGAGAAAGATGCCCAAGGTGGTGGTGGTGGGGAGGTTGCTCGCCCTCCCCCGAATGTCTTTATTATCCCAGCTGATGCAGACAGGCTCGTTGTGGTGCTTGCTTTTAATATGCCACTTTGCCCCACTTCCCGCCCGCCAACGATTCCTGAGGAAGGAAGTGAAACTTCCTCGTGATTTAATTGGATTCTTAGCTCCCTGCAAAGTTGGGAGAGCTTTCTCCTTTACCTCTCAAATTATTTCTAAAGAGACGTTGAAGTCGGGAACCTGTGTCTGGGTGCTGGTAGCAACCTTGAAAACTGCTTAAAAATGAGAAAATAGCAATACAAATGTTTTCCCCAAAATAACACTAATGTAATGAATAAATATTTTTGTTACAAAAAAAGTAGCAATGTTAGCAGTCACTATTTTATGGGACAAAAGGGATAGTGATCATTGCCTGTGTCATAGTTACCTGCCATGTGTTGCTTCCAAACTTGAATGCCAGTCCGGCCCTCCAGCCGCTCCACCACATTTATGTCTTGGTGCCGAAGGGGAATTGCCGTGGATAATCCCAACCTGGTAGCAAATGCAGCTGCTCTGGAAAACGGATTTGAACCATTCTCTTTGCAACACTTATGTATACACTTCTAAAAACTTCTGTTCAACAGCATTTGAAATATAACATGGGAAGCACCATGATTTGAATTAGAATGAGACAGAAGGGAAATTAGGTAAAACGTTGAAGACTGTATTGGGAAGATGTCAGAATGAATGAGCCTTTAATTAAAATGGACAGAAAAAAATAACTACTAGAAATTCAAGATTCCTTTACTGGGGTGCTTTTTAGAACTTTGAATTCAGCGTTTTTATCTGATATCCCTAAATATCTAGCAAGTAAATAGTTTGAAGAGGCCAGAGAAAGGAACTAGATAAACAAGAGAAATGTGTGCAGTGTGGTGCCCAAATGAAACAACAAGCACCGTGTCTTTATGACAGCACTAAATTTAATGCACTACTGAGACCCTGAGTCTTTTATTTCAAAGGACACTTCCTAAGTGTTCTATCATCTTGTTCAGACGTCTGGAAATTAGTTTAAAGAGGAATGCAGAACTTAGAAAAATGTGAACGTCGATTGTGTCTAGTCAGTTGATTCTCTCTGACAACCTTTTCTGTTACAATCACTTGCACTTTTCTTTTTTGACATAGACTCTAAGTCACTAAAACACACACACACATATTACAGAGAGAGAGAGAAAGAGAGATATTCATTGCATGTTTGTATGCACATCCATGATTTCATGCATCATTGTTTATTACTAGTTATATCTTTGTCTCACTTTTCCTCCAGTTAACTCATGAGAGTATACAGTACACACTCTTCTTCTTCTCTCAGCCATGTGAGGTATTTGAAATTGAGAGAGAGTGAATAATACAAGAAGTGAAGACCAGAGCCTAAATCTCCCAATGGCCAGGTCAACACCCTAGCCAATACACTACCCCTTGCTCTTAGTATATTCCATCTTTCTTCCAAGGAACTCGAGCTGGCATACATTATTCCTGTACTGGCTTGTGGAATGGAGTGTATTGAGCCAGTATAATTACAACATGATTGAGTTTGGCTCAATTCACAAGCATATTACCAAATATTTGTTAGGATTTCAACAGTGTTTGCTGGTAAGATCACGTTTTTGTATTATATTTTGCAAGAAATACAAAGAAAATTTCCTGGATGCAAGTTTACTAAACCACAAATAGTTCAGATAAATAATTTGTGCCAGACTGCAAAATACGGCTGTACAGTATGTCAAAACTGGCCAAAAATCCTTGTCCATATACCAGGGCCTCTTTCTGGCAGGACATCCAGTCTTAGTCATCTTGGTGCTTGAGACTGACTGCTAACTGAATGTTGCCTGGTTATTATTTCTACTTTTGCTCCAATGGAACATGGTTAATTTTTAATTTTATAGATTTTATAAGAAACATACATACACTGCACAATCCAAACTTAAAGGAAATTAACAAAAAAACAGGAAAAGAAAACATCTGGGGACCAAATGGTGATCTAAACAAGTCTCTTTCCTTCAAGAATTCCCATTCCCCTTCCAAAATTGTAATGTTTCTTGCAATGATGGACGTGCCTTTCCCTTTATTAATACATGATCAATAAAGTCTTCCCAGATTTCTGCAAAAGTATGCCTTTTAAACAATTCTTTTTTTACTTTAATATTACATGCTAATTTATCATTGATAGCTATATTTCATACTTCTTTATACCATTCATGTAATTGGAAACCGTATTTTATTTTCCAATACTTAGCTATCATTAATCTAGCCGCCATTGATAAATTAGAAATTAGTTCTCTAGTTGCCCAATTATATTCCTCTTTGTTTGCTTGCTTGCCTGCCTGCCTGCCTGTTTGTTTACGGTATTTGTTTGTTGAGCTTCTAGACCATCCAACTTAGTGAAATATTATTTGGGATGGTTTACATAATTAAGCAAAACTTACAAACAAAAATAATAAAAGAATGCATAGATAATAGCACAGACAAACAAAAACAGGAAGGCGACTGAGGATAGCCCACTGGTGGCTTAGGTGAATCAAATTATATAAACCATAAAATAATAACAAAATACCCAGTAATACAATAAAATACAGTAATAACCGCAACAGATAGACAGAAATTGATAAAAGTGCTATTTTAGGAGATACTTTTACATTTTGCTTGGTTATTTCTTTTATTTCCATAAATACCATTTGCCAAAATTTCATCTCGCGTTCCCACCACATATGAAAATAAGTACCAGTTTATTGTCATGGTGTAAAGAACACGAGTGCTTTTTCTCCATGTTACTGTTCCACACATACGTGGATTCCAGCCTCCTCTATGGATCTTTGGGTTCTTCTGAAACTTGAATGTTTATCCAGTAGACATTCAACCCAGAAAGCAAAACCATGTTAGGAGCTTCATGTTTTATACGAGTAGTAGTACCTATCTGCAGTGCAAGGAGCAGAATTTCAGAATTCTGTTCTTGTAGAAGTACAGATTATTATTGCCATCTGCTCTTGGGGCTTATCTTGAAACAATTCTTAGGAGGAACAAACCATGGAAAAAACTACTTTCTGCACAAGAGCCCCCAGAATTGCAGCTGACAAATATTGGGTGCCATAGTCCAAAAAAGTGATTTCTCCAAGCTCTGTATAATTTTATACAGTAGATCCTTGATATAAGCTGTGGGAATGTATGCCATAGCTAAACATATAAAGGTATTTCTTGTCATGTTAATATCCATGTTGTATGAACCATGTTGATCTCCTCATGTGATGTAATATGGTGTGTTACTGAGCAGAGCGTCCTATTGGCTCATGTAAACCTGACAGTTGATGTTATGTAACCGGTAAGAGAATAAAAGGAGGTGCCAGGCATCATTGGGGAAGCTGTTACCACAGAGAGCAGAGCTGTTATCACAGAGAGCTGAGCTGATATCACAGAGAGCTGAGCTGTCTTCACAGAGAGCTGTTTGAACAGCAACTTCAGCCAATGATCCTGAGCACGCTTTGAAAAGATTAATTCGACTGCAGTCTCCTTATTTCAGAGGTCTCTCCCTCCGGAACCTTTCAGGGATCTCTCCCATCACCACAGGTTGTTGGAGCCGGATTCCAACAAGTGGTGCCCCGCGTGAGGCCTACTCCACTGTGTGAGGCCTACTTAACAGTGTGAGGCCTACTCCACTGTGTGAGGCCTACTTAACAGTGTGAGGCCTACTCCACTGTGTGAAGCCTACATCACAGTGTGAGGCCTACTCCAGCGTGTGCAGCCTACTTCAGCGTGAGGCCTGCTTCTCAGCGTGAGGCTCCCAGAAGCTAAGAAGACCGGTGGAAGGTCACTCCCTCACCCACGTCCGGCAAGGATTACAGCGCGCGCCTCGCATCTTTTTAGATCCCGGGTGAGTGATCCTCTCAAAGTTAGAAAACTATGGGTTCTTCACTGTCTCCTCAACAGTCTAAATATGTTGATGATCTTTACTATCTTGTAATGGAAAATGGACACTCTGCGACTAAAAAGGAAGTTGAAGCCCTAGTTTGGACTATCGGCGATATGTGTCCATGGGCACCCGAAACTGGAACTTTTGATTTGGAAAAGTGGACAAAAATTGGCATGAATTTTCAAGGCAATCCAAAAGTGTCTTCTCAAATTCTGTTTACCTGGTGTAAGGTCCGAGCTTGTTTAAAGGGACTTACACCAAATAACATTCTCTTTAGTCAACAACTAGCATCTGGGAACAGCTCTTATCCTCCCTTGCCTCAAATCTTGCCTCCTCAACCTTTAAATCTCATGCCTTCAGCACCGCCGCCACCAAATTACAACCAGGGGCGGCTGCCATCAAAACCTGTTATTCGTGGACGACCCGCTGTACCAGCTATTCCCGGTGCTGATGATAATGACCCTGGCGTAGCTGGCAGACCACCTGTACCTGATAGATATGAGCCTCAAAAAGACCCACCACGCAAGTTGCCAACCTATCAGGAGGCCATGAATGTATTGGGAAACCAGCCACCAGAAATGAAGGCTGAAGCTGTTAGCAAGAAACCTGACTCTAAGAATGATGTACCTTTAGAAAACTTGGAGACATCTTATATATCCATTGCATGTGACTTAGTTAAAGAAATAAAGGACTCTGATGAATGTGCTTCACCAGCCTTTACAGATTACTCCAAGATGATGATTCCAGAATTTGTTCCACATCCTGTGCCCGAGTATACCGAACATACTGAGAAGGCATCATTGCCCTCTGGAAATAGTGACACAGTGAGGAGCCAGCCAGAATTTGGTTCTGGTGAGAAGGAGGAAGAAGCTGTGCAAGAGAAACCACTTGAAGCTACTGCCAAGATTGCACCAAAAGGAGTTCAGGAAGAGGTATCTCCTTCCCTTAGCAAGCCCTACTTGGAATCCTTCCAGCCTCCGTTGGAACCATCCAAAAACGAACCCACTTCTTGGTTTCTGGATGCAGAGGCTGCAGATCTGCCTAAGAAAGAGAAGATTCCTCAGCTGCAAATGGAGAATACTTATGCAGATGATGTCTCTGTTTCTAAGGAGCTCAAAGAGGTGGATAAAATGGTGGTGTCCATAGAATCCTCTCCAGAGACTGAAGACCTCCCCACGGTCCCTTATCAAGCTGCTAAGGTGGTGGCAGGAGCTACAGAAAAAGTCACATTAGGGAACAGTAAAGTCAGAGAGCCTGGTGATAGTGTTGTCAAAGCTGAAGAGAGACAGTCTCCTTACCAAGCTCTTGCCCAGATAGCAGATCTGTTCTACAAAGCTTGCACCAGATGTTGTCAGCTTTCTGGACTTGATATTCAATCTGTGTATTCTTCCTTTCCACAGGGCGATGTGGTGAGACTTCTGCAAACTTGTTCCACATTCCAGGTTGCTTTTGCTGATTTCGTAGGGACTGTTCTCCCTATCCCACCAAAGGACAAAAGGCTAACATTTTCCTCTACTGTTTCTTACTCTTTAACCACTTGCTTTTCTCCCCAGCCATTAGCAGGAAAGCGCATGTTGTTTACCAATGGTTCTCCACAACAAAGAGTAGTTGTCTGGCAAGATCCTGAAGGGCATTGGATGTCTCGATTTACCAAGCGACAAACATCAGCTCAACGTTCTGAACTTGCTGCTGTTTTGGCATTTAACCTCTTTCGATATGAAGAATTCAACCTAGTAGTGGACACACAATATGTTTATCTTCGCTTCTTTCCCGATCCTGGTGGGCAGGTACTTCTCATGGAATTATTCCACCTATGGGTACTATGATGAATTATTATGACTTACATGCCTTAAACAACTGGACTATCAGTATGTTTAATGATATGATTATAGCTATAACTTTGCTAAAGAAAGAACAAAGTGAGATATGTGATTTTGTATTACAAACTCGTTACGCTGTTGATATGTTGCTTGCCTCCGAAGGAGGAATCTGTGCTGCTGTTCATACTCATTGTTGCATGTTTATTTCTGATTATACACCAAATATTATTGCTACTATATCACATATGGAAGATTCTCTTAAGGTTAACCTCTGATTCCTTTGGATTCAGAAGCAATTGGCTTTTGGGATAGCCTATGGTCTTGGCTGCCCAACCTTTCCTGGTTTCGTATCTCTTCCAGCGAAGAGAGTCGAAGACGATGGTTAGAGACTTTGCACAGAGAACTGAAAAACAATACAGATTTACTACACAAGTATCACAAAGGCTTCTTTTTCCAATGGGAAGTTCCTGTGCTGTAATCAGACTTGCAAAGCAGCTCCAGGATGCACAATACGGGGAAAACATTGTGTACAAAGGTGGCCTCCTGTATGTTTACCATTGTATGCTTAATTTTAATATTGATTGTTGGATGTGTGCTCATTCTCTGTATAATAGATATTGGCCTTTAGGCCCTTTCAGTTTTGTTAACACTTCGTTTTGGGCTAATGTATCTATCTTTAATGATAATGCTACTGCATCTTCTAAGCAAACCCCCCGTGCCATTTCATTAGTACCTAACTACCTATGGCCCAAAGCTCCTATTTGTATTGAATCATTTAATGGTTATGTGGATCTAGGTTCTTATCCCTTTTGTAATCTTTCCATCGCTATTCCCTATGGTGCCACAGACTGGATTAATGCCTCCTCGGGATATGGCGAGTATGCCTATTTACCTACTTGCCCTTGTCCTGACTCATCCTGTGTTTTCACTGGTGGGACCTGTAATATTTTGGGTAATTCCTGTACTAGTAAGGATCTCACCTGTATCCCTTATACTGGCTGGCCTGATAACGTAACTCGATATGGTGCCCATATGTCACTCCCATTTCAACAATATCTTCTGTTTCGGACCATGCAATGTCAATGTACAGATATTCATTTAGGAAATGTCTCTGAAAATTACACGTTTGGTTTACCCCCAGGCATTTTCTTCATCTGTGGTCATGCCGCTTACAAGGTTCTCCCTGCTAATTGGAAAGGACGCTGTACTCTTGGAACGTTAGGTCCCTATAATTTGTATATTGCTCAGCATCACAACGTAAAACATGCTAGAAACCCTCATATTTATAAACGTGCACTGAATAAAACTGCTGGTATTGTTGCATTAGATATTTTTGGATGGTTTGTACCAGGTCTCAATGGGCTTGCCACCAATGCTAAGCTAGAATTAATCTCCCAAGATATAGAGCTACTTGCTAATGCTTCTAAAATTGCCATCAAAGCCCTACAAACTGAAATAGACTCTTTAGCTAACGTTGTTGTACAACATCGCTTGGGCCTTGACTTTTTGTTTCTTCGCAATGGTGGCTTGTGTGCCTGGCTCAATACTTCTTGTTGCTTCTATATAAATAAATCTGGGGTTATTGAGCAATCTGTCCTTCGGTTGCAAGAAGTCATGGACGGTCTTAGGGACGACTCCTCTGACCTATCTTGGTGGGAGTCTCTATGGTCTTGGCTTCCAGGTTTTGGCTGGGTTCATTCTCTATTGATGTATGTTATCATTATTGCATTATTGGTTGTTGTTTGTTGTTTTGTGCAGTGCATTTCATCCTTTCTCACTATGTGTATACAGTGTTGCAAGAAATCATCCCAAACTGTCTCCGGAAAACAATTATATCAAGTTAGGTACCATGCTTTGTATTCTTATGATAATGACTTTTAAATCTGTTAGTGTTTACATTTGGCAACATTTTAAATAAACAAAAACGGAGGGAATGTGGGAATGTATGCCATAGCTAAACATATAAAGGTATTTCTTGTCATGTTAATATCCATGTTGTATGAACCATGTTGATCTCCTCATGTGATGTAATATGGTGTGTTACTGAGCAGAGCGTCCTATTGGCTCATGTAAACCTGACAGTTGATGTTATGTAACCGGTAAGAGAATAAAAGGAGGTGCCAGGCATCATTGGGGAAGCTGTTACCACAGAGAGCAGAGCTGTTATCACAGAGAGCTGAGCTGATATCACAGAGAGCTGAGCTGTCTTCACAGAGAGCTGTTTGAACAGCAACTTCAGCCAATGATCCTGAGCACGCTTTGAAAAGATTAATTCGACTGCAGTCTCCTTATTTCAGAGGTCTCTCCCTCCGGAACCTTTCAGGGATCTCTCCCATCACCACAGGTTGTTGGAGCCGGATTCCAACAATAAGCCAGTTTAAGACTTCTCAGGCATACATATAGATACATTCTCAGTCACAGAATCCAGACAAATTCGTGCATGATTTGATTGTCTTGTATTCAGACTAATACAAAACCAGGGAAATGGACCAGAGAAAAATCATTATATTGTGTTTGTATATCTGAAACTTCCTAAAACTAGAGATGTACAGACTGAAAAGCCTTTTTTTTAGCACAAAGACTGGAAGAAAATTACTTCTTTAGATTACAAATTCAAGCATCTCGCAGAATCATGGAGTTGTAATCCAAAAAAGCAGATTCATAAGGAGGTGTTTGTAGGTATTCAGTGAAAATTGAATTAATTATACAGGTACAAGTTTAAGAACATTTTCATTTAGAGATATATTATTAAGAAATATAAGAAAGTTATTAAAACACAGTTTGTATTTGACATACTGTACATATTAATGGGAACAGTTCCTAAGTGGCAGAATAGCCACTTCTCAAATTCAGAAAAGGCTTCCTAGTTTGTTTAAACTGGAGTTTCCTGTTATGTCCAAAATAAGAATGTTGTCTCAATGCTGACTTACAAAGCAGAACATTAACACTGGATCTCTCTTGGTTGCTATAATACAGTGGTGCCTCGCTTAACGAGCGGATTTTGCGATCGCTTTTGCGATTGCATTACGATGTAGACTATAGCCCAATTTTCCCCTAGCTGAGCGGCGGGAGCTTTGAAGCCCCGCCACTCAGCTGGGGGAAAATGCTGGTGGTGGCCTCAGAAGGACCCCGAAGCCACCGCCGACATTTGCCTTCCGAGCTCTCAAAGGGCCCCCTGGAGAAAGCCCTTTGAGAGCTCAGAAGGCTCTCAGCGGCAGCGGGGGCAGGGTAGGGGTGTCCCAAAGGCTTCCACCCTGCAGCCACTGCCGCTTGAAGCCGCCCTGCGCCGCCTACCCAGCCGTGCTCGGAATCCCAGGAGTCCGAGCACGGCTGGGGTAAGCGGCGCGGGGTGGCTGCCGGCGGCGGGGACAGGATAGGGGTGTCCCAAAGGCTTCCAGGCAAAGGCCTGGAAGCCTTTGGGACACCCCCCCACCCTGCAGCCGCCGCCACCGCCAGCTGGGGGGAAAGGCCGGCCGGCGCTTGGGAAGGAGGGTGGAGGTCCCCGCACTCCTTCCCAAGAGCCCGACGCTCAGCTGATCAGCGGTTCCAAAATGGCTGCCCGTTTCGCACCTCGCTTACCGAGGCGCCGAAAATGGCGGCCCAATGGAGGATCTTTGCTGAACGGTGAGTTTTTGACCCATAGGAACGAATTAAACAGGGTTTAATTCGTTCCTATGGGGTTTTTTGTTCCGTTCAGTGATGTTTCAGGATAGCGACGTTAATCCTGGAACGGATTAACGTCGCTATGCGGGGCACCACTGTATATTGCATCAATACTTCTAATGAACAGCAAGCTCTTTTTCTTTTTCACTCACAGTTTTGTAGCTCAAAGTAACACTCTGGTATGGGAAAAACAAAACACATCGGCCAAATTATGTTGCGCAGTGTAATAAATTGCACAGAGTAGGCCCATTGAATCAATGAGGTTTTGATGAATCAGCGCCTCCATGGATTCCATTCAATGGATTCAAATGGATTTAGTCAAACTACAACTTTCTTTAGCATGGTAAGTAAATCCATTTGGATCAGTGCGACCTATAGAAGAGTTGACTCACCAAGTCCCCACTGATTCAGTAGGTCTACTCTAGTGCAATTTATTACACTGCACATCAGGATTTTAATAAAACAGGACTTGTAAGTTATATGTACTGATACAGGAAGGTCAGTGAGTCGTTCTGTGGTATCCTAAACCCGTTTACAGACATGCAATGTATTTGATAGACTGTTTCCATGCCAGAGCTGCAACTACCTATTTTGGTGTTCAGCATGAAGTACTCTCTCAAATCTGAGTGGTGTGACTTAGATTTTAAAAAGACTATCATGTATCTGATATGCAAGTTCCCTCCCCAGGATGTGACTTACCTCAAACCCTGTATGCCACCAGTGGCCTGAGTTTTCCTGCCACCTGAGGTAACAGAAGCACTGCGGTTACCTGACCTCTTTCCACTCACCTCCACTGCTTCAAACACCTCCCTCGCTTGTCTAAGGGCAAAAATCTGCCTTAGTACGACTTAGTACTCCTACTACACATAAGGCCTCCTTAAAAACTCACTAGCTACTTTAAATGGCAGGCACTAGAAAGTGAATGGTGGTGACACTGGTGAAAGCAATACTACCACAAATCATGGGAAGAAAGTGCCATATGTTCAGAGAAAGAAAGTGCCACAGCTCTGCATCTGCTCCCTGATTGCCCCCACGTGGTGTTGGCTTCTCCCTCTAGCTTTGTGCTTCCACCATTTTTCCTCCCTCTGGCATGGAAATCCATGCAGATTGCTTGCTCACCACTGCAAGATCTGATGCTCTCTAGGACAGGGGTCATCAACCCCCAGTCCGCAGCCCCGTGCCGGTCCGTGGGCTTCCTTTAAATGGGCCGCGGACATGGATCTCACCCCCCCGCACGCACGCGTGGGGGCGTGTTGCACTTGCAGAGGGGCGTGTCATGGGTGGGCATGTTGTGCTTACAACAAAATCTGGCTTCTAATTTCAGCCCAACCTGGAGCGGGAGCAGCAGCAATGGCAGCACCTACTTGGCAAGTGCGGGGCTTCCTTCCCGCCTCGTAGGGGCTGGGTCCCACCTGCCCCCCTGAAACGCCCAAATGTCCACAAGGGAAGCACTCCCCCTGCCTGGCAGTCTTCTCCCTCAGGGGTTTGGCGCCACTGGGGCTTCTACTTTTATCTCTCTCCTCCCCTCCACCCCCCACTCTTTGCAGGTCACCTGGCGAGGCTGCTGCTGCTGTCGCCTCGTCCTCTCTGTGGCTGAGGTGAAGGAGGGGCACCACTCGCAACCTGGCTGTGCGCTTCCTCCCACCTGGCGCTCCTCCGCTCCCTGCCCAGATGTGCCGTGGGAGGGGTGATGCTGAGAGAACAGCCTTCTTGCACGTGCTCCCCACCCGTCTCCTTTCACAACCTGCCGCAGAGAGCTCGCGCCCATCCATCAGTCCGTCTTGACGGTCTGTCACTCATTCCCTCCCTCTCTCTTCCTTTCCTTTTCCTTTCCTGCTGCTTATTTGCTGCCGCCACCGGGGCCGAAGAACCATAGCCAACAAGGAACAAACAAACAGTATATGACTTCCGAATCACCCATCTCCTTGTGCCTAACAGCAGGAACAAATGCAGACTGAAAAAGGAAAAAAGGAAATTCAATTTTTAAGCAAGGAACATCTTACTCCAACACGTCCAATTGAAGAGACAGTGGTCTTCTCATCCCTTTCCTATTAGAGGCTGGATGTCATTGTGGCCATTCTGACCATGCATGCAACAACTCTAAACAATGATATTGTGTTGTATCCAGACCAATAATTGATTATTCTTCCCGCACTGCTTCTTCCATTCATTTTACCTTTTACCTGTATGATCAGAGGTAACAATCTGTCACAGATTGCTACAAATACCATCTTCATCTGCAGCTCTTGGAAACTTCTGTTTAAAATTTATAAGGGTCCAACCCTTGGATCTATCTCCTTCAGGATCAAGAGAAAGTAGAAAGCTTTTTTTTTCCTTATGTCCAAATGGGAATGCCACTAGTTTGATGTTTTCTTGATAAATCAGCAATGCTGATCATGTGAACCCTGTCTCAGTAATTCACCTCTTGTGCGATAAGAGGCAGAATCAGTAGGAAATCAGTATAGTGTTAGGCCTGTGGTTATTCTTGTGGATATCCTACATTTGGAGGGGTGGGAGATGGAACTTTGCTAGTGGCAGTCAAGACTTTTGGGGTGAACTGTGGAGCTGTTGAAAAAGAATGCAAAGGAGAAAATGTAGAGGAGATGTGTAAACTGCCCTCCCAACTGAAATTCGTCTGGTGCCAACATTGATGACATTTTGGTGCCAGGTCAATCCATCCTTCCTGTTCCAGAAGGCTTTTAATTGAAATAAAATCAACTGTGGGTCCTGATGGCAATTTTAATTGTATTTTAATCATTTTATCTTTTATTGTATTTTAATTGAATTTTAATTGTTGTAAGCCCCCCAGAGACCTTTGGGTAGAGTGGGCAGCATATTTGATAGATAGATAGATAGATAGATAGATAGATAGATAGATAGATAGATAGATAGATAGATAGATAGATAGATAGATAGATAGATAGATAGACAGACAGACAGACAGACAGACAGACAGACAGACAGACAGACAGACAGACAGACGACTGTCTGTCTGTCTGTCTGTCTGTCCGTCTGTCTGTCTGTCTGTCTGTCTGGAAAATATTTGAGAATTTTTGTGGTCCCTTGTTGACCATTGACACTTTGGAATACAGTGGTGCCTCGCTTAGCGATGTTAATCCGTACAGGAAAAAATGTTGCTAAGCGATTTCATCGCTAAATGGATTTTAAAAGCCCATAGAAACGCATTAAAACGACATTAATGCGTTCCTATGGGCTTCAAAACTAACCTTAAATGAAAATCCTCCATAGGGGTGGCCATTTTCGGTGCCTCTAAAGCGAGGCAACACAGCAGGCGGCCATTTTGTTTTTCCGGTGGCCATTTTGAAACCGCCGATCAGCTGGCCGAAAATGGGGGCTTTGTGATGATCGCTTCCCCGCGATCATCGCAAAGCGAATTTTCCCCATAGGGACCTTCGCTAAGCGATCGCTTTTGCAATCGCTTAAACCCCATCGCTAAGCGATTTCATCGCTCAACGGAACGATCACTAAGTGAGGCACCACTGTATACAGTAATACTATGAATTTCCAAAACACTGTAGATTTATTCACATATTTTAAAGTTCATGAAATTAATATTCAATGTTTTCCTCCACCACTGTTATTTAATCTCTGCCCACCCACTCCCGAAATAAAGAGACGAACACAGGTGTTGGAGTTAACAAGGGCCACACTTTATGTTAGTGCATGAACACGCGGAAATTTAGCAGAGTAACTTCAAGTTCCTGGTGGCAAAATGACTCACTCAGACACGATCAGCTTTTTCCAGCACCAGACGTGTATTTACAGGATATTTACAAATATACAGAACGACAGCATGACACCATGAATTCGTCAGAAGAGCAGGAATACATCTCTACACAGTCCACATATATACACTTAAGCATCTGGCTGTATCCGATCAGCACAGATGTTGCATCATCTTTTGAGCCAGCCCTCCTGAGTCACTGTGATTCAGCATTTTGACACACCTGAACATCATGGCTGCTCATTGATACATTTGTTCTGCTCAGGCCTGTAAATTTTATACTCTGACACTTTATTCCTTTTAACCTCCACACTGTCATCCTGCAGAGGGGCCTGGATGTCATGTGGATCCCTGGGGCAGGCTCTAGGGGTATCTCTTACCCCCCTCTCCAATCCCAAGTGGGTGAGTCCCAAGCCCCTGGTCAGAGCTATCCCCTGAACAACCCGTACCCAGATGGCCATAGACTGGGAAGAAAAACCTCCCTATCTGCCATCCATCCAATTGTCTAGAACTAAGACATGCAATGGATGGGACTATACCTTATTCACCCCTCATCCCAGCAAGTGAAACACTAGTGACTAAACCCTGGTTGCTGTGATGCTGGGTGCAGTAGGATCCCATGTGCTTTTTGGGAGCTCACTGAAACTCACCTTCTCTTCCACACTACCTGACAGTTTGACCTATTTAAACATGTCTCAAACATAGAATAGCCCTCAGAATCTCCTGGGTAAACAGTGTGGGATAGGCAAAAATATGTCCACAAACCTTTTATATGCCAATCAGGTAAGACGGACCCAAAATTCCTATCCGGCCCTGAAGCGACCACCTCAGCCACACTGGCCCCAAACCATGCATTCCTTCCCACCTTCCCATCATTATCAATGAAAATAGGGTTTATGTCCCTCCCTTTCCCCTGCAATATCCTTCCCTAGGAGCATGGCCCTGAGCTACCTTGTTTAATAAATAAACTTGACTCAGAATTGTTGTACATAGCATTTTATTGAGCAGGTATCTCTCCTCAGAAGCACTCTTGTATCTTAGACAATGAGTAGACAGACAGCAGAGAGACATGTGCAACGTGCTTTTGTGTAGCTGTGCTACAGCTGATGCATAGCTGTCTGACCAGACCAGCTGCAGGACTCAGGCAGTTCACATGGCTGGGTGCTTTTGGAGCTGCACCTGTAGCACAGCTGGCTGTTGATTCCAAATCCGGATCAAGGGCCTCTCAATATGGTGGAAAATCTTGTTTCCAGTTAAATAAATCAGCAGTGGAGAATGGGGTATGGGCCAGAACTAATTTATTTCTAATTGGAAGCTCCATTAAGGTGAGAACTTTCTCCACAGGTTTAGATGTAAAGCGATCTGGGGGCACTCCCTGTGTGGTTTGTTTAGATCAAGGGTCCCCAACCCTTGGTCCACGGCCCGGTCTGTGGGCTTCCTTCAACTGGGTCGCGGACATGGATGTCCACACACACACACACACGCATGCAGGGGGATGTGTTGCGCTTTCGTGGCTCCCCATTGGATGGTGGGTGGGCTGGCGGTGCCTGCTACTGGCAGCTTTGTTCTCTCAGATGGAACATTTGTTCCCTCTTGTTGGCCACGGCTCTTCGGCCCTGGTGATGGCGGCAAACAAGTAGCAGCAGGAAAGGAAAAGGAAAGAAAGAGGGGGAGGGAACAAATGACAGACCGTCAAGACCGATGGATGGACGGGCGCTAGCTCTCTGTGGCAGGCTGCGAATAGAAACCGGGGGAGGGAAGTGCGCGTGCAAAGGCTGTTCTCTCAGCATCACCCCCTCCCACGACACGTCTGGGCAGGGAGCGGAGGAGCGCACGGCCAGGTTGTGAGCAGGGCCCCTCCTTCACCTCAGCTGTAGAGAGGACGAGGTGGCAGCAGCAGCGGCGGCGCCCGGAGAGATGACCTGATGAGGCACTCAAGGGCTCTGCGTCCCCCCCCTTTCTTTCCTCCCTCCCTGCCACATCACTGGAGCACTTCGGAGTGCCTCGCCAGGTGACCCATGAAGATTGGCGGGGGGGGGAGAGAGAGACCTAAAACCAGAAGCCCCAGTGCCACCACATCCCTGACCCCGTGAGCTCTGCCACTTCAGAGGGAGAAGACTGCCGGGCAAGGAGAGGGCTCCCCTTCTGGACGGAGGTGCTTTGGGGGGGCAGGCGGGACCCAGCTCCTATGAGGCGGGGAGGGTCAGCAGTGGAGTTGCTCGTGTGCCTCCCAGGACCAGGGAGACAATTCTGAAGGAGGGCACTTCTGGGAGCTCTGCGCTTGCCAAGTAGGTGCCGCTGCTGCTGCTCCCACTCCCAGTTGGGTTGAAATTAGAAGCGAGGCAGATTTTGAGAGTGGGTGGGCATGTCACGCTTGCACACATGTGTGCAAGCGTGACAATCCCCTCCACAAGCTCAACACGACCCTCTACAAGCATGCCCCTGCCCCCCAACCAGTCCGCACACAGAGACCGCGCCCCCCAAACGGTCCACGGTCCCAAAAAGGTTGGGGACCGCTGCTCTACGAGGTAAGAGATCAAAGACAGTGTGAATGAGCTGAGGCACAAAACACAAAGAGAAATGAGTGGTTTTGTTGTGGTGCAACAGCAGAAAGAGTAATCATCTCCTAGGCACTAGCAGCAGAGGCTGTTCCAGTGAGGGGCTTAGGATAGTTCACTGTTCCAAAACAAGGCAATAACTTCATGCTCCCTAATGGTGCTGTCAGCTCTGACATTTGCTAGGGGAGATGTCAGGTCACTGATGACGAAAGCAGAACCTGGCATCCAAGCTGACTCTGTTGTTATGGCAAACATTTTCTGAGTCTGTGCTGGCTCCTGTGTAAATCACCTCCCCTTATTAATCAGGACCAGGGACTTTTGGGCTAAGCTGGGGAAGAGGAATACACCTCCCCTGGTACACTACAGAGATGCAACCTCGCCCCTGTTCTGCTTGGTGATGGGGTGGGTTGGGGGGAGAGAATCTTCCCCTGTGCTTCCCCAGTCCTTGCATTAATATCAGAGGTGGAAAGCCTCTGTAGGCGTGAATGCTTGCCAACCTGCACCTGTGTGTGTTTGTGCGAGTGTGCCTGTGTTATGGATACCCATTGTTGTCCCTGGCTCTAACCACCATTGGTTGCTAAGCCTTCCATCAGAGAGTCAGTCCCAGTTACCACTGGTGAATGTGTTCGCATGGAGATATACAGTATATCACAGAAGTGAGTACACCCCCTCACATTTCATAAATATTTTGGTATATCTTTTCATGTGACACCACTGAAGAAATGACACTTGACTACAATGTAAAACACTGAGTAAACAGCTTGTATAGCAGTGTAAATGTGCTGTCCCCTCAAAATAACACAACACACAGCCGTTAATGTCTAAACCGCTGGCAACAAAAGAGAGTACATTCCTAAGTGACAATGTCCAAATTGGGTACAAAGCGTCAATATTTTGTGTGGCCACCATTATTTTCCAGCACTGCCTTAACCCTCTTGGGCATAGAGTTCACCAGAGCTTCACAGGTTGACACTGGAGTCCTCTTCCACTCCTCCATGACGACATCACAGAGCTGGTGGATGTTAGAGACCTTGGGCACTTCCACCTTCCGTTTCAGGATGCCCCACAGGTGCTCAATAGGGTTTAGGTCTGGAGACATGCTTGGCCAGTCCATCACTTTTACCCTCAGCTTTTTTTTAGCAAAGCAGTGGTTGTTTTGGAGGTGTGCTTGGGGTCGTAATCATGTTGGAATACTGCCCTGTGGCTCAGTCTCCAAAGGGAGGGGATCATGCTCTGCTTCACTATGTCACAGGACATGTTGACATTCATGGTTCCCTCAATGAACTGTAGCTCCCCAGTACTGGCAGCACTCTTGCAGCCCCAGACCATGACACTCCCACCACCATGCGTGACTGTAGGCATGGCACACTTGTCTTTGTACTCCTCACCTGCTTGCCGCCACACACGCTTGACACCATCTGAAGCATCAAATAAGTTTATCTTAGTCTCATCAGATCACAGGACATGGTTCCAGAAATCCATGTCCTTAGTCTGTTTGTCTCCAGCAAACCGTATGCAGGCTTTCTTGTGCATCATTTTTAGAAGAGGCTTCCTTCTGGGAGAACAGCCATGGAGACCAATTTGATGCAGTGTGCGGCATATGGTCTGAGCACTGACAGGCTGACCCCCCACGCCTTCAACGTCTGCAGCAATGCTGGCAGCACTCCTACATCTATTTCCCAAAGCCAATCTCTGGATATGACGCTGAGCATGGGTACTCAACTTCTTTGGTCAACCATGGCAAGGCCTGTTCTGAGTGGAATCTGTCCTGTTAAACCACTGTATGCTCTTGGCCACTGTGCTGCAGCTCAGTTTCAGGGTTTTGGCTATCTTCTTATACCATAGGCCAGTGATGGCAAACCTATGGCATGCATGGCGCAGCTGGCACACACAGCCCTCTCTCTGGGCACATGAGCCCAGAAATACATACCCATCCTCCAATCCCAGATTTTGGCACTCCCCTTTGCTGGAGTCCAGCAGAGGGGTGCAATGGTAACCATTACTGGTCTAGCCTAATGGGGGATTGGAGGACCAGTAAGCATTTCTTTGTTAATACTGCCCATGGGGGGGGGGGGGGAACCAAGCATTTAACCCTTGCAGTGCAGGAGCACTTGTGTTTTTTTTAAACGAAACCTCAGCATTCAGGTTTTAATTGCAGTATTGGCACTTCAAAACAAATAAGTTGATTTTGTGTTGCAGTTTGGGCACTCAGGCTCAAAAAGGTTCACCATCACTGGCCTAGGCCATCTTTCTGTAGAGCAACAATTCTTTTTTTTCAGATCCTCAGATAGTTTATTACCATGAGGTGCCATGTGGAACTTCGAGTGAGCAGTCTGAGAGAGTGAGACCGATAGCACCTGCTGTCCCTTCACACCTAAGACTTGTGACACTAATGGGTCTCATGATACCAGGGAGGGAAAACGGCTACTTGAGCCCAATGTGGACATTGTCCCTTAGGTGTACTCACTTTTGTTGCCAGCGGTTTAGACATTAATGGCTGTGTGTTGCGTTATTTTGAGGGGACAGCACATTTACACTGTTATACTGTACAAGCTGTATATTCACTGCTTTACATTGTAACCAAATGTCATTTCTTCAGTGTTGTCACAATAAAAGATATACTAAAATATTTATGAAATGTGAGGGGATGTACTATCTTCTGTGATATACTGTATCTACACACATGCACAGATATAATCCAAAAGTATGCAGTTCTGTTCTCAAACACTGCTAATTTGTATTTTTATTTGCTTTGAAACAGAATTCCTACAGGGCTGTATATGTAGACATTGTAATGATTAATACAGAAAAGCAAGCAACATGTCTGATCAAATATCCCACTAGATGCACTAGATTCTCTTCACATCATCTGTTTCTTACAAATACTTGGTTATGCGTCAGTTGAATATTTTATTTTATTGCGCCAAAAGGCTACTAATAATTCAATTATGCTATGTTTCCGTAGAAACAGTCAAAAGTGGAAAGTGTCTCAAGATCAAAAACAGTTTTTGCATTTCTGTGACTCATACACGTGGTCAGCAGTCACACTGCTGCAGGCAATAATACTTGGATGGCTTTGAGGAAATTATTTCTTAATCCAGCACTCACAATGCTAATACTGGCTTGACCATAAGTGATGTGTGTCTCAGACACTTCTTGTACACTTCCTCCACTTCAGTTGTGAAGATTTTTTACGTTATTTTACGTTAATGGTCATGATCTTAGTTTATTTTGAAGTTAAGCTTCAGACCATTTTTGGCGCTCTCCTCTTTCACCCTCATTACGAGGTTCTTTAATTCCTCCTCACTTTCTGCCATCAGAGTGGTATCGTTTGCATATCTGAGGTTGTTGATATTTCTTTCGGCAATCTTAATTCCACTTTGGGATTCATCCAGTCCTGCCTTTCGCATGATGTATTCTGCATAGAAGTTAAATAAGCAGGGAGACAATATACAGCCTTGTTGTACTCCTTTGTCAATTTTGAACCAATCAGTTGTTCCATATCCAGTTCTAACTGTTGCTTCCCGTCCAACATATAGATTCCTCAGGAGATAGATAAGGTGGGCAGGCACTCCCATTTCTTTAAGAACTTGCCATAGTTTGCGGTGGTCCACACAGTCAAAGGCTTTTGCGTAGTCAATGCAGCAGAAGTAGATGTTTTTCTGGAACTCTCTGGCTTTCTCCATAATCCAGCACATGTTATCAATTTGGTCTCTAGTTCCTCTGCCCCTTCAAAATCCAGTTTGTAGAGCTGCTTTAGGAAGTAGCAATAACAGCAATAGAGCAGGGTGCAGAATGTCTTGACAGCCTGACATCATGTAACAACAACAGTAACAGCAAATAGTCAGTTCTAGGAAAAGATTACTATCTCTGGCCAGTTCCTTGCATTTTTGCCTTTAAACAAAACAACCACTAAACTATATCCTTCATCAAGTGTTTTGAAAATAAATCTTCTGTTTTGATTCCAGCATCTGCCTCCGTTTATGCACCTATCAACTCAGGGGGATTTTTGGTTTCAAGGGCCTTTACATATCAAAATCTACTATTGTCAGCTTATTTACTATGCTACTATCACAAGAATGATTGATTATTCACTGTATAAGACATTTATGTATGTATGTATGTATTTATTTATTTATTTCATTTATACCCCGCCTATCTAGTCAGTTGTGACCACTCTAGGCGGCTTACAACATACACTATAACATTAAACATATGACATATCACATAACATAATTTGCATTAAAAAATAACATAAAATAAAATTTTCCCAAAGATGACAAGAAACAGGGTTATCCACAGCAGAAAGGAAAAAGAACAAAAAAGTATAATTGGGTATCAGCTGGAAAGGGGAAAGGCCTGCCTGAACATCCATGTTTTCAGTTGTTTCTTAAAAATACCCAGTGAGGGGGATCCGCGAATCTCAGGTGGTAAGTTGTTCCATAGGCGAGGAGCCACCGCCGAGAAGGCCCGGTTTCTTGTTTTTTCCTTCCGGGCCTCCCTCGACGTCAGGCTCCTGAGCCAGATGGCTACAGACTGGGAAGAAAAACCTCCCTATCTGCCATCCATCCAATTGTCTAGAACTAAGACATGCAATGGATGGGACTATACCTTATTCACCCCTCATCCCAGCAAGTGAAACACTAGTGACTAAACCCTGGTTGCTGTGATGCTGGGTGCAGTAGGATCCCATGTGCTTTTTGGGAGCTCACTGAAACTTCCACACTACCTGACAGTTTGACCTATTTAAACGTATCTCAAACATAGAATAGCCCTCAGAATCTCATGGGTAAACAGTGTGGGATAGGCAAAAATATGTCCACCCACCTTTTATATGCCAATCAGGTGAGACGGACCCAAAATTCCTATCCGGCCCTGAAGCGACCACCTCAGCCACACTGGACCCAAACCATGCATTCCTTCCCACCTTCCCATCATTATCAATGAAAATAGGGTTTATGTCCCTCCCTCCCTTTCCCCTGCAATATCCTTCCCTAGGAGTATGGTATCTTTGCGCTCCACTTAGGAGTCTGGCCGCTGCATTCTGCACCACTTGGAGTTTCCGCGTCAGCCTCAAAGGTAGCCCCACGTAGAGCACGTTGCAGAGGTCTAATCTTGAGATTACGAGCGCGTGGACCAAGGTGGTGAGTGTCCCCACATCGAGATAGGGTCGCAGCCGGGCTATCCGCCAAAGGTGAAAAAAGGCGGTGCGGACCACCGACGCCACCTGAGTCTCCATGGAGAGCGCCGGGTCCAGATGGATCCCCAGACTGCGAACCCCACTCTTTGCGGCGAGTGTCACCCCCCCAAACGAGAGTCACCCAAGCCGTCAACAGTGGGGGGACCCATCCTCAAGACCTCTGTCTTGTCCGGGTTCAGCCTCAGCCCATTCTCCTGCATCCACTCCAGTACAGTCCCCAAGCAGCGCTGGAGGGACAGGACGGCATCACCTGCAGTTGGTGAAAAGGAGATGTAGAGCTGGGTGTCATCCCCATACTGATGACACGAAGCCCCACATCCCCTGATGACCCCACCCAGCGGCCTCATAAAGATATTAAACAGCATTGGGGAGATAATCGACCCCTGTGGAACCCCACAATTGAGACTCCACGGGGCCGAGACACTCTCCCCAAGCTGTACTCTCTGGGGACGGTCCTCCAAGAAGGAACGGAGCCAGGCAAGCGCCAGGCCACCAATTCCCAGCTCGGAGAGCCTCCCCAGGAGGATACCGTGGTCGACGGTATCAAAGGCCGCCGAGATGTCGAGAAGGACTAACAGAGAAGTTTTTCCCCTGTCAGCCTCCCCCAATAGGTCATCGTACAGGGCGACCAATGCCGTCTCTGTTCCATGCAGAATGAGTAAATTGGGAAACACTCCTGGTTTCAGTCATCCTGTCAAACTCTCATCTTCAGTGAAGCATTGCTCTACTAATTACCTTGAGTGAGGAAGGGGGCATTCGCTGCTTGACCAGTCAAATATCTTGGGCATACATTTTTATTGATACTGATTTATAGGACTGATACATCAGAACTTTCAAATAAGAAATTTTTAAAATCTGGGAAGCTTCATGCCAATGGAAAATATTATTCTCTTTCCACTGCTTGACAAAATATATATCTCAGTTCGCCTCTTTAGGGATGGGAATAAGTAAGATCACCACTTGCAGTAGTGGAGAAGGGCTACTGGTTTGGGATTGAGCTCATTATCAACCCGTTCCTTCTCATTCCTTTCCTGTTTTTCTAGTTTTTTTTTCACAAGATCAGTCCCAAATCACTCTTCGGATCTGCTGCCAACAGATTTGCCATCACTGATCGAACATTTTCCTCTTTTGTTTTGTAAACTGATATGAGAGGGTAGTCCTTTAATGCACTTATCACTTCCAAGTAAAGTCTGAACTATGTAGCCCATAAGAAGCAAAGAAAAAATTGCACTCATTCCTCATTATGATTCAACAGTGCTCCTTTGTTTGACCTGAATTAAAAGCATATGAAGATGTTTGTGATTTTTCCAGAACTATTTCTCCAGTGGAAACCTGTTGTTTCAACTCTATGATGATTTGCAGAGGAATGTTCTAAAAATAATGTGAAAACTAAATATTCCAAGCACCCAAGTTAGTCTAGGATAGACATAACCAGATGTAAATGAAATCTTTAATGTTCTCAATGCAATTAATACAACTTTTGGAGTTGACATCATCTCATATGATTTGTTGAACTTGCTGATGCAAATGTTGGTTTTTTTTTTTCACAAGAAGAGACAAGAGTTTGCACCATACTTTATGTTTCACTGCTTTTGCTGTTAAAAGAACATAGTGGAGAAAATGACAAAGATGGATATTTGTATGTTTTTATTTATGCATCTGGAAGCCGCCTAGAGTGGTCGCAAGACCAGATGGGCAGGGTATAAATAAATAAATAAATAAATAAATAAATAAATAAATAAATAAATAAATAAATATTGCATTCCTGTTGTCAAAAACCACCCTCTAGAGAAGAGGTGTGCAAACGACAGCCCTCTAGGTATTGTTTGTCATAATTGGCTATGCTGGCTAAAATGGACGGGAACTGCAGACCAATAACAAAAAAATGCTGATCACTATACTCACCCAATCTCCTGAAAACAAAAAGCTGATCCCACAGCTATAAATACTCAACTACCCAACAAACTGCGCCAGAGCACAGAGAGTTATGACTCCTGTCCTCTGAAGATGCAGGCCACAGAGACTAGTGAAACGTTAGGAAGAAAAACCTTAAGAACATGGTCAAACAGCCAGGAAAACTCACAACAACCATTGGATCCTGGCCATGAAAGCCTTCAAGAATATAATCTAAGTAGGTTTGGTCTTGGCTGAAACTATCGGATGTTAAAGTTAACTTGAGATCTGCTAGCAAGTCTTATCCTGATGGATCTTCCAGGCATGTGCTCTGGCACAGGAGTGTATTGCACAAGAAGGAGATCTGACATCACATTGTTCCAGCAATTATAACCAAGCTAAGCAATGACTAGAAGCTGGGTGGTGGTGGTTTTATCAATTGCAAATAGAGGGTTGTATTCTGTTTTCCTTAACTGTGAAAGACATTTATGATGGACATGTTTGTTCAGGTATCATAAGATTAGGATAAGAACTTGAGCATCTGCAAACTAAGAGGCAATATTTAAACTTCTGCACCCAGATTAGCCCACTCCCTACAGGAAACCCAGGGGTGTCATGCAGCTGTATGAATTATATTTGGCTCTCATTTTGGATCTAAGCAATGGGAAATTGAAAACATACTGAAGTACTTTGAAAAAAATGAATCATCCTCTTTGTTCTTTTCTAACCCTGTTATACAAACCTCAAAGAAAAAGAGCCATTCTTATATATTTCCCTATAGAAGCTGCATTTGGGCAGTTCAGAAGAAATCACCTTTTGGCCAACAGCTGTGCTCAGCATTGTGATACAAAGAAAGTAACATTTCCAAGCTCTGCATATCGGTGTAGACTAGGAAATCAGGGTCTGAGATGCGTAAACATCTGTCCTGATCAGTCTTAAGAAGTGTTATCTGAACTTGTATGAAAAACTATTACTGAGTAACTTCAAAAGTACTTTACATCAGGGGTCCCCAACCCCATCTGCGACCCAGTGCTAGTCCATGGACTTCACAGGACCGGGCCAGGGAGACTGATCTCCCACCCCCCGCACACATGCATTGTTGGCGTGGAATGCTCGCACAGGTGACTGGGCTCATTTGCAAATGGGTGCAGT
The DNA here is from genome assembly GCF_051106095.1 of Pogona vitticeps. NCBI lineage: Eukaryota > Metazoa > Chordata > Lepidosauria > Squamata > Agamidae > Pogona > Pogona vitticeps. The sequence continues at coordinate 256,059,064 of NC_135784.1, forward strand.
GCACTCACGTGTATGTGCGTGTGCACACCCCTCACCCACAAGCGTGCCATGCCCAATTGCACACACTTGCATGCACCACACCCATCCTTGAACGTGCCACACCAACCTGCGAATGTATCACTCCCACCTGCAAGCACAGGGGGTGCCCCCACTCTCCCACACGTGGACCCTGCCCCACCTACTGGTCCACAGTTCCAAAAAGGTTGGGGACCACTGGTTTACATCATGCCAGATTCATTACCTTCATTCAACACTACCATTTGGCCATCTGTGCAGCGCCAAACTGGTATGAACCTCTGAACTAAGGTTTGTGTCCATCTCCAATTCTAAGCAATTGTGATTTCTACAGTACAAAATAAAGCTGAAAAAAGTACTAACTGAAGGACTACAAAAAGTTGATTTCCCTTCCACACTGCCTTGATTACCAGAGTCAGGCCAGTCCTCTGTATGAATCTCATTTAATTCTTAATTCACTGTCTTCTTGGGGGAGGGGGGGGTTGTAGCTCTGTAGTATGTGGAAGAAAAAAAATTACAAAGGAGATGGTATATGGTACAAAATATTTGTCAAAACCAGGCTTATTTGTCTCAAAATACTTTAGCTTGCTTCAGAGGCAGCAAGGAAGAAAATTTGAATTTCCAGTACAGTGTACTGTGGTCTTCCATGATAATACAAAATTAATTTTAGCACAAAGTTTGACTCTGGGACTGCTGCTGTTTTCTACGCAGCTGCTCAGCTGAATACTTCAGAATACAACTCATATTTTGTTTTGGTCTTTTAAAACAGGGATCCCCAACCTCCATTCCACAGGCCGGTACTGGGTCGCGGCCTTGGAAGGACCGGGCTGTGGAGACAGATCTCCTGCACCCGCATGCACGTCCCCATGGTAATCCCACATGCACGCCCCCTCCATGGTGCCCCACCCATCCCGGTGCACCCCCCACCCATCCGCGTAAACGCACCCTGCCCATGCATGCATGCACACAAGCACGTCCCATCCCCCCACAAGTGCACCCCTCCCATGCAAACATGAGCGCGAGTGCTCCCTGCCATATGCACGTTAAACTGCACCCACCCACATGCCCACCAACCAATCTACAGTTTAGAAAAGGTTGGGGACCACTGCTTTAAAACAAATGGAGCTCAGAAAGACTCCATGTTATAATGATCCTTAATTTTGCTTTGTACCAGAACCGTGGCACTCCCATTTAGAGTACAAACACTCAACAAGGCATCTTCTTTTTTTATGGACCTTTTTACAGAATGCATATTTCATATTCTAGAATAGTATCTGAATGAAAGCAGCAAAGGTCCGTGTGCCCTACCTCACGTGAAGGGGCAACACACATAACAGCTCGAATCAAATTGCAGGTACTGTATCTGTTCAAGGACCTGTCTCTGCCAGGAGCAATGGGAGAGAAGAATCCATTCTTCTTTCTAATGTAGCCCAAAGCCCCACTCTGGAAGGCTCAGAAATCCTCTTGAGCCACTGTGTGGGCAGGGCTGAGGAGGCTGCAGCGGGGAAGGGAGAGGAAAAAAGTTCTGGATTTAGCCCGGTGTCCTTGATGAGCCATGCCATGTAAGAACAAGATGAGTGCTCATCTTTCCCAGGAAAAGCAAATTAAGTTTAAAAAAAATATTCTGTATGTATCACAAGTGACCGTATCTTCCTCTTCCAGGCTTTAACTGAAAATAAAATAGAAATCTTCATTTGAATTAGAAAAATATACTACCAGAAACTATGTCCCAAATTTAGTATTTCCTTCCAGATATATTTAGACATGCTCAATAGTACTCGTATTTCAAAATCATTTCATCTCAATCACCTGTTGTTTTTCCTGATACATCTGCAGTATTTCAAGTTGATATCCAAAAATATGTAATCCAGCATTAGATTGTTCTAGCATTTGTGATGGAAGCTTCAAATGAAAACAATGCCTGAAATAACCAAAGTATGTCAATGTAACTTATTGCTCAATACCATTCAAATAAGCCAACTTCTGGTAATGATGAGAATGCTTTTGTTTACAAGGGTGTGGGGAAGAAAAATACATAGAAATCCAGTCAGGAAGTTTTATTTGAAACAGGCTTAGAGGCAACAATGTTTCAGAAGTTTTAAGCTTGTTTCCAGTTCCATTTAACTTTGACTCAGCTGTAGCTGAACAGCTAAAAGCACTATTCAGGTTTTGAAGCAGCTGTTTCTTCACATTCCTGCCCCCCTCATCTGCCCACCTCTAGACCAACTGAAGATTACTAAACTTTACTTTGGAACTCTACTAAGCTACACATCTGCAAATTAGTGATATGATCCAGTTGTAATAGAATTTGGTACTATATAGGCTCATTAATTTTACAGCTGCAGAATTTCTGCACAAGCATTTGAAGCTGAAAAGTAGCATATCCATGGAAAACCAAACTTCTCAATATATACCACCCTGGATTTCTTAGTTGTTATGGTTATAAAACACACAAATGTTGACAAGTTTACTAAACATACCTTGCACTTTGGTCCACAGAGATTAATTCCCGTTTTCTCTCTCATTTTACTTGATGTCATTAATAAAAACTGTAAGGCTAAAGAAGAGGTAGAGACAGAAAATACTTTTCTGAGAACTCTTCAGACAATATGAGAAAATACTATCTGATATGACAGGATATGAGGTCGAAAGGAGAACAGTATAATCAATGCCAAATCTAGGCTAAAACCACCAACAAAATCTAAGGACCAAGACCGATTTGTTTTGCTAGAAGATTATTTGCAAATCTTTCTAAAAACATTAGCACAAGAATGTGAAGGCAAGGTGCATCTTATTGAAAGTCACACTATCTGAGAAAGAGGTAAAGGATGGGACAAGGAAGGTTTGAAAAACAGACTGAAGCACTGCTGAAAACTAAGGAACAGAAGCCAGAGATGCTGAAGTAATGTGCAAGAAAACCCAGGAAGGATGTCATAGCATAGAGAGAAAGAAGATAAATTATGAAGAAAGGTTTGTGTGGAGAGGCTAAGGATATGAAAAAAAATGGCAGAAGCTAAAAAGCTGCATGAGGTTTGCTCAACTTTCTGATCAAGGCTGATTAATGGCGGGGGAAGATTTGATGTGGAATTCAGTGCAAAAAGAAAAGGCAATGACACACATATACATTGGATTTTGAGTGATTGGGGCTTTATTGCCAATAGAGTTCTTTCCCCTCGAAGATTAACTTAAAGAATTCTGTGAAGTATGCAAATCTACATTGGCAGATGATATGCAGAGTTCAGTTGTTCCTAGTACAGAACTTCTTCTACAGAATGTGGATTAACCTAATACAGAACCTGGATTACTTTTTAAGCACAAACTACAGGCAGTCTTGTTTGAGACAAGGGCATACCCATTAAAAGTAAGTAAGTTGCTAACAACAGATGTCTGAAGTCCAGTTCATTTTATTTAAAAAGCAAGAAAAATTACAGTTGACCGATATCATGCAGTATACATACAAGGATCTTAAATAACATGAAAAATGTGATCAAAGTTCTTACACTAATTACAGAACTTCATTTATACAGAAAACATAGCACATAAAGCAAAGAAATGTCTTCCATTATCTTGCCAGAAAACTGAAGGCTTGCTTTAGATGTGATACACTTTAGAAGGCTATAGGAATGTTACTTTGTAATCATAAATGACTCACTTTCTTTAAATTCTCTAAACAAAACACAATAAATTATACAAAGATGTATGATGAATTTCTAGAGTACCTTGATCTTTTATTCAAATGAGAGGGGGAAAACCCACATTGGTTTAACATTTCTGTGATCAACCTCTACTCATTTTTACCTGGAATGCACAATTTATTTAAAAGAGGGCAGGTTTGGCACTTTTATACTGATGTCACCAATATTAATATTTCTTGGGATCTCTGGAAGGTTCATATTCTTTACAGCTGACACAGCGCGGGCTGGGGCTCCTGCTAAACCAGCCTGTATTCAGAAGAAAAAGATATGCTAAGATATTGGCTTTTAAAATCAATAAAATGCTATTAAGATCTTTAAATTATAAGACAACAAAGCTAAGATTATAAAAATACAATGGTATTTTGAGTTGGAATGAAATGGATTATTCTGAAATATTCAACCCAGAAAGAGAAAAAAGCTGTTCACACAAATTCTAAAATATGGTTAAAGCATGCAATGGCAACTTGATGAAAAAAATTAACATGTAGTCTGTAAAACAACCAGACTGAGGTTAAAGTTAAGGTTCATGCTGTCCTTGATTGTTACTGTTTCCAGGCACTGCAGCATATATGATATATAACCTCTACCACTTGTCTCACATCTGAAATCAATAAATATTTTAAAATCATCCAGTTTTTGTCAGATGTCTCCCACCTCAAATATAAATAATGCTTTTTTCTTATGGTTTCAACAATGAACTATTGTAACTCATATGTCCAAGTATTTTATGAAATAAACTGACCTAAACTGATCTATGTTTAAAATTATTTTTCACACAGAATGTAATTAATTTCAAAAGATGGTGGCTAAAGTCCTGTTGCTTATTGCAGTAAGTCACATTTGAGCAGGCTCATTTAATTAGTTGGGATTTGGTGAGTCAATTCTTCCATAAGGTACACTGATTCGAATGAGCCAGATCTAGTTGTGACATACTTTACTGTAGTAAATTGCAACCAGAATAGGCCCAACTGAATCAACAGAATTTATGGAGAAATTGATTAATCAATTCCCCACTGAATCAATGGACCTACTCTATAGCAATTTTCTATGCTAAGCAACAGGATTTTAACCATTGTTTTAATGTAATACATTGAAACTAAGTCATCATTTGGGACAGGTATACGAAAAGACTCCAGGTCCAGTGCATTCAAGGTTTCCTTATGTGGTTCACACATGCTTATAAAAATACAGAGATCTCAATATCTGTTAATATTAATTACTACCCTTCTGCTTTTACCAAAATGTTTGGAAGGATGTATACATGCTACAGCAGAATATATCCATGGAGGAATAAAATAAATACGTGCCCACGATTTATACCTTGATTTCTGGCAGTGAAAAAACCGGCAATTAAGCTCAATTATTTGGTTTAAAAAAACTATCAGCTACAGTTCTACAAGTGTATTATGCTCCGCTTCAAACAAATTATTCACCTTCCTAGCAGATTTTAGACGTTTTTCCCTTATACCCTCCTCTAATAAACAGCTATGTTTTTAAGTAATACATTCTATGGCATATCACTGCACTAACAAAAAAAAAATACCGCTTCACATGCATTTTAAAATACCCTCAGAAGGAAGCAGAGATTATGCAGGACTTCTGACTATGTCAAATAAATTCGCTAGACTTGAAGTAATTTTAGGCATATGCCAAGACGGCAGGGAGAATTCATTGTGGCAAATCTGCTATTTTCTACATACATACTGCCAGGCTTCTGCCATTATGACAAGGACGGCAAATATTTTTCATCCTTTTTTGGTTCTTTACAACCATTTTTTAAAAACAAACAAGCCTCCCTTTGCTCCCAATTAGAGGGAAATAAAGTATGACAGGTCTGGAGCTGGTATTGTTGTGGATATGTAAATTAAACGAGATCCCTGGGTTTTGTAGATCCTCTCCTGATCTACCCTCACCTTTTTCTTCTTCCAGAGTTCCAAAGGTGGAAGAGCAACAACAAAAGACTATTCTGGTGGCACATGGAGGCAACTCATAAAGATATACCTACTTGATGCCTGAGAACAGCTCTGAAATCTGTGGTCCAGGGGGTGGTCATAGCTCTGTATTCTAACTTCCACTTAAAATATTCAAGTTGCTACAGCAACAAAGTAATTTTGTTAATTTTAAGGCACACATGCTCCACAATAAATAATCTGTCCAGCTTGGGTAACTGTACAAGCCACCACATTACAATTCTTATGCTGTCCTGGAAACTTAATATTTTACTTCCAAGAACAGTCTTGCTGCACTCTTCATTTAGTCACAGAGAAGCTCCTTCTTGTGGCAACTTTGGTCAGAAAAATAACTTGTCCACGAAAGCTCACATTAAAAAATATAAAACTTAGCCTTTAAGGTGCCACCACATTTTTATCTTTTTAAACCTTTTTAAACCTTTTATTTTGTTTTTACCTATAAAGGGTTTTGTCAGACAGAGAGACAGAAACCTTTATTGGCATGCTGTACAAAATTAAAACACAGCAAGATGCAAATAAAACATTCAGCAGCTAACACGTGGCAGGGAACAGCCAAATAACATAGTTAGGGCTTGGCATTCAGCGACGGCACAATGCGTCGCCTCTGCATGATGGACTGGATGTATCTGGCTGTTGTCAGGGTAAGTTCCTTAATAGTTTTGTCTATACGAATACTTCCTAACATCAGAAAGTTTGATTATGAATTTTGGAGGTGGGGCACTCTCTAAGATAAGCATCAGGAATCTATTCTGCTCTTAAGCAGCAGAATTTCTATATATATGAAGCTTTTATTCGTTTTTATTCAAAATAAGAAACAAAAAACTACAGTACTTTAAAAGTCAGTAACTTTCTAGAAAAAAAATGATATTACATGTCATGACAGATTTCCATCTGTTTCCTATGAAGTGTCGCTGGACACAGGCTTCATTGAATTGAGTGAGCCTTGTTTCTGAGTAAATATACTTACATCAGGTTGTTTTTCATCCTTTTTTGGTTCTTTACAACCATTTTTAAAAAACAAGATCAGCCTTGTTTCTGAGTAAATATGCTTAGATCAGGTTGTTAATCGAAAGCCTCATACAGCAAAAAAGAAAAAAGAAAAAAAAAGAACATTTTGCCTGTTTTGTCTTCCGCTGTAAAATTATTTCTCCAGACACAGATTGTAATCTTCACACACCCTTCACTAAATAAATACTCATTTTTTGGCAAGAACATCTAGTTCTTACAGTATCATTTGCAAAAATGCATGAAAGTTTGGCTCTCCAAATTTAAATCTTCAGGTCACAGCCTCAATTTTTTGCAGGAAAAGAAAGGACCAAACACTGACTACATGCAACTAGAAAGTTTAAATTTCACTCTAATTTTTGTCCCTATTTACCTACTTTTTACAACTTACTTTTGAAAATTAACATGTAACATTTAAATGGCTATACTTAATCAGATGATTCCGAAGAGCAGAGAATAATGTTGCCAAACAATGGGATGTTGTAATATCCTAACCAGATAAATCCATGCTGGCTAAGAAATGCCTTTATAGTACATCTACGTAAAAAAGGTGCAGCCCAGTTTGATATACTTTTACTCTTAGATGAAACTCTGCAAAGTCCAACAAGAGTAAGTCCCAAATAAAAGCCAATGTGCTACAGTGGGTAGCATGTCAAACCCCTGTTCAGACATGGAAAGTGACCAGAAGCAACAATGGTAAACCACTCCTTGAACAACACATGTACCTTAAAAACCACAATAGGGTTGCCATAAGTCAGAAGCACATAACAGCAATTCCCAAATAAGGAAGCACAGCATTGCAGCCTTACAGCAGGATATAATCCCTCCCAACCACCTCCCATACGCCTTAAAATTTCCTTTTACTTCTAGTTGAGTTAGAAAGGGCATGTTGGCTTGTAAGGTTATACCTATACATGTCCATCTCTTGGGACTACAATGCTGAAGGCTAGGCTTGAAGATGCAGTCTCTAAGAACTGGGGCATAACCTAAAACTGTCCAGAAACCCTAGAGATACAATGCAATCACATAAAAGTAACTGTTTTACGATACCTTCTATATCAAAACAGAAAAAATTTAGACATAAACTAATTCATGTCATCTACTAAAAATCATTAAGTCCCTCAGAATAATGCAACATCTGATACTCTTCTGTATGGCTGTGTCTTCTTTGAGTCCTAAGGAGGTTTTTACTTTTCTATATCTTTAGATTAACATCTCAAAGATGTATCCACACAAGTATACTCAGTTCAGGAGTTCATGGAATCATAGCTCCAAAGGTATCAGAAGCAGGAACCCTCCGATACCTTTACTGTTCTGAAAACACAGAGAGGGCTTTATAATGTTAGGGAAACATCTAGCAGAGTAATTCTGGCCACAAAGGGCAAACAACCTATCAAATGGAAGTCAGAGGAAAGAGCAGAAAACAAGGTGACTGAAACATCAAGCTGGTCCATTTAGTCAAGAGAAAGTGGGGCTACAGATACAAAAAGAAAGTAGGGGACTAGATAGTGCAGATTAAGTCACAAAATCAGGAACCCCTGAAAAACTGACCATGGCTGAGATGATGAGTTCATAAAGTACACAGTGCTCACCAGGTATTTCAAGTGCAGCACCTGAGTCCATGAACTCCAATACCAAATAGCACAGCACACCAAGGAAATGGAACTGCTGTACTCATTCAATGTCAACATTATAAGGAGTTATTTGGGGTGTGAAATCTCTCTTTAACCTAACAGCCACCCAGTTTTCAATGTGTTCGCTCAACTGAGAAGTGATAAACCAAAGATGCATACAGTATACCATATGTGTATGTATATACCTTCCGATTCATATTGATGAAGAGGATCATTCTTTACCATTTTTATGATCTCTTTCATGGGCTTTCAGTCACTCTAGTCGCCCTCCCACCACCCTACTCTACATTTAAAAGAAGATGAGTTTTAAAATAAACATCTAACTAACAGCCTAAAACAAACACATTCCCACATCAAAGTTAAAATGAAAATTTCAGTCAATTACACCACTTGTATGTTCCAAGACTGGCTATTTGTTATTAAAGATACTGATCTGAATCCAACTGGCACCCCTAACTAGAGTTAGCTCCATTAAATCAATGAGATTTACATATATGCTGACTCACCATTTAGCAGCTGATTCAAGGTTCTACTCTAGTGGGAACTGCCAAGTAGATTTAGCCACTGACTTGACGTTGTGAGTTCCACTAACTCTTAATGGAAATATGTTCATATTTTGGGTTGCTCCCATCAATAAGCAAAATTGTTGCCAGAATAGATAATATATTTATCTGTACCGTATACTGGAGTATAAAGACCTTATTTTCCATTTGGAGAACTGAAATTCACCATTTTAAATCAGATTTATCAAACACAACAGCTTTACATACAAAATAAAACTCATACAGTACTTCCAAAACATAGTGAACTGTTTTGCATGTTTATAAATGCCTGGATATGTTAAATAAACACCACCAACCATCTATTTAAAAATCAACTGTATGAGATGGTGGCAGACATCAGTTTATTTTCCTGTGGCTACCCAGCTCATAGATAAAATGACAGTATTTTGAAAAAGGAGTCCAAGGGAAAGAATGATGGGACCTCCCACTCATCCTTCCCATCTCACCTTTTTCTTTAACCTCACCTTTATGTTTTCAGTTTACTTCTAATTATCAGTGAGAAAAGCAGCTGAAGCAATGAAATGAAATTAAGTGAGGCACAGGAGGCAGTTCAGCATCCCTCACCAACACAGTCCTTTTACTATTAAAGGCAGATAGCACCCTCTCTAGAGCTTTGTATGTGAACATGACAGATATGTGAAAGATAACCTCAGTTGAACTAAGTGTTACAATGATTGATGTATTAAGTCAATTAATACTTGTCTTTTGTATTTCAGGGTAAGGAGTTAAACACATTCCATGGTGTTTTCCAAATTAAACTGCCTAAAAGCAACTGAATGGCTGAAGGTTGATACACTATTATTCAGTAAGGCTGTTTTCAGTTTTAAACCTAAATGACATTTTCAGGCATGGTTATTCAGTGAGGACCAATGTTTAGGCATGTTCACAAGGTTTTAGAAGTACAGTATGAACTTACATATAGCTAGAATTACAACTAACCAGATATCATTTCCCCAGCTGCTTTGTAATCTCAGGATAAGTGAGGACATCGTCATTTAGGACTTTTATCCAAAGTCACTGAGAGACATAGGGTTGGATCCACAAAAGTGCCTGCAAAAGGAGGTACACTAGGCAGGAGCTCCCCCTCTGGCCCCTCCTCTCCCTCGCATGCCTTCACAACAATGTGCGCAACTGCCTCTGCCTGCCCCCACCACTCAGCCCTCCTCACAGCAATCCTACCCATTCAGCAATAGCTTCCTCAACAGAGACTTTCAGGGGGCTCTAGACACTGCTGGGGAGAGGAGAGCCCTGGAAAGCCATCCTACCATCACCCTCCTCCTGTGGATATTTTTCTGCATCCAACTCATAGTAGAAATGTCTTCAGTGATACTGGCTTGTGACTACAAACTGAGCACACCAACACACACAACAGTGTGTGCTGATATGATTAAGTCACATTAGCACATTCATCTAGTTAACACCAAATTGAAAAGCAGTGTTCCTTCAAGATACAAAACAAGGGACATTTAACAATACAAGGCATAGTTTGAGTATGCTTTCAGGACACTATTTAGCAATATGGAAGTTGTATGCTGTTTTTCCTTTGTTACATGGCAAGTTACATAGGTTTCATTAAGAGGAAAAGTATTTTCTCATTCAACAAATTGTCCCCCAAATCGTATTGTACCAGCTTCCTTCCAAGTCTTTCTTACAAGACAACTGGACAGATTAACTGCCCAAGAGATTCTGCTCATTATATAAGGCAATTCCTTTAATATGCACCTGTCTTAGAAATGACTTCTTCAACATGTTTGATACTTGTATGTAAATCATAGCTGCTGGTGTTTTGTATCAACCCTTGATCCCAGAACAAGTATGATTCAAAGCAGCAGGGTTATGAATAGGATGGAAGGATGCAGTACAGAATATAAAATAATGGTTATGTTCTCTTCTCATGAAGTTAAATAAATGAACAGAATTAGAGAAAAAACAAAATGAAGTCTGCAAGTATATCAAAATGCCAAACAGATAGAAGACTTAAGACATACTCTTGGAAATTTCAAGCACTTGGATCACAGCGATAGTAATGGATGGGCATGATATTTTTTTAAAAAAATTTTGTTTTGTCATCTCCTTTAAGTTGCCAGACCCAAAAATAAAAACAGAATATGTACGAGCAGAAAGTAAAATAGAGGAATACTATACAAAAACAAAAACACAAATTAAAGCCCCTTTTCTTATGCCACACAATGATTTTGTAGTTTGGGGGGAAATGTCAAGGAGTAATAAGTGAATTGGTTAGGTTGCTCATTATCTAACTTGCAGTTACAGCATGGATCTACGTATTCTGGTTTTGTTATTGTTAGACTGCACCCTAAATATTGTACTGTCAAATGTAGTGACATAAGCTACCGTGCCAAGTTTAACTGGAAGCAATCTTTAGATACTGATATTTTAAAATTACTTCAGTATGAATTATTCAGAGAATTTTATTGTATTAAAATGAAGTACAATATTAACTGATTTTCATTTCCTTTCCAAGTTAATAATGATGCAATATAGATTTTCTTCTTGACTACCAGAACAGTTAACAATTGATCTGGTATTTAAAAGACATAAAACTGTGAATGCTACATCTACTGTTTTCCATTTTCTTTCATTTCTTCTGTACATGGCACTTCTGGCTTGGTGGGTATTGTGAAGAAGCTGCTCAAGAATAATAACCAGTCACCGAAAATCCTACACAAACAGCTATAAATACATTACCCATCTGAAACACAGTACAGTGGTGCCCCGCTTGACGATTATCTTGTTAGACAAGGAAATCGCTTTATGATGAAGTTTTTGCGATCGCTTTTGCGATCACAAAACGATGTTTTAATAGGGGAAAACCGCTTTACGACAATCGATTCCCTGCTTTGGGAACTGATTTTTCGCTTAACGACGATCTTTACAGCTGATCGTCGGGTCTTCAAAATCGCTTCCCGCTGTGCAAAATGTTATTTATTTATTTATTTATTTATTTATTTATTTTATTTATATCCCACCTATCTAGTCGATAGACCACTCTAGGCGGCTCCCCGCTGTGCTTTAGTACGGATTCCTCACATTACAGGCACTAGAAAATGGCCGCCCTATGGAGGATCTTCACTGGACGCTGAGGTATTTTGCCCATTGGAACGCATTGAACCAGTTTTCAATGCACTTCAATGGGCTTTTTTGTTTCGCTTAACAAGGATTTCACTTAACAGCGATTTGAACAGAATGAATTATCCTCGTCAAGTGAGGCACCGCTGTGTATGCCGATTTCCCTTGCCACTTCACCTGTGATACTGTAGCCCACTTACCCCATAAAATGTTTCAAAACCACTTAGCCCACATAATAATTTGTATATTATTACCTGTGGTGGTTAGCTATTTCTGATTTAGTGGAGTTATATTTAGACAGTTACATGTATTACTTGAGCTGTGAAGAAAACAGTATTTCTCTTTTCACTTTAGTCCCTTTCTACCCTTTACCATTCTGTCCTCATTCCGTTACATTAGAGCAAAGAAAGAACATCATTTGCCAATCCTGATACAGAAGGAAACACTTTGAACATGTTAGGTTCTAAATTTTAAACTGACTTAAATCAATGACTACAGGGATAAAATGGGGCTAGCTGCCCTGGGATTGAATGGTCTCATTTGATAGGTAGCACTATTCTATGACAGAAAAGAATTATGTTTAAAAAGTTTAATAATAACTATGTATCTGTCCTGTTGCCTGGCCCTGACTATAATTTTTTTCTTTAAAATCCAGATGCTACAGTGAACATAGTCAGCCCAGCTGGTCCCAGGATATTCACATTAGCTCAAGTACCAATACTGGGTCTTAATTTTTCTTAATTGTTCTTAATTTTTGCAAACTTTGCTTGCCTGCAATATCATCTAATCATCATCTCAAAATGGGATCTAAGGATGGTTTTAAAGGGTTAATTTATATATCAACATTTATATGCCACTCTGTGAGAACAGATTTTGGGAGGCTTACAATAAAAGACAACTGATTCATACAAATAGAAGATTTTAGTAGCACTATAATTACTTCTATAATCAACTGCAACTGGTATTAGGCCTGTGTTTATTTACTTCATCCATCCATCCACAATGCAGTGTGGAAAATGAAGCAAATATGGTGTCTTTTATGATAGCCACATTTTTCACAAAACACATTTTTATGCTTTGTTGTTTACATTCACTTGAAAATGTCCCCAGTGTTAATTCCAAAGCCTTCATCTACTAAAAGCTTTTCAGCACTGCTTTTCTTCAAACAAAAAAATGAAAAATGCACTCCTTCAAAAATTTAGCCTTGTATCTTATTTACATCTTTGTCATGTATTGGGGCTTTCCCCCTTTTTTCCTTCTGCAATGCAATGCAATTCCCTAAAAGCCACTCCTGAGGGCCTAGAACAGTGTTCGATGCAGTAGGAGGGGCTGCAGCAACAAGTTAAATTGATAGAAATACAAGACTCCTGCCCTTTGCATAAACAGACGTAGCGTTCATTTGCACAAAAGCTTAGTGAGATTCAAGTTTTTAGAGTTAAGTCTGCATTTACAGACAAATATTGTGGTTTGTATTAATGCATTTTTGGTCAGGGCATCCAGATGTTAACAGTTCAGTTCCAGAATTAATCAAATGGAAGTGAGTCACAGAGTGATGTACTTCGACTCTCTCCCTCTTCTGGACATGAACTCCCTGTGGTCTTCCTCCTTTAAAGTGTTACATTGTAAATTATGTTAACTGCAGTTAAGAATTATAAGGTTCTCTTACCTTACTAGGATTTGAAATTAATTTTTAAAACATTTTCACATTCTGGTTAAGAAATCCTAAAAAGCCTGAACTATTGCTGACATACAGTACATCCTAGATACAGTTAAACCATGTGTTGAAGCTTCAAACACCAGGAAGGAAAAGGGCCCAAAAAATCCTATGTGTTGTTTCTTATTGCTTAATTGCCATTAAACAACTGGGAGCATCATGCCTGCAACAGGTGAACTAGATTTGTCAATAATGTAAGCACACAAATGATACAATTACATTTTAAAAAGTAATAACTTCTAAAGCTGAACACTAATGAAGGAGAAAAGTAAAAATAAAAATATATGAAGTTAATGATAATCTAGTAAATACACTACAGGCAATAAAAGATGAGGGAAACTAGCACAAAAAGTAGGCTACAAAGACTAATATGGGTTTATCAACACATAATTTTTGAGTCTGGCCTGATTCATTATTGCCTTTGACATCATTTTGCTTTCCCTTTATATTATAGAAGCACATTTTTTTCTGAAAATTGGCAATACCTGTATCTACCTGTCCTGTCTGGGAGACTGAAAGATAAAGGTCTGTAAAGAGAAGAATGGAAAGAACTAGAAAAGATCAGGTGGTTTGAAAAAAATGAAGACTGACTTAAAATGACCAAATTCACACCCAGCTGAACACTACAAGAACACTGCAATTATCCCAGTTTTTTTTCAGAAGACACCTTCCATGTCACTGATAGTGCCTGACAAACCCACACCCCAAATGCTCACTCTTTAGTTCCTCTTATCCAAATGCCTAAAACTTTATTAGCTTGATTCCAAATGGCTTGCAAATTTCTGCCCAACAAGTATCAGAAGTGAAAAACTAAAATTGCTCCATTTTGTACAAATTCACTTGGAAAATACTTTTCAATTTTTTTCTAAGATGTTTACCCACCAATAGGGGAGTAAAATTCAACCACAAAAGATGTGGTAAATTGCTTTTTAATATCTTTGTGTTGAAAAACAAACAGCTCACAGAGCCAATTCAAATTAATAACTTGTATTTTGGGAAGTGCTTTGTATGTGTGCCAGGTCTTTCCCGTCCATCTGTTCCCACTGCAGTCCCTTCCATCACAATATAGTACTTCCAAGGGTCAGGTGACACTCCAGAATGGTGCACAGCATGGCATGGAGAGTTATAGATGACAGGAGGATAATCAAAGCACATGCCCTCTGCTCAAGGAAAGGGACCACTTTATGATCCAATTACTCTGCTGTTCTTCTTTCAACTTGTGTATTACATACTCAGGAAAAAATATTAAGCTGATTAGATGAAAAAATGGAAATGGAAATTGACCTGGTCTATTTTACTGAAGTAGCTTCCTTGAAATAATTAATTGAAAACTGAAGCTTAACAAGTTAATCATTCAAACCACAAATTATGAGAGCAAATTCTATTTTTTAAAAAACAAGAGATGAGGAACTTAACATAGTTCTCCTATGTTTTATATAACTCAAATCTGAGTCCAATTTTTCTCATCTTTAATATTCTTGCACCAGCATATTGTCATGCATCATATCACACACTACCCAATTTCTGTGCTTCTCTGCCAGTGCTGTCCTGCATTTATAAGTAGGAATATTAGATAAACAAAGTGAAGGGAAATGTCCAGCCAAATTGCCAATGAGAAGCAATATTGTGTAAGTCAAGGCAAATAGCTAGGAAATGTGCTACTAAATTCTGTGTGCACACTCAAAAACATCACATCATATTCTTTTGTTAACAGTGCAAGGAACTAATGACCAAAATTCTGCTGCTTAGCACAGTAAATTACACTAGAGTAGGCCCACTGAATCAGTGGGGTTTGAATGATTCAACACCTTTATAAGTTCCATTGATTCAAATGGGCCTACTGCAACTTACTATAAGTCACAGTTAGATTAGGGCCATCTGAATCACTGGAACTTATGACTTACCAAATCCCCATTAACTCGATGAACCTGCTCTAGTGCTATTACTATGCTATGCAACAAGATTTTGGCCAGTTTGTACCATACCTATTTATATATGAAGACTAAATGAGACATAAAACACATAACTAAAGGTGCAATTTGCCCTCAAAGGGATCCATATTCATAGGAATGCTACTCCCACAGCAAACATCAACACAGAAAGAAAAGTAGCATTGGAGAAAATTTCTTTTCCCATAGTTGTCACATTTTAAAAACTGGAGATAAATATTATTGTGTGCTTAAAGTCTCATTTAATTTCACCCTAAGAGCCTACAGTTTTGCATGGCTCAATTTATACAGTTTTTTCATTATTATTTACGGGAAAGAAAAGACAACATCTATTTGTAGATACCTACTGATTTAAAAGACAACTGACATAACTCCAGACAATTTGGTCTATAACATTAAGATGGTAAAATAGTTCGAGATCATAAAAGTACTAGATACCAAACCCATCAAATTGTATAGCTCCAAGCTGGTGGTTACTATGTCAGAAATTAAGACCAGCCAAGAAACTATAGGAGGCAGCGGCCTTGACTGAAGGAAGCTCAGAAATATTTCTGTACACAGATGCCAACAGCAGATATGAAGTTGAAAGAAGGAAAGAGGGAATGTTCAATTATTTAATTTATTTTTACATGCTACATACTAAACACTCATTTACAGCAATACAACTAGCTGAATACAAGGCAATACTAAAAGATAAATGGCAATTTCAGATCATGTGTGTTGTATGATCATGCACCAACTAGCTTTAATAGTTTTCATTTTTACCTCGGATTTTTCTAGTTTATTTTGAGCATCAATCTGGGTGACAATTTCATTCATATTTGTCTCCAAAACCATTCCACCCATCACCATTTCAGCCAGGATATTATGGACCTAAAAAGATCACAAAATAAATTCAAGGTGCACAATTTAAGCAAATATGTCATTAATATTTTTTTATAACAAGTTTCCCCAAGTTATAAAACTATTTTTACTGTGTAATTAGTAACATGAAATATTTAAGTTACAAAGAGCTAGCACTTATGATAAAGACCTAGAAAATGCACTTATTGTTTTTTTCTCATTTTACTGAAAAAAATCTAAAATGTTATTATTTCATTTTTTTGACAAATATGATTCATTTACTGTATTCATTGAGAACAAAGCTGCAAACCTGTCATTGAAGACCTTTAAAATCAATAACCATTCTGGATACAGTTTGCAAGCACTGAGAAAGGATCACAGAATGATTACACTGTTAGTCCTATGCTTCCCAGCTTTTCACCCTGGGCAGTTCTTCATTCACTGCTATACAAACACCAATGTGAACTAATTCCTCCAACTGTTTTTGACAATACAATGGAAAAGCAAATCAGGGAAGAATCAAACAAGGAGCTATGTTGAAATTTTCCCAGTTAACTAAAATTCTCACACCATATAGTAAGAACATTTTTTTAAATTATATATTCATGAGCCTTGAAATACTTTGGCTCAAGGCTGATATTATACTTTGCATACACATAGAATACGGTTATAAATATTTATCACACATGTTTTGAGCAGTATTGTACAACACATCCAGATGCAACAGCATTTCAAACTCCCACATAAGCTACTCAGAACATTTGCATGTCATGACTTCTTCTTATGCTGAATTTTCAGGAGTGATACTTTTCCAAGAAACTGTGCTCAAGTGGATATGATTCATTCTAATAGCATTTTTCATATTTCAAATCACATGGCAATGAAGAGATTTGCAGAAATCTAGAACACAGAGGGCATAGGTTATGTGGGAGGGCGGCTTGGTGTACAGAAATCTCACTTCATCTTCAAGAAAAAAGGGAATTGATATTTCAAAAAGCTTTCTTAAAAGTTGAAGGTCAAAAGTCTCCCATTTCTTCATTCTTTTCCAAATCCAGATGTGTAAGAATACCAGTAATCAGTACTGTAAAAAGGAAGAAAACTTCTGCCAGGAAAACGGGGTGTGGGGAAGAAAGATTTGTTGGCCATTATAACCTTTCACTGTTCCTCTCAAAGTCTACTTTCCTGGAAGAAGCTAATATACTCAGAGGAACTATCAGAGTGATGAGAACAAGAGAATGTATACAGAAAACAACAAGTTTACTTATGGCTGACAGAAAAACTGTATGCAACAAAAATTATTATAAACTTGGCAGCATAAAAGCTAACACCATGTTCATGTAGAAAAAAACTTTGACAACAATCCAACAAAATATTTTGGTCTTTATAGAAAACTGTGGCTTGTATCATTAAGCAGATTATTTCTTCTCATTCTCAAAACATCCGTCAAGCTGTAAGAATACTGGGATGGCAAGCACTTCTCAATTTTCTTTCCACATCTTTTTCTTTTAAACTCCATGTTTCTACTGCTTAAACTTTACAAATCTCACAGACAAATCTTTAAAACCACAGTAAATTTTGTGCTCCAGGTTACATTTTTAAAAATTACTAGCTGATCTAAAGAGATGTGGTGGCGCTCCAGGTTAAACCGCAGAAGCCTTTGTGCTGCAAAGTCAGAAGACCAGCAGTCACAAGATCGAATCCACACGACGGAGTGAGCTCCCGTTGCTTGTCCCAGCACCTGACAATCTAGCAGTTCGAAAGCATGTAAATGCGAGTAGATAAACAGGAACAACCCAAGGTAACGGCATTCCGTGTCTAGTCGTGCTGGCCACGTGACCACGGAAACTGTCTATGGACAAACACTAGCTCTACGGCTTGGAGACACGGATGAGCACTGCGCCCTACAGTTGGACATGACTAAACTAAATGTCAAGGGGAACCTTTACCTTTACTTTAACTTTAGCTTATCTAAAGAGTGACATGTGAATAAGAGTAGGATTGTTTTCGGCAGGATAGATACAACAATAAATGTTTCCTGTCAACAGACTATATTCAATGCAAATTGCAGCAGTTCTCCACAATACCTTGTCCACATGGAAAATTAAGTCCAGTTCACAGACATTTTCAAAACACTTGTCTAATGTTTCTACAAATACCTAGAAGTAAAATATAAAAAACAAAAAAAAATGCAGGGAGTCAAAGTTTAACAACATTCCCATTCTATTATGAGCAAACTGCAAATCCAGCAAAAATAACACAACCATACAGAATTTGGGAAGTCTGATGTATCTCTTCTATACATGTGGTTGATAAAGCTGATTCTCCAGCATATTGCTATTGCATTATACAAGCTTAAACTTTGCCTACACAGCTTAACATTCCTGCTCCTTGCTCAGATGTACACTGTTTCAAACAGTACTTAAGATCTTCTATCAGCTTAAATATTGTGTACTCTAAGCCTTAGAGTCTAAGGCAGCCTTGTTAAGCAACTCTTGCTTAAACTAACCTTTTTACCACCCCATTATTCTGTAACATGCATCTCAGAAAATCTCTGCCACACATATTTCAGAGAGGTACCTGACAGTAGCAAAAACCAAAACTAGCAAATGTGCATCCCAAAAAAACTAAGATAAAATAAAGTATAAAATATTTTCATGTTTATGCCAGCTTCAATCACAAAGCTGGAATGTTTTGATTCTTGTCAGTATATTTTTGGATGCACATTTGGTCTTCATGTTTTGTGTTGTTATCTAGAAGACTGGCGATGTGTGCACTACACCAGTGGTCCCCAACCTTGGGCCTCCAGATGTTCTTGGACTTCAACTCCCAGAAATTCTGGCCAGCAGAGGTGGTGGTGAAGGCTTCTGGGAGTTGTAGTCCAAGAACATCTGGAGGCCCAAGGTTGAGGACCACTGCACTACACAGTCAACATATCAGTTTACATGGCAATAGGATGCATCTGTTCCATTCAGGACAAACAGGTTTCAAGCTTCAAAATGAAAGAGTACTTCAGCAAACAGCAATTTAGCAGTAGGACAATCAGACTACTCATTGTCCTACTGCAAAATTATAATTTAATATCTAACATCACAGAAACCACTGTGCTTAAAGTGCTAATTTCCCAATACTGGCCCACTAGGTCATACACATGCACAATACACTGCAGGTTTAACTCCATTTTACAACGGCAATTTGAATGATCATTTCAGACTTCTAAACCTGAGTTAGAGAAGTCCAATTTAGTTTTCTTTTGGCAAGGAACAAGATAGATTGTGTCTTTTCTGTTAATAAAATTAAGGAGCAAGAACATGTAATGTTATTTCTTTCATTTGAATCTCAGCCATCTTCCAAAAACCTTGCTGTGGTCTTTTAGCTTTATAATAGCTCTGCAGGCTAGAAAGAGAATCCAATTTGTGGGTTTCGTACCTAGGGCTTTTAATCTGAATTTCCCATATTTACACAACTGGCTATATAGTCCTTATTCAAGTTTTAGAGAATGAGCATGGTAAAGAGTAATGCAAGCTAATAATTTCAAATCAAATGAGAATAAACCTAAAAGAAGTTACTTCGTGTACAAATTAACATTGTCTAGTGTACACAAAAGGTCCACTACACTATTATGTAGGCAGACACTAGTGTGAGCTTTCTAAACACCAGCAGCAGTATGCAGGCTTTAAGTTAAGTCAGGGTTATCAAAGAAACTTAAACTATACAGATTTAATCTTATTTTAACAGCGAAGAAGATGTAGACTACTGCAGAAGAATTGCTATACCAAAGGAACACTAAATTTTGTACTACTCAAATTAAAAGAGAACATTCATTGTTTCAGTGCAATATGTAAGTTTACCTAAGTGCTCCCTCTAGTGCTTTATTTGAAATTTATACAGAGAACCCAAAAAAATTTACATAGATAAATCAGTTTTTTCAGAATTGTTATGCACAAAAACAAGTATAAGCTGCGTTTACACAGCTATTTTACAGCCCTGTCTGGTACATATTTATTCAGAAGGAACACCAATAAGACTTAATCCCAGTTACTACTGTATAAAACAAAGACAAATAAAGAGACTGGGTTAGTTTTAGCTTTGACCAGTTGAATCTATGTGAGGACAAAATAATTCCCTCAATGTTGATAGGAAGCAAGTCCAATTTAACTTTCAGCCTATTTACTACAATTCATATTAATAAAATACTAAAACCAGCACAGCAAGTGCATATATTGGCCAAAGTATAAAGTTACAACTGCACACACTGGTGATGGTGTCAGCAGTGGGTTTTTATTGCTGATTAAGTTTTATATTCTACCCCTGATTAAGTTTTATATTCTCTCTCTCTCTCTCTCTCTCTCTCTCTCTCTCTCTCTCTCTCTCTCTCTCTCTCTCTCTATATATATATATATATATATATATATATATATATATATATATATATGCAAATACATAGTGGGACTAGTATTTGGAGAGAGAGAGAAAAAGAGAGAGAGAGCTCCTTTGTATTAATCTGGACAACAAAGTATTAAAACTATTGTGGCAGTATATTTTCTTGACATATGTATTAATGCTAACTGTAAAGAAAACATTGTCTTACCATAGAGTATTAATACTAAAAACCATTTAATATTAATATCAAGAAGTTTCAAAGATACACAACTTTTAGTTTATGCATCAGCCCACTGAAAGATTTTTAGCAAGAGAAGTACATACATAATGAGGTTGTTGTCAACATTTCAATGGCGTATGAAAAACCTAGTGTGGTGTGGATAGAGTGACAGACTGCAATTCAGGAGATTAGTTCAAGTCCATAATCACTCATGGAAACTTGGTGTGTGTGTGTTGGGGGTTTGGCCCTGGTAAAACCACACCTCAAACATCCTGCTTACTCTGAAAACTATATTAGGGTCCCTACAAGCTGGCTCTGACTTGATAGCACATAACAACAAACTGTAATAAGTTCCTTACTTGTGTGTATTACTTACTTGTATTAGATCTAAAATGCCAAGTTCACTTTCTGAAGAATCAACACAGAAGACAAAATACAGTGTAGCATAATGTCGGTATATTAACTTGTTGTCAGATCCACCTATTAATCTAAAACAAAGTAAGATAAGCATCAAAGCACTAATACCAACATTCAACATTCTCTTTGTTACTAAATAAAAAAAATTTAAGAGGCAAGAAAACATTAACTGTAATTGTGGCAGAAAGCAATTGAGGAACACATTGGAACTAATCATTTCAACCACATTAGTGAATAGTAATTCATCTTCAGTAAGAGTATAGACAACAGTAATAAATCTTATAATTTTAGACCTGTAGAGCTGGAAGGGACCTGATGGATCATCGCGTCCAGCCCGCAGTCACGGGGGCACAGTGGAGAAATGAACTTCCAACTTATGGCTCTGCATTGCATGACTACTGCATGAGATTGTCAACAACCAAATAGGCTGAAGGTAACTACTCAAAAAGAAAAAAAAAGCTAAATATTTCAGCTCATGAAGACTGACTCAATTATGTAAACACATAATCTGAATTTATTCCCTTTGCAGTGTCAGAGCTGCAAATATTTGTGAGACTTCTTAGATATGAATGCAACCCCTTCATTCAGATGCTCCTCAAGAAAATAGTGGTAATGCATCAGCAATCATGGCATCAAGGACAACTCTGTCACGACCATATACATCATTTATATCTTAAACCTGAAGATTCTGGCAGGAAATATGTTTTCTGTTACTATGCAGAATCTTTCTTTACTGATGTAGCAAGTCTTCAGAGTCAGATATTATCCTATGAAGTACATATTTTTAGTCTCAGGAAAATCCACCGCTACAGTTTTGTATTTCACTTCTGAATCAATTTAAAAATCTTTATATACTGTACTACGCAAAACTATTTCTAACACTTACAATCCCCCTTCTAGGAAGTTACAAACATTTTCATCCCGTTTTGACACTAAATGAAATGTTTCTCTGATAATTTGCTGCTGTGTATCTTCACTCTGGAAAAACAAAGAGAATAAAATTATTGTAATAATGTACAATATGTAATTCATGTTTTAAATACAATTGTAGAACCTAGGTACTGTGCAATCATAAGCGACTGCTCCAGATGGTGCTGATTCCAGTTCTCATTGGTACCATGCCAAAGATTACAGGAGCTGGAAGTCCAACACAGTATGAATGGCCACATATACCCCATTTCAGACCACTTTGCCTCACAGAATCATTGAGAGGATAAAATATCTATTGCCTTGAGCTTACCAGAGAAAAGGTCAAATATAAATATGGTACAACAAGTATTTTCCCCCGCATTGTATCTTGTAGAGAAAATAAACTAAGAAAAAATAAAAATGAAAAGCAAAATGTTTATCAGACAAAACATTAATACACAGAACTATCTCCTTCCTACTGCAAAATGAAAAAAATTGCAACATTGTAGTTAAAGTATCATTAAAAATGCTAAAACATTTATTTGAAAATCAATCAACGTCTCAAGTTGTCTTTTGGGAAAGGGCACAATTTTAACTAAGTTTATTATAAACAAACGTATCACAATTCTGTCACTATACACTACATTAGGAATTTATCTTTTTCTGGTATATTATTAAATCAAAACATTAAATGTATGTGATTAATCACAGAAAGGAATGCTCTAAAGCACTGTCAAAATCTTCATAGTCTAAATTCACCACATAAAAACAAAATCAGGGGCGTATCTAGCTCCTTATATTTTCACAAAGATAATTTTACAAATTTTCCCAATTAGGGGATGAAAGCTGCCTAAATTTCCCATAGTATAAAAATTCAATTTAAAAACATACAGGAACACTTTCTTCAAAATCAGCTGGACCAAAACATTTCTTCCCCCACCCCAATTAAAATGACTCACCCAAAATGGAAAAGTGTGGATATGCAAAGGCTTGAGTGCTTGAAGCGCTATGGGGCGGTATATAAGCAGCACGCTTTTGCTTTGCATGCTCAGCGGAAGAGAGAAATGAATTAGCCAATTATAAAACAGCCCAAATGGAGACATGGTTTGATTCAAGCACAAAAACACTTAAAGCCAAACACTCCCCTAATTCATGATGTATACGCAACTTTATTTGAGAACTACAATGCATTTCTGTACTCCAAGATAATACAAACACAAAAGAAGAAAATTCTATCCAAAATGACATATCTTTCTTGAAGACTGTGTGAGGCCCCCAAAGTGGAGGCCTTAGTGGGAGTGCCGTCGCTCTCAAAGAGAACCCTCTACACACAGACATCCCCACCTCCGTCCCCAACGCGTTGGGAAGAGAAAGGCATGGAGACCCCAGATTGGGAACAAATGGTCGCCGAACCCCTTACCTTGAATAAGGGGGTAGATACGCAAGACCTGGAGGCGACTATGAAAGGGTTAACCCTTTCCCCGAGACTCGGGGAATCTTTGGCGGGAAGAAGGAGGGAGGAGATTGAGGCAGCGGCGGGAGATATAAGAGGGAAGACGGCAGAGATACGGGGGGGATGGGAGTGGATTTGGATGGAGGATCCTTGGACCCACAAATGGGAGCAGGTCCGAGTCCCCCATGAGGAGGCGGAGAAATGCCGCCAGCTTGGGCTGAAGCCTCGCCCTTCATATTGGGGTGAGACCGAGGCCAAGGAGTGGAGGAGGAAGCTCCGAGAAGAAAGAGAAGCGGTAGCCCGAGAGCTTGAGTGAAAGAAGCAATGGCATATAGCCGAACTGAGGAAACTGGGGGGTTACCCGGCCCCTGGGGAGTCAAAGGAGGAGATGGGTCATCCTGGGGTGAGTGGAGCGGGGATGAAGAGACTCTACCGTTGATATCATTAGATGAAGAACTGGACCCTGGGCAGGGGACTGTGCCGTTATTAACAGGACCTTGGAACCCAGAGACAACAAACCCTTTTCTAAATGCTTTATGGACCCCGTTAAAGCCAAGCAATATGTTGCAAGAATCCTTGAACCCCTTTTTAGGGGTGAACCCTGTTGGAGTTGATGTTGCAATAAATACTGAACCCTTTGATTTACCTGAACCGTCTCGTCCTTTATTTGAAGGACAGCCCCGAAAACTGAACCCTCACAGACTGAGAACATGAAGAGAACTGCTCTTCCCCAGCAGCTGCAGAGTAAAATCTTGAAAGGTATGCAATGTCTTTCCTACCAGAATACTAACAAATGTACACTTGTGTTTCATTGTGCATGCATACTCTAATCCAGAACAAATGGTCACAAGAATATAGGGCAAAACAGGTGTGTGTACACTTCCCACACATGACTACATGTACATGAGACTTAGAATGTTCTCCTTTAATTGAAATTTTATTATTTTTATGCACAGGAAATAGCACTTAAAATGGCACTTCTATTCCATTAACCACCATCCATTTGCTTTGTCCTTCCGTGTGTATCTGCCAAGCAGCATAGACACTATTTTTTAAATAATCCACAAGGATCACCAAAAAGCTTCATCACAAGAGGCAACTATTGTTTCATTTTGTTTAGTCGTGTCCAAGACGCAACTATCGTTTCATTTTGTTTAGTCGTGTCCGACTCTTCATGACCCCATGGACCAGAGCACGCCAGGCCCTCCTATCTTCCACTGCCTCCCAGAGTTGTGTCAAATTCATGTTGGTTGCTTCGCAGACACTGTCCAGCCATCTCATCCTCGGTCGTCCCCTTCTCCTCTTGCCGTCGCACTTTCCTAACATCAAGGTCTTTTCCAATGAGTCTTCTCTTCTCATGAGATGGCCAAAGTACTGGAGCCTCAGCTTCAGGATCTGTCCTTCCAATGAGCACTCAGGGTTGATTTCCTTTAGAATTGATAGGCTTGTTCTCCTTGCAGTCCAGGGGATTCTCAAGAGCCTTCTCCAGCACCACAATTCAAAGGCATCAATTCTTCGGCGGTCTGCTTTCTTTATGGTCCAGCTCTCACTTCCATACATCACTGCACGAAAAACCATAGCTTTGACTATTCGGACTTTCGTTGGCAATGTGATGTCTCTGCTTTTTAAGATGCTGTCGAGGTTTGTCATCGCTTTCCTCCCAAGAAGCAGGTGTCTTTTAATTTCGTGGCTGCTGTCTCCATCTGCAGTGATCATGGAGCCCAGGAAGATATCTGACACTGCCTCCATATCTTCCCCTTCTATTTCCCAGGAGGTGATGGGACCAGTGGCCATGATCTTAGTTTTTTTGATGTTGAGTTTCAGACAATTTTTTGCACTCTCCTCTTTCACCCTCATTACAAGGTTCTTTAATTCCTCCTCACTTTCTGCCATCAGAGTGGTATCATCTGCATATCGGAGGTTGTTGATATTTCTTCCGGCAATCTTAATTCCGGCTTGGGATTCCTCCAGTCCAGCCTTCCGCATGATATATTCTGCATATAAGTTAAATAAGCAGGGAGACAATATACAGCCTTGTCGTACTCCTTTCCCAATTTTGAACCAATCAGTTGTTCCATATCCAGTTCTAACTGTTGCTTCCTGTCCCACATATAGGTTTCTCAGGAGATAGATAAGGTGGTCAGGCACTCCCATTTCTTTAAGAACTTGCCATAGTTTGCTGTGGTCCACACAGTCAAAGGCTTTTGCA
Organism: Pogona vitticeps; assembly: GCF_051106095.1. Classification (NCBI taxonomy): domain Eukaryota; kingdom Metazoa; phylum Chordata; class Lepidosauria; order Squamata; family Agamidae; genus Pogona; species Pogona vitticeps. The sequence goes on from NC_135784.1 coordinate 256,085,127, forward strand.
TAGTCAATGAACTCTCTGGCTTTCTCCATAATCCAGCGCAGGTTAGCAATTTGGTCTCTAGTTCCTCTGCCTCTTTGGAATCCAGCTTGTACTTCTGGGAGTTCTCGGTCCACATACTGCTGAAGCCTACCCTGGAGGATTTTGAGCATAACCTTGCTAGCATGTGAAATGAGTGCAATTGTACGGTAGTTGGAGCATTCTTTGGCACTGCCTTTCTTTGGGATTGGGATGAAGACTGATCTTTTCCAATCCTCTGGCCACTGTTGGGTTTTCCAAACTTGCTGGCATATTGAATGTAGCACCTTAACAGCATCATCTTTCAAGATATTAAATAGTTCAACTGGAATGCCATCACCTCCACTGGCCTTGTTGTTAGCCAGGCTTTCTAAGGCCCACTTGACTTCACTCTCCAGGATGTCTGGCTCAAGGTCAGCAACTACATTGTCTGGGTTGTCCGGGATATCCAAATCTTTCTGATATAATTCCTCTGTGTATTCTTGCCACCTCTTCTCGATGTCATGAGGCAACTATCATGTATCACCAACTAGAAAAGAGCCTCAGCTACCAAGTAACATGAGAATACAGCATCATTTAACAATCGTTTCTCCTCTTGTGTGCAAAATAAGCTTCACGGCTGCCAGCCTCTCCCTATACAGTATATATATAGGGAAAGACTGGCAGACATGAAGCATATATATATATATATATATATATATATATATATATATATATATATATATATATATATTGTGTGTGTGTGTGTGTGTGTGTGTGTGTGTGTGTGTGTGTGTGTGTGTGTAATCATATCATATCATATCACTTTTTTTCTTTTTCCCATCATGGCCTCTTGCAGTAAAATTGGTCCCCATCTTTCAATGTATTTATGTTTTCATTTATTATGTCTATTTTTGTTTTTTGTATAAACCACCCCGAATATACATGTTGTAGATGGGCGGTATACAGTATAAGTCTAATAATAACAATAACAACAATAATGAATAAAAGGCAGAGTGAGAGAGAGAGAGAGAGAGAGAACTTTATAGTTATAAAGAAGCATAAGGCTGGGGAAGGAGCATTAATTCATTGGCAAAGAATATGCTTTGTATCCAAAAGATAGAGCACCCAGTCAGAGGTGAGGAAACGTTTCTTTGGGAGGGCTGCAGCTCGCCCATTATCCGCAAAAAGCAAGATGGCCAACAGCCAGGCTGGCTGTAGAATGATGGGAGCTGTAACTCCAGAAAATAAATTTTCCTCATCTCTGGATTCTGAACCCGGGTAATCTCGTGCGACTTAATACTAGCCTCGAAGAACCACCATCAGTCAAAATGGAGAGCCCTGCTCCACGAGGAGGCATCTGTATCTGTTTATGCGTGGAGACGAGGCTTCCCTCCCCTTGGCTTAAGGCGGTTTTTAATCGCCCGAGGCCATTCGCCGGCCTCCGGAGGGCCGGCACTAAGGGGAAAAGGGAGCCGCCGCAAAAGGACGGGACGGGACGCCAAGCCAAGGTAAGCCAAGCCCGCTCTTGGCGACCCGCAATTCTGAATTCCTTGGCTGGGGGGGGGGGGCGCGCCGGCCAGGCAGCGAGGCGAACGGAGCCGTGACTACGCCCGGGGGCGGCGGCCGAGGCGGAGTGGCCGCTGACAGAAAGGGCCAGGCCATGGCGAGCGCCTCCCCTTCAAGGAAGCAAAGGGGAAGCTGCGGCCACCACGCCTCGGGCAAGAAGCCAAGACCAAGAACGCCAGGCGAAGCGAAGGGGAAGGGAGGGAGCGGGAAACGAGGAAGTCCGAGCGTGAGATGGACCGACTCAGTAAAGGCCCCGCAGCCTCAGGTTCGCCAGACTGTGTGAGCGACACGGCCTTCTGGGCCCCACCAGCTCACGGCGTCGCCATTCAGCAGGAAGCGACCGGAGGCCACGCCGTCACAGAGGCCTCTGCCCGCCTGCCCGCCCCCCTCCGGAGCCCGACGCCGGGCACTTACGTAGCGCTGGTAAAACTTGGAGAGGCGCGGCTTGCCATGGTTGTTGAAAATAAGGATGGCTTTGATCATGGTGCCGGGAGGCGGCGAGGAACCCAGAAGGCCTTGCGGGTGGTGGTGGTGGTGGTGAGGGTCTGCCCGCTCCCCTACTCGAAGCCCGGAGACTGTGAAGCGCCCTCCCACCCGCCGCCGCCGCCGCCGCCGCCGCGGCTCTCCTTCGAAGCCCCGCACAAATCCTCCTCAGGAGACAAGAGCCGCTCGTCCTTCACGTGACGCCTCAAATCTCCCTCGCCCCCTCCCCCGAACGGAATCTGGGGACGGCGGCTCGCGAGGGGCAAACCTCCGCCGGTGCGATCACGTGGCCGCCACAAGCGTTTATAATCGAGAGAGAGAGAGAGAGAGAGAGAGAGAGGCGGGACGGAAGTGGTTGCTGCCTGTTTGGAAGGGAGGATGGCGGAGGCTGGCGAAGACGGGCAGCTGCCGGTTGCAGGGCCGGCGACGAGCGGGACAGGTTCGCCTCAGGAAGTGGACCGAGGTGACGTTGAAGAAGAGACGCCGGAAAGTGGTGGAGCAGGAGCGGCGGCGGGGCTGCTCGAGCCGGCCCCTCCCCCCGCCGTTTCCCCGGTAACTGAGGAGCCTCCTGGAGACACCCGGAAGAAAAGTAAGTGGCCCGGCGGAGATCTGGCAGCCGATCGGAGAGGCAGGCGGGCGCGAGTATCAGCCGCCACCCACGTCGCAGCCCGGCTTAAATGTCAAGTTTCCAAGCAGACCCCGGTCTAGGGTCCTCGCCTGCCAGTCGTGCTTCCGAATGGCTTCTCCTTTTCTCCGGGCTAGGCCTCTGTAACTTGTGCTCTTTATAGAAGAGGTAACCATGCTAGTCTGTACTAGCAGAACAGGCAAAAACGAAGGAAAAATAAAGAAGACAAAAGAAAAAAAATGGAAATAAGACAGAAGCAAAATAAAGAACAACCAAAAAACACTGTGGCACTTTAAATACTAACTAATGTATTTTAATGTGAACTCTCGTGGACAAGGCCTTTTCCTAAGACACTTTCTCCGTGTTATTTATGTTGGTTTGTGGGGAAGTTTGACCAGGAATTGAGAAAGATAAGATGGTTATGGATGGACATATTATGTTAAGAGTGGTGAGGGCCTCCTCTCAGCTTCAGTGACTTTGGTGGCTTGCTTGTAGTTTAGTCTGTAGTTGTTCTTGAATGTTATGTTGGCCCTTTTCACCTCCAAACTGTTAGTTCAAGGTAGGATCTTTTGGCGATCATTAGTGCATAGGATCACCGTATGTCCAGAGAGACTTGAGGCACAGGGCAGCAACAACAGCAGTCCGATATTGTGTCAGGCTGGTTCTGTCACCAAAACTCGGTTAGATATGTGGGTGCAGCAGATTACTCTCTTTCTGACATGTCCATCTTGAGTTCTGTCAAAGTGGGGATGGGCAACAGTTCAACGGCTGCATAAGGCTCCCCAGTCTGCTTTTGCTCCTCACCAAGGTTCTCTCCTCTTACCACCACCCTGTTGAAATTGGGTGGAAGTAACACCACTGAAATTGAGCAGCAGACCCAACCCATTGACACAGATAGAAAATGCTGCCCGTTTTTATACTTGCTTTACTCTTTTTTTCCCTTGAGGTTATTGTCAAAATATGGAGGTGCAGTTTGCTGCCAGATTTTGCTGAGAGGTGCAATGTGTGCTGGTCCCAGGAGCAGAACTGGTCCCCAGGACCACTGTAGTCAGCCACTTATATCTCGCAGTATCTGGCTACATTAGACAGAGGAGAGGAGTGCTACTTTTTTTCTTAGGGATATCATCTTTCTTTTAGGTTGTAATAGTTATGGTATTACATGTAACAGCCTTTTTAAAGTGTCTTGACTGGCATAATAGATTCTGTTGGGGCAACATTCAGTCTGCTGCTTAACAGTCTCCCTGCCTGAATTGATAAAAATGTAAATGTAGAGTTGAAGACTGCATTTGAGGGACTTCTGTATTGTCACTGCGGCTAGTTTTTCAGGAGCAAATGATGATTTCAATAGTGCCATTTCAACTACAGACTTGTATTATACATTATATTGTCAGAACATGTTGCAGGACATTCTGGGTTTTGTTCTGGGTTGGGGAAAGTAATCTGTGTTACAGGAGCCTTCCTTATGTCATCAGGACAAAAGAATCTTAGTCACTATGTGTGTGCAACTAGGAATGAAGAGAAGTTTGCAAGCCTGTTGGATCTCCTAGACATTGTAACAGTTCTTGAGACCATTGACCAGGATATTCTTCTACACACCATTTATGGTGGATAGAAGCAGCATATTGTTACATAGTTTCTGTCTTCCTTTTGTTAACAATGTCAAAAGGTGGCGCTTGGAGGACTTCAACTTTATGATCCCTTTTCTTGTGCTTTCGAGTGTATACATGAAAATGTTGAGGAAAGTCATCCAGAGGTTTACGCTGAAAAGACTACAAGGTATAGATGATACTAAACTCTGCTGCCTCTTGTTGCCATTTACTGATCACAAGTGGGGTCCAGAACTAATATATAGACACAGACTCTGTGATTCCAGAAATGGTATTGGCCGTGAAGTATTTCTGTAGATCAGGAAGCTTTACTTCTGCCCATTCTCTACTCCATACTAGTCACTTTGCAGTGCAGTTCAGTCATATGCTGTATACTAATTGTTTGTTCTTATGTGCATTATGTCTCATTCTGTTTTCTAGTTGATGTTTTACTCAAAGCTGTTGGAGATACTCCTATAATGAAGACCAAGAAATGGACTGTAGAGAGAACCCGTACAATCCAAGGCCTCATTGACTTTATCAAAAAGTTTCTCAAACTATTAGCCTCAGAACAGCTGGTATGTATTTCCTTTTTCATTTCTGAACAGTATGTTGATGCTTAGTGTGCCATCCAGATATGGGCACAATCACCTGTTTTGTTTGTCTCCCAGCAAATTGGAGAAAGAGTCTTGTACTTGTTTTTCTTGAGGCAGAAAGAATACACCTGAATTCAGATGACATACTAAGGAAAACACAGAGTGTAATTGCTCCTGTTGCAGGCAGATGTGATGGGGCAGTGTGGACAAACCCATGGCTTGTAACAAAGCAAGGATTCTGCAGATTTTATGGCTTATGTTGCATGGCCAGATGCTCACTTGTTCCACATTGGGGATCTCGTTCGTTCACAAATGCTAACACAGTCATTTAGAAATGATTGTTTTGAAATCAAATACTTTAATAGAGAATTATGTGTTTAGTACTGAAAATTCATAAACATCAGCTTATTCTTAGTTCTTTAAATAATGTCATAATTTTAGAAACACCACCATATAGTAGTCAGTACATTTATACACTGAACCCAGACAGGATTCTCCAGAAGCTTCCACAAACACCTTCTTAGAAATTACCCACAAAGGGGCTGCAGTTATGATGCAATTCTTGTAAGTGGTGAAGAGATAGACTTGAATCTGTTGTTTGTAGGGCCAGTGTACCCTTCCATTTTCTTCGTGTTGCCTAAAAACATAGGTAGCTATGAAAAGTAGTAGGAACCCCCAACAGCTCTCTTTTCTTGGGCCAGATGGAGGTGCATCATTCTTCTATTTAGCTCTCTAGTCAGTGAGGTACATGGTGGCACTGAGGGTTAAACTGCAGATGCCTCTGTGCTGCAAGGTCAGAAGACCAGCAGTCGTAAGATCAACACGGGACGGAGTGAGCTCCCGTCGCTTGTCTCAGCTCCTGCCAACCTAGCAGTTTGAAAGCATGTAAAAATGTAAGTAGATAAATAGGTACCACCTCAGTGGGAAGGTAACAGCATTCCGTGTCTAGTCACGCTGGCCATGTGACCACGGAAACTGTCTTGAGAAAAACGCTGTCTCTATGGCTTGGAAATGGGGATGAGCACCACACCTTACAGTCGGACACAACTGGACTATTATTTATTTATTATTTATTTATTTATTTAATTTATATCCCGCCTATCTGAATCACATAGGACCACTCTAGGCGGCTTGGGAACTTTTGACAAGGGGAACTTTTACCTTTACCTAGTCGGTGAGTTAATTCAGGCATTTGTCTGAATGTGTGGGTTGGGCTGTATTCATGACAAGGATTCATGTAAGCTATGCCCCAGTGCCTTTACCACCTTTGCCCCAACTCTGTGCATTGAGTGTGAATTTCTGAAGAGAAGGCCATAAGCATGTTCCTCTGAACACGCTTGTATAGTTTCTGTGATCAGGAACCCTAGGCAGTTTGATCTTCCAAACTTTGTGTTCAGTATGTAAAGTCTAAATTATGTCCAAAGGGGAGGGGCGAAGGGAGAATATAAGTGCATTCTTTTCCCTCCCACAAATATAGCCCTCAGTAGAGCTAAGGGGCAACAGAATTTTGAGCAGCTATGGAAAGGTAACCTTCCACTGATTACCAGTGACCCTTATATCATCCGTGTTGAGCTGGTACTTTGCAATGAGTTTATGTTTGGCATGGACTATTTTGAAGGCAATGTGTCATAACTGAAGAAAATGCTTTTTGTGTTAGTATGCACACTGTCTCTAAAGCCTATTAAAATAACGTTTCAATGCTTCTCTTCTTTCCTACACAGTTTATTTATGTAAATCAATCTTTTGCTCCTTCACCAGACCAGGAGGTTGGAACATTATATGAGGTGACTGCCAGCTTTTAAACGTTTTTCTTTCATAATCTTCATTTAAGAAATTTAGAGAAGTCTGATTGGGACAGATGTAATACATAAAACTTTCTGAGTAGAGATTGTCAATAGGTGGCAGTATGTTGTAAGAAACAGAAATTGTGAACCAACAATTAGCTGAAACAAGGTTTAATGGAACATAAGTAATTTTTTGACTCATTGCTGATTTGTTTTTGATTTGTTTTTTCTCTTCTCTTTTTTCCCTTTACAGTGTTTTGGAAGTGATGGCAAGCTAGTTCTTCATTATTGTAAATCTCAAGCCTGGGGATGAATCTAGAGCTTCCGGTGTTTTGGATTATTGGAAAATGAATGGGCTGTAATAATATTCAGAAACATTCCCCAGGGATGACCTGAAGAATTGTCTGCATTGTCGCCCGTGGAATTTACTTATTCTTTCTCTTGTTTTCTCTGTATGTCATGGTAGGAGACAAGTACAAGAACTACACAAGTGTCTCTGCCTCAGGATTTAAGTCACTGGATAACTTGATTGTGGGACTACCGTTGCATGTGTCATTTATAGAGATGAGCCTGTCTTTTGTTGCCCCAGGATTTTCATGTTTCCTCTCCTATTAAAGGATACAATCTTTTGATTCAGAGAGTACATAGATCATTTCATGAGACTGAATAGAAATGTAAGTCTTCCTCAAGGTTTGCTTACTGTTCTGAGCAGCTGGAGTAATTGCATGTGAGATAAATGGCTACATTTTCTATTTATTCTTGTCTATGGCCTTATTTTAAACATAGGTGGTGTTCAGCTTCAATTTCTATAAGCTATATAAGCCCAAAGGTACTTTGGGACACTGGTTCTTATGCCGCAGCCTTCAGAGACCTCATTTTGTCCTTTCCTGCCTCATTACATGGAAGACTATTATAAAATGCACTTTAAAGAAGCAATGGCAAGAATATCAAGATGTTTTTTGAACAGAAAATTTGTTTAATATGTTCTGCATTCATTCTTGTCCTTCTTTTCTGGGCATATGTCTTATCTTTTTTTCTTTTCTTTAAATCATACATGTTTATCCCACACTATACAGCAAGATCCCTGTATCTGCAGGGGATCAGTTCCAAGCCCCTTCACCCCGTGGATGCTGGAAAATGTGGAGCACTATTTTAATAGCGAACTCTATACATAGCATAGTATCTGTCCCATTCTAGTGGCTAGTTTTGGTAACTTCATCATTAAAAATACATATTTTGGGTGATTTTTAAAAAATATTTTTACCATTTTCAGAAAGTGGATATGTGAATCAGTAGACACTGATCCTGTGGATAAAGGGGTCCTACTGTATTTACCTTCAGCTATTGATTTCCTTGCTGAGCCTTATTGATCTTAATATTCAAGTGGAACATACCAGTTCCTCTTATATTGCTTAGGTGAATAAATAATGTTGAAAGCAGTTCTCCTTATATGTGTTGCTATAGACCAGTGGCAGTGAAAGTTTTTAGGCTCACGTGCCCAAACTGAAAAAACAAACAAACAAACCAGCAGGTGGGGGGGGCAATGGAACTGGAAGTGGCGGCAGAAGGGGGAATCCCAGGCATGGATGTGACCCCACTCTGGATCCTCTGCCAGCACCAGCTGCTCTGGATGAACCTATCGAAGCGCCTCAGATTTGGCCGGCGGGGTGGGGGGTGGGGTAGCAATCCAGTGACTTATGGCTTGCGTGCCTGCAGAAAGGGCTCTGTGTGCCAGGTTCGCCATCGCTGCTATCGACACACTCATCATAGGTACATTCACTTCTGAATATACCATTACCCCACTACTTATGAAAAAAGAGAGTAGAAAATTATATTGGGCAGAAGGTAATGTATCAGCAAATATACTTCTGCAACAAATCTTTTGCATCCTTCTCTCTAACGGCTGTTCTTTGATTATCTGGAATATTGTTTGAATTGTGAGGCCCCACTTGGGACTGAAGGTGAGATTCCCTTTGTTTTGCTGGGAAAAGCAGTTGATTGATTATGGTTTAACTAGGGATAGGGTAGGGGTCCCCTTCATGGTTTGCTGCCTTGTCGTGGCGAAGGGGCTTGAGTAATTCAGAGAAGCTATGGGCTATGCCGTGCAGGGACACCCAAGATGGACAGGTCGTAGTGGAGAGTTTGGACAAAATGCGATCCCATGAACAGAAACAAAAGCCTAAAAGATGTGGAAGATGAGCCCCTCAGGTCGGAAGGCATCCAACATGCTACTGAGGAAGAGCGGAGGACAAGTACGAGTAGCTCCACAACTAAAGTGGTTGGGCCAAAGCCGAAAGAATGCTCACCTGCATACGTGCCTGGAAGTGAAAGGAAAGTCTGATGCTGCAAAAAAAACAAAAAAAACAAAAAAAAAACTGCATAGGAACCTGGAATGTAAGATCTATGAACCTTGGTAAGCTGGATGTGGTCAAACAGGAGATGGCAAGAATAAACATTGACATCCTGGGCATCAGTGAACTAAAATGGACAGGAATTGGCGAATTCAATTCAGACAATTGTCATATCTACTATTGTGGGCAAGAATCTCATAGAAGAAATGGAGTAGCCCTCATAGTCAACAAAAGAGTGGGGAAAGCTGTACTTGGATACAATCTCAAAAATGATACAATGATTTCAATACGAATCCAAGGCAGACCTTTCAGCATGGCAAGTTTATGCACCAACCACCCATGCTGAAGAGACTGAAATTGACCAATTCTATGAAGACTTACAACGCCTTCTAGAACTGACACCAAAGAAAGATGTTCTTCTCATTATAGGGGATTGGTGTAGCAGGCACACTGAAGCCTCTAACAACTCAGGCCTCTAGTATGTGCTCACTCCTCAAGTAGCTGCCACCAGGTATTGCTGATCCAATACCAAATATTCACTGACACTTGTATTTACTTTAAAACTTAAACTTGTTTATTTGATTACATAAAAGAAATAAGCAAATCACAAGCAGATAATCAATTTCTTTCAATCACAGACCCTGCTCTCACTGACTCATTAACACACTGCCTTCTCACTCAAATCTCTACTCTCTCTCTCATCTCTCCTTTCACACCATTTTTCTCTCGCATACCTCATACACCATCATTTATATCCCAGCTCCTCCCCCTGTGGCACCACCTTCCGTTCCCTCATTGGCTGCTGTTCCCCTGCTCGGCTGTGACGGACAGGTGAGGGCAGGGCTGAATGCTACAACTGGAATGCTAAAGTAAGGAGTCAAGAGATGAACAAAGGGTAAGATTGGCCTTGGAGTTCAAAACGAAACAGGGCAAAGGCTAATAGAGTTTTGTCAAGACAACAAGCTGGTCATCCCAAACAGTTTTTTCCAACAACACAAGAGGCTACACTTGGACATCACCAGATGGGCAATACCAAAATCAGATTGATTATGTTCTCTGCAGCCAAAGATGGAGAAGCTCTGATCATCAGCTTTTTATAGCAAAATTCAAGCTTAAACTGAAGCAAGTAGGAAAAACCACTGGGCTAGTCAGGTATAATCTAAACCAAATCCCTTATGAATACACAGTGGAAGTGAAGAACAGATTTAAGAAACTTCATTTGGTGGACAGAGTGCCAGAAGAACTATGGATGAAGGCTCATAACATTGTACAGGAGGCAGCAATAAAAACCATCCAAAAGAAAAGGAAATGCAAGAAAGCAAAGTGGCTGTACAAGGAGGCCTTACAAATAGCAGAGAAGAGAAGGGAAACAGAATGCAAGGGAGACAGGGAAAGTTACAGAAAATTGAACACAGACTTCCAAAGAATACCAAGGAGACACAAAAGGGCCTTCTTAAATGAAAGTGCAAAGAAACAGAGGAAAATAATAGAAAGAGAAAAACCAGAGATCTGTTCAAAAAAATTGGAGATATTAAAGGAACATTTTGTGTAAAGATGGACATGATAAAAGACAAAAATGGTAGGGACCTCACAGAAACAGAAGACATCAAGAAGAGGTGGCAAGAATACACAGAATAATTATACCAGAAAGATCTGGACATCCCGGACAACCCAGATAGTGCGATTGCTGAGCTTGAGCCAGACATCCTGGAGCCTGAAGTCAAGTGGGAATTGGAAAGTATTGCTAACAACAAGGCCAGTGGAGGTAATGGCATTCCAGTTGAACTATTTAAAACCTTAAAAGATTATACTGTTAAGGTGCTACACTCAATATGCCAGCAAGTTTGGAAAACTCAGCAGTGGCCAGAGGATTGGAAAAGATCAGTCTACATCCCAGTCGCAAAGAAGGGCAGTGCCAAAGAATGCTCCAAATCCTACAAGGCAGGTTTCAGCAGTATGTGGACCAAGAACTCGCAGAAGTACAAGCTAGATTTCAAAGGGGCAGAGGAACTAGATGCACTGGATTATGGAGAAAGCCAGAGAGTTCCAGAAAAACATCTACTTCTGCTTCATTCACTATGCAAAAGCTTTTGATTGTGTGGACCACAACAAACAATGGCAAGTTTTTAAAGAAATGGGAGTGCCTGACCACCTTATCTATCTCCTGAGAAATCTATATGTGGGACAGGAAGCAACAGTTAGAATTGGATATAGAACGGATTGGTTCAAAATTGGTAAAGGTGTACGACAAGGCTGTACACTATATTGTTCCCCTGCTTATTTAACTTCTATGCAGAATGCATCATGCGAAAGGCAGGACTGGATGAATCCCAAACTGGAATTAAGATTGCTGGAAGAAATATCAACAACCTCAGATATGCAGGTGATACCACTGTGATGGCAGAAATTGAGGAGGAATTAAAGAACCTCTTAATGAGGGTGAAAGAGAAAAGCACAAAAATGGTTTGAAGTTCAACATCAAAAAAACTAAGGTCATGGCCACTGGTCCCATCACCTCCGGGGAGATATGGAGGCAGTGACAGATTTTACCTTCTTGGGCTCCATGATCATTTCAGATGGTGACAGCAGCCACAAAATTATAAGACACGTGCTTCTTGGGAGGAAAGCGATTACAAACCTTGACAGCATCTTAAAAAGCAGAGACATCACCTTGCTGACAAAGGTTTGCATAGTTAAAGCTATGGTATTTCTAGTAGTGATGTATGGAAGTGAGAGCTGGACCATAAAGAAGGCAGATTGCCGAAGAATTAATGCTTTTGAATTGTGGTGCTGGAGAAGACTCTTGAGAGTCCCCTGTACTGCAAGGAGAACTAACCTATCCATTCTGAAGGAAATCAACCCTGAGTGCTCACTGGAAGGACAGATCCTGAAGCTGAGGCTCCAACACTTTGGCCATCTCATGAGAAGAGAAGACTCCCTGGAAAAGACCCTGATGTTGGGAAAGTGTGAAGGCTAGAGAAGAAGGGGACGACAGAGGATGAGATGGTTGGACAGTGTCATCGAAGCTAACAACATGAATTTGACCAAACTCCAGGAGGCAGTGGAAGATGAGAGGGCCTGGCGTGCTCTGGTCCATGGGGTCACGAAGAGTTGGACACAACTAAACAATAACAACAAGGGTAAGGGGTACAGAAGGCAATGGGAATGGACAAAAAAGGAGGGGAGAATGAGAACATAAAATATACTATCATCAAATCCTGTTGTTTGTGTTACAATATCAAGTCCACTTTTTGCCTTTCTACAGTTTGATTGCCCATCCAGATTTCTTTCCAGCTTCTTTAATGGAAAAAGTGCATTCCCTTTTACCGATAGGCATAAAGGCGCCACCTCTAGGCCTGTGTAAGAAAATGGAATAGCAAAGATCCCTGTCATTGTGAGTTAAGTAAGTACAAAGTAGAAACTGATTTAGCTAAGTGAGTTCCTAAAAATTCTTCTTTGTGGTCTTGGGGTTTACAGGCAGGCCTTGTGCCTGTGTAGAGCATCTTTCAGAATCTTCTACAGCTTAGTAGTGAAGTTGCACATCCTTTTTTTCAGAGTATTAGACAAGGACTTGGAATATCCAGACCGCTTTCTTCCTCCCTGCTGCAGGCGCCCACACTGGATGTTTCTGCTGTCCCTGTCCTTTTGTTCTGGTTCTGAATGTTCTCCCATCCAGAAAAAGAGTCTCTGTTGTACTATCTCTGGCACATGATACTGTATGTTTGCCCTTTTAAAAAACTAAAAAAAAAAAAAAAAAACTTTGAAAAAAATCATGAAGTACCATAGTGCAACATCACACATTTCTGCATTCTAGCATGCACACATTGGATCTTTTAGTTCTAAAAGGAAAAAGAATTTTAAAAGAGTAAGTTTCAGACTGGAAAAAGAAGCAAAAATTAGAACTAAACAAAACCTCAAGGGGTAGGAGAGAAAGGGGGAAAGTATTAAGGTGATCAGCCAAACTGGATTAATAATTGACCAAACCAGAAATGATGTCATCTCAATGGCAGTTGGGGGGAAAAAAACAACAACGTTGGGAACCAATCGGATATAATCCACAGAAGACCTGTCCTGTCTGGAGGAGCACACCTTGTGAGGCTCATGGCTGAGTAAAAACGCAAAACGGGATCTTCCACATACTGTGCTCTGAACCATAACGCCACACAGTCTCAGGAATCCTCTCTCAGGAGCCGTCTTGATTTAGCTAGCGTTATTGCTATACAGTAGGACCCTATTATCTGCAGGATCAGTATTCACTGATTCATTTATCCAGGGTCTGAAAATACTAAAATAAAAGTCCTAGAAATGTATATTTCTGGAAATGTAGTTACCGTAACTGGCCACGCAAGAGAGCCAATGTTATGCATAGCGTTTTTTAGAGTAACATTATTTCCATGGTGTCATGACCAGAACTGTCCACTAGAGAGAACCGAAGATCATGCTATGGAAACCTTTCTTTTTTTATAATAGCGTTCGCTACAATCGCTTTCTTCAGTGTCCGCTGAGGGGCTTGGAACCCATCCCCCAAGGATACGGGGCCCCATAGACAGCAGGTCATGGGAACAGCAGTGGCATACAACAAAGGCAGAATAGAAATGAGGTACGAAATGTACCACCGTTAATTTTTTCCCCGTCTGGTTCATTTCAGCACTTAGTCCGAATGTCTTTTTCCAGCACAAGAAAGGAAGAAAACTCCATCTTCGATGCCCAGGGAGGTGTGTGCTATAGGAGAAACAAGGGGTGTGTGTGTGTACTTCGCACAGTCTCCTCCGCACAGATTAAGGGCCTCCTGGTTGATCTGCTCTCTCAAATTACGTTTCATGTGTGCTTGCCTTTGTATCTTCCTCGGCCACTTCTTCCTCCCTCGGCAAAGAGTTCTGCTGCTACATCCCGGATCCCTTGTCCTTAGCTAAAGCCGCTGCCGAGCGCCCCGTCGACGAAAGCGAAGGAGAGGGAAGCAAGAACCCCGCGCGCGCCCCACCTTGGGAGAGGGCGGGCGGGGGGGGCTTCGCCAAGGGGGGATCTAGGGGGCGGGCCTAGGGGGCGGGGGCCGCCCTCCCTTTCGGTCTGCCGGTGGAAGCGGCGGCGAGCGCTAGAGAGACGCTCCGCGGTGCCTCCCTCTGCCTTCCTTCGCCACTTGGTACGTTCCCCCGCTTCACTCCAGGGGATAAATAGGGGCGAGCGCGGCGGCGGCGGCGCCTTGGTGGTCGGCGTTTCTGCGCGCGTGGAGGCGAGTCGTCGTCGTCGTCATCATCGTCGTCGTCGTCGTCTTCCCGAGCCCGAAGCCTTTCCCCGCGAGCGCGGAGGGCGAAGAAAGCCCGCATTGATGGATCTCCCCGTGCAGACTGAAGTGTGCAAAGCACAGACCTTGGGCGAGCTGATCGAGATCCTGCATCGGTTGTTTTCTGATGATAAAGTCAGCGTGGCCGAAATACAAACTTTAATGGAATCCTACGAGAGCAATCCGGAGGAGTGGACCAGATTCGCCCAGTTTGACCAGTTCAGGTAAAATTGGCGAGCGAGCCCAATCGGCGGGGTCGTCTGAACTCGCGCGCGCAGAAAGTTGATTGCTGTAGGAGAAAGCAGGTTCCGGGGCAGGGCGCCCCTTTAGGAATGAGGGGGTCAACTTAATACCCCGCAGGGTGTCTCCCCCCCTTTCTTTCTTTCTTTCTTTCTTTCTTTCTTTCTTTCTTTCTTTCTTTCTTTCTTTCTTTCTTTCTTTCTTTCTTTCTTTCTTTCTTTCTTTCTTTCTTTCTTTCTTTCTCTCTCTCTCTCTCTCACTCACTCACTCACTCACTCACTCACTCACTCACTCACTCAGACCGCTTTGGGCTTATCAGCCTTTCGGAGAACTGCAGTGATACCGGGAATTTCTGTTCTATCAAGAAAGCGGCTCCTTTTTGGTAGCTTAGAGACAGGTGATTTCGCCCTGAGCAACGGCTCTTTGTTGCTACTGTTCTTAAAGTTTGCGGAAAGAGGGCCGTTGGCTCGGCGGTTTCGGGCTCCGGGGCTCTTTAAAGAGGAACAACAGCGCGTCTCGGAGCCAGCTCGGGGCTCAGAAGCTCAAGCTCAGCGTCCGTAGAAAAGGTTCTGGCGAGACTCCAGGCTGGCAGCAGAAACCTTCCCTCCGCGCAGCAGGCTTTCCGGGGTACCAGCGATGTCTCCAAGTTCAGTTCAAGGTGCCCCTGCCCAGGCTCAGAGCAGGCACGGGAAGATCGGGTTCTTATCTCCTGATAAGAATTCTTTTGGGCTTTTGCCCTGCTTCAAAGACACTTGCCTTCCACCCTGTTTGTTCATAGGTTGTTTTTTTTAGGTGTCAGGTTTGGAGAGTTTCAAAAAGTGATTTCTTTGGTCTACACACTATCCAGCGGTTGTGCTGCCCATCTTCTTAGAGGGGATCAGGGGGTTGAATAGCCCCTTCAAATGTTGAAGATGTGTTAAATGTTTGTTTTTTGTTGCAATGGCAGGGTTTTTTTTAAATCCCAGCGATTTGTTTTCAGATGTGTTCTAGCTTGTGAGGAATGTATTTGCAATGGAATTTGGAGCAAGAACAATGATGTCTGTTGGAAAAAAACTGGAGATGCCTAAAAATAGCAAGCCAAAGAAGGAATAGCTCTGTTTTGGAAAGTGGCTTTAATGTGGGACCTGCTCTAAGTTTTATAAGCTTGTATCTCCCATTAATTACAGAACTGTAACCTTTTTTGTTTTTTTCTCAGAGGTCACATTGATAGGCCATACTGTTGAGTAATGGGTAGTTCCAAAATCTAAGCAGTGATTGGTGCTGTATAGCTGTGTCACTGCAAAAACGGCTGAATTCTCTCTGCAGTTCGATCTGCTGGACTGTAATCAGCAATCGTACTGTACTACTGCTCGGCAGTAGTAT
This sequence comes from Pogona vitticeps, assembly GCF_051106095.1. Taxonomy (NCBI): domain Eukaryota; kingdom Metazoa; phylum Chordata; class Lepidosauria; order Squamata; family Agamidae; genus Pogona; species Pogona vitticeps. The sequence continues at coordinate 256,100,998 of NC_135784.1, forward strand.
GTATGAAGAGAAGCTAGGATCTTATGTAGACACAAGCTCACGTGTGTTAACCCTATGGTGAGCTAGCACGGAAAAAGGTAAAACAGTTTTAGACTGCATAAACCATTGCATAGGGTCCAGGTCAGGGGAAGTAATAGCATCACTCTGTTCTGGGTGGGACAACACCTGGAGTGATGTCCAGTTCTTGGCACCACGAATTGAAGAAGGTATCAGCAAGCTGGAATGTATCCAGAAGAAGACAACCAAGATGGTAAAAAGTGGGGTTTATGAGGAACAGTTGAGCCAGTTGGGTATGTTTAGGCTTGGGAAGAGAAGATTGAGAGATGATACAATAACCATCTTCAAATATTTGAAAGGCCATCACGCAGCAGAGGGAGCAAGCTTGATTTCTGTAGCTCCAGAGATAGGACTTGAACTAATGGATTCAAATTAGAAGAAAAGAGAGTTAGACTAAACAATGGCACAAATTTCCTGACAGCAAAAACTGTTCAAGAGTAGAAAAGACTGCCTTGGAAACTTCCTCTGTCGGAACTTTTTCATTAGTTGGCTGATTGTCAGGGATGTTTTAGTTCTTAATTTCATGCATTGATTGCAGTTAGACTAGATGACCTATGAGGTCAGTTCCAACTCTGTACTGTACTTGCATAGAAAGGATTTCTGTAAGCAGGCTGAAAGTCGGCAGTGGGAATGCCATACAACCCAACAGAACAGCCTAAATGAGAGTGGGCGTAAGGGATTATTGCAGTAGTAAGACCTCACAGCCACCAGAAGCATTTCCCACCGTGAGAAGCATTTAGCTGACCAAATATTTTTAATTGGGATTTACCCAAGTGCATGGAATATAATAGCCACTTCCAGAAGCATACTTTATAGATAAAAGTTCATCCTGGTTTTCTCAGAGTTTGTCTCTTAGACAAAAAAATGGGCAAGTTATAAATATAATACAGTACAGAATGCATAATTCAACTCTTACTCCATCTTTCTAGCTGAATATGATGGAGGATGAGCTCAAATGACAAATAAACAACAACAGCATAATTAAACATTGTTATTCAGGGGCTGAAATCCTGTTGCATAGTGCGGTGAGTCGCACTAGAGAAGGGCCATGGAATCAGTGAGGATTTGGTCAGTGAACTCCTCTGTAAATTCCATTGATTCAGATAGGCCTACTCTAATTGTAACTCAGATGATCAACAACAAGAATGATAACGTATGGGTCTGGATGACCAAGTGACCATTTACACTTCTGTAGCCCTTAACTAATTGATGGGTAAAGCATTTGCAACATCTTGGTGCACAGCAAGAATAAAATTGCGCAGCAATTTACATAGCATGCTTAGTTTAGAGCAATTCTCCCTGGCATAGTGTCCCCAGATTTTCTTTGCCTCTACAACTCCAGTCATTCTTGCTTAGCATAGCCAAGGGTAAAGGGTATGACAGTGGAGATGGTGACTCTTATAGTTCAACACATTTGGAGGACACACGGTTGGGGCAAGTTTCAGTTATTCAAAGCAGTCATCACGTTACCTTGGTGTTGCTCATTATGGTAACTGAAGCTAATATTAATAGGCAGCCACAAAGATAACTGTGATCATCATGATTAATAATTGATCATTATCGTGGTGACTATATTAATAATAGTTAGAGATGGGCACAAACTACAGTTTGTCGTTTCAGTGTGGTTAGGCAGATTGGGCCCACAGGTGTTGCGTGGGCACCCTGGATTCCTTGCCCCACCTCCTCCTCTTGAGTGGGCACCCATGGGAGGAGATGGGGCAGGGAATCCAGGATGCTTGTGCAAGACCTGTGGGCCTGATCCATCTAACTGTGTGAAAGCATCAAACCGTGGTTTGTGCCCATCTCTAATAAATTATCTTTTGAACAATAGGTTTGCGGCGTGGGATGTGATCATGGCTGGCACTGAGCTACTTATGTGAAGCAATACACCAGTGTCTTTTATAACGCAAATTTCCAAACTGGTAGCCCACTAATGGTTTATTTACGTATTTATTTATTTACAATATTTATTAGCCGCACCATTACCAGTGGCTTCTAAATTTTGTAAATTTTGGTTACCAGAGGAGATGAAGTTAAATTCCAGAGGAGATGAAGGAATAGGTGATGTGTGGATTTTGCTGGATTGCGGCTTCCACCATTCACCATCAGTGGCTATGCTGCCTAGAGCTGATTTGTGTGGAGTTAGAGCTATCTTGCAGAATGCATCTGTGCTTCACAGATTCAGTAGTCTGCTGCCACTCTCTCCATCCTGTGGAGTTCTGGGGTTAGTGGTTTGATGAAATATTTAGAATTCTTCACTGTACACGTAGTTCAGAGCAGAACTATAGATCTCTCCAGCAGAGAATTCTACTTACAGGTGCAATTAGATGACAAGAAAGGATCACATCCGATCACACCAGAGACACTTTGCTGAGAGTGATCGCTTGTAAAGTGACCCTTCTGTTCATACAGGAATCATTCCAGCCCAGCAACCACCCACCCACCCAAAAAATGTCAAACTTAGGCATAGATCGATCGCCTGCCTGTTGTATGATGGGGAAGTGGCTTGCACCAGACCGTGCCACAGGTGGTCCAAAATGTGTATTGTTTCCCTGCCTGAGATCACTCTATGTCACTAAACTACAGATTCTGTAGGCTGGAGGCAAGGCAGTTAAAGTGGCATCAAGTGGTTAGCACTGCATTGTAGAGACACCCAGTTTCCTTTTCTTGGGCTGTTTACCTACTTGCAGCAAAACCCTTAAGACTGAACATGATCAGGATACGCAACTAGAAAAGCAGTTCCCGATAAAGCATCTGTTGTCAGCCACAGCTGAAACACAAAGCAGTTCTTATATTTAAATAATGTTGGCTGTGGAAAATAAGGAGGCAGATATTTTCTGTATTCTCTTAGGCTTGCCTGTGCTCTCTCAAATCACAGCTAAGAGTCATGTCCTCTTGTCCCTCCCACTCTTTCCTAGCATCTCTTGGCTCCTCCAAAGTGCCCCACAGTGAAGGAGGTTCAGAGGCAGAGAGCGGGCTGGGACTCAGTGGCCAATCACAGCCACCTTTGAACAATACCCCCAGAGGGTTGGGCCAATGAGAGCTGGCACGAGGGAAATGACCGGCTAAACCACTAAAAGCAAGCGGTGCTTGTTTTGTGCTTCACTCAAAACTGACTGAGAGACATTGGCTCGCTCGGAGGACAAGGACAAGCCGGGGGTGGGGCAGAAAGGAGAGGGGGAACTGCAGCCTGGGAGTCGCTGTCTCTGGGAAGGAAGAGTGCTAGGTCAACCAGCCTCTCCAGCTACCAAAGGATGAATAAAAGTGTATTCTATAGAAAGCTCTGCCCAGCTCTTAAATTAGGTTGCTGAAATCAAGGCAGGTTATGATAAACGTTTTTAAAAATCCCCAGATTCTCCACCACCAGCAGCAGGGAGGGTTCTTGGAGCTCCAGTCCAAAAGAGGAAACATTTTAAAAGCTTTGGACAGAACTAGATGCATGTGTAGGAAGATATCAAGACACACATTAATTCTGGAGTGAACTTAATTCCTAAATTGAGCAACTTCCTAACTGTTAGAGCAGTATGACAGTGGAACCAGTTACCTCAGGAGTTGGTGGGTGCTCCAACACTGGAGGCATTCAAGAAAAGCTTAGATAATCTCCTGGCAGATATGCTTTGATTGTATTCCTGCATTGAGCAGGGGGTTGGACTTGATGGCCTTGTAGGTCCCTTCCAACTTCAATTTTCTGTGATTCTAAGTGTTCAAGGCAGCTTATTTGCTCAGTTCTGTGTGTCTCCTCCCTCGAGCAACTATTCGACATGAGGTGCCCCATGCACATTCCCAGAGTGTTAACTTGTGTTACATAATGCTAGCTGATTAGATAAGAGAAACTTTTCCAGAGATAACAGGAAAATTCCAGTTTACAATCTTGCTTTCCTGTTTGGACTGCACACTAGCCCAAACCTGTAGCTGTGCACCTGCTCATATTTGAGACAAACCACTGTCCAGTAAAACTATTGTAGCAGTGTGTGCTTAACCACATAGGTTTAAAAGGTAGCCTTTGGTTTAAATGCATATTATTCTACCTGTCAACATTTTATCAAATAAATTCCTAATCTTGGATTCTTGCGCAGCACTTGCCCTTGGCGCTGTAATGTTGCAATCTTATTACTTACATGGGAGTAAGATGCAGTAAACTCAGTGGAGCTTACTTCTGGGCAAATACATATAAACACTGCCTGTTACACTTCATTTCATCTTACCTTGTGGCATAAATCCTTTGTAAAGCTGAGTCTTATAAAGAGCCTTTCTCTTTCATAGTTCTTGAAACCAGAACAATACCAATAATTACTGGCCAAAGGGATTTTCAGTCTTCTTCTTTTAGGTAGTAGACAGTTGTGCTGCATCACAAATGACTATGGAATTTTACAACAGAGGAAAATGATTTGATTTCTCCTCAGGGGCTGCGCTTTTATTTATTTTATTTATATAAAACTCTATTTCTACCCTACCTTCCTCCTTAAGCAGGACCCAAGGCAGGGTACATTGTTCAAATACTATATTTAAGGTTAAAAATAGTAAGGACACAAATACTACAAAGGTTCAAACAAATACCACAGTGAAAAATGGTAAAAAGAAGAAACATCAAAACACATTCAAAGACGTAAAGCAGAACAATCCTTTTTAAAAAATCCCACTCAGTCCCCAATCACTGATGGAAAGTTTGCCTGAAAAGAAAGGTATTTGGGTGCTTGCAGAAGGACAGCAAAGATGGGACCAGCCTGGCCTCCTGTGGGAGGGAGTTCCAGAATCTGGGAGCAGCAACAGAGAAGGCCCTCTGCCGTGTCCCCATTAGACACACCTGTGAAGGTGGTGGGACTAAAAGAAAGACCTCTCCTGATAATCTTAACACCCGGGCAGATTCATAGTGGGAGATGCAACCTTGAGATAGCTCAGACCCCAGACTGTTTAGGGCTTTAGAGTTTAGGACCAGTATTTTGAATTGTACCTGGAAACAGATTGGCAGCCAGTGGAGCTGCCATATCAAGGGGTTATATCATCCCTGTGACCAGCCCTGTGACCAGGTAGCTAACTATTTCAATATGAAGTAAGTACTAAGTACTCAGTGACTGATCCTGTTGCACCGCTGCTCTGGGACAACAGGAATGATGTCACCGGGAGTGGAAGATGGTCACAAATTAAAGGCTTATTTTTGCAAGTTTGAAGTGTGAATGATCCATACACAATGCGACAAAGTCACATGCTCCTCAAAATTACAAAATGAAGTCTTTGATCAGAAATAATATTATTGCTTATGACATCATTCCCATTATGCAGGCAGAGCGGGCCCAACAGGATTTCAGCCTCTCTGTGTGTGTGAGTGTGTGTGCGTGTATGTGTGTAAAAATGAAGAAACGTAAATCTGCTAACTATGGGATTAAACTCTTGAATCTAAATCCAATTGCTTGGTTTAGCTAGAGTAGATCCACTAAATGACTTGCTAATGGAAATCTCATAGATTCAGTGGGTCTCATCATCATCATCTTAGAACTGCAAAGCTAAAAAGGGCCGTTTGGATCATTGAGTCCAGGAGGAGGCTCAGTGGGGGATCGAACTCCAAAGCTCTGGGGTGAGTTTGTGGGAGTCAGTTTCTGGACATTGATCTTCATAAATCCACAGTTGGCAGGATAAAGCAAGACAATGTTGTGCGACACAAGGTGATACAAATGGCACTTGTATCAGGCCCCACTGTGTGTGTTGTCAGGGATAAGATGGAAGTTTCAAAATGATTGATACCACTCTCTTTTCATTTTTTAGAATATATTATTTAAGAGTAATTCATTCATTTATTTTTATTTATCTTCCATGTTTCTCTTCATGAAGGGGCTCAGTGTTGTTGATATGTCTTAAAATGTGTTTTTCCTAATGGAACTTTAAAAGAATACCCTTCTTTTTATTGTTTCAGATACACAAGAAATCTTGTTGATAAAGGAAATGGAAAGTTCAACCTCATGATCTTATGCTGGGGAGAAGGTCATGGCAGGTTTGTGGCTAGAAATACACATATATTTATAAATATATATCTAAAGGCATACCTGAAACCACAGCATGCTGCATTTGTATCAGTTTGACTGAGTGCTGTATGGAAATGGGTCATATTTATAAAAAATTATAAATTAAACAATAATTTAGAAATTATTTCTTTAAGAAGTATGACTTTTATCCAGTGTTTTATCTGGAGTAGCCACTTCTTTTATTCTATAGTTTTCAAATTTTAGTATATTTTATTATTTGTTTTAGAGCTGGTCTACGTGAGCTGTTTTGGAGCAGGCTGTTGCAGGCTAAATAGGGTCACCTGAGGTTGGGTAGAGGTCCAGTATGGTGTTTGATGTGGTCCTTGCATCCAAATGGCATGACAGACCTCAAGTGACCCTATTTGGTCTGGTACCTTCCCACTTATAATTTAAAATATCATGAAGTGGCTTAAGAAGAGAGAGATACTTCAGGATATTGGAAAATCAAACAATTCCTCTGCTCCTCCATGGAAGGGTAGAGGACGTAATTTTTTAAAAACTCTATTAGGCCAGCACAGGCGCACTTGCATCACTTGCAAATTTTTAAAAAATTGAAAACTTTCTCCTGTAAGTTGGAGGAGACAGGAAGGGGCAATAAGGGGCATTTCCCCCTTTTCTTTAACTTGTCTTAAAGAAAAGATGGTTGAGAACCTGCCCGCAGCTGCTGATACAGCGCATCAGCATTTCCCTAACAAAGTCTTTTAAAAATTACTTTCTCCACAGACAAGTAGAGGAAATGTTACATTGACAATTTCCTAAAGTGGCTCTCTTCTTACACGATATGTAAAATTGACAACATAAGGATCCTTGACAGTCAAAAGCTCACTTTGATTCACACACACCGGAAGTAACCCAAAATGGAGCGGTTCTACCCACACCTAAAAAGCTGAAGCCCCTGACAGAGACACAGAAAGGTTTAGATAGTAATGCTCTGGGGATGGGCTGGCTTGCTTCAGCAATTATGTCATGTGATTGCTGGAAATAGGAGTGTATCAGCATATCCCTGTCACAGATGAAACAGTGGGCAAAATGCACTCTTAATTACTGCTAGTTTCTCTGAGCAATGTGTAACCACCAGAAGGATGGGTTGCACTTTTGTAAATAATATAACAAATACAAATGTTTATCTACCTGTTCTTGATTTTTGTGGCCAAGCAATGTACAAGCTTTCTTGAGGAGTACTGTTTGTTTTGTGGGAGCTGATAACAGCTACACATAATGTGGTACCTGTTTACTTTTCCACGCTCAGCTCATATACTTATAGCAGATAAGGAGGTGGGGGAAGGAGTGTCATCAGTATGCTCTCACTGGAAAGGAAGTTATCTCTGTAGCTTTCCCCTGGAAGTATTAACTAATTCTGGGGAAATAGGACTTGTAAGAAGACCTTGGTGCTATTCATAATGACAAGCAAATAGCTTGAAATTGCACCCTGATGATAGAGAGGGATTGCAAGCAGCAGTGCCAGTATGCAGCCTTCTGTGGCTAGCAAGAAAAGATGTGTCTGTCTTTGATTTCTAAAAGTCAGGAAAGATGCAGACCTCTCTTCTATCTTATCTAGTTCCGCATTCTCTGAACATGGTAACTGCCCGAGCAAATGTCTCTGGAAAGCTTGTACATCTGACTTGAGTGATGTGCAGGCTTTGTGGAGTGATGTACACCTTCCCATTCATGATACTAATCAGATATACAGAGGCCAACTTCCTCTGCTATAGCCAGGTTCCTTCCAATAGTCACAGAGCTATCAACAAGTAAGCAACAGTAATGCACTGTTCTAATCTCCTCACAGGAGTTGGACTCTGATCTTATGCAAGGCTTTTCCTGTTCAGTGGGACAATCTGTGTGGTGGAAATTGGTGAATCATCAGGGAATAGCCACTGAAAAGGAGGCTGGGCTTGTGTTATACATATACAGTGGTGCCTCGCAAGACGATTGTCTCGCGGGACGATTAATCTGCAAGATTATTAGTTTTTGCGATCTGCTGTTGCGCTCCGAAAGACAGTTTTTCCTATGGATGATTTTCGCAAGACGATGTTTGGGTCTATGCTTCGCAAGATGATTTTTTAAAGAGATGCTTTTTCGTAAGACAATGTTTTTCTATGATATTTTAAAAGTTTTTTTATTTGACTTTGTTCTGACTTTTTTTTGCCCATAGAAATACATTAATTAGATCTCAATGCATTTCTATGGGAAACCGCGTTTCGCAAGACAATGTTTTCACAAGACAACATTTTTCGCGGAATGAATTAACATCATCTTGCAAGGCACCATTGTACAAATGTGCATGCACACCTCTGCATATACTGAAAGAGATATTGATTAGGCGGAGCTTCTCAGCATCATCTCTGAGAATGGCAAGTACGGTACATCTTTCTCTGGATGATTCCTCTTGGCCCATCCTTTACATGAACTGTCAGCTGAGGAACATATATTTTCCTCAGTAGTTTAATTCTTTTAAATGCATTGTGTCCTTTTAAGACATCTAAAAACAGGGAGGAGGTGACTTTGGGTTTAGGACAAAAGCCAGCTGATTATTCCTCTGCGCAGCCCTGTTTGACAAGGAGGGATTTGTGATTTACACAAGGCCGGCCAGTCAGTAGGAATGAGATTTTCTGATAACTGAGATTACAGATCCCATATTTCTCCATTCAAGGGGTTCTTCCTGACAGTCAGATATCATACAGACGACTAAATGTAGCTCACCTGGGAGCTTTCTTTCTGAACAGGAAGCTAGGCAGAGTTAGGCCTAACTCAGCCACAGAGCCTTCCAGGTGAGGCCTTTCTCCCAGGTGAGCCACATTTATAAAATATCTGTCTCCGAGGTAGAACTCCTAGAATGGAGAAGTATGGGATTTGTAGTCACGTTCAAATTGAATTCTGGATGCAAACTACCTTATCCAGAGACTAGAAGGGGAAGCCATTGCATGTGTATCCAAAATGCTGTGCATGCACCTTCACCGCACATTCTCCACTAAAATTATGTATGTCTGCACAAACAGCACATGATGATGATGCATGTGTCCACTGAGCTGCTAACATATTTTCCCCCAATTAATTCATTTGTACACATATATCCTATGACTATAGCCTGGTGCATTTCCCTCAACAGCTGAGAACTATATTGAGATTAGTAACCTGTCATTATGTAATCCAAATATATTTCTATTGTCTTCATAGGTTATGCATTTATGGAGCTGATAGCTTTTCTAGTTTTGTTGTCGTTTTTGTTGTTATAAACTACATAAATGCTGAAGTCCTATTCATGCAACGATGCCTCTGGAAAGTCTATACAGTCATGTGAAAAAGAAAGTACACCTCTTTGAAATCTATGGCTTTACATATCAGGACATAATAAAAATTGTCAGGTTCTTAGCAATCTGAAGATTAGGTAAATTTTCGGCAGCTGCCCCCAGACTATGGAATGCCCTCCCGACTGAGATTCGTCTGGCGCCGACGCTGATGACATTTTGGCGCCAGGTCAAAACCTTCCTGTTCCAGAAGGCTTTTAGTTGAAATAATATTAGCTGTGGGTCTGATGGCTATTTATATATATATTTTAATTGTATTTTAATTGTTTTTTATTTTAAATGTTGTAAGCCACCCAGAGACCTTTGGGTAGTGTGGGCGGCATATAAATTAAATTAAATTAAAATAAATAAATAAATACAACCTCAGATGATCAACAACACATGAGATCTTACATTGTGTCATGATTTATTTAACAAAAATAAAACCAAAATGGAGAAGCTGTGTGTGGAAAACTAAGTACACCTTATGAATCAAGAGCCTTTAATTCGAAGAGGGTGTACTTTCTATTCTCAAGACTGTACATATGGCTTGAGTACAATAGCACCTTCTCCTTATGCTGTTGTAGTTGCACAAGTGGAACTTCATCCATAAAATCTGCATGTCGTGTTATTTTCAGCCTCTACAGAACAGAGCTCTTAAAGTGTAAATCCCCTCTATTAGAGCAAGCTGCTGCACTTGGTGGCTTTCTTCATTGTATTTCTTGTACAATGGTAGCAGTTTTTTCATTGCTCTGAACACTCCGTGTGATAGTTCTAGGATCATTCTGCTGCCTTTGTCTTTAAAATAGTATCTGTGAGGTGACAGGGATTTTAACTCTCTCTTTTTTGATACAAAATCAGTGACTTGAACCCATTAATATCTGTTCCAAAAATCCTTGGTAATTCTGCAGAACAGAGAGCATCCATTCTTTGCGTTCAGTAGTTTCTCTGCTACTGGAAAATTAGAGATTGTTTTTCATCAGGGAAAGAAATGTGTGCTGAACTGCATCTGGCACCAATTCTGATCACACAGATCCTTGCTCTGTGCCCTTGTGATATGATGCTTAAAGGCTCTAAGGACTGCGAGAGGTGAGATTCTTCTCACTCTACAGTTCATTCCTTCAGTTAAATAAGAGATGAATAAAACTCTGCCTTCTTTTTTGTTATTTGGTTTATGAATGATAATATGGCTTGTTGCAACAAACTGTGCTTTAAGATAATCAGAATTGCTAATTTAATCATAGAAAGAAACTATGTTTAGTTTAAGCAAAGGATGGGCAACTTCCAGACATTCTAGCACTGTATCTGCCTGCCTTACGCCCTAGAGGGCTACCCCAACTCTACCTCCATGCATAAAAATATTTTATTGTGTTCCCTCCCCCCCCATCAGTAGAGCCTTTTGGAGGGGGAGGGGTTGTGTGGTTTTGCTCTAATCCCCCTCGCCATGACCTGATCGAGACCTATATGGACCGTGAAAAATGTTTTGAAAAAGCCTGTGTCCTTGATTGGTGCCTAAAGCAGATGGAGTGAAGACTGAAAAAGACCTAAGGGGGCTGGGACACTTGTTTTTAAATTGAGGGGCACGAGAGACTTGGTAGCCACACTTTGCTCGTCTCTGCTTTAAGCTGCAAAGTGGACGCTTTCAGTCTCCTTTTTGCTGCCATACCAGAGGAGACAGAGGAAGCCATGTGAGCTAAAAGCCCATTTCCATACTTTGGTTTGGCACAGCAATCCTCATTTGCCCATTTTTAGTTCAGTTTCATTTCAGTCCACTTTCTCTGCTGAACAGCATTTGTAGCTCCTGCCAAGTATGTTGTGGTTTGAAACTTTAGATGAGCTGCTGCTTTTAAAATAAAAGACTTGCAGCTTGTTCTCATTCATTGCACAAGCAGGACCAAATAGCCAAGGATTCCACTGGAGCTGCGTGGGAAGCAACTACGTGGCATTTCTTTCAGCTGCAAAATATTGTTAACAAACAAACAAACAAAAAACCACTGGCGCATATACTTTCATCAGAAAATGAGCAATCCCTTCTAAATCTGTTACTCCCCCTCCCCTGTGGACATCTGAAATGTGAAGTTAATCTATGGAGTGTGTTGCTTCTTTGCTAGAGGTATGAATTCCAAAGCCAAATACTTTCAGAAATAAAGCATCAGTTGCCATTTTGAACAGAATTAAGGTCAGGGGGAGACTATGCAGGAGCATAAAACTTTCAAAATAAATTTTTTGGCAAGTATCAAGCAGACTGAATTCAATGCTCATGATACCCTCAAGCAATCTCTGCCAGTTCTAGTGATGGTTGTGAACTAGTAGCACAGTACTAGCCAGCTACCTTCCCCATTTTCCACCCAAAATGACATACTCAGACTTCTTCCTTCCTTCCTTCCTTCCTTCCTTCCTTCCTTCCTTCCTTCCTTCCATGCTTTCAATTCTCTAGCACAACTGCATATCATTGCTCTTCCTTCAATGCACTTTGGTGCATTTATAACACAAAATTTGGTACATACAGATATGGCATGGAGCTGGAGCAAAAGGATTGGCAATGGACGTGCATCATCTGAACTTGAAAAACGTTTTCGATACAAATGAGGGAAAGCAAGATGACATTTCACTTGTGTGAACACACCCTAACTCTGTCTTGCCTTTAAGATATTGTGCTAATGATTAATTGAACTTTCCAGGACTTTTATCACAGCTGACATCATAGGTGAAAAAGGAAGACCTAAAACTTGCAATCTACATATCAAACAAGCAGCTATAAAAGACAAGAGTAAAGAATAGTTTTAGCAGAGGTAGTCAAGTTAGTTTGTGCTAGCATATCAGGCAAAAACAAAAGAAAAATAAAGAAGATAAACATGTGGCAATTTACAGACAAATTGTTATATTTAATCCACTTTCTGAGACCATCTGCTAATCCACAACAATCATCACTAGAACTGGAAAAGATTAGGGAAGACTTCTTTTTGGGCTCACCTGGCTATCATTGCCCACAGTGGTTCAGACAGTCTGTCACAAGTATTGGAGTTCAATGGCCAGCATTAGGCTTCTAGTGCGTATTCTGTAAGGCATTCAAACTACTAACTTCCTGTATTTTTTATCTTTTCTGTATATATAGTAGCATCCATGATCACACAGATTCACATTGCTTTATGAAGATACTTCAAGGAAATTTAAAAGAAACACTATTTGAATGGCCTGGTAAAAAAGGGGCTGGAGCAATGGTAAAGAAATCAGAAAGGGTTTTGAGAGAAAATCAGTGTGCTTATATTAATGGTAAGTCCTTTTGTTATGGTGTTTCATATATTCCAAAATTTATAAAACTTGGAAGTTTACACTTTCACCTCTTAGACTTAAATATTAGTGCTGAGATTATTGATATGTTTTAGTTTTTTTAAAAAAATATATATATAGGCATATGAGACCTTTTCTGTAAATTGTAAATTCACCCCTTTTTACCTTTTCTGTTTCTCTCCTAGCACATTTGACTTCTCTGTTATAAGTAGGATTGTTAACTGCAAGCCAGGCAAATGTCAAGAGTTGGCATGATTGGACATTGTTTTGGCTCCTGTACCTCACTTTCATAAGCCTCTAATTCTTCTTTAATGTCAAAACGGCACTTAGAAAATCGCCCTAAGTTGAACTTAATGGATTGTTTTGAGTTGTTGCAAAACCTTGTGTGCCAGTTGATTTTTTTTATTTAATGTTCTTGCTTTATTTCCTTGTGGAAAGAACTAAGAGTTCAGTTTCTGTCATACTAGAATCTCTGCCATGTTTTCATGCCAAGGCATCCCAGTTTGGAAAGGAATCAAAAAATAAACATTGCGTGTGCACAAATGAATGTGAACATTATTGCCTCTAAAGCCATTTTTAATCCCTTTAACTTTGGCTACAGATGTTATCCACATTCTGGTAAACTCCCAGCTCATCTGGTACAGTGCATTTTATGTGGGCTTGCCTTTTGAAAACAGTACAAAATCAACGGTTGGTCAAGCACAGGGATGAACTGGGAGTTTCAACTATATCATGCCGACACGTTGTCAAGCATGCTATCTCCCAGTCCAGTTTGACTCCCACTTTACAACAGAACTTGGGAACTGATATTTAAAAAGTAAAATATTACTTTTATAGTGCTTAGAAGGCAACCCATTATAGTTGAAAACATATCTTGTTATGTTATGCTACTCATTGCCTTTTACTTATTTTTCCTGTTGGTGTCTTTGTGAAAAGAAAAAAAAGGATTGATAAAGAAAATGGCATGAAACTTGAAAAGTTCCTGTCAGAATGGTTAGCATGAATGCTATTGGTGATTTATACAGGTGTAAATGAAATTATATAAGCCCTGGAAGCTACTAATTGATACTTGCTACTAATTGACAATGTGCTGGTTGTCTACCTGGTCACATGCCTGATTGTACAACAGGAAGGTGACTGGTATCGTGTTAATTTGGATAATTCATTTCTGCATCTTGTGTGATTTCACTTGTGCATACACATACAAATCACCAAGAAGATTCCAGCCAGTGCCTTTAAAAGTCCCTTAAAATGCTCATCAGAAATGTTTAAAAGGAACTTGAAAATATTACTCATTGCAACAGTAAAGTAATTTTGATCCTGTGGGTGATGGGAATTGTAGTTCAATGCAACTGGAGGATGACAGGTTGGGAAGGGCTGCCTTGGCAGCTTGAAAGATATGTTACTTGAAAGACTGCCTTCTTTTGCATATACCTACCTGACCATTAAACTCTTCATCAGGGATTCTCTTCTAAGTGTCCCTACCAGAAAAAATGAAGCCAACAACTATTAGACAGAGAGATCTTTCTTGGTGGCAACACTAGCTATGGGACGTGGTGGCGCTGCGGGCTAAACCGCAGAAGCCTTTGTGTGCTGCAGGGTCAGAAGACCAGCAGTCGTAAGATTGAATCCCCGTGACGGAGTGAGCTCCCGTCGCTTTGTCCCAGCACCTTGCCAACCAAGCAGTTTGAAAGCATGTAAATGCGAGTAGATAAATAGGTACCACCTCGGTGGGAAGGTAAACAACGTTCCGGGTCTAAGTTGTGCTGGCCACGTGACAACGGAAACTGTCTTCGGACAAACGCTGGCTCTACGACTTGGAAACGGGGATGAGCACCGCCCCCTAGAGTCGAACACGACTGACTAAAATGTCAAGGGGAACCTTTATCTTTACCTAGCTATGGAATTGTTTCCTAAGAGGAATTTACCTCCTGCCATCTTTATGCTCTTTGTTGGCACCAGGTGAATACCCTTCTGCTTGCCAGACATTTTAAAGGAACTGTTCTCCCCCCCCCCCCCCAAAAAAATCTGGAACTCTTTTGTTTCATATTTTTATAATTTTAAAACATTATTTATATTATTGCTTATTTGCTTTCCTCCCAGAAATAACAGTTTGTAATGCTACTCTTTATAAACTAGAATGTTGTTGTTTATTTATTTATAATTATCTGTGCCACCTAAACAACATATGTTATGGGCTGACTGTAAAAAATGCAGTGTACATGAAATAAATAAAAAAATCTTTACACTGAAATAAAGAAAGCTGCCACCCTGAAAAAGAGGAAGCAAGCAAGAGGTACTGTTGGTACCGGGTAGTGTTGATGAGCACCACTAGAATGAAGAGAGAGGAATATGAAATGGCACAACTGGATTTCTGAGGAAAGCTAGCCATTTAGATAATTTAGAATGAAATGGCAGTGTTAGAATTTGACTTGTATGGTACATAATCTGTGCTCCTATGTGCTGTGTTGTGTAGACTCCATCGGCTTGCATCGTGTGGAGAACCCAAGCCATACAGAAACTGCTGTCAGCCTCCATTTGTACAGCCCACCTTTTGAAGCCTGCCATACCTTTGACCAAAGAACTGGGCACAAGCAAAAAGTGCAAATGACATTCTACAGTCAGTTTGGAGAAAGGACTCCATATGTAAGTAAAAGGAATTGTATTCTGCCTCTGTCCTTTAGCTTTAACTACAAGACTTCTGTGCCAAAGAGCTGGGCCTGAATCCAGTTTTTCATCAGCTGAGCCTTTCTTACCCAAATACAAAGCAATTGTCATGGTGGTATCCTTCCAGATTGCTAGCCTACATGAAAAAGAAAGAATACAAATCTGCTAACCACAGTTATTTCGCTGCAACGCGTTAAAAGTCTGGCTGAAATATTCTTCATGTCTTAATTGTCCTTGGAAAGGGGCGTGAATTAATGAAACATTGCAATTTGTATAGTGCCCTGTCTTCATTTCTGGAAGGGTTGTGTCATATGATGCTGATGAATGTGTTAAACTAACAGTTGTGTTGACATTTTTAATCAGTTTTTAAATAAAAGCCTTCAAAGCAGCAATTTTATGAACCTGCTTGAGTACCTTATCTTTCCAACTGTCAAACTGCTATTGCTATCAGCAGATATCTCCCAAAGGTTAGACAGAATTTGCTTCCCTGAATTTTCTGCCCAGTGGCTCTAGCCATGTCTTCTGGAGCACCAGAAAACATGCCTGACTTCCTGAGAGGCCCTTTTTCGGCTTTTGAAGTGGCTGCTGGTAAACTGGGCAAGGAACTTTAGTTTGCCTTAACTCTTTTGTGCTCTATGGATAGCAGGTCTTGCATTCGTTCTGCTCTGTTCCGAAATCATTTTATAGATCCTGCTTGTGTTATATCATTTGTAATCCCCCTGGAAGTGCTGGACCAACAAGTCCCCGTTAGTACATTCAGCAATTTAAGAGAAGAAAATTCCAAACCCTTCTCTCCCTCAGCTATGTATGACAAAGGTTTGGATTGCATGACCAATTAATCATCAGAGAATTCTTGAGTGAAAGTCATGAAAACAGATCACTTATCTTTATGTCATTCGTGTGATTTGTTTCCATTTTGTTCTACAGATATATTTGTAGTAATAATGGGAATGTCCTGATATTTAAAATTGTCTCTCTTTTTCCCTAGGCAGCTTCAATTTCACAAGAGAACAACTGAGAAGCCCAAAGGCTACTGGTTTTTATTCTTTCAAATGGGACCAGATGGATTGTACGGTCAGTGTCAGATAGGCAAGGGAGTTTCAGATTTTTTTTTTCCACTTCAACTACCACACCATGAGGATTTCCTCCAGCTAGAATAAAAAATCCAGGTCCTTAGAGGAGTGTCAGTACCCACTGAGGCCCAACATGTGCTTCTTTGCAGCCATGACAAAAGGAAAGAAGAGGTGGGACTTGCTAAGCCCCATGGGAACAAGGGGCGGTGCACTTAGTTTTGGGGAGTCACAGTGTACTGAACCTAATGAGCAGAGAGACTACCAATCCCACAACCCTTTGTAGTTCCCATGGAATTTAGCAGCTCCAATTTACTCTAGCCTTTTGCAATGGCTGCAGAGACAAACATGATGGGCCTCAGATATGTCTACTCATACTCCTCTGAGGACTTGGAAGTTGTTGGCTACTGGTGCCAGAATTTTAGCTGGGGGAAATTCCTTGTAAATTGTAGTTGTGGTGAAACAAAATCTGAAATCTCAATGTCTAGTGCTGGAATCATGGTATGTCTGAGTAATCTTTGCTTAAGACTACCTGCCATAGGAATCTCCATGATTATGTAGTTATGAATGATTTCTTGTTGTTGTTGTTTGTTGTTTGTTGTTGTTGTTGTTGTTTTGAATAGTAAAGCAAGGAGTCCCTGGGACTGCTACAGAATTGAGATGATTCTCATGTCCTTTTGTTGGATTTTTTGCTTCTTATGAATTCCACATTTGAGATTAGAGACAGAGAAATTCATCATTTGTTCTTTGTGACTTGATTCTTAGCAGCTGTGTCTCTATGAATGTATGCCAGTATAACTCCTTGTTAGCCTCTGGTTAGCATATTTTCTTTCAAAGCACAGTTGAGCAAATTGTGGCTCTCTAGATATTGCTTGACTGCATCTCCCATCAGCCCTAGCCAATATAAAGCAATGGTGAGGGCTAAAGGCCGTTGCAGTCCAATATCCAGAGGGCCAAATTTTATCCACCCCAAAGCTAGGGTGTATAAAAGCCTTGTTTTAGCATGACCTTCATGATCTGTTGCAACTTCTAAATACTTTGTGTATTTTTAAATCTCATGTTCAATACTATTTTTTTAAATAGGAGTAATAACAAATTTCATGTCTGATGTTTTTGTGTTGGAGAAAAAGTCTGTAGACATTGTTAATGATGTTATATCATTAACAACATCATGGTTGTTTTTAAGGTAGGTTGTATTGTCAGGATTTACCCAATAACCTGATTAAAATCTAATTTTGGAACAAATTTCAAAAATGTGTTTTTCTCTTTCTTTATACAGTTTATACTAATCTGATAAATTGTGTTGTCTCATTAATGTTTATCCCTGGCAAGTGCAAGAGGCTGGGAAATAAAGTACAGTACAATGGCCAAAATCATGTTTGGTGGGTTCTGCCTTTTGTATAGAATTGCTGCTTAACACTGAGACTTCAATTTTGCAGACCAAGGTTGTGGTGTTGGCCGCATGGAGTATGCCTCAAAAAGCTCAGTAAGGCTTACTTTTGACTAAACATTCATCAAACTATGCTGACATTTTCTAAAGTTAGAGGAGTCTATCACTTTCCAGGCCTATTTTCACTTCATCACTGTTGTGTTCCATTTTCCTAATAACATCAAAGGATAGTCCTGTTGGATATCAGGAGTGTGAAGGAAAGAAAGGGAGTGAGCCGTCCTCCCCAGTCAGAGGAGCAGAAGGAGGAACAGAGTGTGTGGAGGACATATTGGTGGAAGTAGAGGCAGACAATAGGGAGGTACAAAAGCCTAGAGAGGTATGTTTGGCTGATGAGGGAGGGGATGGGCTTGATTTGATTATATGGGAAGATATATCAGAAGACGAAAAGGCGGGAAGTTTTAGAGTGGTGAAGAGCAAGCCGGCTGATAAGAAAGATAGATCAGTACAGACAGAATGGAGCATGGGCCAGGAGAGTTTCCTCAAGCTGCTGAAAGAATTTCCGAACTTGCAAGTAGATGCAAGTAGATGGAGGATTACTGCCGGGACCTCCTGATTTCTTCGCGCATGGGCAAGAGGTAGATCCCTTGGAATGGACTGTGTTGGTTTACTCCCGCAATCAGCATGGGGGGAGGAGGGTGATCTGTTCCAGTCCCTCTTTACTCCAGAGTCAGCGGGAAGGGGACTGTGCGAGACACCCCTGTTGTGGGATGGTTTGCGCAGTCAGAACCACACCGATTTGGCCTATGACAGACCGGGAGCGATTTGGGCCAGCCCCCCAGTAAGAAGATAAGACAAAGAACTAAACACTCGAGTTCGGAGTTATAAGTTGTTACCAGAGTTAAGTTTAATGGATCCTTTTGAGCCAGCTGAGTTGAGTTTTACTAATAAAACCGATTCTGTTAGAAAAGAACAGCCTCCTGTCCTTTTTCCTGCACTATCAACAGAACCGCCCATGGCAGAACCAACCCGTATTCACAAGGAGGAATCCTGCTTTATCAACTTGCTATCAGAACTGTGCTGGATATAAAGGGAAGCAGCATTAGAAGTGCAAAGGCACTTACTGATGAAATTAAAACGAGGTGATATCTTCTTGGTGAGCTGTGTTCCTCTGACATCTACTGGTGTTCTTGCTTCAGAATGTACTCTACAATTTCATATGCTTTTAAGACATTCCTATCAAGCAGTATTCTCACACTTGGCATAAAAAAGTCTCTATTCAGAAATGTATCCTTGATACCTGAAATGTACTGTGTGTGTGTTTAGTCGTTTAGTCGTGTCCGACTCTTCGTGACCCCATGGACCACAGCACGCCAGGCCCTCCTGTCTTCTACTGCCTCCCGGAGTTGTGTCAGGTTCATGTTGGTTGCTTCGCAGACACTGTCCAGCCATCTCATCCTCGGTCGTCCCCTTCTCCTCTTGCCATCACACTTTCCCAACATCAGGGTGTTTTCCAGGGAGTCTTTTCTTCTCATTAGATGGCCAAAGTACTGGAGCCTCAGCTTCAGGATCTGTCCTTCCAGTGAGCACTCAGGGTTGATTTCCTTTAGAACTGATAGGTTTGTTCTCCTTGCAGTCCAGGGGATTCTCAAGAGCCTCCTCCAGCACCACAATTCAAAGGCATCTATTCTTCGGCGGTCTGCTTTCTTTATGGTCCAGCTCTCACTTCCATACATCACGACAGGAAAAACCATAGCTTTGACTATTCGGACTTTTGTTGGCAAGGTGATGTCTCTGCTTTTCAGGATGCTGTCCAGATTTGTCATCGCTTTCCTCCCAAGAAGAAGGCGCCTTTTAATTTCAGGGCTGCTGTCTCCATCTGCAGTGATCATGGAGCCCAGGAAGATAAAATTTGACACTGCCTCCATATCTTCCCCTTCTATTTCCCAGGAGGTGATGGGACCAGTGGCCATGATCTTAGTTTTTTTGATGTTGAGTTTCAGACCGTTTTTTGCACTCTCCTCTTTCACTCTCATTACAAGGTTCTTTAATTCCTCCTCACTTTCTGCCATCAGAGTGGTATCTGCATATCGGAGGTTGTTGATATTTCTTCCGGCAATCTTAATTCCGGCTTGGGATTCCTCCAGTCCAGCCTTCCGCATGATGTATTCTGCATATAAGTTAAATAAGCTGGGGGACAATATACAGCCTTGCCGTACTCCTTTCCCAATTTTGAACCACTCAGTTGTTCCATGACCAGTTCTAACTGTTGCTTCCTGTCCCACATATAGGTTTCTCAGGAGACAGATAAAGTGGTCAGGCACTCCCATTTCTTTAAGAACTTGCCATAGTTTGCTGTGGTCCACACAGTCAAAGGCTTTCGCATAGTCAATGAAGCAGAAGTAGATATTTTTCTGGAACTCTCTGGCTTTCTCCATAATCCAGCGCAAGTTAGCAATTTGGTCTCGAGTTCCTCTGCCTCTTCGGAATCCAGCTTGTACTTCTGGGAGTTCTCGGTCCACATACTGCTGAAGCCTACCTTGTAGGATTTTGAGCATAACCTTGCTAGCGTGCGAAATGAGCGCAATTGTACGGTAGTTGGAGCATTCTTTGGCACTGCCTTTCTTTGGGATTGGAATGTAGACTGATCTGTTCCAATCCTCTGGCCACTGTTGAGTTTTCCAAACTTGCTGGCATATTGAATGTAGCACCTTAACAGCATCATCTTTCAAGATTTTAAATAGTTCAACTGGAATGCCATCACCTCCACTGGCCTTGTTGTTAGCCAGGCTTTCTAAGGCCCACTTGACTTCGCTCTCCAGGATGTCTGGCTCAAGGTCAGCAACTACATTGTCTGGGTTGTCCGGGATATCCAAATCTTTCTGATATAATTCCTCTGTGTATTCTTGCCACCTCTTCTTGACGTCTTCTGCTTCTGTTAGGTCCCTCCCATTTTTGTCTTTTATCATGTTCATCTTTGCGCAAAATGTTCCTCTAATATGTCCAATTTTCCTGAACAGATCTCTGGTCTTTCCTTTTCTGTTATCTTCCTCTATTTCTTTGCATTGTTCATTTAAGAAGGCCCTCTTGTCTCTCCTTGCTATTCTTTGGAAGTCTGAATTCAAGTTTCTGTAACTTTCCCTATCTCCCTTGCATTTTGCTTCCCTTCTCCTCTCTGCTATTTCTAAGGCCTCGTTGGACAGCCACTTTGCTTTCTTGCATTTCCTTTTCTTTGGGATGGTTTTCGTTGCTGCCTCCTGGACAATGTTACGAGCCTCTATCCAAAGTTCTTCAGGCACTCTGTCCACCAAATCTATTTCCTTAAATCTGTTCTTTACTTCCACTGTGTATTCATAAGGGATTTGGTTTAGATTATACCTGAGTGGCCCAGTGGTTTTTCCTAATCTCTTCATTCTAAGCTTGAATTTTGCTATGAGAAGCTGATGATCAGAACCGCAGTCAGCTCCAGGTCTTGTTTTTGCTGACTGTATAGAGCTTCTCCATCTTTGGCTGCAGAGAATATAATCAATCTGATTTCGATATTGCCCATCTGGTGATTTCCATGTATAGAGTCGCCTCTTGTGTTGTTGGAAAAGAGTGTTTGTGATGACCAGCTTATTCTCTTGACAAAATTCTATTAGCCTTTGTCCTGCTTCGTTCTGAACTCCAAGGCCAAACTTCCCTGTTGTTCCTTTTATCTCTTGGCTCCCTACTTTAGCATTCCAGTCCCCTAGAATGAGAAGAACATCTTTCTTTGGTGTCAGTTCTAGAAGGTGTTGTAAATCTTCATAGAATTGTTCAGTTTCAGTCTCCTCAGCAATGCTGGTTGGTGCATAAACTTGGATTATTGTGATGTTGAATGGTCTGCCTTGGATTCTTATTGACATCATTCTATCATTTTTGAGATTGTATCCCATTACAGCTTTTCCCACTCTTTTGTTGACTATGAGGGCTACTCCATTCCTTCTACGGGATTCTTGTCCACAATAGTAGATATGATAATCATCTGAGCTGAATTCGCCCATTCCTGTCCATTTTAGTTCACTGATGCCCAGGATGTCGATGTTTATTCTTGCCATCTCCTGTTTGACCACCTCCAGCTTCCCAATGTTCATAGATCTTACATTCCAGGTTCCTATGCAGTATTTTTCTTTGCAGCATTGGATTTTCCTTTCACTTCCAGGCACGTCCACAGCTGAGCGTCCTTTCGGCTTTGGCCCAACCACTTCATTAGCTCTGGAGCTACTTGTACTTGTCCTCCGCTCTTCCTCAGTAGTATGTTGGACGCCTTCCGACCTGAGGGGCCCATCTTCCAGCGTCATATCTTTTAGCCTTTTGTTTCTGATCATGGGGCGTTCTTGGCAAAGATACTGGAGTGGCTTGCCATTTCCTACTCCAGGTGGATTGCGTTTAGTCGGAACTCTCCACTATGTCCTGTCCGTCTTGGGTGTCCCTGCACGGCATAGCCCATAGCTTCTCTGAGTTACTCAAGCCCCTTCGCCACGACAAGGCAGCAATCCATGAAGAAGGAAATGTACTACCCTCTTTTAAGTAAGACTCATTACATGGATTGTGGATTGTAGCTGTCTCAGTTGGAGGTGCACATCCTTGAAGACGGTCAAGAATTTTATTTAACTGCCACGGGTTGGGAGTTCGATTCCCCGTGCCTCCCAGAAGAGCCAGCCTGTGAGGCCTTGGGCAAGCTGCACAGTCCCAGGAAGCCCCCAGAAGAAAGGAACGGTAAACCACTTCTGTATATCTCTGCCTAGAACACCCTGACCCTAAGCCAGAATTCATTTGGCAACACATGAGGATTATTACTGGTACTTACTAACAGCTTCTGTAACTTTCCACCAAGGGCAGCCGGTAAAGATTAAAGAGACGGTGATTTTACTAGTGTCTGCTGTTTGACTGATGCTTGTTTGCTTTTCTCTAACCTATTACCGTTTCCTAAGGAATGGCACACCTACTGGTGGAGAATGAATTTTATGCCTTCTGTCAGCAGATAAAAATGCATAATGAGATACTCTTATCAGCAAACACTCATCCCTAGCACTTGATTGGAGAAATAGAATTGCATTACCTGGAGGTTAGTGAAGTACCGTAGATTCACACAGGCTCATACTCCGCTTAAACTAAAAGCTTCATCCAGAACAGCATGAATACATGGTATGCACACTGTTCATTTACTGACTCTTTTATGTTATTTTTGTGCCTCTCCCAAGCCTTGGAGAAAGTTGTTTGTTCTGCTAGGGTGTAACCTTTCCAAGGTTGAAAGATGCTGTTTGCTTTTGATCATTCTTGGGTATGAGATTCTCTTTTTTTATTGCTTGTTTTTCATTCATGAAATGCTACTGAATGTTCCAGATTCAGTAGCATGTCATGAAAGTCCTTGTCTTAAAGAATCAAATTTATTCTAAAGTAGATTCCTCCACTTAAATGAATTAGAAAGCTGAAAATGAGGATCTACAGTCCAGCTCTCTGGGAGGTTGTCAGAAACTTAAAGCAACGGAGGGCCACTTACAGCGAGACTTCTTGGACTACAATTCCCAGAATATCCAGCCCACATAAGAGGTGGTGGGAGTCATAATCTAAAACCTAACTATTCTGAGCTCATGGCTGTGGGCCTCCAGATGTTGGACTGCAACTCCTCTTAGCTCTAATGGCATAACCAGTGGCAAGAGGTGATGTGTGTGGTGCTGACAACATCTAAGGGGTCATTGATTATCCAGTCCTGACTTAAAGTAGGTGTGGGCTGCATGTGTCCCACAGGAAAATTCTGGTGGCTCTCTCCCATACCGTACCATGCTTCCTCCCATTAAAAATATTTAAGGCCTAAAATCTGAAGTCAAATTAGGATGCTGTTCCATACTCTGGGGAGGACAATTTGGGCCATCCCAAAGTTGTTGGACTTCAGCTCCCAGCATGCTTCATCACATGCTACATTGGCTAGTGCTGGTGGGAGCTCCAGTCCACTGTATTTAGGAAGGCCATGAGTTGTTCCTCCCCTGAATGGCAATTACTGCCCGCTCTGACTAACGTCACAAAAAGCAATCCCATTAAGCCGGTTTATGTGATGAGTCTGCCAACAAAGATATGAGTAGCACTCCCTACCTGAACAGCTCTCACAAGTGGGGATATTTTGTGGGGACACATAAATAATTTAAATGTACACATGGAGCCATACACATGGAATAGTTTTTATCCCAGAGCTATAATTGCGCTTAATAATGAGCTTAAAGACCACCAGTAGTGAATAGTTAGTTGGACTGTGTTACTTGGCCTGCGGTGTAAATGTTTGTAGTTTTTAGTGGGGACTTTTAGTGGGTGGGGAGTGTTGGGGGATTTTTTAGTGGGTGGGGAGTGTTTGGGGGATTTTATGTGTGTGCATGTGTCTGGTCTCTGGGTGTCTGTGAATTTCATTGTATGGGTATACTGTGTATATACTTACAATGACAATAAATAAATAAATTAAATAAATAAAATCAGTGACAGAAAGCAGCAGTCACTTGAAAGTACTACCGACAAAGGTAAAAAAGTGCAAGAGCAGATTTACATTTGAATATTAAGACAAAAATCAAGACTATGGAAGAATGCCATACATTTAATGTTGATGATGAAACAAAAAAATTGTCAAATATTTTCTGTAACTTGGTTCAATCATCAATCCAAATCGAGACTGCAGCCAAAAAATCAGGAAAAGACTGAGAAGAGTGATCAAGGCTTTCAGATGGTGAACCACACTTACCATTACCTGCATGTGGGGTCTTTCAGATGTATCTTAGACCTCAATAAGACTAAAGGCTGCTTAATTTTAGCAGGATTAGGCCTCTTGGATTCTGAGATATATGAACAAAAATATTGGCATGTGTGGGGGTGTTCATTCTTACTGAAGTGCATTAAGCTATTCATATAAACTAAACTTTAGCCCACTAGATAGTTGAAACCCCCCAATGTCCTGCTCCATATCTGAATCTTTCACCTTTAACAGTACTAAACATGAGAAAAAATATTGTATATCTTGCAACCATATTTAAACTACAGTTCCCCTTATCCCTAGTAATTGGAAATCTTGGTTGGGGCTGATACAAGCCAAAGTGCAACAACATATGGAAGACCAGACTAAATTGAAATTCAGTTCTTCAAAAAAACAACAACAACAACAACAAAAAACTCTCCAGTTTATGAATGTGAGGTATTGTGCTTCTCTATCCAAAATTTGAAACACCAGGAAATGGCCCAGTGTTATGTAGCAATACCATGCCTATGTTGCCAGCAAGATGAAAAAAAAAGATGCTAAACTTAACATAGCAAAGAGCAGTCTAAATGCTGACAACACCAATGCCAGCAGTCAAGATAGTCTACAGCAGTGGTTCTTAACCTTTTTTGAAGGAAACGCCCCCTTGAGGAAGTTATCATCGCCCCCCACCCCGTGGTGATGATTTCTTTCTTTCTTTCTTTCTTTCTTTCTTTCTTTCTTTCTTTCTTTCTTTCTTTCTTTCTTTCTTTATTTATTTATTTATTTATTTATTTATTTAAAGACACTTAAATCCAATGACCCCTGAAAACAAAATTCAATTCCAAGAAAATGAAATGCTCCCCAAAAGTAACATTTAATGATTTAGTTGCAAGCGAATTTTAAGACGCAAAAAGAAATATAAAAAGGGCATAAAAACAAAACGCAATGCAGGAACTAAAAATTTCAAGACGAAAACTCTGAAACTAAATTAAGATTGGAGGAAAATATATATTCATGCACATTGTAAAAAGGCTGCAGCCATCTTCACAGGTTTGGCTTGCTCCAGCGCCCCCTAACGCCCCTCTTCTGCTCCAGCGCCCCCATGCCGCCCCTTTTCGTTCTACCGCCCCCCTGAAAAATGAAATCGCCCCCTGGGGGGCATTATCGCCCATGTTAAGAACCACTGGTCTACAGCACTAGCTCCCAGTCCTTGTTCTTGGACTAAAACTCCTGAAGCCTTCACCACTAGCTGTGCTGCCCAGGATTTCTGGGAGTTGTAGTCTAAGAGCATCTAGGGATCCAAGGTTGTCCTGCATTATCAGGCCATTTCCTGGCATTTCAATTTAAGGATAAAGAAGCACATATCTTACATTCGTTAATGGGTTGTTGTTGTTGAAGAAGTGAATTTTGTGGCTTTTTAAATGGAAATTTAAGTATATATAAACTACACACAAATTCCAACAGCAGTTTCCCTCATCTAGAATTACATAGTGCTTGCAGATCCCAGAAGATGATCACATGATCTGCGCTGTGGTTGCTGGTGGAGAGCAAAAACAAGAACATGTTGGATGTGGTTGAAGTCTATCCGTGCTAAAATATTTTAAGGGGCTATTTTAGACTTAATGAAATGGTGAAGAAAATGTGTCAGTAAGTTCAACACACACAATGGAGAAGCATACACAGCCTTTAACCTCTCAGGGTAAACTAATGTTGCCATGCCCGCTCCATAGAATGCAGACTAGAAAGCTATCCTCCACTTTTCAAATCATTTATTCTATTAGTATGTTGCTTGCATGTTTTCCAAAATATGTCCCTTACATTTTGAAATAAAGGGCGAGGGGCTGGGAGTTAGCAAAGGTCAAAACCATGCTATGTTAAAAAAAGACAGTGAAGAAAGACAGGGGGGAAATAAATTCATTTGAAATTTACAGATACTATGGACCACCAGAAAGGCAAATAAGTGGGTACTCAATTAAGGCATGCCTGAACTGTCATTGGAGCAAAAATGAGTCAACTGAGGATATTCTGTCATGCACATAAAATGAGAATACAGAATGACTGGGGAAAAAAACAATATTGTTGGGAAAAGTGGTAGTGTGGGGTAGTAGGAATATATATATTTGCAATTTTATAACAAGGCACAGAATTCCTTTGCAAGCATGAATCCCAAACAGCCTGTTTGGCCAAGAAGTAATTAAAAGTCGTCCTCCTGATAGCCAGCTAATCTGATTCTGATCAACAAGTTCAAAAGTTCACATTGCCCCAGAGAGCGAACTGATTTTTTTTTTTTTTGTCAGGAGACTGGTTTCAGAAATCTTGAGAGAATGTTTATTGAATGCTCTAAGACAAAACTATGCTCTGTTTTTCTAAGGTATGGGAAAAAATTTTGAATATACCTTACAAAATTGTATGCTAATTTCCTGATGTTACATGGCAAAATACCCCCCCCCTTTCTGGAGGGCTTCACTCCATTATTTTCTTTAAAGCAAACTTATTTTTTGACTCCTTTCTGTAACAGATGTGACTAGAGATGGACATGAACCGTCGAAAAAGTAGTTTATGCTGGTTTGTCCTTTGGCCAAAAAGGTATTTGGTGCTCCCCAGCCATGCCTTCTCTGGTGGGTGCCCCCTCAGAGGCCTGGCTTCCCTGCCCTGCCTCCTCTGGGCACTGCCTCTCAGTGGGTGTCCAACAGAGGAGGCAGAGCTGGGAAGCTCCAACCACCTGTTTGGTCAAAGGATGAACCGGCGAGTTCAGTGCTTAGTGACCATCTCTAGCTGTGACCTTTAGTTGCCCTGCAGTTCTCAATAGGTTTCCTTTCCCCCACCCACTAAGCTACAATGTATTATTTGCTGAAGCCATGCTTCCTGGCAAGCCTCTTCCACACATGCTCAGTTTATAATGAAGTCACTGTTTGAAAGGCCTTTTGAAAGGACTTTTTTGAAAGTCTAATATTTCAACCCCTACATCCTGGATTGTTTCCAACTAAAGAAGAGCAGCTGAAAACAACCATTCTTTTTCAAGAGAAGCAAGACTGGTCTTTTCAATTTATGTGAGCTATTTTAAATCTGGGGTAGTTTGGGGTTGCCTATTTCTGATCAAGGAGTAAAACAGTTTTACTTTTCAAAATTCATAACACGAAAACCCTTTTCCCAGAGGAAGAGTAGACTCTCTGCTACAGTTGTGTCAAATTTGATATTGATTCAAAGCCCATTTAAAAAATTATGAATTTTCGTTTGAACTGTCCTCATTTTTATAATTATACAATGTTGACTTGCTCTGTTGCACTCTTGTGCAGCCATAATTAAAAGCAAAACTCTGGGTTAGACTCTGACCACCTGAATAGTGGATTTTCAAAGATGGCATGTGTAGTTATCTCATTTCAAATCTGTTCATTATTACTAACAAGACAACTGAGATACTATTTACAAGAAATTGATATGTTACATTATGTTAGAATTCTCTGCTAAAGTAAAGCCCTATATAAATAAAATATGTGCTTTTGAAAAGATAATTCAGTTATTATTGTAATTTATGGTCTCCAGAACATTTGAATCTGTGGTTTAGCTTTGGCATTTTATATTATTAAACAATATCTGGGGCTAAAATTCTGCCAGATGAAGCATGTTACCACTGATTTTATTTTAGGTGTTCAGTGTGTGCATCAGACTGATTTCAAATTAGAGTTCAGCATTCTGAACAGCTATTTTAATATTAATGCAGGCAAGCCTCTAAATTGTCTTGAACTACTTTATCTTATTGGCTTATGTTTTTACCGAGGTTGAGAAAGAGAGGGGATGTGAAATTCTAAATTTCAGAAAATATCTTTTGGATTTTTTACAGTAGCATTAGTGTGTATTGGCCATAGCACTTAGTGGTCAAAGATAGCAATCCAAAGATATTCCAAAAAACATTAAATTAGGATACATCCCTTGAGGATGAAGACATGTCCTAGAAACGCTTCCAACAGACAGCGTTTACCTGAACTTATGAGAGGAAATGTGGCATAATCCATCCTGTCAATGCATAAGTGAGTACTCTGTACAATCTGTCCTCACAAAAATGACTCATATATTGTTGACTGAGACAGAGATCAGTGGTTTACAAGAGAGTATAGTTCAATGGCTTTGTTCTGCAAATAACAAGCCACAGGAAAGGCAGCAAAAGACATTATATAATGTATTTAAACATATCATATTGACAGTTTCTCAAATGAACATTGCAAAATTACGCTCATATGGGAAATCAGACTATAGCCTCATGCTGAGAAAACCTGGATTCAGGCTTGTACTGAGATCCTCCACAGGCAGAGGGCTTTCTTCTCTTCAGGCTGATGCTTTTTCTGTATGTGAAAGGGCGCCATGGAGGGATGTGGTCAGTGTGCTCCATCCCCTTATGTGACACATAAATATGCTGAACAACAGTTTAAAGTTTGTGTCTAAAGTGAGAAGTGCAAAAAGTATAGCAGAGTAGAGTGTTATTGTTTAGCATTTGAATCAGTCATCCATGCTGTCCTCCAAGGTATTCTGTTCCATCTTTCCTTCCACACAGTTTCCCATTCCCCCCCCCCTCTCCAGTGGCTGTCATGCTGAGCTCACTCACAATGCCTAGCCATTATTGGGCTGTGTCAGGGGCTCCCATAACAAATATATCGTACTTCTGTAAACTCAGGTGTTTCCCCAAACTTGCTGATACCTCTCCTTGATGCATGGACAGTGCCATTTTGTTTACATAGTGTTGTGTGTGTGGCAAAGATTCCATTGTGTCATTGCACTTGCACATCTCCCCTTGCAAACTTTGTTGGGACACCAGAGAAGGGAGGCATTTGAAACATGTTTGTGTTTTCTCATTGATGGAAGGTTGGGCAAAGCAGCTGTGCTATATTTGAATGTGCACAAGCGCAATTCCTAATGGATTTCCCAAGTGGTTGTTAAATGGGGATTCCTGCAGGGGTTCCTGCTGCATCTCTGCATGTGTAATAGTGTCAACCAGCACAACTTTGCATGTGCACATGGGAACGTTATGTAGGACTTTCACCAGTGTTGCTCATCCTAATTTCTCCCAGGGTTAGGAAATGGGTTTTACTCTGGATCTTACTAGTGTTGCTGTTACTTCTTGGGCATTCCTGAAGCTTGGATTTGCAGCCAGCAATTTAATGTTTTCAGACATTCAGCTATCTCATTAATTAAGCTATTCTTGGCCAACTGCCCTTAGTCCACACTGCATAACAGGGATGTTGGCAAGTCTTTGAGTCTGAGTCCCGAGTCCGAGTCTTTGGTACCAAGTCCCGAGTCCCTGTTAAAAACAAGCTTTTTTCCCCAGGAAAAGGGGAGGGGGTACTGGCTCCAAAATCGCAAGTCAAGTCTGGGCTAATGGGAAAAAATCAAATCAAGTCACTGGTGCAACTTAAATCTAACTTGACAAGTGAGTCCTGCAACTTGAATTCCCACCCCTGTTGCACAGGGGTGAGCTTCCTATTCAGCCAGACTGGCATTGTTAGAAAATAATGTAAAAACATTGTAAAAACATTGTTTTGGATCATGTACTCATAAAAAACAAATATTTCTGAGCATAAAGTAATTCACAGATCCAGCATATACAGGTACTGTCCTTCAGCTATAGACTAGATATAGATTTTTAAAAAATCTTTCCACACTTAAAATCTGTGAACAAAAAAAAAAAAAATAGAAAAGAGGAAACATTTTGGAAAATTGTTGTTTTAAAAAAAACAGCCTTGGAGATGAGTTAGTCTGGAATTTGAACCAATCTGCCTTGAGTGCATATGTTTGTACACAAGTATTGAGATGCAGGTAGTTTGTCTTTTAATTTTTTAAAAAAGTAGCTGCATATATATATATTTCAAGGCACTTTCAAGGCATTTAAATATACTGTCCAATTTAATAAATAAATAAATAAATAGATAGATAGATAGATAGATAGATAGATAGATAGATAGATAGATAGATAGATAGATAGATAGATAGATAAATAAATAAATAAATAAATAAATAAATAAATAAATAAATAAATAAATAAATAAATAAATAAATAGGACGGTATATTTAAATGCCTTGAAAGTATTCAGGATTTGAAGGTTTCCAAAATGCTACATTTGACTAGGTAAAAACATATCTCACTTTGCCTGTTGAACATGCCACCTTTCTTCCAGCACTGGGGTTCAAGGAGGCTTATAAAATAGTCTCTAAAAAAGAAAATTAAAATATAGCAGAATTACAAATGCTAAAATAAGATTACATTATTATTAAAGTTTAAACCCTTAACATATTTAAGAATACTAGCACTAATTATTCTTTAAAAAGAGAACCAGCACATTGAGTAAAATTTGATAATGTGAGACCCTTAAATTCTGAAGACCTGCCTGAATAAAAAGGTCTCACCTGTCACCAAAATTACAGCTGGGCGGGGGCAAACCTGGCCTCTTTTGTCCAACAATTCCAGACCTGGGTGTGGCCACCCCACTGGAAGGGGTGGGTTGCATTGACACCAGAGATTTGTCAAATTAAAATAAAATATTGTACCCAAAGTTCATTTTTGCTATTTTGAAATAATTGATTGCAAGTTCTGAATTCAAAACAGACCCTGGTAACTACTAATGTAGTTCGCAAAAATGCTAATAGTTTCACTTAGCAGTGAAGAAGATAGGCTTAAGCCTAAGTATGAACGGCAGCTATTCTAGTGAAATCAGAGAAGTCTTAAGTATATTTATGTAAAAATGACATTTTAATATGGAGAGCACCTTGTTTGACCTATTGTAATCGCTGCTATTTTCATCCGCTTAAGAGAAGGTTGTTGTTTAGTCATGTCCGACTCTTTGTGACCTCATGGACCAGAGCACGCCAGGCCCTCCTATCTTCCACTGCCTCCCGGAATATATAGGAAAAGGAAACAGCACATAAGTCATGATTATGCAAGGCACCACTGCAAGCAGGAGGTGGCAATCTGCCCGTGAACCCTGGACTCCATGCCTGCCAAATGAAGAGCAGCGTGGATGGCTAGGTGGGAGGACAACTCTTCCATCAGTGAGGTAGGATTGATTTAAACTTCTGGTCCCCACAGTATTTTAGAGAGTGTACACAATGGGGAATACCAGGATTGGCAAGATCATTGTGTGACATTACAGCATGTTTCGGCATGATAAAAACTTTTCATGCAAACGTTACATTACAGTGTTTAATACTGGTTGATTTTTAAGTCTAGGTCTGTGGGAGATGGTCTGCATGATGAGATGACATTGTGATGTGTGAATGTTGGAGTATGATTGCTGAAAAGCGACAATATGAGTATCAGTTGAAAACCATTCTGGGTCAAAGTAAAGTGCTACTGGTGAAAAAGGGACTGCTGATCTAGAAGCAGAAATAGAAATTATAGGCAACCCGTCATTTGGAAAGGAAAATCCCTAAGGGCTAAATGTGTATAAGTGTCTCCAGCGTGCTGTCCTCTGAAAATGCCGGCCACAAAGACTGGCGAAATGTTAGGAAGAACAACCTTCAGAACACTGCCAAAGAGCCTGAAAAACCCACAGCCACCATTAGATCCCAGCTGTGAAAGCCTTCGCGAATAATAGAGGTGCCTCGCTTAGCGATACTATTTTGTTCCAAAAAAATCATCGCTAAGCGAAACATGGTTTCCCATTGAAATGCATTGAAAACTGGACAATCTGTTTCAATAGGAACGAATTGCTATCCTTAAGTGAAAATCGCCATAGGAAACATCGCTAAGCGAAACGCGGTTCCCCAATTGAAATGCATTGAAACCTATTCAATGCATCTCAATGAGAGGAAAAAAATTACAACAAATTAAAAAAGAGTCAGAACAAAGTCAAATTTGGTTAACAAAGGGTTTATTAAGTGCACTGTATGATTTAAAACATTTTAAACAGTAAACTTTAACTTTATAAATAACAGGAAAACATTAAAAAACAGTAAACATGAGGCTGTTTAAACCATCGTTAAGCGAAACAGGGGACCCAAAATTTAATCGCTACGCAAAGCATGGTCCCAACCATCGCTAACTGAAAATCGCCCATAGGGACCATCGCTAAATGAAGCACAAAAACGCTCTGAAAAAGTTGTTGCTAAGCGATTTCATCACTAAACGGAACACCCGTTAAGCAAGGCACCACTGTACATTGTCACAGCATGAGCTGCTCTCTTCCCTCCCCCCCCCAAGCTTTCACAGTTCAGATTTATTTTGTTCTTTGCCTTCGGGACTTAAGCACGAGTCCTTCAAAGTCTGATTCCTTAAGTACTTTTTCCCAAGATCGTCTTTCAAGAGGTTCCAATGAAGAGTTGCTTATAACATACCCTTCTTCATTAAATTCATGCTTGGTGCATCTAGGAGGGGAGTGATCTGAGGAAAAATAAATGGCAAATATGAATGTTAAGATGTAGTCTCAGGGGGAAAAGCTACTTTATAAGTCTTCTCTGTGACTGATTCCGTGTTGTAGAATGTGTTCCCTTGGGAGATTAGGTTATCCCTCTTCCTTTTATTCTTCCACCAACAACTGAAGAACTTTCTCTTCAGGCAGGCTTTTAACTGAGTCCCTCAATGCTAGTTTTAGGGGTTTTTTAAAGCTTGGTTTGTTTTAAAGTTTTTAATGTTTTCTTCAACTGATGTATTTTTTATTATTCTAGATTAATTGCTTTTTAAAGTGTTATTTATTGTGTTTTTAATTTTACCTGTTTTACATTGTGAACTGCCTTGAGACCTCTCGTGGAAAGGCAACCTACAAATGAAACAAAATAAATAAAATAAATAATATTCTTTGTAAAAAATATGACTATTTCCTACCTTGTAAATTCATTCCCAGTCAGATAGGTTACGGGGAGAATAGAGATACTTCTTACACGCAAACATTGCCTTTTCTGTTAAGATTGAGTAATGCTTACTTGTTGTTCCAAAAAAGTGGTGGACAGCCATTTGAGGGAGCTTTTGATAATTTGGAGCCACTTTTATGAGGGTATTTAAAAACAACAACAATTAGAAATAACACCCTATTCTTCAAATTGTGATTAATTGGTTGCAGCTTAATGTTGCTGTTTTTCATTATTTCTGCATCAACTTGAGTAATTTATTCTTCCAATATAAATAGCCCAGGAAATGAACAAGATACAAAAGAATTCTGTCACCTCAGAAAGATGTAGAATGCCGTTTCCCTTGCACCACTATGCAATGAAACAAATTTAACTAAACATCCAAGTACCTGGTGAATCATCAAATTGTTCCTATCAGTTGCTAGAGATAATGTCTGAAGGAATATTTTAGATATATCTCTGCCACTGTTCTCCTGACCACCCTGGCTGCGATCAAAACAACGAAGCTGGATTCTGCTGTGCTCCAGCACCAACAATAAGGGCTTTGCTTCCAGAAATGCAACCCAACAAAATAAATCAGGCAAATTGGAATATCCTTGGCAGGGAACCAGAAGCTGTTCAAGGGTGACAGAATACTGCATGGCTACTGTTACCTGAAAATGTCTTGGGAGAGTTTATTGGGCTTTATATTCTTACTGTCATTGTCTAGGGTGGCAGGTAGGCATTATCCAATGCTTGGAAAAGTGACCTTTTCAGATGATGGCTCCCAGAACTCTTCTCCTCTCCCCCCCCCCCACCCAACAGCTATGGCCAGTAGTCATGCCAGCTGGAAGACTCTGAGGCGCAATGGGTATAGATTGCTGGATGTGCTGAATGCTACAGGAAACAATGAGAGGCTATAGAGAATGTTGTATCACAGAAACCAGGAATTTCCCACAGATGCACAATGTTGGTTCAACTGGCAGGGCATTCCTTTCCTGTCTTATCTGTGGCATAAACACTGCTGCCCTGAAGGAGAACACCAGACATAACCAGCCTAAGTGGTCTGACTGGTTCCTTCATTGCCTTCTGCATGAGGTTTTGTATGGCAGTATGAAAGTGAGAGTAGTAAAGGAAAGTAACAAGAGTAATGGATATCCTAGTATCTATTGTGTAACTAGGCTTTTACCTACATGGATTTTTTAAAAATAACATCTGTTATTATGGCTTTTTAAATCTCAGTTTCCTTGGTCTCACAGATCTGATATACCTGAAGCCAAGCCAGGTTTTTTTTTAAAATTGTGCATAGGTTAATATGCTGGTGAAAGGATTCCTTATGAATGTCTTGTAAATGACTCCTGCTAATGCAGAATGCCACGTTTAAAGAGAAAGCAGATAGAGTACAGATTTTTGAGGAACCAGCATGCAAGATTTAGCATTGGTTTTGGCATAAGTGTCCTGTTTTCCAAGTACAGAGCTGCCTGACCCTGACATTTAGAGGTGAGGGTCACCTTCCATTCAGACCAGGAGTCAAATGTGATTTCTGTAGCATAGCAAAAGACTGTTGGGCAAACTTCTCTTCAGTTGTAGGATTCAAAGGAACCACTGGCAGTCATAGGCTGTTCAGGAAACTGTTTTTTGTGGGTTTTCGTTTATGGACCCAGATGCAAAAGGGATATATGTATGTGAGAAAGAACCATGTGTTGTATTGGGATTTTGATAACCTGTTTCTTCCACTGGCATTCCCATTGTGCATTTTAAAAAGCAAATTCTCTTTTCGGCACGAGGAATTGTTATGAAGAGACTCACAAGGAAGTGATATCCCTTTTCTACCTATGACCTATTTTTGCATAAATACAAATCAACTCGAAGGGAGAAGACGTCTCTCAGCTACAATGATAACCATGATTGGATTGGGGGCTCCACTCCAGAGGCAATTATGTTCTGATTACGACATGAACGAAATATTATGTCACATATCTGGAACACGCCCAGGGTTCCGTTTTTGTTCATGCTTAAGAAATTAAATTCTGCACCAGTGAAGACCCAAGGCATTGCTATGCTTCCCAAGGTGTCTAGGCAGGAAGACACAACTGAGAGCTAGTGCTACTGGAGAGAAAGTGTGATTTTATTGTACACGGTGTCTTTTAACACCAGGGTGTCCAACTCCTTCTCACTCCCAACTGGAACCAAGGTTCAGTGGTTCAGGATGGACAGATAGACAGATTCATTCATTAATTTGTATACCATTCATTTTAAGTCCACATCACATTTCTTCCTTAAGTGCACATAGCAGCTGCCTATCTAATTTTTAATGTATACTGTATCTCAATAGGTTTTTAACTAGTTGCTGCAGAAAGACCTGTATATGCATATTTGCACTTCCTCTGTTTAAAAGCAACCTTGCACTTTCCAGGTGCAAGGTTGCTTTTAAAAGTTATTGCATGATAAAACTTGCTGCATGATAGAATTCTCCAAACACACGTGGTGTTTTGGACTCAGGATGCTAACATTCAAATTTTACTCAACACAAACTCATCCAGTGCCCCAGTAAATCCCACCCTATATTAAATTCAGCTCTCTGGTGGAAACTTAGAAATGGTTTGTGTATAGAAATCTTTTAAGATCTTGACACATATTTTGCAATCTGGATCCTTAAGAAGAATGGATTGTCATACCTCAAAACCTTCCACAACTGTTGAACTATGGTAAATGTAATCTAACGAATCATATGAATGCCTCCCTGTTGAGAAAGACTGTCTTTATGTTTCATTTTTTAAAACTGAACTTTGCTAATAGTATTTAGCAAATCTACACCTAACTTTTTGAATGTTAGTCAACTGACTGAAGTTCATGAGTCGCTTCAGGTTACAATGCTGCACTCTGCAAGGTGAATGTCCTTTCTTGATTAACCTATGAATGCAGTGGTTTAGCTGTGGCCAAACAGGGCCTCTTGCTTCAAATATTGTCCTTGGCTGCAAGGATGTGCAGCTCCTTCTGATTAGGAAAACCAAACAAAGATGAGTCATTGATCAAAAGCTGTATTTCTGATAAGTTTGTTAAGAGGGGATGCCTATATTCTTTTGGACGACATCACATATAATTTGAAATCAGGTTATTCTAGGGGCAGATAATATAATTATTTTTTAATGGCTTAAAATTTAAAACGAAATCTTTTTGAAGACAAATTTTATCTACCTGATCAACACAGGTTGACATAGCAGCCTTTGGAAAACAGAAAACAGTCCCCAGTTTCTTTATTGCATAAATATTGGCTTCAATTCACAGCAAAGATGTGATCAGACACAGCAGCTGTTTCTGGTTAATGCCTTTAAAACTTAACATGTGCATAAATGTGTGGTATAAAATGAACCACATAAACCTGTAGTGCAAGAGTGAGGCATATGAACCCTCTAGAGGTTATCAGACTATGATTCCCATAAGTTCTGGTGAGGGGCAATGGACTTGCAATTCAACTACAACCAGCAGAGATACATTACCAGCCTGTACAGTTTAGCAAACATAAAGTTGAGCAATAGTTTAACTGGAGAGCAGCGGCCCTCTTTGCCCATAAATAAAGTCAAATTGGAAAAGATAATCTGCTTTGTATTTAGGAGCTGTCTGTTGGAATAATAATGATCTTGCATGCACTAACATTGGATATCAGTGAGAGGGGGCCTTTACAGCCTAATATGATTGTGCTTTGATTCTCTCCCTCCCTCCCCCCCCCCCCCACACACACAAGTTCTGTTAAGGTTCTCTTTCATGGCATTGACAAACTGCCATCCATACTGTGTGCAATGAGCCTTAAAGGTCCTTATGACCCCCTGATCTAGTGGCTGAATTACAGATCTGTTTGGGAGCAAGTGTTCAACTTCAACACCTTCCATGTTGAACTCATGCCCCTGGTTCTGTGTGGCCAGAGACACAGTATTTATTGAGCATTTATTTATTTAATAATTATTTATTGAAATACTTATTTTAAAAAATCCATGCATAACCAAAACTGCGCTGCTCAAACCTGTGCAATTCAAATGAGAAGTGCACAGTGTTATGACAAGCCCTCAAAACCATACAGGATAAATATTGCTCCTTAATTATTTCCTCACTTTAGGTGGCAACTGGTAGGTTAGGAATCAAACTGAGATCTGATAAGTTTGGACTGGGCTGAGTCTTGCCATCATAAGAGGAAAGAACAAGTAGCAGAAAGAAGTGAGCCAGCTAACATTTTGTGAGACAGGACTTTGGAGATACTGCTGCTGATAGAAGAAACAAAATGTGGGTTCAGTTTCTCAAGGTCAAGATTACATGGTTGCAAGCTTCATCAGCAACAGGGAGAGGCACTGATAAACACTGGTATGAATTGAGCTTTTGTGAATGCTTCTTTTGTGTGTGTCTTTCAAAGTATACAGAGCAGAAACAAAACATCTTTTGACAAAAAGTTAGAGAAACAAAGCTGAAATTCTTCAGTATCCATTCCTAACAATCTTTCCAGTTGTGCTTACTCTTCTTATTCTCTCTGTTTATAAGGGGGAAAATCTATGTTGTCCTTGTAGAAAATCTGAAGTCAAGGCTGGGTGAAAACTTTTATTAATCCCCTAAAAATTCAGAAACATAGAATTGAAAACTCTGTATGGGTCTTCATCAGCCTGTGGTCCACTTTCAGCACTGTGGTGTCCAGCTTGATGAAAACCCCCACATGGTTGAAAACTCCTTATATTTGCAATTTTGTGTGTGTGTGGTGATTGTTCTGGGAGCAGGGTTTTCATTAAGCATTTTTAAAAATAAAACTAAAGTTATATTTTGCACTACTATTCCCAGAGCTCAGTAAGTGGATGCAACCTGGACTGAATGAATAGGTAAAACAGTGTTTATTAAGAAAACTGGAGGCATATGGCGTTTTGAAGGAAAAAGTCAAGAAAACTCAAAAACATCAGAAGAGTGAGACACAAGAGTAACTATGAAAGCCCTTATATTGTCTAACTCTATGGGGTCCAGCAAAACCAGTATTTGGCCAGGAGATCCCCATGTATTTGGTGGCTGGGGAATATAGCTTCACTTCATTTATCAAGAGCATTATGAGAAGCAGCAATTTGCCCTGTGATTTCTGCCCATTTTAAGCTCTGAAAGGAAGACTTTCTCAGCGTGTACATGGACATGCAAACCAAAGTTCTTTTGGATAGAAATATGCACACGTCAGTGCAGTTGCATCTCTTGGGGCCAAAACAACCATTTTCTATATGTACATTCAAAGATACCTTTGTGACCTAAAGAAATGACTTTGACATGCTCAGTTCAGTGCCACCATTTTCATGCATGTTGTCAATTACATGAGAAAGACAAAGGAGAAATAAAGGAGACATCAGAATTCAATAATTTCAAATGTAACAGATACAGAACACTGTAGATCTCGCCTTTGGTCTTCTTTTCTCCACACAGTTGTTAATAGCTTCCTTAACCAATCTTCTGGAAATCACAACCACTGCTCCTTGACAGAACATATTATTTGCATACCATAGAAGGTTGAGTCTCCCGTTACAAAGCTCTCAGGGTGTGAACACCCTCTGCCTGATGTGTTGGAAAGCCACTGCCTATCAGAGTAGCAGGCAGCAGTGAGCTAGTTGGAGTCTCAGGAAGCTTTACCCATCCAGACTTCATAGTTCATGCATCATAAAGGTAAAGGTTCCCCTTGACATTTTATTCAGTCGTGTTCGACTCTAGGGGGCGGTGCTCATCCCTGTTTCTAAGCCGTAGAGCCAGCGTTTGTCCGAAGACAGTTTCCGTTGTCACGTGGCCAGCGTGGCTATACACGGAATGCTGTTTACCTTCCCACCGAGGTGGTACCTATTTATCTACTCGCATTTACATGCTTTCGAACTGCTAGGTTGGCAAGGAGCTGGGACAAAGCGACGGGAGCTCACTCCGTCGCGTGGATTCGATCTTATGACTGCTGGTCTTCTGACCCTGCAGCACACAAAGGCTTCTGCGGTTTAGCCCACAGCGCCACCACGTCCCTTCGTGCATCACAGCCGCCCAAAAAACAACTTCTGGCATCCAGCAGCCATTTGTCACAAATACAGCAGACACAGGCTCAACAGTTTATGTCCAGTGACCAGCAAATGTCCTCTTTGCAGAAGACAGCCCACTATTTGATAGCTTGCTTGAAGAAGTCCACCCTCTGTCTAAAAGCATCTTCTCTCTAGTTTGATAGAAAGATATAGATATGTAAGGTCTGCAACACTGGATGGGCAGACACATAGCCATCGTCTTCCACACTATGATGAGATGTAGTGCATCTCTATTTGATGCCTAGTAGTTATTTCTAAGTTTGCATCTATCTATAGCAATTAGCACATGCAAACTATGCAAATTTATGTCTTTTTGGGTGATGCAAAAGTGGCCTACAGTGAAACATGGTAATATTGATGCATAAATAATGAATCAGATGAAGATGCAAGGAGCGATACATAATCATTGCTGGATAGCTCAGTAGTTTAGGTAGTGGCTGGGAGTTAAATTGTCCATTGTGCCTCCTTGACAGGAGCTGGACTCCTAGCTCTGCAGTTCTAGGATGATAATGGTGATGTGAACAAGGCTTTGGAAGCTTAAAGCCTAATCAACAGGCCTCTACTTAACAAGCTGTATCCCTTCTTTTGTCTTTTGATGACAAAAGTACACAGAATGAGCTAGAAAGAACTTGGAATCTGCAGACCAGATAATGTGAGATTTTTCTCACTCCAACCCTGTGTTCTGATGTACATTGGCTAGCTGATGCAACAGTTACACCCACTAAGACCAGATCTGCACCAAGAAAAAAGTAATCTAAAATTCCAGTGGTCCTACTCATGCCTTCCAAATGGTTTTGATTGCAAGACTATACCTTTCCATATGTCAGTGTAATCGATGGGAAGACATCACTTGTTTTCCTTAATTTTATTCCTTCTACAACCGTGTTCCTTTTTATTCTTCGCTACTTTATAGAAAAGCAGGGTGGATAAAATAAATTATTTTTTAAAAATCTAATTGATTCAAATCGCAATTTAAACCATGTTTTAAATTTAAAAATCATTTTTACTTAAATAATCAAAAAATCTGATTTTTTAAAACTTAAACGGTGATTGAAATTGTGATTTAAATCAATTTGAAAAATCATTGATTTTAAAGCAAATCCACCCTGTAGGGGAGATAATGTTACACCCATTTTGCTGAGCTGCTAAGATGTTTGTGCACAAAGGAGACTTTTTTCTCTAAGGGTCCAATCTTAATAGTTTTACTTAGAAGTTTCATTGATTTGTGTCTTGCTTCCAGCTATATCTATATATAAACTTTGATCTGGGTGAGGTCCTTAATGACAGAGAACTCTTTGTCCAATAAGTTTGGCACATTCTAATCTACATCACCAGAAGTGAAATCTGAGACATACGCTCTCTGATCATACGGTCCTTAATTTTGAGCTCTAAGAACTTGTCCATTGATATCTGACCATTGATCCTGGATATTTTTATCCTTTTTTGGCACCATCCCCAGCTCTGTAATGCTCAGCCTCAGAAAGACTCTATGGAGTTTCAAGTATAATTGTTTGTATAATTGTACTGGTCTGATAAAGGCACCACCTATCCTTGTTTTCCAGCTATAGCTTCCCATTAAAAACACTGAAGTGGAGTCCACATTCTATTGAAATCAGCTGCAGAATGAATTCAAACAAACTATGTGTTAGATAGTCATAAATCTGGGGTATCATTTTACTCCAACTGAATCAAAAGTTATTTGAATAGAATCAGAGTTTTCAGAATGCATATGCTTTACTTTATGCCCCCGAGAGATTCGAAGAAACCATTATTCAAGGGCTCCCTCTAGCGTGTGATAGAAAATGATGGGTTTCTCTCCAAACATCCATAGGCTTTGCCTTTTCTATTGTCCAGCTTACTTTAGTATTGCTTACATTGCAAAATCCTAAGTAGGGTCAGAGAGGAATGGTGGATACACCGCCTTATCTCTACCTCTGACAGCCATTTAATCTGGGAGTTAGGATGGCTCTGTTACTTTTTAAACCAAAGACTTGTATGTGTAAATATATTCATGCACCTGAGATTCTAACCTGTGAATTTGGAATAAAAGGAAATATAGAACATTGCTCTCTGCAATAGTATGGGTAAAAATAATTTTTAAAAATTTGTTTTTAGAAAGGCAAAAGAGAAGAGACTTTAAGAGATAAGATTTCAGTGGTTTAAGTATCTGTTGGGAGTTCAGTTTCTCACTGTGCCTCCTTGAGAAGGGCTAGACTCAGTGATCCATAGTGTCCCTTCCAGCTCTGCAGTTCTAGGAGGAGGATGATTTGTGTTGCAGACCTTGTTCAGTGGCAGAATTTTTTTTTTTAAAGTAACGGATTCAAGCAACACTCCAAGTGGGCTGGCAGCACTCTGGCATTACTGTGATTCAGAGGGTGTGGGGTAGATCTTCTCATCATGAGTTCATTGGCTGCTTTCATGTATGGCCACCACACTGCCATTGCCCACCAGCTTCCTACCTGGTGGACAATGGCAGTGTGCCTAGGCATGTCGGAAGGACATGTGCTCTTTTTTTGCTTTTCCTGTATTTTTGCTGTTCTGTGTTATTTCCCTGTTAATCATTCTGGCACACATTTCCCCACTCACATTTCAGCCAATTTCCACAGCCAGTTGCACAGCCTTTCCCTTTCCCATCTGACAGTGATTGTCAGCTGAATGTCACATGCCTCCAAGTTAAAGTGGAGTCCACATTTCCATTTTACTAGTAGGTCCTGATCCTCACTCTGTTCTTTTCTGCCGCAGCACTATTCTTCATTCATCATTTCAATGAAGTGCATCCTATCAACTTCCTGTTACTGTTTGCTTTTCCTTTGATTGGTTTCCCTTGATTGCAAAAAGGCTTCTAATCTATTCATGAACCAGTGGGTGCAATTCAGCTTATGCAGAAATGGTATATGAGTCAGCCTTTGAAGTTTGTAGCCAGATACTATGGTTATGGCAAATACTACTAGATTTAGGTATATCTGAGACAAACCCCAAGGAGACTCTTGGAAGACAATCAAGGGTGTATACAATTCACACAGACAGAAGGAGTGAATCCATAAACTAAGCACACTGATGTGAAGCAGCGCTTTGTAAGAGATATGCAAAACAAGAGACTCCTACTATCTAAAAGAAGAGATGACAGCCAATGCATTCATTAAGTTGTTGCGCGAAATCCAACACCAGAAGTTGCAAAACAAGATGGCACTTTCAAACTGTTTCAAACAACAACTTAGGAAACTGATCTGAGCTTGTTTTACTTCAGTTAGAATCCAACAGCCCAAAACACATCCTCCTTCATCTTTTACTTCTTTTACTTTTACTTCTCCCCTCATTCCAGTCCTCCAGCCCCCCCCCCTCCTTCGGGCTCTCCTGGATAGGCTGGTCACATGCATCCACCCAGCCAATTGTTTCAGTTATCAAGCTGATTAGCAGTATTCCCATCACACCTTCTTTCTCACACTTCCCTCTTGTCTCTAAGGCAGAGGAGACATTTTGCCTTTGTCCTTGAGAGGTGAAGGCCAACTGTGCCTCTCTCCATTGCCACTTCCACTAGCTAGAATGAAAATTCCTATTATCTTTCCTATCTCAAAGTATTTCTCTAATAAAAATTAGGTTTCTTATTCTCTTAGAATAAAAATTGTGCATGCAGGTTCTTTCCAAAGGGGTCTGTGTGCTCCCCTAACCAACTCAATTTTCAGGGCCTGAATCCGGAAGTTAATTTACCTGCTCTTTATTCTGCTAACAGTTTGAAAGTTTGCTGATTTATCCTCCATGCTTGGCAAATCACAAAGTATTTTAAATTAGATTGTATACTAACGAACACCCTTACTTTTTCCCAAGAGATGGCAGCAACATCAAAACTAATATGTTGAGTATTAAGGGGAAACAAAATAATAGAAAACAAACTCATTGTGATCTTTAAAAATTCAGGCTTTTTAAGAACTAAAAAAAAAAGTTTCATGGTGCAACAGCATTGGCCCTTTTGGTGTAGGCTGATGTGATCTAAATAGGGTTGCTTAAGAGGTGGAAGAAGGAGTTATATGTCATTTGGAGCAATTCCCACATCAAAATGGCATATTGACCTCAAGCAATCTACCAGCTCCTACCACTGTCATTTATTGTTTTTTGTGTTAGGCCATTACTGATGCACTGAATCACTTAGCTTAAATTAAAAAAAAATGTTTTGTGTGCAGTGCTGACTGAGAAACTGACCACAACCAAGGTTTCAATTGGCACTTCACACAAGGACAAAGAAAAATTGAATCTAAGCAACAGTAATGGTTTAGCAGAGTAAATAATAATAATAATTTCACTTCCCCTGCCCCTCTAAAGTGTTTAATTTGCTGATATCCTGATGCGGCTTGTTTATTAATCCACTTTCTGATACTGGAAATTGAAACTGGAAGACTCCTTGGCAATTTTGACAGCTACAAGGCTCAATTTTAGTCTGTTCCAGCAACTGCATACACTGAGAATGGACTAAACTAGAACACACCAAAAACCTAGGAGCCCAACAGGTTTCAAAAAGATGTGGGTTGGGGTGCTCAGGGAGCAAGCTGCTCTGCTCTAATGATTATGTCATGTGGTCTCCAGAAAAAAGAGTGAACAAATTCAGCCCTGCAGCACATCAAAGAGTGGGACAATTGCCCGTCTGAATGAGCCCTTATTGAGTTTTGTCAGTGTGCTGCTAGTTTTAATAGAGAACAACACCTACAAAAACAACAGGTGTTAACAGATTTTGTCAGTATATTGCCAGTTTGAATAAT
Source organism: Pogona vitticeps (assembly GCF_051106095.1). NCBI lineage: Eukaryota > Metazoa > Chordata > Lepidosauria > Squamata > Agamidae > Pogona > Pogona vitticeps. The sequence goes on from NC_135784.1 coordinate 256,145,140, forward strand.
GACCTGCATCCATTAATACTGTCCTGATCGTTACAATCTAAAAGATATAGTGTGAAAGAAAAGGAATTGTAAGGGAGACTGCAGAACAAGCAAATTCAGGGGATTTACCCTGCAATTTAAGTCAGACTGGGCAGTAATGAATTTGAATTAAACCCTAGTGACTACATGACGTAAAACTGAATGAAGGGAAGCCCATCTTTTTTTAAGCAGGGAACCGTCCTTTCAGCCACTTGGGGTGGTTTAGTTGCAATCAGTTTGATACAGTATTGCTTTTGTCTGCTTTCTGCTAGTGTTACTTCCTAATCCAAAACAAAGAGGCACTAACCAGGTTGTTAATTCCCCTTAACCAAGTAACCTTGTTTCCAAACTAGTTCTTTTAAAAAAATGTTTCCTCTCCACACTGGAACAGGTTTTTGTTAGAGCAGTTAGAAGACAATTTTGAAAGAGAGAGAGAGAGGTGGAAATTGTTGATCAGCACTTGGTAGCACCTTGTAAAGACAGTTTCTGCTCTCTGAGCTTGGTATAAACTAAGTTCTCTGCCTCTGCTGATTCCTGCCAATCCAGATGGCTACAGCAAATTTACACAGGAAACCCAGTTTCCATGGGTACGAATCACAAAGAATCAATGCATATTTTTCCCACTGTGTAGTCGTACATTCAGGCACTAATGCCCAATGGTTTAAAAAAATTATAACAACTTGCTGGAATGAAAACAGTTCAAGGGGAAGCAGAGCCAGATCTTACTGCTCTTTCAGTTAAAGAAAAGCAAGAAAGCTCAACCTTCTGTCAAGTGGTAGTGGACAGAGAGGGTAGTTATATTTCTCTATCACCTGGTACTGGCAGATGATAGACAGAGTTGTTGGCTGAAACAAAAACAGAGTTTTTATGTGTGTCTAAAGAAGTAAGCTGCAATCCATGAAATCCTAATAAAACTTTAAGGTGTTAAAGACTCTTTCCTGTTTCTGCCAAGTGGCAGTTGATTTGCTTAGACAGATTATTATTACTGCATGGGAGTGCAGTGATGTTATTGCGCTAGCAGAGCAGGTCAACATTCTACAAGGCAATTCTAAAAATGGGGAAGCCCAAATAAAAAATTATAACTTTGAAACTGGACTTTGGAACAGGACAAGTTTTGGCACAATTGTAGAAGACAGTCTGCTCCTGCACTATGCCAAATTTGGGGACATTTGGGGAAGGGGTTTTTGATTTATCATTTTTTAAATTATAAAATTATTTCCCCCATGTCAAAAAAAGGGACCATAAATATAACCAGATTTAAAACAGAGCAAATCAACTGAAAGTCCAATCTTGCTTATCATAAAGGAGAATGGGTGGCCTTTATTTGGAAAGAATCCTGGCCATAGGGGCTGAAATACTGATTGTCCAAAAAGGCCTTTCTAAAAGGAAAAACAGTGACTTTGTTATAAACTGAGCATGTGAGGAACAGGCAAGAATCTTTCAAAAGATACATTGTTGCAGCTTTGAAGGGGGAATGCTGTAGGACAGGGGGGCCCAACCCGGCAAAGGTCCACAGCCTAGGCAGGACCAGGCCGTGGACACATATCTTCTATCCCTGTGCGAGCGTGAGTGCTGCTGTGTGCATGCGTGATTGCATTCCACCACTGAGCGTGCTGCACGCATGCATGCAAGTGTTTCCCGCTAGCACCACTACTGCAAATGCGCACGAGCACGCTCTGCCCACTGTGAGCATGCCACATGCATACACGGTCTGCCCCCTATGCATGCAAGCCCTGCCGTGCATATGCACACAAACACACTTCATCCCCCTGAAGGCACACCACACCCCTGCGAGCGTGCCATGCCCCTCCCAAATGCTCCCTGGTTGGGAAAAAGTTGGGGACCACTGCTGCAGGGCAATGAAAGATCATTGAGGCAAAGTCAAAAGACAGGTTACCATTCACACTTGTAAAGAAATACCCCAAATTGCTCTGTATTTGGGCGGGGGAAGTGGATAACTGAAGAAAACAGATTTACCCTTGTTTGGTGTCAGTTTGTGAAGGGTAGTGAGGACAAGAGTGTGTCCTGGAGAACAGTGGTCCTCAACCTTTTCGACTGGCTGGGGGGAGCAGGGTCACCCCCTTGCTCACGGGGTGTGTGTGGCACGTTTGCAGATGGATGGGGCATGTTCATGCGCATGCACGGATGGGTGTGGTGCGCTCACGGGTGAGGGGGCATGCGCATGCAGGTGAGTGTGCCACACCCACCTGCGAGTGCACCACATCCACCTGCTAATGCACCAGCTATCCATGCCTGCGTGCGGGGGGGGGGGGAATCTGTCTCTGTGGCCCATTCCTGGAAAGCCCAGGCTGCGGACTGGGAGTTGGGGACCCCTGCTGTAGACCATCTTGACTGTTCACACTGGTGTTGTCAACATTCAAACTGCCCTTTGCTTGGCAACCTTTTTCCTGCTGGCAACATCTGTGCAATACCAGGCAGACATGTTGGGCTATTTCCTTGCTTTTTTGAATCCTAGATACAGAAACACAATACAGGTATCCCACATTCGTAAACAGGAGGGTTTTTTTTTTTCAAAAAAGTATAGAGTATATATACAAGGAGTGTAGTAGTGGATAGAGTGATAGGTTAGGACTCCGAGGAACTGGGTTCAAATTCCCTTTCTCCACTTCTGGGGAAGGAGCACTGCCAGAGCCCCTTCTTAAATTTCTCTCTCGTGCCTTGAAACCTCTATTCGCGGTTTCACTCTAAAACGCCTTGAGGCTATATAACAACAACAACAACAACCGATCCGATAAAGAAGGGGGACCCCGTAAGAGAAATCTTCCACGGGGACTCCCTGGTGCTCCCAGCACATGCCACGAGAATACACACACAGACTCCTGAGGCAGGAGCACCGCTCCCTCTGCCCGTTCCCGCCTCACAAGTCAAGCACCGGCTTCCCATTCACAAGCCGAAAAGTTCTCCACCTCCGCTCCCTAAAGAGCCGCCCGCCCTATCCGCGCCTCGCCTTGGAAGGTCCAATCCAAACATTCCCCTGGAGGCGCGTAATCGTCGCGGCGTTGGAGGAGAGAACCACAAGCCCCGCCCCCTTCTCCGCCGGTCGCAGTCTCCGCCCCGCCTTCTCCGTCCAAAGAACACCACGTCAACAAATGACGGCTCGCCCGGAAGTTGTCTCCGTGTGAGTAAGAACGAAGCCGAACACTTCCGGGTCAGCAGTTCCGTTGAGGCTTCTTCTCCCCCCCCCCCTCTTTGGCCACGCCGCAGGTGGAAACCGGGTTGGCCTCGTCTTCCGCGGAGGTGAGGCTGACGCTGAGCGCCTCCTTTCTTGAGGGCTTGTGGCTTGGGCGGCTGAGGCCTCCGCTCGGCCTCTCTCCTCTGCGTGTCTCACGGTCCCCTTTCTCTCTCTCGTTTTTTTTCCAGCTCGCTCCCACCCACCCCCTTAGCGCTTGGCCGGTGAGGTGAATCTCTGCCGGGGAGATGTCGCGGAGGGGCTGGCGGGGCCCTGGGGCTTCGGCGGCGTTGCTGCTCCTCCTGAACCTGGGCTGGGCTGCCCGCGCCTCGGAGATCACCTTCGAGTTGCCGGACAACGCCAAGCAGTGTTTCTACGAAGAGATCGTGCAGGGCACCAAATGCACCCTGGAGTTCCAGGTAAGGGCATCCCCGTATCGAGAAGAGCCGCAGAGGCAGGATCACACTCTTGGGCCGAGCGTGCTTGGGTTTCAGTTGATCTCGGTTCGAAAACTGCGTGGTGAGGGTTTCAGGGGAAGAGAAGCGAAGGTGGTTTGAAAAGTTCTCTTGAATCCTGAAAGACTCGTTGCAAAAGCAGTGCGTGGGGGAGGGGGAAGGGGGAATTTTACTCCTTTACTTCTGACTTGGTTCCTTGTGTTAATCTTGTGAAAATATTTGTCTGATTGGTACTTGTGGAAAGTGGAATATGTCATTATTCCAATGCCTCATTCTGTGGAATGAGTTACTGCTGTATTTCTGATATCATGTATTAATTTTTCATTAGTGTCTAGCAACCTGTTTCCCTATCATCCACTGTTTTGGTTTCCCTTTATTAATGTCTTTAACTTCCTCTTCCATTACTGATAACTTTAAAGTACAGTGAAGCTGTACCATTCAGGCCAAAAAGGGCCTTTCCAACTTTTTAATGGTAGTGGAGACCTGGCCAGCAGTAGTAATTAGAGAAGTCCTGCTTGTTGCAGTTTAAAGCTGGATAATACTTTTCATAAGTCTCTGATAAAAATTGTCATTGTTACTGTTCTATTGTTCACAGATGAAAGCCTAAACAATTGCTACTGTTAAGACATGGCCTTTCCTTAAATGAGGTCTACAGTGCTATATATTGTGTTCTATATAGCCATAGAGAACTCTAGCAAAGAATAGAGAATGATGTAACAAATGCTTCAGCTTGAGAAATGCTTATAGCAATTTCATAATAACCAATTAAAATGTAACAATTGTATGTAATCCTGTTAAAAGGAGACTCTTGCAGAGTGTGCGCGGCATACAAGTTAAATAAATAAATAAGGAATATGCTTACCATTGTGTATCACTATTGCCTTTCTCTAAAAATTGATGTGAATTTTGTTAATTGATAATTTCTTTCTTTGTACTACAAAACCAGGATTTTTTTTTTTTTAAAAAAAGTTTCTGGTACATTTCTATTTCTGTTTGTTTTTTTAAAAAAACAGGTATAGGTTCTCTTGTTATGGAACACAAATCCCAAATTTTGTGTGCTGTACTGTATTAACCCAGCCACCATGTGTCTGCAAGGCAACATTGTTGAGATGGGTAGTGTGACAAGTGGTAGATAAGAGGGTAACTTAACTAATTGAGCTTCAAAATGCACGTTTCCATGCCAACTATGCGATTGAAATCCTGAGGCAATGTGTCACATAGGGATTCCTCGAAAACGGCTGTGTCATGTACGACCTAAAATGCCAAGGTATTTTTTCTTTGCCACCCAATTGGAATGTTGGAACCACCCAGAGGAGACACGCTCTAGGTGGATGGTATATAAATCTAATATAAATAAATAAATGTCAAATCATCCCATTTTCAAACAGAAACAAAAGAAAAACTGCTCTGTATGCAATCGTGGTGGGAACCACAACTGCCGTTAAACCACATTATCATCATCCCATTTAGTAAAACCAGACTGTGATGTCTGCTTCCTTAACTTCTGCTTAACCAACTACTGTGTTTCCCCAAAAATAAGACAGGGTCTTATATTAATTTTTGCTCCAAAAATGTATTAGGGCTTATTTTCAGGGGATGTTTTATTTTCTTAATGTACAACAATCTACATTTATTCAAATATAGTCATGTTATCATCTTGGTTGCTGCACAATGGCGGAGGGCAGGGTTTCACTTAAGTGGGGCTTATTTTTGGTGTAGGGCTTATATTATGAGCATCCTGAAAAATCATACTACCGCTTGTTTTCTGCTTAGGTCTTATTTTCAGGGAAACAGAGTACAGTGGTGCCTTGCAAGACAATTTTAATTTGTTCCATGGAAATTGCTGTCTTGTGAAAACATCGTCTTGTGAAACCCAGTTCCCCATTGGAATGCATTGAAATTCACTGTCTTGCGAAAATTGTCCATAGAAAACATCGTCTTGCAAAACACAGTTCCCCATACCATATTGGGGAAAAGCAATCCCCTCACCTGTACTGCCTTTGGAAATTCACTGGGTCTCAGATAGCCTTCTCCCTCTTTCTCTCTCCAGCAACAAAGAAAGAAGGTAAAAGGAGTCAAACCCCCTTCTGTCCCCTGACCCGCCAAGTCATGGTGACCCCCTGGCTGCACCTCCCACTCAGTACAGGGCTGCACAGCCCCAGTCCTGCCAGAGGCCAAGAGAGCTGCTCATTGTTTTGGGGTGCCCTGCGGGACCCTCATCAGGAGCTAGGTGTTCCTCTAGTGCACAGGTATTAGCATAAGGTATTAGCATATGTGCACTAGAGGATTGTGGGAGGAATGCTTAGCCCCTGATGGGAGTTCCACAGGGCACCCCAAAACACTGAGGAGCTCTCTTGGCCTCTGGCAGGACTGGGGCTGTGCAGCCCTGTACTGAGCGGGAGGTGCAGCCAGGGGGTCACCATGACTTGGTGGGTTGGGACAGAAAGGGGTAGGAGATGCAAGGGCCATTCCAATTCATACCTTGTAGGGGAGATACCACGTTGTAAAAATGGGTTTCCCAGGGAGAGGCTCATCCATTGCACTTTGGGTGTGGTGTTGACCCCAGTGATTTCCCCAAATGTGGGGAACTCAACTACACAATTTGTATTAATGAGGGCATTATGGTTTGTGATTTCTCTGTTTTTTTTATTTTTTACAATCTCTTTACCTTTTGGTTCCTGGCTGTTTTTACCATTCTCTACCATTTATATTTACAGCCATAGCCCCATTGGTGATGCTTTGCAAGATGGTCCCCCCCCATTGAAGTATATTAATTACATAAAATCTACTTTTTATCCCAAAAAAGTAGGGGAGAAAGTGTATGCTACTGGCTTTCCAGGAAAAACAGCAGCATACACTTTCTCCCCCCCCCTTTTTGGGATAAAAAAGTAGGTCTTATGTAATTAATGTGTTTCAATTGGGGGGGAACCGTCTTGCGAAACAGGGTAAAAAAAAAGTCTTGCAAGGCAAGGACCCAAACATCGTCCAGCAAAAATTGCCCATAGGAACAATCATTTTGTGAAGCACAACATCGCTCAAAAAAGTCATTGTCTAGCGAATTCCTCATTTTGTTAGGCAATTGTCTAGCGAGGCACCACTGTAGTAGCATTTTACCTTCAAACAGCAGATTGTCATAATTTGAAACATTGTCTCCATAAAAACAGTCTAGAAGAGCAAGTTGCTGCAGTTAAATAGCTAACGTCAGAAAGATGAGTATCCAGAGCAAGAAGTAACACAGATCTCATGGCTTTTTTAATTTAATATTTAAAATATTTTATCCTACCTTTCTCCTTAAAAAGAACCCAAGGCAGCTTAACATCATTAAAAAGATAATATGTAGAAGCTACTGTGTTTCCCCGAAAATAAGACAGGGCCTTATATTAATGTTTGCTCCAAAAATACATTAGGGCTTATTATCAGGGGATGTTTTATTTTACAGTCATATCTTCTTCTGGTTGCTGCACAATGGTGGAGAGCGGAGTTTCACTTAACTGGGGCTTATTTGGGGGGGTAGGGTTTATATTACGAGCATCCTGAAAAATCATCCTAGGGTTTATTTTCAGGTTAGGTCTTATTTTTGGGGAAACAGGGTAAAAGGTATACAGATAGGTATACCTTTTAGGTATACAAATATTAAAAAAGAATTAAACAAGTATACATTAAAAACAGTAATAAAATCAGTACTAAAACACATTTAAAACAACAGAGCACAACCATTTATTTAAAAGCTCCTTAGACCACCAATCATTAAGTAAAAGCCTGCCTGAAGAGAAAAGTCTTTGCCCACTTGCGGAAGGACAGCAAAGATGGGCTAGCCTAGCTTCCCATAGGAAGGAGTTCCAGAGTCTGGGATCAGCAACAAAGAAGGCCCTATCCTGTGCCCCCACCAAGTGAACTTGTAAAGGTGGGGGGACTGAGAGAAAGGCCTCCCTTGATTATCTTAAATCCTGGGTAGAGTCATAAAGGTAGATGCTCCCCAATCTTGGGCCTTCAGATGTTCTTGGATTACAACTCCTAGAAGCCTTCACCACCACCTCTGATGGCCAGGATTTCTGGGAGTTGAAGTCCAAGAACATCTGGAGGCCCAAGGTTGGGGACCACTGTTTTAGATAACTTGTACCCAAGCTGTTTAGGGCTTTGTAAGTTAGAACCAGCACTTTGAATTGTGCCTGGAATCTAACTGGCAGCCAGTGGAGCTGATGTAAGGGGGAGGGGATTTCATATGATCCCTGTAACCCTTCCCAGTCAGCAATTTGGCTGCTACATTTTGGACCCTCTGGAGTTTCTGAACACTTTCCAAAGGCAGCCACACGTAGAGGATGGATGTGTATGTATATCTGAGTGAAAAGAACAGGCCTTTTTTTCTTTTTGCAAGAAGGGGAAACAGTTTAACAAGGAAAACAAAAAAATAACAAGAAGTTCACAGGCAGCTGGGTGGTGATGGTCCACTTTTAAAAAAAATTGGAAATATGGCCACCATACAACCGTTTGCATTATGTTTCCTCAATTAGCAACCACTTTTTCCATGTCTGTGCTACTACACTTGACAAAAAACATTAGGTCTTTGGCTTACACATCCTTTCTGGAATTATCTGGTCCAAATATAACTGAAGTAAATATAATCTGAAGGCAAATTGCTGGGAAACATCAAAAAGGAGGATCTACGTATACTTCATCTGATTTGCACAGGTTAAGGTCACAGATGCTATTTTTTTCTACCCATGAGCCACTATAAATTTTACCTTAACCCAAAGGCTTAATAATATAATGGACAAAATCCTTACATTACATTGGCATAAATGTGCCAGGCGTTATGCCTATCAGCAAGGAATTGCATTATGCAATGGCACAACTGGTTGTGTGTCCCCACCACGACCAACTGTGCATTGCACCAGTGGAAGCGCTTCATGGATGGCAATTCTCATGGGTACAGCCTTTTAGTTGTGCACATGTAGTTGGGCAACAAGATTTTGGCTGGTATGTTTAAAAAAGGTCTATATTCATAAAAAGTTCACAAACAGTCCCACTTTGATTATGGTGAATAAAATCAATTATTATCAAAATAATTAACTAATTATAGCTATATACAGAAAAAAAAATTAGAAGGGTAAAATGCAATATATTTAGTCACATCTGAAGAAGTAGGTTTACCTGTTTTTCTTTCTTCAATTCAGAATAGTTTAAGTGACATTAGGAGATTCCAAACATCCTGGTCTTACAGGCTTGTACTCGTAATACTATTATAAGTAACTAATTTATATTCCATCTAGGGAAAGGCTTCCCCTCCCTTCCTTCCTGAATCTCTTCCACCAGCTGCAAATGTCAGTTAGTCAGCATTTTGTGCTCACTAAAATATTCAGTTATTATTTTAGCTCTTAATAATTATGTGTTGTCAAGTCAATTCCAATTTTCCAGGGTTTTCTAAGTAGAGAGTACTCAGAAGTGGTTTACCATTTTCTTCTTCAGGTATGCCCTGGGACTGTACAGCTTGTCCAAGACTATACATACTGATGGTTGTTGTGGGTTTTTCGGGCTCTTTGGCCGTGTTCTGAAGGTTGTTCTTCCTAACGTTTGCTCTGGTGTCGTTGGCTTGGGAGCCAACGACACCAGAGCACAGAGTACTGTCCTCTGAAGATGCTGGCCACAGAGACTGGCGAAACATTAGGAAGAACAACAGTTAGAACTGAATATGGAACAACTGATTGGTTCAAAATTGGGAAAGGAGTACAACAAGGCTGTATATTGTCCCCCAGCTTATTTAACTTGTATGCAGAATACATCATGCGAAAGGCAGGACTGGATGAATCCCAAGCCGGAATTAAGATTTTCTGAAGAAATATCAACAACCTCCGATATTCAGATGATACCACTCTGATGGCAGAAAGTGAGGAGGAATTAAAGAACCTCTTAATGAGGGTGAAAGAGGAGAGCACAAAAATGGTCTGAAGCTCAACATCAAAAAAACGAAGATCATGGCCACTGGCCCCATCATCTCCTGGGAAATAGAAGGAGAAGATATGGAGGCAGTGACAGATTTTACCTTCTTGGGCTCTATGATCACTGCAGATGGTGACAGCAGCCACAAAATTAAAAGTCGCCTGCTTCTTGGGAGGAAAATGATGACAAACCTAGACAGCATCTTAAAAAGGAGAGTCATCACCTTGCTAACAAAGGTCTGCATAGTCAAAGCTATGGTTTTTCCAGTACTGATGGATGGAAGTGAGAGCTGGATGATAAAGAGGGCTGACCACCAAAGAACTGATGCTTTTGAATTGTGCTGGAGGAGACTCTTGAGAGTCCCCTGGACTGCAAGGAGATAAAATCTATCCATTCTGAAGGAAATCAACCCTGAGTGCTCACTGGAAGGACAGATCCTGAAGCTGAGGCTCCAATACTTTGGCCATCTCATGAGAAGACTCCCTGGAAAAGACCTTGATGTTGGGAAAATGAAGGCAAGAGGAGAAGGGGATGACAGAGGATGAGACAGTTGGACAGTATCATCGAAGCTACCAACATGAATTTGACCAAACTCCGGGAGACAGTGGAAGACAGTAGGGCCTAGTGTGCTCTGATCCATGGAGTCATGAAGAGTCGGACACGACTTAAGAGCAAGTACAATGACAATAGCAGCAAGTAGCTTTAGTCAACCATAGCAACTCCCATAATTGCAGTACTGTGACGGGGGGGGGGGGGAGAATTTTCACCATGAAGTCTGAAATAGAAGCAGAATTGTACAAAAAATGTTTCAGAGTTGTCCTTTGTCTCAGTTCTGTTGCTTATTATAGGATTCTACTATTCCCATTCTTCTGTGATTGTTAATGACAATGTACTGTGATTACTGTATATTAACACCTTTTTCCTATAAGGGTGCTAATGTACTGATTGCTATCCCAAACTCCTATTTTCTCTGTACAATAGGTAATTACTGGAGGACACTATGATGTTGACTGTCGATTAGAAGATCCAGATGGAATTGTGTTATACAAAGAGATGAAAAAACAGTATGATAGTTTTACCTTCACTGCATCCAGAAATGGAACATACAAATTTTGTTTCAGCAATGAATTCTCAACCTTCACACACAAAACAGTGTACTTCGACTTCCAGGTTGGAGATGATCCACCTCTTTTTCCAAGTGAAAACAGAGTCACTGCACTTACTCAGGTATTGTTTTTAAAATAAATTTGAGTAGATAGTAGCACTTTATTTAAACTCAAGCTTAATTTTAACAGATTAATTTTTATTCTGTATTCAGTTTGCTTAAATGCAGAGACATAAGTAGTTCAATGATGAGTGATGTTAGTTAATTGGTTTATTGATTAATTATTTGATTAAGGGGGTAGAGGTGAAAACACTGGATGCATCCCCCCCCCCAAGAATGTCCCCTCCTCCACTTCCTAGGCCCTCTAATCTCAGCTGCTTTATGGGAAGGTATAAAAGAGAGAGTGAAGCAGGCCATGGTAGGTGCCTGGGCAAGATTGTAGGTGTGGCTTTGTTTTAAGTCTATATTTTTTTAATATAACAATTCTGTTTTATGAATTGGTGGACAAGGCACTTGATCGCCGTCGGGCCTCCACTTCTTCTCTCGACCCTTGCCCGGCCTGGTTAATCAAAGCAGCCAGGCCTGTAACAACCGAGTGGGCCACCACAATAATTAATGGGTCTCTCCCGTAGGGCACTCATTAGGCCCATTAGGAAGAAACCGAATTTTGCAACGGATGACATTGGAAATTATAGGCCCGTCGCCAATGCTTCCTTCCTCAGCAAAGTGGTTGAGAGGGTGGTGGCAGATCAGCTTCAGGTGCTTTTGGACGAAACCAACACTCTGGACCCATTCCAGTCGGGTTTCAGGCCGTGCTATGGTACAGAAACGGCACTGGTCGCACTGATGGATGACCTGCTGAGGGAGGCTGATGGGGGCAATATGCCCCTGTTGGTCCTCCTTGATATCTCAGCGGCCTTGGATACCGTCGACCACGGTATCCTCCTGGGGGGCTCTCTTGCTTGGCTCCGTTCCTTCTTGGAGGACCGCCCCCAGAGAGTACAGCTTGGGCAAAGTGTCTTGGTCCCGCAGGGGTCAATCATCTCTCCAATGCTGTTTAACATCTACATGAGGCCACTGGGCGGGGTCATCAGGGGGTGTGGGGCATCGTGTCACCAGTATGTTGATGAGACACAGCTCTACATCTCCTTTTAATCTACTTCAGTGGATGCCGTTCTGTCCCTCCAGTGCTGCCTGGAAACTGTACTGGAATGGATGCAGGCGAATGAGTTGAGGCTGAACCCGAACAAGACGGAGGTCTTGAGGGTGGGTGGTCCTTCCATCAGCGGTATAGGTAACTCCCTTTCTTTTGGGGGGACGACCCTTGCTGCAAAGAGTGAGGTCCGCAGCTTGGGGATACATCTGGACCCTGCGCTTACCATGGAAACCCAGGTGGCGACTGTGGTCCACTCCGCCTATTTTCATCTATGGCGGATTGCCCAGCTGCGACCATATCTTGATGGGGGGGCCCCTCACTTCTCTAGTCCTTGAGATTAGACCATTGTAACACACTCTACGTGGGGCTGCCTTTGAGGCTGATGCGGAAACTCCAGATGGTCCAGAATGCGGCAGCCAGGCTTCTCAGTAGGGTGAGAAAACACCAGCATATCTCCCCCACTCTGGCTGCTTTGCACTGGTTGCCCATCCGTTTCCGTGTTGACTTCAAAGTGCTAATGATCACGTATAAAGCCCTAAATGGTTTGGGACCTCAATATTTGGCAGATCGTCTTCTCCCACCCAGATCTACCAGAATCACACGACATAGCCAGCAGGGACGGCTGAGGGGTCTGACGCCGAGGGAGGCCCGGAAGGAAAAAACAAGAAACCGGGCCTTCTTGGCGGTGGCCCCTTGGCTGTGGAACACCCTACCAACAGAAATTCGGCTGGCACCCTCGCTGGGTGTTTTTAAAAACTTGGCTATTCAAGTAGGCCTTCCCTCCAGCCAATTAAGTCTTTCTTATTTTTCTCCCCCTTTATGCCATGCCATCTTGGTAATCTTCAAATTAAGTGTTCAATTGTAATTGTATAATTTTATATATTTTATATTTTATATTGTTCTGTTTTATCTATGTAAGCCACCTCGAGTAGACATGGTCTAGAGGGGCGGGGTAAAAATCCAATAAATAAATAAATAAATAAATAGATTCTCTCAATTTAACCCCTGCTGCAATGGAAAAGAGAGGGGCAATTCCTCTAAAATCTGCTTCAGAGGATCAGTTTGAAGAAGGATTTGGGAGGTCTACAGAGAGAGAAGGGGAAAACCAATGGCTTATATAACATTGGATTTTGCACCATACTTGTTGTGGACCACTTTGAGCACTTCAACAAAAAGCTACTAAGGAAACATGAAGGGTATAATCAAAATTTACAAAAACTGCAACATTATACAACATTCCATATACAGTGGTGCCCCGCATGACGACGATAATCCGTTTCGTTAAAATCGCTGTACAGCGAAATTGTCATCATGCGAAAAAAAATCCCCATTGGAATGCATTGAAAACTGGTTAATGTGTTCCAATGGGGATATACCTCATCGTCCAGCGAAGATCGCCCATAGAGAACTGCCAATCAGCTGTTTAAAATTGCTGTTTTGCAAAGCTTCTGTCCAGAAAACAGCCATTTTGCGAAGGGAAGCCAGCCATTTTGTGAAGAGAAGCCATTTTGTGGAGCCAGAAAAATCATCGTTTTGCGAACAAACGGTTCCCGAAGCAAGGACCTAATCAATATAAAGCGAAAATCCCCCATAGGAAGCATTGTTTTGCAATCGCAATTGCGATCGCAAAAAAGTTATCGTCAAGCCATTTCGTTGTTTAGCGCGGTAAGCGTCTAGCGGGGCACCACTGTAATAGTTTTTGAAATTGCATAATTGTATGCGAAGATTGTAGGTTTTCTAATTGTTTAGAAGACTTGAGTCATCACAGGTTAATATATTCATCTTCTCCACTACTGATGTATAATTAAAGGGATCCAACTTTATGTTTTAATAACACAAGTATGAGCAGATCAGTCAAGGGATATGAATGAAAAATGTCACAATTTCCTAGTATTGTATAAGAAATGTTTCTAGTTGACAGAATAGATAATGTATCCTTATGCTACAAAGAAGTATTGTGCCTTATTTTTCATTAATCTGAGGCTTATTCTTCTAAAATCAAAATGTTTGTATATAAATTCAGTTGAGGACAGTTGTGTTTGTTCATTTGACATCTGTAAATAAAGCACAATGAACTTCAACTGCAAGCCAACAGCAAATATCCTGCATACACTGTTTAGCAGAGAACTATTCATCAGTCCTTTGTCTCTTCCTTTCTTTCTAGATGGAGTCAGCTTGTGTTTCAATTCATGAAGCTCTGAAATCTGTCATTGATTACCAGACTCATTTTCGGTTGAGGGAAGCACAAGGCCGCAGCAGAGCAGAAGACTTGAATACGCGCGTGGCTTATTGGTCAATAGGAGAAGCCATCATTCTTCTTGTAGTTAGCATTGGGCAGGTATTTCTGCTCAAAAGCTTCTTCTCAGATAAACGAACCACCACAACACGTGTTGGATCATAACTCATGGTGAGAAAATGCATCGGATCCACCATTTGTTAAAAAAAATTAAGTGTTCTTGAGATTTCTAGTTATAAAGTTAAAAATGGGGAACATTTTAAATATCTTTATCCTGCCCTCTCCACTTAAAAGTTAAAAATACATATTGCCCAAAAGTTGTGGGAAAAGGCAGCTTTTTATTTGTGTTATTGGGTTTTCTCTTATTGATATCTGCAGAGAGACCTAACTTAATGGTTGCTATTTTAAAACAAATGGGACTATCTGGTAGGAACATAACGCTTTAAAGAAAATTCTTGAAATTGTGATTTGGAAAAAAAACTCCACATGAAAAGTGAGCTCGGCATGATTTCACAAGTTCAGCAGGTGTAAAAAGAATGAATCTCATTAACTACAGTCTCCAATTCTTGTACTGCACTGCTTTGATTTGCTATAAAAATTCTAGCCACATTTTCTTACAAATAATTTCTTTGGTTGGTGATATGTCTTGTTTTACACTACCACATTTTAGACTGAACTCTTGGCAAATTGATTCTTTGTACTGTACATTGAAACAATGTCTATGTGGGGTGGTTGGTTTTTTCTTCTCATTCTTGTTTTTAAATTAAATAAACAGGGAGAATGTATTGTAATTCTTGAAGCTGGGTTTTTGTGCTTGGGGTGCCATTACTGCTTTGAGGATGTGGATGATCAACAGGTTCTGGCACAGACTTTAAAAAACCTTAGATTTTGAAGTCTGTGAATCCCTCTTGTGGCCTGTAGGACCAAGCCAAAGTGCACTGGGTTAATGACTTTTGACTCAAAGCCAATCTTGCAGTCTTTTCACCTCTTAGATAGTCCCAGTGGGACTTGCATAGACATAAGTGGTTTGAGGATTGCAAACTAAATTATTGGCTAACTGGACAATGTATGCAAATACTTGGCATAGCTGAATAACATCTGAATTTATTACAGTTGCCTATTTGGATCTAAGCTAATAATTGTTGGAAAACTCTTCATCATGAGTTAATATGGCATTATGTTGCTTTCCCGTCTGGTGCCACATTTGGACTTCAGATTCACTTTGTGCAATCACTTGCACACTTTGGGATATGTGCAGTTTCTTACCATTAAAGCAGTGGTGGGGACTGGGAGCCTTTGACTCTCCAGATGCTTTGAACATTATTTCCCACAATCCTTTACCATTCATCTTGCTTGGTTCGCCTGATAGAGGAGTTTTTGGGTATAACATGTGGATGGCCAACGTTGCCTCACCTGTGGTCTGTGACAAGATACTGTGGTACATCTTTCCTTTCTCAGACCTAAGTGCACGGTACTGTACAATCATAGTTCAAGCAAAATGAAAGTAAAATTACTATCCCTATCATTTTACTATCTTAAAATCTATTTGAAAGCAAGTCTTTGTGATTTTAGCAGAACTTGCTTCCAAGTATGTATTTCCTTAATTGGAGAACATGTCTTGTTAGAAAGGATAGGGTCATGAAATGCACTGTTTCTAAGTATATGTATACCACTAAGCACAAAGTCTTACAATTTAAAAAATGTAGTCTGTGTTGAACTGTTCTGTTCAAAGTTGGCACTCTGCTGTGCTGCTGTAGAAGATACAGTAGGTCCTAGAAAAAAAAATACATGCATTGCTCCAGTTCTTATAGTTAAAGCCCTTAGCATGAACCTGTTGTTTGAATGCTTATGTGTTAAAGGAAGATATAGATATCTTTTAAGATTGATGCTCCAACCTAAAAAAGTCTTAGTTTGGTTAGTTATGGAAGATGTTAAAAATTATCTAGTGCGTTATTGCATATTATGTGGCTTTTTAGAAAATACAACATGGATGTATTGTAGGGACCCAGAAGATCATAGCATTGTACTGGTTTAAATCCTGTAGAAATAATTTCCTATTTGAATTTGTATGAATAAATTTCTTGACTGTGCTTGCCCATTTCTTGCAAAACTCTGTGCCATTCAAGAGGGCAGGTGAAGACAATTTTCAGAAAATAAAATGGTTCAGTGCTGGAATCTGTCAGCTGTGTTGGAATCCTGTAACTTCCCATTTCTGCCGGTGAGAGGAACCAGGCATAGAAAGTGAATGGAATAAATGATGACTTGGGGGGGGGGGAGTAAATCTGGTCCAATAAAAATAGTAAGCTACTTGGAAGAATGCCAGTCCTGTTTCTTTTTTTCAGTTAACTTTCTAAATTTGGACTGATTAATCAAAGTTAACTTGTGTCGTTCACATGACAGTTGAATGCAGAGAACATGCACAAGAGGCGAGGGCAGCCTACTGTACACCCTATGTCATGCAGCTGAGCTGTGCTACTGTTTAGTGTGCCAGGATTTCCAACAGTAGTCATCACAGTACTGCCTCCTACTGTGGTTAGTTGCTGCAAGCCAGTTTTTTCAACACCTACTATGTAACTCTAAATCCAATTGTTTTATGTGTATTTTTAATTTATTTTTATTTTATTTTTTACTTTTTGCCCCATCTCCTTATTAATGAGGTTGATTGACTTGATTTTCCCGCATGGGGGTTGTTACCTTGAATGAAATTAGCTTTGTTTCACCTAAACTGGCTTATATCTTGCAGCATAATTTCCCTTTTCATACACTGCATAGATTTCAAAGTTCATATACGTTTTTGGTAGACATGAATAGATATAGAATGTTAACAGACACATAGAAATAAATGCAGAAGTAATGTTAACACTTTTACAGAGATGATTCACTCATAATTATTTATACAAAGCCTCTGTGCCACACATTTATGTCTGAAACACAGTTCAGCTACACATTACCATGTTTTAAAATCTGATTTGCTTGCAGTCTACATGTGTGTATCATGATGTGAAATGTTCGGTTTCTGATATCACTTGCAAACCTTTGTTATTACTGTCAATAAGACAAAGCTGGCCCTGTGAAAATATCTGATAATAAAACAATATAAGGTTATGTTTGAGTGACTCCTTATTTGGGGATTTAATGCAGCCAATAGATGCTCTCAGAAATCAAGATGTGGACCAGATTGGGCAAAACAACTGTGTCTCAATTTATAGTTTGAAGACTGAAAGCTGATGGAAAGACATACATTTAGCTTTATCTGAAAGGCTGTTTTATTCACTAAAACTTTGCATGAATTATGCATATAACTGCAGTTTAAATTAACTCAAGACTATTTAAACGATGGGACAGACTGGTACTAGGAGGTAAGATATGTGATCAATTGCCATATAAAGCTAAATTATGGAAGAGAAGGAAGGCCTCTCGGGATGTGCTGAGGGTAATATATCAAGGTTCATTGTCTTTTGAGCTGTAAAGTTAGGTTACATTATAAAATTATGTGCAAGAGCGATGCATTGATCATTTGAAAAGCCATTTGCCCTTGATCCATACAACTCAAGCTGTACCTTCGTTCAGTTTGGAACCAGCTGCTAGAGTATGCCCACTGAATCAGTGGGACCTAAGTGTTACTATATCAAGATCGTGTTGGTTCATTAGGCCTGCTGTAGTCCTTACTAGAAAAAAAAAGGACTGTGCAGTGGTTGAATTCAAGACTGTGCCATCTACGAAGTGTGCCTGCCATGTAGGATCCCTATCTTACAATATATTGCCCTGATCCTGTGTGGGACCGCTGCACATGAAGGAGGTTTAAATGTCCCCTACATCTGATTTTCATTTCATAGTCCCTCTAGATAAGAGTATAAATATTTATTTAAAGCATTTTACCCTACTTTTCTCCTTAAAGAGGACCCAAGACAGCTTAATTCATTTGAAGACAACATTTAAAGCTAAAAATAGCAAGTATACCAATAATAAAAAGGATGAAATAAATACTACACTAAAAAGTGGTAAACGATGCAACACCAAAAACATGTTCAAAGCAGTAAGGCACAAAAATCCATTTTAAAAAACTCACTCATGCTGTCAGTCTCTGAAGAGAAAAAAAGCCTGCCTGAAGAGAAAGCTCTTCCTCTGCTTGCAGAAGGACAGCAAAGATCAGGCCAGCCTGGCCTCCTGTGGAAAGGAATTTCAAAGTCTAGGAGCAGCGCCTTTTGCTTAGTACAGTATACTAAACAAATTGATAAATACATGGGTGCCACTGGAGAGCTGTCGTTTTAAAAGAGGTAGTCTGTAAAACTAAGATCATGGCCACTGGTCCCATCACCTGGGAAATAGAAGGGGAAGATATGGAGGCAGTGTCAAATTTTATCTTCCTGGGCTCCATGATCACTGCAGATGGAGACAGCAGCCCTGAAATTAAAAGACACCTTCTTCTTGGGAGGAAAGCGATGACAAATCTTGACAGCATCTTGAAAAGCAGAGACATCACCTTGCCAACAAAAGTCCGAATAGTCAAAGCTATGGTATTTCCTGTCGTGATGTATGGAAGTGAGAGCTGGACCATAAAGAAAGCAGACCGCCGAAGAATTGATGCCTTTGAATTGTGGTGCTGGAGGAGGCTCTTGAGAATCCCCTGGACTGCAAGGAGAACAAACCTATCAGTTCTAAAGGAAATCAACCCTGAGAGCTCACTGGAAGGACAGATCCTGAAGCTGAGGCTCCAGTACTTTGGCCATCTCATGAGAAGAAAAGAATCCTTGGAAAAAACCTTGATGTTAGGAAGGTGTGATGGCAAGAGGAGAAGGGGACGACCGAGGATGAGATGGCTGGACAGTGTCTGCGAAGCAACCAACATAAACCTGACCCAACTCTGGAAGGCAGTGGAAGACAGGAGGGCCTGGCGTGCTCTGGTCCATGGGGTCACGAAGAGTCGGACACGACTAAACACAGTCTGTAAACGTTTCGGGCAAATATATTGGAGAGCTGGTTTCCCTGGAGAGTTGAATTAAAAAATACTGATGGAGGCAGATCTCTCCCCCAGCACTCCCGCCGTGATGGCCCGGATCCAGACCTCTATGCATTTGCTTTAGTACAAAAACGGCAACGAATCTTGAACCACATATTGGAATACATACATTACATCCGTAGCATGTAGTTCAGCATTTAAAAAAAAAAAGTTATCGAGGCGCCTTAGAAAGCGATGACCACGTCCCTTCCCTCTTTCATTCTTGCGTGCCCTGCGGGTTTCTGGAAGGGCAACCAAGTGCCTTTAAGCGGGAAAGAAGGCAAAAAGAAGAAGAAAGAAAGAAATACAGTAAATCCCAAGAGACGCGTCAGCCTCCGGGCTCCGCCCCAGCTTCCCTTTTCTCTTCTGCTCCGGGACCAGCTTCCACCTCTCCTCCAGCCCTCGCCTGAGGGAGCCGGCGAGCGAAAGTCTCGGCCGGGGTGTCCGCGCTCTCCCCCCCCTCGATCCGGTAAGTGCAATGTCTGCATCAACGACCGGCGGCGGCGTGTGGGGGGGTGTTAGACGAGAAGGGCCACGACCCAGCCCCCCCTTTTCTGGCGGGGTTGCGGGGGGGTGCGGATTTCATACAGATAGTTGCCGGAGGCAATTACATCTTCCTCACCTAAGGGGAGGCCTTAATGCCCGAGCCTACCAAGAAGGGTTCCTCTCACACGACAATCTTGTTCGTGTTTCTCCGTATCTCGGCGCGTCGGGTCCTCTTCCTCTTCCTCTCCTCACAGCGACCCCGCGAGGTAGGGCGAAGGAGAGGGATGAAGGGTCGCCCGGGATCCCGCCCTAAGGAGTGGAGCTCAGCGTTTTCTTCTTGCCCTCAAGTGGTCTCTGCCCTATTGGTGGTGACCCTGTCAATTAATTACCTTAATCAATTAAGTAAGGTCCTGTCATTACCGGCACTGCTCAGGTTGTGCAATTCATGGCCGTGACTTCCTTTATAGGGTCGACCAGTGGTTTGTTGGGGTTATTTTTTTGTCTTCCTCTTTTCCGACTGCGTTCAATTTTGATCAGCATTATAGTTTTTTCCAGTGAGTCTTTTTCATGATATGCCCAAATTGTGATAGACTCAGTTAAGTCATTTTTGATAATAATGACAGTTTCTAAGGGGCGACATCTTTTTCCCTTTAATTCTCCTTTTTTATTACTCATACATACAAAACATACAGAACAACAAAGACATAACAAAGGACAGCAAAGCTAAACATCCCTACTACATATATAGGTCAGAGATTTCTCCGTTGTCTGGTCATTTAATATCATCAAAAGGTTCTTGTGAACACTAGTTCGCCAGGACTGTTTATTCCCCTTAGTTCCTGTCTGTTTCCGGACCCAATTAGAGTACTGTATATATTAACTTCCAGCTTTCCTTTACAAAGTATCTTGGTTGATTCTGTACTGCCTCTAAAAGCATATCTAGTTCTGCAATATCCAGTAGCTATTTCTCCATTCTTCCATTTTTGGGCCCAGAGTAACCTGGTCATATTTTATTTTTTTATTAATGATCTTTGGCATTATATTCAATAACAACATTTCAGGTTTAACTTAGTTTTTGCTGAATAATTTCTTGTAACATTTCCCAAACCTGTAACCAAATTTGTTTTCCTTTTTCGCATGACCACCATACATGATAATAAGTCCCTGGATTTTTTTTTAACCTTTCCAACAAACATTGCTGATCCCTTTTGACATTTTTGCCAATCTTACCGGAGTGAAATGCCATCTGAAAAACATTTTAAGGATATTTTCTCTAAGATTAACTGGTTTGATCGACTTATAATATCTTTCCACATTTTTGTCCAGTCATCAATATCAATATTATAATCAAAGTTTTGTGCCCGTTTGACCACCACCTTCTTCACCCTCTCATCTTTTAGGTATTCTAATAAGTATGTATCTATTTTTTAAAATTATTTTCTCTTTTGTGTAGATCCATAGTTCATCTACCTGAACGTTCCCCTCAAAAAAACCCATATTTTCGTCCTTTTTATATCTTGATTCTAATTTCAACATTGACCACCAATCTGTTAATAGACACAATTTCTCTAAGTCTTGTTTATTTTTTTTAGAGTTGATTTTTAACAAGTCTTTATACGCGAGTAAAACTCCCTCCTGGCTTACACTTTCAATGTAAAGGCCTCTATTTTGGCTACCCATATTGGAATTTTCTTTTTTTTTAAATAATTTTTTAATTTATTTCTACTACAAACACATATACAGATTCCCCCACACCCTCCCCCCTTCGAGGACAAGGATTCAGACCATATTACAATCCAGCTTTCCCAAATTCCAGAGAGCATTGAAGAAAACAAAACAAAACTTAAAAAACGGCAAACATTTTACCCTATCTTCAAATCTGGCTCTGGGCCCAAACATGTATTAGGTTCCAGCTTTGTTTTGCATAGTCTCTTGGTTGATCTTGTAGCGCTTCTGATCCAGTTCTATAATGTCCAACAGCTTCTTCAGGAACTCCTCCATTGTAGGAACATCTTCACTTTTCCATTTTTGGGCCCAGAGTATCCTAGCTGCTATCAATATATACATCAAACAATATTTAATTTTCTTGTCGGTAATTTCTGGCATAATATTCAATAATGCTATTTCAGGTTTAAAATTTAATTTCCTTTGAATAATTCCTTTTATCATTTCCCACAACTGTGACCAATAGATCCTGGCTTTTTCACATGACCACCACATATGATAATAAGTTCCCACTTTTTTTTTTTTACATTTCCAACAGATATTACTGCTTCCTTCTGACATTTTTGCTAGTTTTATGGGAGTATAATGCCATCTAATTCTATAGAACACTTTGAGGATATTTTCTCTTAAATTTACTGGCTTAATCATTTTGTAACAGTCTTTCCACATCATTGTCCAATGATCAATGTCAATATTATAGCCAAAGTCCCTTGCCCATCTTATCATTGTCTCCTTTACCCTCTCATCATCACATATTGGAATTTTCTTATAAGTTTGCACTAAATCAATGCTTTAATTCTCCTTTTTGAGGCTTCTCTTCTACTAGAAGCCAGATGTCATCATGGCTATCTTGACTCTGGATGCAGCAGCTGTCGACAGTGCTGAGTTGCATCCTGAATCTGGCCTGTCAATACATTTTTTCCTTCTGAGATTTACTGTATTTTACCTTGAATAATCAGCTGTAAAAACCTATATTTTGCATTTTTCATTGCACAATAAAAGTATTCTAATTTTACACATTCCATACATTTTGTGATTTCTTGGTCTTTACTTATTCACTGTAACTGCTTGGATGGTTCAGTGGCTTTGGCATCGGGTTGCAAAACCAAGGGTTGGGAGCTTCATTCCCTGCTGTGCCTCCTGTGAGTAGAGCCACCTTGTGTATCCTTGGGCCGTAAGTCAGAGACTTGATGACACATGAGTATTATTATTTATTCACGGTAGTGTTTCTGTGTTGGTCAGACCCAAGAAAT
Organism: Pogona vitticeps; assembly: GCF_051106095.1. Lineage (NCBI taxonomy): Eukaryota > Metazoa > Chordata > Lepidosauria > Squamata > Agamidae > Pogona > Pogona vitticeps. The sequence continues at coordinate 256,167,700 of NC_135784.1, forward strand.
TTGTAGCATTCTATGAAGAATCCATTTTGCAGAGGCATCTATCTTTTTATAGTAGTCAGGGTTCAAGTCCACAGTCCCAAGCCATCCAGCAGAAGTGAAAATGCAAAGGGCATTTTCAAAGCCATTTTAGGAATTTTGTTTTGTCTTCCCACCCACCGCTGCCCTGAGCTGTATCTTTAAAAAATTGCTCTTTATTAAACTTCTATTGTGTGGCTAGATCCTGTTGTTTGTTCAACCAAATGGGTCATTCAACCCAAAGCTACTATTTATTTTTGCCAACATGCTCCATTTTTATTTTTTATTTTTTGCTTTTTAATTTATTCAGTTTATTTACTGTATGTATTTTGTGCTCGTACTTTTAAGTGATTACCATGATCTTGGTGTTCACAGCATTCCTTCTTAGACAAAGTTCACTCCTTGCTTCATTGACTTTACCGAAGAACTTCTGTAGAAATATCTCAATGTTAGAAGTAATGTTGTATTGACATTGTTGCTGAATTCTCCATTGATAAAGAACTGTCATGCGAATTAGCAAGTGCTTCTCTAAAGATGTTATTGGAGTACAAATTGAAAAGCACCAATAAGAGTATACATTCCTGTTGCATCTCTGTGTTTTCTATCATCTGTTCTTCAACTTTCACTGCAGCTTTTTATTTGTAGTACAAGTTTCATAACCAGTCTTAGAACTGGAAGGGACCCTATGCAGGGCCACGTTATTCAGAGGGCAAAGTGGGCACACTCCTCCGTCTCCTCTCCACTGTGGCTGCCGTGGGCACAGTCGGGGCAGCTAATCTTCCTGTGCTGGGCGGCGTTGCTGCGTAAGTGGGAGGTGCAGCTGGGCACCTCCACCCAACAAGGAGAAGGGTGCCCCCGTGCACCTCCAAGAACTGCTCCGGGAAGTCATCTTTTCCCTGGTTGCCCCAATGGCATCCTGGAGCTCAACCGCCTCAACAAGATCAACCTCTCCCAACAGAGGTTAGATGAGGAAGGGGGTGAGTAAGGCTGGCTAGGATGCATAAGGCACTCTGTTTAGTCTCAGAGACACTCTTCCCACCAGAACCCTCAGCTGGGAAGCAGTGGCTGTTCCTTCAAATCACCCACGGCCCTCCATCTCCTCCTAAGCCTGTGTCCTGTGACACCACACAACAGGCAGCCTCCCTCCCCCCTCCCTTCCACGTGGGACCTTCTCTGAATTGCTGCCTCTGCATGTTCTGCCCACAATGTGCACAACTTTTCCTCTTCTCTGGGCATGCGCAGAGTGCCTCAAAGCTCAGCTTTAGGTTTCCTTTGCGTCACCCCTCCCTCATAAGCTAAACTTTCTTTTCATTGTTGTTGTTTGTTTACCTAACCGTTGTTAGCTTATTTGCTGCTACCAAGATTACCTTATTGAGCCAGTCTTATTTATGTTCTATTCATGTTGTGTGACCTATTTAGGTTGGAGGTCAGGGAGAGGGAGGGAGGAGGAAGGGGTATGTGTTTCACTATTACTGTATATTTTTTGCCCAGGGCCCACCAGAGCCTTGAATTGGCCCAGACCCTATGGATCATTGAATTGAGCCCCTGTCAAGGAGGCCCAGTGGGGGATCAAATTCCCCATCTCTGGCTCCGTAGCCAGATACTGTACCTAAACCACTGAGCTTTCCAATTACTGTATGCAAAGGAAGTTTTTTGTTTGTACCAACTCCGTCAAGTGGCCACGTCAGATTCTGCCAAAGGCTTTCTTGTAGTCCAGTGGTTCCCAACCTTGCTTGGGTCACCCGGGAGTTTCCTGGATTGCAACTCCCAGAAACCATGGGCAGCACCGCAAGTGCTGGGACTGCAGTCTCTTAAGGTTGGGAACCACTGTTGTAGCCAATAAAAGAAGCATGCCAATTTCCACATTCATAGCTCCCAAATACCTGTTTGCAGATAATGCTTCCTTGGTTCCAAACCCTCTTCTGAATCAAATTGTGTATCTTCAACCCCTTCTCACACTTCTTGTAAATGTGGTCATGCATTGTCTTTTGAAAACCCTGAAGTAGATGACTCATTAAGATTACTCATTGAAAGCTTGGGCATTTCTGTTTTGAAGTAATGCAGTAAAGCTTCGTCTCATACAGATTTCAAGAATGATCTCTGTTTTGTAGATTTGACTGAGAAGGTCCACTATAGCAGTGGTCCCCAACCTTGGGCCTCCAGATGTTCTTGGACTTCAATTCCCAGAAATCCTGGCCAGCAGAGGTGGTGATGAAGGCTTCTGGGAGTTGTAGTCCAAGAACATCTGGAGGCCCAAGGTTGAGGACCACTGCACTATAGCACAAAAAAGAGTCATTAAAGGATCTTAATTTTCTCAGTTCACTCACAAATTTATGTGCAGATAAGATCCTTTTTTCTCTTACAAGTCCTTTTTATGGCATAATGTAACATAATAAAAAGTACCAAGACTGTTATTTTGGATATTACAGGTTGCTTTAAAATGGAAAGAGTGCTCTTAAATTTAAAATACTGGGATCTGTCAAACTTGAAAATAGGTAGCTGACTCTAAGGCTGCTGCTTGTCTCTTAGCTATTCCATCAAAACCCCTAACAGAGGATGATTTTCTGGGAACGCCAGTAGTTCCACAAGTACAAGAGGAGTGAATATTCTCTATGTAATGTTTCCCTGTGTATATGAACTGTGGAAATTTGAAATTTTTCTCTCTTCTCACACACTATATTTGCAAAATTGTTAATTTTGTTCAGATTTTTCAAGAACACTGTCTCTGCCCATATTTCTTTTATTATTGTTTGGGTTGAGCTTATTTTTAATGACCAGAAATTTAAATTTTTTAATAATAATAATAATAATAATAATAATAATAATAATAATAATAATAATAATAATAATAATAATAATAATAATAATAATAATAATAATAATAATAATAATAATAATAATAATAATAATAATAATAATAATAATAATATGCCATCAAGTCAATTCTGATTTATGCAATGTTTTCAGGGTTTTCCAGTTAAAAAAAAATACTCAGAAGTATTTTACCATTCCTTTCTTCTGGGGCCACCCAGATATCTAAACCACTGAGCTATTTTTAAATAAATAATTGCTCAATTATGTTTTTCTAGTTCTGAGAGGCTGTACACAAATATACACTAGGAAATAGTGGGTAGTTTACTTGCAGTTTTGCATCTTTTGTATATGAATTTTAAAAGTCTCCAGACAATAGGATGTTGAATCCATCAGGTCCAAGAGCATTTCTTATTGTAGAAATACATTCTGCTTTGGCTTCCCCTCTTGAGAGAAGGGAAGACGCCATACTTGCCACACCCAACACAAAGAGTATAGGAGAACTATCTCAGTTTTAGGAAGACTGGGTGCTCAGGAGAAAGGAGGGAATCTGTTTCTTATGGCTGACCAGGAGAGAACACTTGCCAGAGCTAAGGATATTGCCACCTTGTGAACCAATGGCCTTTACCCGCATGCATGGCAAAGTACTTTAGAAACAGGGGAATTTTGAGCACAGCTTCTGGTATCATGTGGAATTCTGGTGGACAAAATAAATAGATCTAAATAAATAAAGACACTGATAGGTAAATATCAGGCATTTCATTGGGCTAATGATGGGGTGACCAATTTATGTCTCTCACAATTTTCTTGGCATTTGGTTGCTGTAATCTCTCACCACTGACTATGATGGTTAGGGCTGATGGGAGTTGCTATCCAGTGTCAAGTCTGTTAGCTGCCCACAGTGCATCAATGGACGCTTCTTTGTGAGTTTCAGCAGTGATTTAGATCTGGGTCCCTATAAAGGCAGGAATGAAATGGGCAGCTCTTCCCCACACAAAGGCATAGGGCTTCTTGTAGTAAGAGAATTCTATTTATTTTTATTTATTTCAAATATTTTTAAACTGCCTTTCTCCTTAAGAATATGCTAGGAATGGTGGAACATCCTACTCTGATCACTGGAATCCTCATGTCTGTTTTCTAAACCTTCACCAGACACTGTTAATATAAGATCTTAAGCTACTGCGTTATACAGTGGGGTCTCTACTTAAGAACTTAATCCGTATTGGAAGGTGGTTCTCAAGTGGAAAAGTTCTTATGTAGAATCTGCATTTCCCATAGGAATGCATTGAAAACCATTTAATCCGTATCTGCTCTTTTCCGTGCATAGAAACTAATGGGAAGCTGCTATTCCGCCTTCTACCACTAGAGGGGGATTTTTTCTTTTTTTCCCCTTAGGTCAGGGAACAGTGTCAAAAGCACTTCTGACGAAGCTAATTTTGAAGCAATGGACTGAAAACCAATTAATCCGTTCTGGCTGTTTTTTTTATGTAGAGGTGCGTTCGTACATTGAAGCATTAGTTCCCATAGGAACTAATGCAAAGCTGGTTAATACGTACTCTACCACTAGGGGGAGAACTTTTTTTTAACCTAAGATGACTTAAGGTTAAAAAAAGAGCAGGAAAGTTTTTTTTTCCTGTTCTTATCTGGATTTTTGTTCTCAAGTAGAAGCAAAATTTAGCAAATGGAGCTGTTCCTAAGTGGAATTGTTCTTAAGTAGAGACGTTCTTAAGTAGAGACCCCACTGTACTGGTTAGATCATCAGTCCATCTACCAATGGTGTTAATTCTCCAAGGTTTTAGGCAGGATTCATTCCAGCTCTACCTGGAGATCCCTAATATTCTCTGGCAGTGAGTGACCCATACGAGTGCTAACCATGCCTACCCCTCCTTAGTGACATAAAGCAAACAAAATTGTTATGCATAATAGTAGTTCAGTACTGTATATGAGAATGTACTAAAGCAATCTTCTCCCATTGTGTTGCTCTGTGAACCTAATTATCCCAGTCCACATGGCCAGTGTGCCTTTGGATAATGGGTTTTGTAGTTCAAAACATCTGGAAGGCCTTGGTTGGAGAAGGCTGTGCTAGCTCTCTCTCTCTCTCTCTCTCTCTCTCTCTCTCTCTCTCTCTCTCTCTCTCTCTCTCTCTCCCCTCCCCCAGTGGTGTGTGTGTGTTTAATAGAGATTTGTACAGTTTAAAATCCTGTACTTAATAGCAGGGAGCGATACTTCTACATGTTAATCTGAGGGCCATGCATTATTCTCATAATCCAACTCTAATACCATACTCAATGCATATTAAAGCTTATTACTGTGCCTGTGGCTAATTGTGGAATTATATTGAAAAATTGCATGCCTTTTCTTTTCAAACATGTACATAACATGATATGTTCACCTACAACTAGGATTAATTCTTGTTGGAGTTTTCAGAGTTTGAGTCTTTCTTTTACTCTGTTTTGAGGAACTAGTATCTCTTTTAATGATAGATATATATCAACTATCAAGAGCACTGGCCATATGAAAATTATGAGTGGCATATAATTTTCATATGGCCAGTGCTCTTGATAGTTGATATACATCTAACTCTAAACAGAGAGTGTCATCCTTCTAGACCCTGTGCTTCAAGTGCTTAATTCTTAAACACATGGGTTTGAATCCTTGGGTATTCAACAGACATAGCTCTCTCAAATCAAGGTTGCCATGCCTTTCTTCTTCTTCTTCTTCTTTTCCTAAGAGGCTCCTCATCTCTAATAGTCGCTGGAAATGATGTTCTCCATGCTGGGAATAACTGTACCTATTGCACATAGCTAGTGCAAGTGGGGAAAATATAATTTCATTTTATTTTTAAAGAACTTACCAAATATTTGCTGTATTTTCCTAGTTAAATCGGCAAAGAACTTGCAGTTCATTATATTATATATAAGGCGGAAATTACAGGAAGGCATGTGTCCCAACTAGGGATGAAATTTGTCTCCATATTCTCCCACATTATATATATTTATATATATATTATATATAAATATATATAATGTGGGAGAATATGGAGACAAATTTCATCCCTAGTTGGGACACATGCCTTCCTGTAATTTCCGCCTTCTGACCCTACATCTGGTGTTTTAGTCCCCCCCTTTTTTTCTTCCCCTGAATGAAATGAGGTTAATCACCACTGGGGAATTCCAGTCTGCCTATATTTAGATATCTACATTTTCCATATCACTATTGCAGGAAATATGTTGTGACTGAAACTGTGCCGGCCCTTGATTCCTATTAAAAATTGTGGTTAATACATGTTACGTCAATACTAACACAGCCAGGTAGTGTCCTTGTGCCATAAGGTGGTGCTATTCCCACAAAAATAAAACAGCTGAATCCCACTGTCACATTTAAATCTACAGTGTGCATTTTTTGGGGGGGAAGTATCATCTTTACTAAATACCTATATTGACACATAGCATCTTTTTAACCCTCCCAGGAATCCTTCAACCAGCATGGCCAGTGCTCTATGGCTGGAGGGGCAGCCTCCAGAGGTCCGAGGCCTGTATGTGCCTGCCCCAGACCTAAGAAAGTTGCACCCAGTTCTGATCCTTTGGGCACTTCAAAAATACTTTTTAAAAAAAGGCTTTAAAAGAACTGAAAAAAAGTCTCCCTCATACTCTCTAGTAGTTAAAACAAATACAGTTGGTGGTATGAGTCCTCAAGGGGCTGGGAGGCCCTAAAAATGACAAAATGACCTCCCACCATTCCCTGGAGGATATGGGGAATTATCAAAACAGATAATCCCCTTCATGGATTGCTGCCTTGTCGTGGCGAAGGGGCTTGAGTAACTCAGAGAAGCTATGGGCTATGCCGTGCAGGGAAACCCAAGACGGACAGGACATAGTGGAGAGTTCCGACTAAACGCAATCCACCTGGAGTAGGACCTGGCAATGCCACTCCAGTATCTTTGCCAAGAACACCCCATGATCAGAAACAAAAGGCTAAAAGATATGACGCTGGAAGATGGGCCCCTCAGGTCGGAAGGCGTCCAACATGCTACTGAGGAAGAGTGGAGGACAAGTACAAGTAGCTCCAGAGCTAATGAAGTGGTTGGGCCAAAGCCGAAAGGACGCTCAGCTGTGGACGTGCCTGGAAGTGAAAGGAAAGTCCAATGCTGTAAAGAAAAATACTGCATAGGAACCTGGAATGTAAGATCTATGAACGTTGGGAAGCTGGAGGTGGTCAAACAGGAGATGGCAAGAATAAACATCGACATCCTGGGCATCAGTGAACTAAAATGGACAGGAATGGGCGAATTCAGCTCAGATGATTATCATATCTACTACTGTGGGCAAGAATCCCGTAGAAGGAATGGAGTAGCCCTCATAGTCAACAAAAGAGTGGGAAAAGCTGTAATGGGATACAATCTCAAAAATGATAGAATGATGTCAATACAAATCCAAGGCAGACCATTCAACATCACAATAATCCAAGTTTATGCACCAACCAGCATTGCTGAGGAAACTGAAATTGAACAATTCTATGAAGATTTACAACACCTTCTAGAACTGACACCAAAGAAAGATGTTCTTCTCATTCTAGGGGACTGGAATGCTAAAGTAGGGAGCCAAGAGATAAAAGGAACAACAGGGAAGTTTGGCCTTGGAGTTCAGAACGAAGCAGGACAAAGGCTAATAGAGTTTTGTCAAGAGAATAAGCTGGTCATCACAAACACTCTTTTCCAACAACACAAGAGGCGACTCTATACATGGAAATCACCAGATGGGCAATATCGAAATCAGATTGATTATATTCTCTGCAGCCAAAGATGGAGAAGCTCTATACAGTCAGCAAAAACAAGACCTGGAGCTGACTGCGGTTCTGATCATCAGCTTCTCATAGCAAAATTCAAGCTTAGACTGAAGAGAGTAGGAAAAACCACTGGGCCACTCAGGTATAATCTAAACCAAATCCCTTATGAATACACAGTGGAAGTAAAGAACAGATTTAAGGAACTAGATTTGGTGGACAGAGTGCCTGAAGAACTTTGGATAGAGGCTCGTAACATTGTCCAGGAGGCAGCAACGAAAACCATCCCAAAGAAAAGGAAATGCAAGAAAGCAAAGTGGCTGTCCAATGAGGCCTTAGAAATAGCAGAGAGGAGAAGGGAAACAAAATGCAAGGGAGATAGGGAAAGTTACAGAAAATTGAATGCAGACTTCCAAAGAATAGCAAGGAGAGACAAGAGGGCCTTCTTAAATGAACAATGCAAAGAAATAGAGGAAGATAACAGAAAAGGAAAGACCAGAGAGCTGTTCAGGAAAATTGGAGATATTAGAGGAACATTTTGCGCAAAGATGAACATGATAAAAGACAAAAATGGGAGGGACCTAACAGAAGCAGAAGACGTCAAGAAGAGGTGGCAAGAATACACAGAGGAATTATATCAGAAAGATTTGGATATCCCGGACAACCCAGACAATGTAGTTGCTGACCCTGAGCCAGACATCCTGGAGAGTGAAGTCAAGTGGGCCTTAGAAAGCCTGGCTAACAACAAGGCCAGTGGAGGTGATGGCATCCCAGTTGAACTATTTAAAATCTTGAAAGATGATGCTGTTAAGGTGCTACATTCAATATGCCAGCAAGTTTGGAAAACCCAACAGTGGCCAGAGGATTGGAAAAGATCAGTCTACATCCCAATCCCAAAGAAAGGCAGTGCCAAAGAATGCTCCAACTACCGCACAATTGCACTCATTTCACACGCTAGCAAGGTTATGCTCAAAATCCTGCAAGGTAGGCTTCAGCAGTATGTGGACCGAGAACTCCCAGAAGTACAAGCTGGATTCCGAAGAGGCAGAGGAACTTGAGACCAAATTGCTAACTTGCGCTGGATTATGGAGAAAGCCAGAGAGTTCCAGAAAAATATCTACTTCTGCTTCATTGACTATGCGAAAGCCTTTGACTGTGTGGACCACAGCAAACTATGGCAAGTTCTTAAAGAAATGGGAGTGCCTGACCACTTTATCTGTCTCCTGAGAAACCTATATGTGGGACAGGAAGCAACAGTTAGAACTGGTCATGGAACAACTGAGTGGTTCAAAATTGGGAAAGGAGTACGGCAAGGCTGTATACTGTCCCCCAGCTTATTTAACTTATATGCAGAATACATCATGCGGAAGGCTGGACTGGAAGAAACCCAAGCCGGAATTAAGATTGCCGGAAGAAATATCAACAACCTCCGATATGCAGATGATACCACTCTGATGGCAGAAAGTGAGGAGGAATTAAATAACCTCGTAATGAGGGTGAAAGAGGAGAGTGCAAAAAATGGTCTGAAACTCAACATCAAAAAAACTAAGATCATGGCCACTGATCCCCTCACCTCCTGGGAAATAGAAGGGGAAGATATGGAGGCAGTGTCAAATTTTATCTTCCTGGGCTCCATGATCACTGCAGATGGAGACAGCAGCCCTGAAATTAAAAGACGCCTTCTTCTTGGGAGGAAAGCGATGACAAATCTTGACAGCATCTTGAAAAGCAGAGACATCACCTTGCCAACAAAAGTCCGAATAGTCAAAGCTATGGTTTTTCCTGTCGTGATGTATGGAAGTGAGAGCTGGACCATAAAGAAAGCAGACCGCCGAAGAATTGATGCCTTTGAATTGTGGTGCTGGAGGAGGCTCTTGAGAATCCCCTGGACTGCAAAGAGAACAAACCTATCAATTCTAAAGGAAATCAACCCTGAGTGCTCACTGGAAGGACAGATCCTGAAGCTGAGGCTCCAGTACTTTGGCCATCTCATGAGAAGAAAAGAGTCCTTGGAAAAAACCTTGATGTTAGGAAGGTGTGATGGCAAGAGGAGAAGGGGACGACCGAGGATGAGATGGCTGGACAGTGTCTGCGAAGCAACCAACATGAACCTGACACAACTCCGGGAGGCAGTAGAAGACAGGAGGGCCTGGCGTGCTCTGGTCCATGGGGTCACGAAGAGTCGGACACGACTAAACGACTAAACACACACACATCAAAACAGAAATTATTGTGTGGTGTTTTTTTTAAAAAAATACTGTACTGTTGAGTGATACTTTTGCTTACAAGACATACCGTATTTCTCCGTGTATAAGACGCCCCCCACTTTTCTAATCCAAAATTAAGAAATCTAAGTGGGGCTTAGCAAGTGTAGGGGGAAAGGGATAAAAGCGCTGCATGATTGCTTTGATACCTGCTTTCCCTCCACTTGTATTTGTTCTCCCCTCAGCTTACTTCCATGTATAAGCTGACCCTCAATTTTTAGTCTAAAGATTTTAGACAAAAGTATAGTCTTATACATGGAAAAATACGGTACTTTGCCAGACTCTGCTCTGTGGCCACCCTGCTATAGACAGATCTATCATGAAAACTGCTGATGCTTCCACTCTCATCACCTTCTTGTATATCACTGTGTTGCAGTTAGTAGCTGGCTTGGAAGATAATATTATTTTGTTCTTCAATATTCAGGATTGTGAACCTGCCCATCGTTTACATATTTGGAGAAGCAGATGTGCTCATGCCCATTTAATTTGTCAGCCTATCCACACTACTTACAGAACATGCGTACCTCAGCGCAACGTGTGGTGTGCTTTGAAAGGACGGCTTTTATCACTGATTCAGGAGCAAAACAAGTGGAAATTCCTTGGGATATCTGATGCAGCCTGCATAGGCTGTAGTAATGCCCCATATCAGTTAGTTACCCATTGACCACCACTTTTAAAATGTCACATGGAAAGTATTTCATCATCTGAAAGATATATCATTTGTTTCTTTTCACAGCTATGCCAACACATAGAAATGAAACAGTCTAAACAAAGTCATGAATAGGAGTCTTGCTGCAGTGGTATGTGTAGTCATTTTATTCCATTTTTCTGAAAGATTATTTCAGTCTCAGAAATATGCACCAGCAGAAACCTAATATCACAAAGTATGTTAAATGTTACATCATAGTCCTTCATGCAGTTCTGGAAATTGGAGATGGATGGTTTGAGACATCCAGTATACATGGTGATAACGGGGGCAGATTTTGCACCTCAAAATGTCCTCGGGTGAAGGATTTATGCTTTCCCATAAGAGCGAATGATAGTGACATCCACAAAGGATAAAGTCAAGGGGTACACATGGATATGTTGTGGTGGAAACCAAGCCCCTTGGTGACTGAGCAAAGAACTTAAAGGCATTCTGTTGACCTTCTTTGTAGCTGAGTTGGCCACAGCATCTCCTGTAGTGTCCTTAAAAAACCAACAACACACACTTCTGAATGAACACTAACTGGCTTAAAGGTATTCATAGCCACATAATCCACCTTGACTGGAATGATGCCTTATTTTCAATAGGCTTAAGAACACAGAAAAGCTGCTTTGTTGTTGTTGTTCTGCTGTTAGGCATCATGTGATCTTTCAGGTATTGTTGAGCTACCACTTCCATTATCCCACATTATTAGCTAAACTGATTAGGATAGATGGAAACTGCAGTCTAACAATGGCTCAAGAGCCACTATATGCCAGTCCATGCTGTTTACAATAAGACCCCACTTATTTGTGGGATCAGTATCCACTGATTTACTTAACCACGATCAGAAAATATAAAAATTATATTATAAGAAATTAATATTATAAGAAAAATCCCAAATATATATTTAATGATGAAGTTACCAGAACTGGCCACTAGAGAAAGCCAGAGACCATGCTATGTATAGCATTCACTATTATAATAGTGTTCATTATAATCCACGTTTTCCAGCATCCACGGGGGGAGGGGATTGGAACTGATCCACAGCTGCTACAGGGGTCCTACTGTACATTGCCCCACATACTGTGGACTACTCACTCTGTAAATGGTTTCCCAAGGCTCCAGACACAGATTCAAATTTACCAATGAGGTCATGACAGCACTGGCCAGATAAAGTGGAAAAGGCATAGAACAGAATGCAGGGATTTCATTTTTAGGGGTTTATGTGACTTTATAGTCCACAATATCACACACATAGTTTCTCCAGAACTTACTTACTTACTTACTTACTTACTTACTTACTTTATTTATTTATTTGATTTATACCCCACCCATCTGGCCTATAAGACCATTCTAGGCAGCAGACAGCTGTTTGGGTGTGTGTAAAGGATTCACTTGCTTAAATCCATTCTTCCTTTGTTCCTTGATGTAGCTACATTTTATTTTACTACTCTTTAACAGTAACTGTTTTTCTCCTCTGCTGTCCTCAGTCCTTTGACTCATGTGATTTCAGCACTGCCTTAAACATATTTTGTAAATTTATATCTTTCACCGACTTCCTGACCAATTTGTCCTTCACTTCTTTTATAGACTGGAAGAACGAAGATACTTCATTTCCTCTACATTTGGAGGTCTTACCACAATGGGAAACAGCAATGCCAAAAGAGCTCTTCCTTCTTCTCTAAGGAACAGTGTGAGGGACAATTGTATAGGCAAAAGAGAAGAAAACACGAAGCCAATGCCCAAATTATGTGAATTGTCACTGCACACAGAAGCCAGCTGCCATGTCACTGTCCAAGAAGTTCAAAGGGACAATGAAAACACTGGGGATATATTTTACAGGTTTGTGATTCTTCATGCTGAGAATGATGTAGAAGAAGCTGTTAGAATCCAGGAGTTGCTACAAAATGAATTTTGTATTAAGCCGGGAATCATCTTTGCAGAGATGCCTAGCGGTAGGCATCTGTTAGAAAATCTAAATGATGCTTTGAGCAACTCTGCATGGACAATTATCTTACTGACTGAAAACTTCTTGAGTGAGCTTTGGTATCAGTTCCAGTCATACACATCTTTATTAAGTTCGCTGACTGTACCACATAAACGCAACACAGTCATACCTATGAGGCCACGGAATAACCCACTCCCATGGGAGAGGACTCCTTTTATTTTACAGACCATCAGTACTTTGCAGGAAGATAGTCCTGGATTTGCTGAACAAATAAGGAAAACGTTCCAAGAATCTACATATAAACATCAGCAAGTAATGTGGCAGTATGGAAAGAAGAATGCAGAGGCACAAAAACCGCTTATGTGGTGAAGGTATAAGGACATTTCCAGTGAAGGCAAATATGATTTATTTGAGCAAGAAGTCTGTAATATCTTAAGTCTGTCTCCAAGTCTATCATGTCTTTCAGGTTCCAAGCTGCTTGAGTGGGAGTTTATTCTTTAAGTTGTGCTTAATAAGTGTTAACTTTTTTTTTAAAAAAAAGTCACTGCCTTTCCTCTTGTCATTCCATCTTTGTGGTCTTGACAGCTGATGTCATGAAATGGGCATGGATCATAGCTTGTGGCATGGAGAAGGTCACTAACTGAATCCCTGGCATATCCAGTTAAAGCACCTTAGACTGCAGGGCTGAAAAGACGTCTGTGTAAATGTGGGGCAGCTTCTGCCAGTTATAGTTGACAGTATTGGGCTAAGTGGATCAGAAATAGGGAGCTTTCCCCATCTCTGGATGGACTCTCTGTAAGGCAACTTCTATTGGAACCAAGAAACTCCACTATCCACAAGTTAAGGGCAGTCTGGAAGAAAAATCACTATTTGTGATGAGCACACTGATCCCATTTTCCACTTTGGCCAACAGACTTGTTTTGTATCATTTCAGAAACATGAAAACCTTGCTCAGCCAGACACCGCAGTGGGTCAGAAGAACACCAGTGTATGTGTATGCATGGGTACATTACTGGATAAAGTCCATTTCTCAAACTACATTCAGTGACCTTTCTCTTCAGGCAGGCTTCTCCTTAACGATTGGTGGTCTGAGTGAGATTTTTAAATGGATTGTTGTGCTCTGTTGTTTTAAAAGTTTTAATATTGTTTTTATATACCGTTTTTAATATAATACTTGTTTAAATATTTGTATATTTATTGTTTTTAGTTTTGAATATTATTCTTTTTAATGATGTAAGCTGCCTTGGTTCCCTTTTAGGGAGGAAGGTGAGATAAAAATATTTTAAATACATAAAATAAATAAACCTCCTTATACAGGGCAGGCTTTCTCTAGCTTCCAAATAAGTTCTGCCAGGGCCACTTGTTATTATTTCTGTGCATCAGGTTAGCCAGAACTCTTGAATATTTGCAGAAGCTGTATTGGCTGTTGCCACCTATATTCCAACATCTGAGGTGTTGAGCATAGTGCCATATTAGAACCCTGTTTCCTGCAAAAGATTCTGTTCTCTTTAAACTCATTTGGAAGTGGTGAAGGTATAACAGTATCTCCTCCATCACCACTCAATCTGGTCATGGCATCTTCATTGGGCTCAAAATGACTTACCAGTTTTAAGACTTTACAGCAATGGAGCTGTAAAATGCACTGCAAATTTCTTAAATATGGCAAGACTCTCATGTTCTGCACAGCCACAAAGTTGACAAGTGATGACTCATTCCATTAAAAGGTTGCTGGCTGCTATTAGAGGATTAACCAATTGTGTGTTGAGCGGACTCATCAGCTTTTGATCACTATCATCGCCCATTTATGCAAAGAAGTTGTATGTCCTCTAAGAGCATCCTCTCTTCTTTGTTACTTTTGTTTTAAAACAACCGTCTCACATATTACACCCTGCCACGCCAACAAAATTAATTGGCAAGTGATTTAAGTAATACACTATCTTGTCCTTAACCTTATCCAATCTTTAAAGCACCAAGAACTTGCCAATAAGTTGGAATGATGCTGCAGCTGCTGTCTTCTCTTTTATCCCCTAAAATCTTTTGATCGTGGTGTTGAAGGATGTAGTGCTAGGAAGATGGAGAATTTACTTCTCAGCCTTGATCAATTGAACTTTCTTCTTGGGAAAAACTATTTGAAAGAGTAAGTGTATTTCTTAGAATAAATGTAATCAAATTTAAACAAATTGGCACTATAGTAACCACTGTAATCTGCGGCTAATCAGCTAAATACATTTTAAATACAGTGGTGTCCCACATGACAATGATGATCTGTTCCATAGAAATCACTGTTTAGCGAAGTCATCGTCATGTGAAAACCGTTTCCCCATTGGAATGCATTGAAACCCGTTTAATGCGTTCCAATGGGGAAAATACCTCGTCGTCCTGCAAAGATCGCCCATAGGGAAGCCATTTTGCTAGTGCCGATCAGCTGTTAAAATGGCTGTCCTGCGAAGCATGGGTCCCGAAAACACAGGGAAGCCATTTTGCGGAGCCGCCGATCAGTTGTAAAAATCGTTGTCTTGCGAACAAACGGTCCACAAAGCACGGACCAAATCACCGTCCAGCGAAAATCCCCCATTGGAACCACTGTTTTGAGAATTGCTATAGCAATTGCAAAACCTCATTGTCATGCAGATTTGTCGTTTTACGAGGCCGTCGTCTAGTGAGGTACCACTGTAAGTAGACAGCTCCAGTAAGCATTCCTTTTTCCGTTATATCTCATAATGTTAGGATTTGGTTCTCAACCCTTCTATATTGCGCTTGAAATGAAAATTACACCTAGAACTACACTGAAAGGTAGCTAATAGAAGGTTGAGGGGTGATATAATAGCACTTTTCAAATATTTCAAAGGCTGTCAGACAGAGGAGGGGTAAGATCTGTTCTCGATTATCCCAGAGTGCAGGACACATAACAATGGGCTCAAGTTAAAGGATGTCAGATTTCAGTTGAATATCAGGAAAAACTTCCTAACTGTTACAGCAGTACGACAGTGGAACCAGTTACCTCGGGAGTTGCTGAGTGCTCCAAAGCTAGAGGCATTCAAGAAAAACTTGGATAATCAGCTTGCAGATAAGCTTTGATTGTATTCCTGCACTGAGCAGGGGGCTGGACTTGATGGCCTTGTAGGCCCCTTCCAACTTCACTTTTCTGTGATTCTAATAAGTAGAAACTGATCACTGAGCTGAAGCAAAGGTATAGGACACATTTTTATTAATATATTAAGCAGAAGTGGCAGAGGGTGTAGGTGCAATGTTGAAGGATGCAGCCACTGAATGGTTTGCAGCACCTGAAACCAGCGTCACTGGTCTGTATAGAATATTGCTAGCCATTAATCAACCATGCACCTGGTATAATGCTGCTGCTACAATATGATGCTCACCTATAAAGGTCAGTGGCTGGTGCACAGTGATGATGACCTTTGAAAACTGACCACTGCCTCGCTGCCATAAGCCACCCACTAGCCCCTCTAAAAGAGCAGAGCAATAGTAGGCAACTTGGTCCACCAGATGGTATTACAGTACAAGTTCCGTCATCCTTGCCTGGTACAGTAATGCTGAGAGGTTAATTTCAGTAATTGCTGGAGGACCACAATTGCCCTTCCTGAGGGCTACACTTTCTCATAATGGCTACTTATTGATCCACATAGCATTTGCTAGTTCCTTGTGGGGAATATGTTTCCTCTCTTTGCCCTACATCTAGGTACCCTGCATTTTTTGTTCTCTTATTACTTTTTATTTCAACTGCATTGGGTCCATAGAAAGATAGGCAACTAATTTACATAAATTAGCTGCCTATAATTTACACTCATTAGGCCCATTAGGAAAAAACCAAGCTTGGCTGCGGACAGTATTGGCAATTATAGGCCCGTCGCCAATGTTGCTTTCCTTAGCAAGGTTGTAGAGAGGATGGTGGCCGATCAGCTTCAGGCTCTCTTGGATGAAACCAATGCCCTGGATCCGTTCCAGTCATGCTTCAGGCAGCGTCAAGGTACAGAAACGGCATTGATCGCCCTGCTTGATGACCTATTGAGGGAAGCCGATAGGGGCAAAATGTCCTTGTTGGCTCTCCTTGATATCTCAGCTGCCTTTGATACCGTCGACCACAGTATCCTCCTGGGACAGCTTTCCAAGTTGGGGATCAGTGGCCTGGCTCTTACCTGGCTCTGGTCCTTCTTGGAGGACTGTCCCCAGAGAGTTCAGCTTGGAGAGAGTGTATCGGCCCCATGGCGGCTCAATTGTGGGGTGCCGCAGGGCTTGATCATCTCTCCAATGCTGTTTTTAATGTCTATATGAGGCTGCTGGGAGGGGTCATCCGGGGCTGTGGGGCTTCGTGTCATCAGTATGCCGATGACACTCACCTCTACATCTCCTTTTTTCCTACAGCAGTGGATGCCATTGTGTCCCTTGAGCACTACATGGGAGCTGTACTGCAATGGATGCAGGAGAATGGACTGAGGCTGAACCCAGACAAGATGGAGGTTTTGAGGGTGGGCACCCCTCCTATCAGTGGTTTGGGAAGCTCCCTCTCTTTTTTGGGGGGGTGACTCTCACCACAAAGAGTGTGGTCTGCAGCTTGGGGGTCCATCTTGACCCAGCGCTTACCATGAAGTCCAGGTAGCGTCTGTGATTGGCACCGCCCATCTAAATCTTCAGCAGATTGCCCAGCTGTGCTTCGATCTTGATGTTGGTGCGCTCACCACTCTGGTCGAGATTAGACTACTGTAATGTGCTCTATGTGGGGTTACCCTTGATATTGATGCGGAAACTACAAATGGTCCAGAACACGGCCACCAGATTATTAATTGGGGTGAAGAAAATACCATCACATTTCCCCTACTCTGGCAGCCTTACACTGGTTGCCCATTCATTTCCACATTGACATCAAGGTGCTAATGCTTACATATAAAGCCCTAAATGGTTTAGGACCTCGATACCTGACAGAGCGCCTGCTCCCACCTAGTTATACTTGTGTCACTCAATCTAGCCAGGCTGGGTGGCTGAGGGGCTTGACCCTGAGAGAGGCCTGGGAGAAAAATAGAAACTGGGCCTTCTTGGTGGGGGCCCCCTCACCTCTAGAACATCTTGCCCCTTGAGATTCGCCTGGCTCCCTCGCTGGGAGTTTTAAGAACAAGCTGAAGACTTGCTTCCACAGGCAAGCCTTCCCCCCTTCCATTTCTTAATTCCCTATGTCTTATCATCTTGGACCTTTCTATGTTGTTTGATATTGTTTGTTTTATGTTTTGTTTGTAAGCTGTCCAGAGTAGATTCATTGTATCTAGATAGGCAGGGTAAAAGTTGGAAAATAAATAAATAAAAAATAAAAAAATTCAGTGATCCAGTGCTCTTTCCCAGGCAACACACTATTGAGCTTCTAGAAAAAGCTATGCAATGTGTTAGTCCCACTTCCTCAAGGCTTACTCTCTCACATGGCTGGCACACCAAAGCCTGAGCCCCATGTATGTAGAGCAGAGAGCTGCTCCAGTTCTGTGTCATGCCCTTCTCCTCTGAGAATCTTGGGTGAAAACAGGAAGAGGATGACCAGATGCAAAGAAGGGCAGGGCCAGGAATTTCAGCAGGTTTGACGTGTTATGCAAAAAACAGCACCGACCGGAATTCCCTTCCTCTAGTAACTAGGGTGACAAAATGCAATAAACAACAAAGCTAGTTAAACATTTGGGAACCAATATGCTATCTTCATACACAACAGTCTAGATTTCGGGAGCACATATAAAACCCACACAATAGTCTACAAGTGTAAATCTGTGAATTTTTAAATCTATTACAAATGTTCAATAGTAAACATAATATTAAGAGGACTAGAGTGGAATAACGTCCTGAGCACTGTAGAGGGCTGCCTCCAGACTTGCAGGGGCAATCTGGCGGACCATCCCTTTGATAGGTGGGCTCTGGACAGTGGGAGTTTGCCATCTTAATTCCAAACAGTGAGCCAGACTAGGTCTGTGTGTGAAGCATTGTGGGAAGTTAAAATGACAACTAGGCTCAGCTGCTTAAGGGTGCACTAGGCCACAAGTGTCTAATGGTGGACATTCAGTGCTAGCCCTGCTGCCAATCCATTGATGCTCAAAGATGTGCTGCACCAGAAATTTTACTAGTTTTGTGCGAAACTGCAAAACATGTGTAACATAATAATCCAAGGCCATTGGCTCACAGTTGCCTTTTGTGTGTGTTTCATTTTGTTTCATTTTCAGTGGGTGGCAATTGCAATATGTAGAACATTGCTGTCAGACTTTCATCGATCTGCCCTATTTCTCTGGAGATAATTAATTCTCTTACTCTTCCACACCATACCAAAGACCTCATAATTTAACAGCAAAGGCCTGTATTCTGCTCAGTATTTAAGCAGATGCAGTTCCAAACTGCAGAAACTGCCATGATGATTTGGCCAGGGCCATGCAATCAGGCACATGACTGTACATAATTGGCATCTCATTTAATTACTGCTGCAGTGCCCAGTTGGCATTTTATGTGCATACATACTGAACAAACTATTAGCAAAAAGGTTGTGTGGCTCCATAAAAACTAGCAAGTTCTATTTGTCTTCAGGTTCTATAATAACATGATCCACAAAACCTCATGCCAAATAAAACAATTTAGTTTTTAAAGTGTCACAAGAAGCTTTATAATTAATCTCCTGATGTGATCTCCATCACATCTGAAGTTGAGTTGATTTTTATCCCATGGTTTCTTAACCAAACAGCAAATTAGTTATTCCATGCCACAAAACTGAAAGTTTTGTGTTATTAAGCAATGTATAAATACAAGTTAAAATCTATTTAAAAAGCTAAACTGACACATGAAAAACTGCACCTGATAGCATTGTGCTAAGAACATGCACGGACCAACTGAATGTTCACAACTGGAGCCTACATGTGCAAAGCTGTTGGCGTTTGGGTTCTTCCTCCAGCTAAGAATCTTGTTCTCTATAAAATATGCTGGATACTTTCTTTTATTGTTTTATTTCAATGTCTGTTAAATAGGAAATGTTATATATTTCCTGTTGTTGAAAACATGAAAGTAAATCAGCTTGTAGGAGGCATGAGAAAAGATGTGCAGCAGAAAGAATTAAAACTTCATTCTTCGGGAAGCATATTGTACTGAAGACCTTTGTTGAAAGGAATGTGGTTAATGGTAAAAGACAAGAGCTAGCAGCTGATTAATAGAACATGTTCATGAAGCAATGAGCAACTGAACATCCAATGTATCACCAGGGTTGTCAGTTATGATAAATTCTGTTTTCCCAGGCAGAAGAAAAACTTTGCATCCCCAATATGGTCACCTCAGTGAAAACAGACTTGCCATGCAAGATGCCTTCAAGACAAGGATTTATCCTTTGAAAAATATTGGCCTCAAACATGTTGCACTGGCAGAGAAAGGGAAACTAAAAATAGAATATATGAAAGGACATTCTAAACAGTGGGAAAGAACAACCAGCACAACCCAGAAAAACAAGTCAAAAGGCTGAAAATCTCATATGCTAGACGTTTACAGAACTGCTTCAGAATAAAATCACTTGCAGATGAAAAATACATACATAGCTGAATCTGTGATATTATGACAAGAATTTATTGTACAGTTGGCATGTAACAGCATAATTTTCAACTGAAACTATAAACATTAACTGTCAACATTTATAGAAATACTCTATTTAAAAAAACTGTATCCTGTTTTTACTACAGAATTCTCACTAAACAAGTTAAAATGAAGATAGTTTGTGCTACAAAAAAATCTATTGAATACACATTCTTTCCAGAGTTCATTTGTTCAACATGAAAAAGGTATTTGCTCTAGAAACTAAAAGAATGATGCTTGAAAGTTACTTTATTTGTTTCTTTTTTACATGATGCTCCCTGTTGTGGACAAAAGGTTTTCCTAAATAGCCTTCTACAGTTGTAACTCTGTTGTCCTTTGTTGCTAGAGGAACAACGTTGGTATTTTCTACAAATCTATTTGCAAAGAAAATACAAAAATACAAGACTAGTGTACTATATGCTTATTAAAATGTTGAAGAGAAGTTTATGCCTTTTAATGCATCCCATTTAGGACAAGGAGAAGCAAATGTTCTCATCCACCTTCTGCAACATCAGCCCAGCAAGATGACGCAGGTTAATGAGATCATCTCAACTCTTCAGGATTCCCTTGTGAGAATATAAATATACCTAACCTATTTGTATCTTCAAATTACTTATCACATGTAAATTTATCTCTTGTAGTAAGATTAAAATATCCAGAAGGATGAGCACTTTCCACTAGTAACTCTATACTCTGGTTTTGAAGACAAATTCTGTGTAGCTATTGAAAACCAGAATGGAGCTAAATAGCTGCATTTTAACCAAAGAATTATATTCTTTTATCATCCCTGCATAATTTCTACTCACATGTAACAGTCTAACAATAATCACCCAAATATTGTCAAACGTCAGAAACCATCAGGAATGTTAGACCCTCCCCAAGTGTTTACAGGAAGTCTCAATTACCTGAGTCATTTTTGTTTGCAAGCCTATCTTGCTAGCATTTTTGGCTTCATAGAACTTATGGTACATTCCATGGTGACAACTGTACGTGATATAGGGAGCATGTTTTGTAAAGCACTGTGCAACCACTTGCCTAGTCAACAATGAGGTAATGAGGTTGTTTTGCAGAAACATGAAATACGTATCACCTCTTAGTCACCCGTTTTCTCCACACTGACCAGGCATCATCAAACAAGTTCCAATTATTCCATGTCAGGCCAAATGGTAGCTACTGGTGCTGTTCTTCCAAGGACAAGCCACCGACAGAGAGAAATTCTGCAGGCCTTCTTTTTTGTTATTTGTGATAGGTTAGTGCCTGTAATATCCTTGCTTCTCCAATGCAGCTGGTACCTTTATTTATGTATAATCAAGATTTCTATCCTGCCTTTCAGTGAAATATCCAAGACATCTTACAAATCAATATAAATTATACAAACTGTGATGTGAAAACACAGCACAGTATCTGTTGGAATAACAGGGACACAGACTGCCGTGGCAGCAGTGGAAAAGAAGGTAGATCTTGCTGTCTGTCATTGGATATTCTGCACAGTACTGTAATAGAAACTCTCGTCAATGGGAGCTGCCAATCCTGTTTGAAAGGACAGTAGCTTATCAGAACCAAAAGACTGTTTGCCCCTTTATGGTCTAAAATTTGACCTATCTGGACAACAGACAAATCTCTAGATCTGCAGATCCTAAACTTTTTGACACGATACCCATTTTGAGACTTCTGAGAACCCCCTGTGAAGGTTCGTGTATGCGGGCTTCCCTCTTCTTAAATAAATCACCAGACTCAGTCTTACAAAAAGGATTTGTGTTATTTATTAACTCAACAAACGAGGTTCCAACTTTAACATGTTCTCTTGTTTGAATCTCTTGTTCAAGCAACGGCTCTCATAAGGGTAACCATAAATTCTCTTCAAAAGGGTTAACCGTATCAACGTTCCAAGGTCCAGCAATCACCCGTTCTGGATCAACATTCTCGAACTCGGGTTCGGTCTGGTTCAAAAGCGGGAGGGTCTATTCATCCCCCATCCATCCAAACAATGGGGATCCCTTTCCTTGTGAGTCGCCCCAAGGTCCAGAAAACACCCCATCTTCTGCAGTTCTTCTAGATGCCATGCCCGGCGTGCTTCGTTTTCTCTGGCAATGGCTTCTTTCTCCTCCCTAATCTTTCTCCTCCATTCCCGGGTCTCAGACTCACCCCAATAGGAAGGTCTCTGGGGTAAGCCCCTTCTTCTACGGCTCTCTGCTTCAGCCTTGGGCACCCAAACCTGTTCCCATTTCCCTGTCCAAGGGTCCTGCATCCAAACAGTTTCCCAACCACCCGGGATATTCTCCCGGGCTGTATTTATTTCCTCTAACCCCCCTTCTTCCAGAGCCCGCCCTTTCTCCTCTTTTCCCGCCCTTTCTACCCTAGATGGAATAGCCACACTTAATCCTTTCAACTCTTTCTCTAAGTCTTGGGTATCCACTGCATGCGATATCCCCTTTTCCCTCATGCTCTTCTGCTCCAGCTCTATCCCTTGGTCTTTCTTTCGGGGTGGGGTAGGAGGTGGGGTTGTTTGAGTCCCTTTGGATGTCTTAAGGAGAGACGGCTCCACCAGAAAGACCTCTTGTCTCTGGTCTTTCCCTTCACACACACACCCCATTCCCCATCTTTCTTTTACCATCATCCAAGAATCTTTCAACAAAAAAACTCAATCTGTAAACTAAAATTAAAAATAAACACAAAACATAATAAAAATATTTGAGACTAATAAACAGAAGAAATAATTTGCCAAAAATGTTAATAAAAATGTAATTTAGCTTGTGAAATAGCAGAAACAGAAGTTTCTTTGGAAAGATGATGAAAATCTCTTAGTCCTCACCCATGGAATTTATTTGTCCCCACTGTCATCTGTGCCCTCCAAATGAACCATATGGCATATTTTATGTTGTAGTGCAACTTTTTCAGGTTGCTCCCCAGTGTTCTATTTCTGAAACTTTTCCTTCACTTGATTAAATATATTCTGTATATTCCCACCTTCTCTTGATTTAGCTAAACTGATTAATGACTTTAATCTTACTTCATAAAGTAACACACCTATCCATTAAGCATGTAAATTGCGCTTCCTCAATCCCCCCCCCCCCAGTAGTCTCTCTAAAATATAGTTTCATAAAATATATTTCAGCTAATTTTAGTTAGGCACTGAGAAATCTATCCTGAAGCTGGTGATACTTCAAATCAGAAGTGGTCAACTTTGGCCAGCCCCATGTTTATGGGGGTCACAATCCCTGACCATTAATCAAGCTGGCTAGACCTGATGGAAGTTATGAACCACAATAATTCGGAGACCCACATCTCATGTAAATGCTCTGTGATAGGATGAGAATCTCATGTCTCTTGCCACCTGATCCTGTCCAACTAGTGTGGAGCAGCAGTGGAACCCAAATCTGGGGGAGGGGGAAGGTGGGCAAGAGTGAAGGAACAAGACAAGAGATGCACCTCCATCAATATTACCTCAGGGCCAAACTACAGTATGTGTATAAGGGAAATGCCTAAAATTGTTGCCTAAATATTTGCTGATGAGGAAACATGACTTCCAGAGGAGGTGCTCAACAGAAAAGTGACAATGAAGGAGTAGATATTTAACCTCCTTCTCCAAATATTATTTTTTCACTACTTTCACATCCTGTTCTACCCCATGGGGTTCAGAAGTCATTTGTGAAGAGCTGTGCAGAGAGATGCCACTTATTACTTCCTTATTGCAACTTTCAAATATCTGTTGACCCAGGAGACTCATATAGGGGTAAAAACAACCAGGATGCATTTTGTAACTACAAAACATATTCTCGGCACATATAATATACTGTTAGGCCCTCAAGCATGTTGAGATACAGGCACAGTTTCTGCCTTAGAATCTGGTAATGTAACTAAAGCAGAATACAACTGCTCGTACAGAGCAAGGCAAGAACAATTTACAGTACTTTTATTCAGGGAGAGGCTCTACGGATTGGAAACGGGGATGAGCTCTACGGCTTGGCAACAGGGATGAGCACCGCACCCTAGAGTTGGACACAACTAGACTACATGTCAAGGGGAACTTTTACCTTTAATTTATCCTACATGACAGGGACGGACAAAGTGCAGTCTCCAGATGTTGCTGAAATTCTACTAACCCTAGCCAGTACAGCCAATGGTAAAAATGTTGCAGGATCATAGAATTACACTATTGTAAAGCTGGTAAGTATTAAATGGTAATCTAATCCAACCCCCATCACTGCATAAAATCCACGCCTAAAGCATTTCTAACAAAAACACATCAAACATTGGTCTAAAAACCTCCACTGATAGGGAGACCACAGCTTCACCAGATAATCTGTTCCACTGAAACAGCTCTTGCTGTCAGCAAGTTCTTCCCAGCGTTTAGTCAGAAATTTTATTTTTGTTTGAATCCAACAGTTGGGATCCTACCAACTGAAAATAAGCTTGCTCTATCCTCCATGTGATAATCCTTCATATATACAAAGGCTGCAACTAAGACTTGCCAACAGCATCTAGAGCAGTGATGGCAAACCTATGGTACGCAATGCCCTCTCTGTGGGCACATGAGCCATAAGTTGCCATTGAGAAATACTTATCTGTCGTGCAATCCCGGATTTCAGCACTCCCCTCTGCTGGTGCAGTGGTCCAGCAGAGGGGTGCAATGGCGGCTATAACTGGTCTAGCCTGATGGGGGACTGGAGGACCGGTAAGAATTTCTCTGTTAATACTGCCTCTAAAAAAAAACAACAAGCATTTAACCCTTGCAGTGCAGGGGCAGTTGTTTTTTCTAAACTAAAACCTCAGTACAGTATTCAGGTTTAATTGCAATGTTGGAACTTTGTGTTGCAGTTTGGGTACTCCTGCTCAAAAAAGTTTGCCATCACTAGAGGATTCCATTTTATCCACACCTACTCTGCAAAAATTGGTGCTCAAAGAATTCTGTGGATTAAATGAATTCTAGAACAAATCAACCTTGAACTCTCACTATAAAGCAGATGGAGGCTCTCATACAAGACAAGGCTCGCTAGAAAAAGCAAGAACGCTATGAATAAAGTCACAGGTGGTATCAGAAGTGAAAGCCTAACAGGAGATGGACTGACGCAATAAAGAAAATTATGGGCTTTCGTTTTCAAGATCTGGACTATCAAGGCCCTTCCGGAGGCCATTAATCATTCACTTAAAGGGTTGCCATAAGTTGCAAATAAGGACAACGAATCTCTCATTCCTAAAAGAATACCCCTATCTTTTAAACTGTTAACACAGTGCCTTTCCTCCTTGTCAGGAAATAAATAAATACATAAATAAACTTCGCAACAGGGAGAAAAAGTGAGATGTCACCTTGCACTTGGAAGTGCGATGCAATGCACAGTAACGTATGCCAAATAAAACTTGTTAGGCTTCCAGACGCCGCAAGCCTCTCGCAACAGACGAGCCTTCTGGCACTTTTGGAAACGCACCTATGGACCCTCCCTAAAGGGACCACGGCCTGCCTTTCTTTCAAAACAACAACAACTTAAAAACACACTTTAGAGAACGTCAGGCGGCAACGACCCAACTGAGCAGGTTTTCTCTCGCCTTTGGCCCCAGAGCCTGCTGGCCAGCAAGAAGCTCCCGGGCAGTGACCTCCCGGCCAGAGAGACAACCTTCCTCCCCGTCGCCTCCTTGCAGACGCGACGGCGGCGCCCAGGCCACAGAAGGGCCTCGCTCTCTCACCGCCGCCGCCGCCGGCTCCCCCCCTCCGGCTTCCGCCGGCCACACGCGGCAGTCGTGGGAAACTGAGAAGCTGGGAGCGTGCCAGGTCAGCCTCCCCGAAGCCCCACTCCACCTCGGTCACGCTCGCTCGCTCGCTCCGCATCCGTCTGCCCGCCGGCCGCCATTACGGGCTCATTTCGCCCGGCGTGGCGCGGCCCGCCTTGCCCGACTCCCCACCGCCAGGAATAGAAGAGGAGCCCCTGGACGCCGCCCCCGCCTTCCCCTTTTCTCAACCGCCTTCGTGCGTGCGCTCTCAGCCGAACTTGTCGTCGTCGTCTCCTCCTCCTCCTCTCCCCCCCCCCCCGCCACTCTCCGTCAGGGCGCAGCCTCGCCTCCTCTTCACTGCGCCTGTGGAAGCTTTCTGGGCGGTCACGTCGGTGGCGCTTTCCCTCATTTGGGCCTTGTCTGAGGAGGGCGGGAAGAGGGAAGGTAGCAGCTTAGGTTGCGCTGGGTTCGGTGTCCGTCCGTTTACAGAAGCGGGTGGGGAAGCGAGGCGGCCTGACTCGCTCGCTGGCTCGCTGCTGTTGGGAGCGCCTGTCATGGAGGAGCAGCGTTGGGAACGGGGCGAGGCGGCGGCGGCGGCTTCGCTGTGAGAGGCGTATAGTGGGAGCAGCACCGCGGAGAGGGAGCCGGGCGGGTCCCTCCGCAGCCCCTCCGGAAGGTATTTGGTCTCGGGGCTTCGCGCTGCCTCCCGAAAGAGCCCCACCGCGCTCTGCCCTTCCCTCGTCCCTGTCCGGGCTTCGCTCTCAAGCCTGCGCCGAAGCCTTTCACCTGCCGGGGTTAGAGAAGCGGGACGCCTGAAGGAGAGGCGGGCGGGCGGGCGAGCGAACGGAGGGGGGGGGGGTTTGCCGACCCCTGGGGGGTGGGGAAGACGGTGCGGGGGGCGCCGAGGGGCTTTGGGACCTCGCTCCTCGCCTTCTCCATCGAGGGCTCCCCGGGGTGGGGGTGGGGGTCGGGGGGTGGAGAAGTCGGGGCGAAGGAGGGGACCGGCTCTCCGGGTGGCTCCGCGCCCAGAACGATCTTGCAGATAGAGTGGGGGGAGGGGAGGCGAGAAGAAAGGGCTCACCAGGCTGGGCGAGCTTCGCGGGTGCGTGTGAATGCGTGCATGCGTGTCGGGTGAGATTCTGGGAAGGGGCAACGGCGTTGGGGTGTTTATGCCGTCCACCCCTTTGACAGGGACTGAGATCTCTCGGGCACCTTCCCGGGTGAGGGCGCGCTTCTTAACTCCTTGCTGTGAGTTCTCGGGCTGCGAGATAATTTTGGGCATCGATTCAGTTCCCAGCCATTGTCAGAAAACTTCTTTACCCTTTCGTTGCCACCAGGTGGTGTTAATCTGGTCTCCTCTGAGTTGTCTGAAACGACCAAACTTCTGATGGCCTTTGCAGAGACCTTATTGGTTGGCCATATTTGGTTGTCCAAAGGTGACTGACTACAATAACTTGTACCTTGGATCCTGGCTGACCACACAGTTCTACCTCGGGGAAATTCTAGGTGACTTCAAAATCCAATATTTATTGTGGGTAATTTTTTTGATCCAGAAGTATTTTTTGTTCTGAGAGAAGAGAGTTTATAGAACAAAAATGAACAGCAGTGTAACCAAGGTCATGGAGACAATTTATGAGCAGCTTCACTTAGAAAAAACCTGAAAAAGATATTAAATGTCATATTTCTGTTTTTTTGTTCTAGGTTGTTGAAGATAACATTTGCTTTGAGAAGACCCATGGGAAGAGTTCATGGTGTACACACATCTTCTGGAGAGTGTCTGTAGAGACTGTCTTCAGCTCTGTTGTTCCAGTTGTTCCATCATTTTTTATTTTGAAGAACAAGCCAGATTGTGAGGAAAAGACTAAATGGATCTTAAGACAGCAGTATTCAATGCAGCTCGTGATGGGAAGCTGCGGCTCCTCACCAAGTTGCTGGCAAATAAAACTAAGGAAGAGGTGGCTTTGTTGATGTCAGAGAAAACAAATGGTGCCACTCCTCTTCTAATGGCAGCTCGCTATGGACATCTTGATATGGTAGAACATCTGCTAGAACACTGCAGTGCTTCTATAGAAGTTGGTGGCTCTGTGAATTTTGATGGTGAGACTATTGAAGGTGCACCACCACTATGGGCAGCATCTGCAGCTGGTCATTTGAAGGTAGTCCAGTCCCTGTTAAATCATGGTGCATCTGTCAACAATACAACTTTGACAAACTCAACACCTCTTAGAGCTGCCTGTTTTGATGGTCATCTAGAAATTGTGAAGTACCTCGTGGAGCACAAAGCTGACTTGGAAGTTTCAAATCGTCATGGCCATACATGCCTTATGATATCTTGTTATAAAGGACACAAGGAAATCGCTCAGTATTTGCTTGAGAAAGGGGCTGATGTAAATAGAAAAAGTGTGAAAGGTGAGTTTAGTGTAATTTTTCAGTAAGATGAAAATTGCTTTTGACTCAGAAATTCAAAATCCAAGAAGAGTGTGGTTAACTGTTTTTACTGTCTATGCATACTTGGTGTCAGGTATGTAGTATGGTCTTCGTGACCATGGGGTCACAAAGAGTCGGACACGACTAAACGACTAAACAACAACAATGTAGTAGAAAACACAGGTACTAGTTGTGAGTTTGTGTGTCTTTTCAGAGTGGTCTGTTTATATACTGTATCCTTTTTGCAAAGTTAATGTTGAATGGAGACTGGAGTGTTTCTTTTCATGAAGGAAACAGCACAAATAGAGAGTTGTCTTGCTGTTTTTTGTGTACCACTGATGATTATTTAACTAAAATTACCTGCCCCCTACCTGCAATAAGGCAATATCCATTGTTAGTTTATCCTTGTGACTGAAATAAAAACTAAAAAAATAAGGTAGCATATTATCAGAATGGATGCCTCTTTATTCTTTTTTCTTGAGCCTAGTGTTGGCTCTGTTGTTCAGTAGAGGGTTCTTCTGTTCTATGCTGTTGTAGTTGTTTTGCTTTGGGGTCCTTTTTCTTTTTTGTTTCAGTTGTAGCATGCTGTTGTCATTGAGGTACACCTTTTTCTTGTTTGCCTTGCTGTTACTAGTTTAATACATAGGTACTTTGCTTCAGAAAGCACTCTTAGTCAGTCTCTGCCTCAAATATATCAGAGCTTAACTTGTTAGCCTAAAAATAAGATGATATAATTTTGAAAGATATAGATATGCATTTCTGTCTTAATGAAACAAGTGGGACTTAGAGATGCTGAATAGCTTGGTGGTTTAGGACTTTTGGCTGTGAAGCCAGAGCTTGGGAGTTAGATTCCCCACTGTGCATCCTTGTCAGGGGCTGGACTTGATGAACCATAGCGTCCCTTCCAGCTCTGCACTTTTAAGGTGGTGGTGGTGGTGGTAGTGGTTGTTGATCATGCTGCTGCATAATCAGACAGTGTGTTATAACATGAGGTGTTTGTATATTAAGAGTGTAATGGAAAGCAAAGATGTATTTTGATTTGAATAAATCTTCTCAGTTTTCAGTCTGCAATATAATGGCAGGATGCTTGGCTGTAAGGGCTGCAGCAAGGCAATTCTATAGACGTTTTGGAAAACTTAAGCACTATACAGTTCCTAAGCATGATTTTTACAGATCAGAATGATCTGTACATATATCTAGTGTTTTGTGTCTTCACTGTGCTTGTGAATGAGTCATAAAATAGACATTCTCCTGTTACGGCATTTTGAATGGAACTTGGCTTTATACAAGAAGGGTATTACTGTTACTAGAGGTAATAAACTCTAATTTTCTATTATGGTATTGTAAATTATTTGCATAATTTTAGTTTACTAGTTGAAAAGAAACATGTTGTAACTATGGGATTTTTTTTTACTAGTGAAGTACCTTGATAAATGAAGCCATGCAAGTGGGAAAATTCAGTCATTACAGTGTAGTACTGGTGGTTTATGCTACCAAAGAACTTTAGGAGCTGTTTAGCATTGATTACAGTGCCTTTTCCTTTTTATTTCATGTATGGTATAAACAAAACTGACTTCATCAGCAAATGTTAGGATATCCATTTTTCTCTCAGCTTATAAAAGATCAGTTTAATTCATGAGAATATTAATTTCATCAAAATGGTTAATAGAAGGAACATTTCAGCATTTGTCACTCCCAGTGTTAGCCTTTGGCTAGTTTTTGTTTCGATTTCTGAACTCTGAACATTGCACATAACACAGAAATAAAATGTGTTTGTGTTTATAGTCACTTTCGTTGAAATTGGCAACTGTCTTACTGAATTCCGATTTTGCTTGTGAATATTTTATTACAGTTTTTCATACTATTGGCCAGAATTCTGTTGAGATTTTTTTGCTGGAGTAACTTTTGGAGATGAGTGGCCTCAAGTTCAGAAATCACCATAGACATTATCTGTTGTGTGCTGCATCACACATGTTAGCACACAACAGATAATGACCATGGTGATTTCTTAATCTTTAGCGATTCAACCTCCAAAGTTAATACCATTTGTATTACACCTGTTGGTGTAATTAATTGATTTTTTCTGCTATATGGCAAGGCACATTGACTCAAAAGAAGCATGACCTACCAGTTTTGGGCAATTAAGAATGTCATCTGCCAGTTGCTACAAACTAAACATTTAAAATTCTGTCATTCCGAGAAAATACGTTCATATAATTATTTTGATTGGGGCCCCAATTTTATGAGATTTCATAGGTTTCCATAAAGATTATTTAGATTAAAATCTAGTCATTCCCGATGTGTAACCTGTATTGTAGACAAGAAACTACCATGAGGCAGAATATGGAGAGACAGTGTGATTTCCAGTAAGCAAAGGTGTCAAACAAAGGTGCATTTTATTCACTCTGAACATATATGAAAAGCCAGACTAGATTCAGATAAAGGAGGAATGAAAATTGTTGGGGGGGTGGGCAGAAGTCAGTAATTTAAGATATTCACATGACACCATTTTACTGGCAGAAAGCAGCAATAATTTGAAATACCTTTTAATGAAAGTGAAAGATGGAAGTGCCAAAGCAGGATTGTAATTTAACATGAAGACAAAAATCATGACTACAGAAGAATACATGAAGACGTTGAAATAGTGAAATATTTTGCATACCTTGTTAAAACATCAATCCAAATGGATATTGCATCCAAGAAATCAGAAGAAGACTGAGAATTGTAAAAGCAGCAGTGAAGGAATTAGAAAGATCATCCAAGTGTAAGAATGTGTCACTGGATACCAAGAGCAAGATGATCCACACTAATGTAGTCTCTCTCATTATGTATGGGTGTGAAAGCTGGACAGTTAAGAAAGCTGACAAGAAAAAGATATTGATTCATTTGAAACATGGTGCTGGAAGACAGCTTTGCGGATACCCTGGACTGCAGGGTATTTAGAATTAAGATTTAAGTTGGTGTAATCAATGGCTTCTGACGTGGTGGCCCTGTGGGTTAAACCGCAGAAGCCTCTGTGCTGCAAGGTCAGAAGACCAGCAGTCGTAAGATTGAATCCACGTGACGGAGTGAGCTCCCGTCGCTTGTCCCAGCTCCTGCCAACCTAGCAGTTCGAAAGCATGCAAATGCAAGTAGATAAATAGGTACCACCATGGTGGGAAGGTAACAGCATTCCATGTCTAGTCACGCTGGCCATGTGACCACGGAAACTGTCTACGGACAAATGCTGGCTCTGTGGTTCGGAAATGGGAATGAGCACCGCCCTCTAGAGTTGGACACGACTGGACTAAATGTCAAGGGGAACCTTTACCTTTACCTTATTCAACGGCTTGGAAATTTTTATATTGATTTATATCAGTTCTAAGAAGAAAGACTCAAAACATAAGTTTTATATATGCCACTTACAGGATTCAGTGTGCTCAAGGTTACAGCAGGACTCACCCAAGAAATTGTGCTGCTTGACGTAAAGAATAAGATGACACCACTGTTCATTCCAGATACAGAGGAATTTTATTACTGCATGGCACAGTGTCCTCCACTGCACCTGAATGCAGCAGGTCAGCTTAAGGAATGGAAAGGCCGGTGCCTGGTAGACCCTGCTCTGTCTTCTAACATCTTTGTCCCTCCTCAATCCTATTTGCTGCCTGATATCCCTAGTTCACTTTGCCTAACAATAAGGCCAGTCATTTCAATGTGGAAATGAAAAGTTTGAGAGTAGAACTGTATACATTCCTGCTCTTATACCTGTTTGACATTCTTTGTATTCAGTCTGTCTTATTAGCATCTGTTACCTAGGCCATTATATTGTATATACTGTACATTTCCAGGAGTATACAGGTGAGAATGTAGTTACAGTAAAATCTTACACAGTGCACTTGTATATTTGTCTACTTTGATTTCGGTCATACTTACTACCAAGTAAGTGTATATAGTATTTCAGTCTAAAAATAAAGTTAGAAAACAGTAGTTCAGACTAGAGAACATGAATCCATGTACAGTGGTGCCCTGCTTAACGATTACCCCGCTCCATGACGAAATTGCTTCATGACAATGTTTTTGCAATCGCTTTTGCGATTGCAAAACGATGTTTAAATAGGAAAAAACTGCTTGACAATGATCGGTTCCCTGCTTCGGGAACTGATTTTTCACTTTACAACGATCTGAAAACAGCTGATCGTCAGGTTTCAAAATGGCTCCCCGCTGTGCAAAAAGACTCCCCGCTGTGTTACGGATGGATTCCTCGCATTACAGGCACCAGAAAATGGCCACCCTAGACTGTGAGGTATTTCACCCATTAAAATGCATTAACCGGTTTTTAATGCTTTCTAATGGGTTTTTTACTTTAATAATAATAATAATAATAATAATAATAATAATAATAATAATAATAATAATAATAATAATAATAATAATAATTTATTGTCATTGTAAGTATATACACATACAACGAAATTCACAGACACCCAGAGACCAGACACATGCACACACATAAAATTCCCAAACACTCCCCACCCACTAAAAGTCCCCCACTAAAAATACAAACATCTACACCGCAGGCCAAGTTACACAGTCCAACTAATTATTCACTACTGGTGGTCTTTAAGCTGATTATTAATTGCAATTATAGCTCTGGGATAAAAACTATTGAGAAAACGTGTGGTCCGAGTCTTAATTGTTCTATATCTTCTGCCAGATGGTAACAGTTCAAAAAAGTTATAAGCAGGATGGGAAGAGTCTCTCAGGATGCTATGTGATTTCCTTAGACAGCGGGATGTGAAGATGTCATCCAGGGTTGGTAGCTGGAGCCCGATGATATTCTGGGCAATTTTAATGGTTCTCTGTAGAGCTTTTTTGTCCGCTACAGAGCTACTCCCAAACCATGCCAGAATGCCATAGGTTAGGACACTCTCAATGGTGCTACGATAGTATGACAGAAGCAAATGCTGAGATAAATTTAACTTGCCGAGCATTCTCAGGAAATACAGCCTCTTCTGTGCCTTCTTCATTAGCATGTTGGCATTTATAGTCCATGAGAGGTCCTCTGAGATGTAAGTACCCAGAAATTTAAAACTACCAACTCTCTCCACTTCCTCACCGTTTATGTACAGTGGTAAATGTACATATCTCTTCCTCCTAAAATCAATTATGAGTTCTTTAGTTTTTTTGATGTTAAGTGTGAGATGATTTTCTTTACACCAAAGTATCAACCTTTGTACTTCCTTTCTATAAGCAGACTCATTGTTCTTATTTATGAGCCCCACCACTGTCGTATCATCCGCAAATTTAATAATTGCATTGGTGTTATACAGTGGGGTGCAATCATGTGTGTACAGGGAATAGAGGAAGGGACTTAGCACGCAGCCCTGGGGAGCTCCTGTACTTAGTATCAGGGTAGAAGAATGGTGAGATCCCATCCTTACTGACTGTGGCCTATCTGTCAGAAAATCCTTTATCCACATGCATATCTCCTGAGGTAATCCCAGGTTGATCATTTTAAAAAACAACCTATTTGGTAGAATGGTATTAAAAGCAGAGCTATAATCCACAAACAACAGCCTCGCATAAGTTCCCTGATGTTCTAAGTGGCTCAATACAGTATGGAGTACAATGGACACAGCATCATCAGTAGATCTATTTTTCCTGTATGCAAATTGCCATGGGTCCAAAGAAGGTGGAAGACTAGCCTTAATGTAATCCAGCACCAATCTCTCAAAACATTTCATAACAACAGATGTTAAAGCTACTGGTCTGTAATCATTGAGAGATACCACAGCTGACTGCTTGGGGACTGGCACTATAATAGATGTCTTCAGGCAAGTGGGGACTGAACACTGCAACAAGGATAGATTGAAAATATCCGTAAAAACTCCAGCTAATTCTGCAGCACAGCCCCTAATAACTCGTCCCATGATTCCATCTGGTCCAGCTGCCTTTCGAACATTAATATTCTGGAAAGCGCGTCTCACATCTGAAATCTGCAGTACTAGTGGTTGTCTGTTGATGGTAGATTCTAGTGATGTATTATAGACAGTAGGTGCTGGAATAATGGTTGTTCCTGTTTCCACCTCAAAACGGCTGAAAAATTGATTTAACTGCTCAGCCAAAAAATCACTGCTGCTACACAGACTGTTTTTGTTACTCTGACCAGTGATTTGTCTTAGGCCGTGCCACACTCGGCGAGTGTCAGAACTTTCAAGGTGTTGTTCAATTCTCTGGCTGTACATAGCTTTGGCATCCTTAATGCCCCTTTTCAGTTTAGCTCTAGCCTCTCTGTACTGTAGTTCATCACCAGAATGAAAAGCAGCATTTCTGGCTTTTAATAAAAGGCGCACTTCTCTATTTAGCCAAGGCTTGTTATTAGAAAACACTCGTACTTGTCTGGTAGTAGTAACAACATTGATGCAGCTTTTGATATAAAACAGTACTGTCGAGGCATAAGTATCAACATTGTCCTCCTCAAACAGTGCCCAATCAGTGCTCCTAAAGCAATCTTGAAGTTGCTCAGATGCATCCACTGGCCACACTTGTATTTCTCTAATTGATGGTCTGATTCTTTTAACAAGAGGTCTGTATGATGGAATCAAAAAAAGAGATATATGATCTGACTGTCCCAAGCTAGGCAATGGCTTCGTCTTATATCCATGTATGATGTTACTATATACCTGATCCAAGGTATTTTCCCCTCTAGTGGGACAGTCCACATACTGATAAAAGTTAGGGAGGACGGTCTTTAAATTGGCTTGATTGAAATCACCTGCTACCACCAGCACTCCATCTGGGTAGGCCTGCTGCTGTTTGCTGATAGCAGTTAACAAACAACTCAAAGCTGTGGTTGTGTTAGCATCAGGAGGTATATATACTGCTGTTATTATAATAACATTAAACTCACGAGGCAGGTAAAAGGGGCGGCATTTCACTGCCAAATACTCCAAATCAGGAGAACAGTGAATGTCCAGTATTTTAACATCTGTGCTCCAATTATCGTTTGTGTAAACACAAACCCCTCCACCTCTGCTCTTCCCAGATTCAACAGATCTGTCTGCTCGATGTACTCTGCGTCCTTGTAGTTCAATTACCTCCCCTGGGATGGAAGAGTCAAGCCATGTCTCTGTAAATATCATAACGCAACAGTCTCGAATATTTTTCTGTAGGGAGATAGTAAGTTCCAGCTCCTCAGTCTTGTTGGGTAGAGATCTAACATTTGAGACAAAAAGACTTGGCAATGCAGGCTTGTGAGGATTTTTGCCTACTTTCGCTTGACGACGATTTTGTTGTACAGCGATTTTGCTGGAACAGATTGTTGTCAAGCGAGGCACCACTGTATAATAATCTTCACAGTTTTTCTCTCTCTCTTTTTTTTTTTTTTGGCTATTCCATCTTGGTAATCCTCTCTTTAAATTAATTGTTTTAAATTGAAATTTGTAATTTTATGATTTTATATATTTTTTATACTGTTTTGTTTTATTTTGTAAGCTGCCCCGAGTAGACATGGTCTAGAGGGGCGGGGTAAAAATCAAATAAATAAATAAATAAATAAATAAATAAATAAATAAATAAATAAATAAATAAATAAATAAATAAACAGTTACAAACACATTCAGTGCACTCTAAAGATAAACAAACTGGTAGTCAGACATAATATACTAGAGAGTGGCGAAAGTTTTAACTCTGAAATGGGCATTGAGTAAGACATAGTATGTGTATAGGTACACATGGGGTTGTTTCCTTTAATTTAGTGCTTTTCAGTAACAATCTGGAACAGTATGGTTCATGCTATAAAGTACAATGATAGTTACAGAACAGATAGGTATAAAAATACAATGAGTTGAGAATAGCAAGGGTTTTTACTGTTGAAACATTAAATTGGAAGCCCAGTTGAGTTTTCTCCCTTAAAAGATTGTTATCTCCCTCTAGGTAAAGTATAATAAAAACAACAACAACACCATATCAGTAGATTTCTTATGCTGGCGCTCATAAGGAAATTTCTACCAGAGTCAGTTTTAAGGTGCAGACAGATAAGATAGTGTATGGTTTAAATGGCATCAAGTAACATCTCAGCACAAGGAAGGCTATTGCACAATATGCTTTTTTAATCCTGCTTTGTGGAGAACTATAAGTAGCAGGAAGCATATTGGGAGTCGTTTTCAAGAAAAGTATAAGGATTAGGATGGATAAAATTGATTTTTGAAAAATCAAATTGATTTAAATCATATAATTTTTTAAAAAAAATTATTTAAATCTTCAAAAATCTAATTTTTAAACAATTTAAATGAGTTGGATTTAAATCAAATCCACCCTGATAAGAACAAATAAATGTTGTCGAGGGGTAAAATTCTTGTATTCCAGGAATCTAGAATTCACTAGATTGTAAGAGATGAGAGGTGCTGGTGAACATTCCTATAGTTTACATTGTAGGTGCCCTGTGAGCAGATAGTTCAGTTCTGCCGAGGCTGCAGGTTTTAAATGGAACATTGGCTGTGTTGTAACAATATTAGGATGCTATCCTAACATGATGTTGCTCTCTGCTTATCTCAACTGTTTTTAATATTTGTGGCTGTGTTGGAGGTTAAATAGTGTGTTAGAGAGCCCCATGTGTTTGGTGACCAGTGTCAGTAATTCCAAATTTATTTGTGCCATTAAATTTCATATTTCCATGTTCTTTTCTTAAGCTATCCTGTTTTGTGCTTCCTGTTTGCTTGAGAGCCCTTTTCACTGCTTTCCCAGTTTAGTGCCTTTCCTACCCTTATTAATGCCTCCTGAAGACTCTTCCTATCTGCAAAGGTTGGACTGTCTGAACTTCACATGAGAGGTTTTCCAAATAGATATCCCTTCATGTTTGTAAAGGCATTACTATTCATAAACATGCCTTTGTTGAAACCTTTCCAGTGAATGTTAGAATATTCTTTATCACCTCCGTTAACTAGTATGTGGCAGGCAGGGTACAACCTGTTGGAGGTTTCATTTGTTGGAGGCTTCCATTTATTTAAAGTTTCATTGTAAAATAATTTTAACATTTAAAATATTTAAAATATAATAAGAAATTTACTCAGTATAACAGCAGGGAAGCAATGAAACATTAGAGTTAAATTGGCAGAATGTAATTTTGGCACACTTTTTGTGGCATAAATGTGATTGAAGATAGTTGTATTTATTTTTTAGTAAATATATATAGTACTATGCAGCACAGTTTGTGATGATATACTTTATTCAGCAACATTCACAGTTTGCAGTTAAGTACCTAGATTTGCTGTTTCAGTTAGCAAGTTGGTATGTCTGTCCAAACATCCAAGGCTGAGTATTTTCCTTAAATTAAAAATGAAGGTTATTCAATTGAGTAATAAAGGGTGTTACCCTTCCATGTTAACATACATTGAAATATTATCCTAGAGTATTTGCCCATTCAGTGCACTTGCTTATGATGTGTCACGTTGTAATTCTTATTATTGCAAAAATTAGATTAGTATGTAATTTGTTTGCCATAAATGCAGGCATTTGTATGTAGGCATGGTCTTGTGCTGAAAATGTAGCAGAGAATAGACAATAATTTTTCTTTTTTTTTTCTCCTCCCCCCCCCCCCCCCCCAGGAAACACAGCATTGCATGATTGTGCAGAATCTGGTAGCTTGGAAATCATGAAGATGCTTCTCAAATATTGTGCAAAGATGGAAAAAGATGGTTATGGAATGACTCCACTTCTCTCAGCAAGTGTTACAGGCCATACAAACGTTGTTGACTTTTTGACTCAACATGTTGAAACAAGCAAAGCAGAATGCATCAATGCACTGGAACTCCTAGGAGCCACATTTGTGGACAAAAAAAGAGATTTGCTTGGAGCTTTGAAATATTGGAAAAGAGCTATGGATTTGAGATATAGTGATAGAACTAATATTGTCAGCAAACCTGTGCCTCAGACATTGATAATGGCCTATGATTATGCCAAGGAAGTGAACAGTGCTGAAGAATTAGAAAACCTAATTGCAGACCCTGATGAGATGAGAATGCAGGCCTTATTAATCAGAGAACGCATTCTTGGCCCTTCTCACCCAGATACATCTTACTATATTCGGTACAGAGGGGCTGTCTATGCAGACTCTGGAAATTTCAAACGATGCATCAATCTGTGGAAGTATGCTTTGGACATGCAGCAGAATAATTTAGATCCCTTGAGCCCTATGACTGCCAGCAGTCTGCTGTCATTTGCTGAACTTTTCTCCTTCATGCTTCAGGACCGGGCAAAAGGCTTATTGGGCACAACTGTTACATTTGATGATCTTATGGGTATACTGTGCAAAAGTGTCCTTGAAATAGAGCGTGCCATCAAACAAACTCAGTCTCCACCTGACCAAATACAGCTCAACAAAGCCCTTTCCATCATTTTGCATTTAATTTGCTTGCTGGAAAAAGTTCCTTGTAGTCCTGAACAAGATCATTTTAAGAAACAAACAATATATCGATTTCTTAAACTCCATCCTAGGGGTAAGAATAACTTTAGCCCACTCCACCTTGCTGTTGACAAGAACACTACCTGTGTGGGTCGTTATCCAGTTTGTAAATTTCCTTCTTTGCAAGTTACTGCTATACTGGTGGAATGTGGTGCTGATGTAAACGCTAGAGACTCTGATGACAACAGCCCTTTACACATATCTGCACTGAACAACCATCCTGATATCATGAATCTTCTCATCAAGTCAGGTTCACATTTTGATACAACAAACAAGCATAAACAAACTGCAATTGACTTACTCGATGAGAAGGAAATGGCAAAGAACTTGATCCAGCCCATCAACCATACTACACTGCAGTGTCTAGCTGCTCGTGTAATTGTGAATCATTGCATAGATTACCAGGGGCACATCCCAGAAAAACTTGGGAAGTTTGTTT
This sequence comes from Pogona vitticeps, assembly GCF_051106095.1. NCBI lineage: Eukaryota > Metazoa > Chordata > Lepidosauria > Squamata > Agamidae > Pogona > Pogona vitticeps. The sequence goes on from NC_135784.1 coordinate 256,206,808, forward strand.
TGCTGCATAGATGATAGTCTTGGTAGTAGGTTTTTGTACTGTGGGTGCATGAGTTAGTAACTTTAACCGTTGCTTTCTCAAGCACTGTTGTTATATGCCAGCGGTACACCATCATTCATTCAGCTTGGTCCATCCTGCTTATTGGCTAAACCATCAATAGAATTGGATCTGCAGAACTGGTTATCCAGTATTTAAAACCAACATACCATATAATATATTTTGTGGATTACTAAGAAATGTAATGTTATATTTGGACTCACTAAAACTGTCTGCCAAAGGCTTGTCTACTTTTGTTTAGTTTGGCTGTTGGTTGTTTGGGACTGAATTGAATAATTTTTGTGGTGTTGTCTTATTCTTGCTGATGTGTGAATTCTATAGTTGAGAAGTCATCTTTTTGTTTTGCTTGAGCATTTCGGCTTCTTTTTTCCAATGGGTTCATTGCTGAATTACATAGGTTGTATGGACTTGTTAACATTTGCAATTACCATAAGTGCTTTTATCCTCTCTATGCACTGGCTTGAACATGACTGTTTGTGTGTTGGTATATTTCTATGCATCACTTTGCCATTTTTAGCTCTGCTACTGTTTTCTTCCAGTTTGTTAGAGCTCTCTTAAGAATACACCATTTACAGCATGACAGTTCTGAAGACTTAAGTCAGCTGTCTAAGCCCTCATTTAACTTTCTGCTCTTTGCTGTTTCTGCAGTTATTTTCTATTGATTTTTTAGAGCTACATTCTGAATTTGGGAGTAAAATATGTTCTTGTTGGCAAACCCACTTAAAATTAAGTCTGAAAGTTTTAAAAATATGTCTTGCTACAAGTGGAGAAAGGTCATGAATTGCCATCTCCTCTGTGCTAGTGTCTTGCTTGAGCCGATTGTGTGACTAGGCGTAGAGTTTTCAAATTTAACCTGAAACTTAATCATACAGTTCAGTGAGAAGAAGTAGATCACGTATAGTCTGAAATTACAACTCAAGATTCTTAGCTATGAAAGAAGCTAAAGCATGTTGGCATGATGCTTGTCAGTCCTGGTCTAGCCATCAGATAGTATTAATTATATGGGTGTAGTCAGCAGCCCTCTGCAAGGGCTTCAGAAGTTTAATATTTCCCCCTCTTCTTCATTTAAATTAACTCTTACAGATAATTTGCATGCATTTTATTCTCTGATACCTTTCAGCCATATTTATGGAAACATCAGAGGCCATGTTGAGTACGTAGCCTCTACTGAAAGCTGTCTATTTTTATAATACTTGCACAACAGCTTAGCTATTGCAGCAGAAAGGGCTTTTAAAACTTGATAATGAAACCTAAGTGAAGACTACAAATGAGATTAAGATTCAGGTAACTAATATAATTTAGCACTTTATTGTTGATTCATAATGAACGTTATTATGGCATATTAGACCTGCAAATGTCTTAAAATAAAATGGTTCTCAAGAAAAAAAAGACAACTTCATTTTTCCTTGAGTGGAGTACAACATATATGCCACTTCTGTTTTCTAGTGCATTGGGTGCTTTGTAGAGCCATTGACTGGATGCCTTCTTTAGGTTATAATGTTTAATTTCTCTTTCAGTTCAGAAATACAGCACATAGATTACTAAGAAATTATGGTAGTTGACAATAGAGAACCAAATCAGTGCATCAGGCTGACACAACTCTGTAAAAGTATACCACTACTGCCTTCAACTGATTATTTGAATTTCTATAGACCCTTACAGTTCTTTTTTTCCCCTTGGTATTCACACTATGACTTTTATGTTGTTATCTCATTAGCCCAATTCAGACATAAAATGTAACCATGAGTTAATATTACAGATTATAGGAGGCTGTTGAGAATCTTGGGCCTGTGCTTTCTCCTTGCCTTTTCTTCTGTTCCTTTCTGCATGAGGAAAGGAAAACAAAAACCTTCATTCTCAGTTTTGGGTAAATTACAGTTTCCCTTATATTTCAACTTGGGGAAAGAGTGATTCATTCTAACTAAGGTTAGTTCATACTAACCAGGGTTACACTGTTGTTTCAGATCATTGTTCATTATATAACCACTGTTTTCTATATGTTTTGGGAATATTTGGGGTTTTTTCCCTTTCAGAACTGTAAAGTAGAAGCATTTAGTCTTCTTCCTTACATGCCATGGAGAAGGAGGAAGTGGGACATGAATGTGGTCATGGTACATCATAATTCAACATTACATCCAAATGGGACCATTGTCTAGTGTCTGAGACAAATTGAAGTGACTTCATTATACTAAGAAAGGACACATAGAGTGCTATTTGTTGTAAAATTATCAGAACTGGCAAGAAATGTATGCATATTTATTGGTGTCCATGGGCTCATATGGAACATTTTTAACAAAAGCAAAACATTTGCTACAAGTGGGGTTCACTGACATACAACAGAATGTTTGTATCAGGTTGTTAGTTTTATATTGATTAGATTTGTGATTAAAAGCTTGAGCAGCTTCAAGAAAAAGTTAAAAATTTTTCATATATATCTTCAGAGCTTCCCTCTTGTGCAAGTAGATAGTTCATATTTTGGAAGGGGAAAAACCCAACCTACTTTAACCTAAATATATAGGACATGAGCAGAACAGGGGAGACCACAGAACGCTGTTCTCTCAAATTCTTTATTTTTTCCCATTTTTAGTAGAATAGAGAGAGGAATACCACCTCTATTTTTTGATTAATTACTAAATATATTTCTTGCTGATAAGTAAAAAAATACAGTATTTTGTAAAACAATTAAGTAGCAGTTAGTGGTTGCTAAAAGCTTACTGTATTCTCAGTGTAGCTTCTCAATTCTGAATAACAGGACTCTCATTTAAATCTTCCTTTTTAAAAAAATGATGTAACAATGCACTTCCAAATTGGGGACTGTTGGAAGCAAAGTTTAGTTCTCCTGTGAAGCTTGGAACTGAATGCAGGGAACAAAACACTTCAAGGAAGTATTGACTGATTATTTCTGCTTCCCTGTTTATCTTGGTGTAAACTTCAGACACACTGAACACATTTGTTTTTTCTTATTAATTAGTAATTGTGTCTTACATAAGTATTGCATATGTCTTTCAGGTAAATAGCATTTGTGCTTGGAAAGATACAAAAATCTGTATCATTTTGTATCATTCTGACACGATTTAATTCATTCAATTTATCATTTTTTTACATATTTCCTTTCTGTATACAATACTTGCTGTTATTGATTGGAGTAGAGCAGAATCTGACTGCAGTGAGCTCTCAAAATAGTTACCTGCCTAAATGTGGCCTGACAAGAATAATTGGAAAACATATTGTACAATGACAATGTACATTTAGATAGTATTGTATAACAGGAAAGAACCTAAGAGTGGGATTTAAATGTTTTGATGTGGACTTGGGAGTGGAGCCTCTGTGTTCTGCAGAGGACTATCACTGCCAGTCTTCCTTTAGCCAAATACTGTATAGTAGTCATTGACTGTGGCAGTGTGTGTGTGTGTGTGTGTGCGTGCCTTTAATCCTGAATCCAACTGTTCTACAGAACCCAAATATTAATTTTCGGTTAAAATATGCACCATTTTGTAAATTTTATAACTGAAGACAAACATTTCAAGCAAGAACTAGGTTGTGATTTCATCATATTGGGCAGTTGCCAAATTCTTCTGAGAGCTCCTTCTCTTTCATATTTAATTTCTCTTTCCCTGCATTTAGTTCCATTCTCTAATGTCTAGCCTTTTTCCAGTTGGTGCTTCATTCCAAATTCTGCAGCTCTTCTATAACTCGCACACATTGTCAAACTGAAAATCCTTCGAAGCATGCAAAATTGCTCAGTTTGCATTACTTTAGTGGCAGCAATTTATGCTGGTGGTTGCAGAATTTGTAAAACTGTACAGAATGTGGAACTGGAACTATAGATTTCTTAGTATATGCATCTTCGAAAGCAGGATCCTGTAATACTAGAATACTAGAATTTTTCTAAACCTGATTAGTAATTACTAGTATGATATATCCACCTTCCTGGAGGAGCTGTACAACTAAGCACATGCAAAATCACCTGTGGTAAGAATGATCTTGTGAAGGATCTTTCTGGTATAGGTATACCGCCCAGAATAGTGTATAGCAGTGGTCCCCAACCTTGGGCCTCCAGATGTTCCTGGACTTCAACTCCCAGAAATCCTGGCCAGCAGAGGTGGTAGTGAGGGCCTCTGGGAGTTGCAGTCCAAGAACATCTGGAGGCCCAAGGTTGGAGACCACTGGTCTATAGGACTAGATGGGCGGGCTATAAATGTAATAAATAAATATAGGCAAAATGTCATATTTAGAGTATCTAGTCAGGTTTTGCTTCAGGGTTCATACACTGGTTCAGTGTATCCATTCCTTAGAAATAGCAATGTAATCATGTGCAGTTAGGCTGTATGGTAAATTGAAAGAACATGTGCGTGCAAACATGCAATTCAGCCAGCAAGAAAGTCAAAAAAATCTACTGGATCTTACAGATTACGGACCTTTCCCTTTCATGCTCCTTCTTGTATTGAATTGATTTGAAGCTGAGCTGGTTTGTCCTGATTAGAAAGGAACTGCTAGTCAGAACTGTTCCAAAAGCATGCTAAATCTAGACTAGATATTTAAACGGATACATGGAAATGTAGTCACATTGTGTTCTTCGCTATTACTGTGTATTTACACTGGCTTCTCAATAGGGATATAATTCTGTTTTTACCAGCCTGCAGAAGTCAGTTTAGTTGGGTCTTTGAGGGGTTTTTTGGGGGGGTACCCACTCAGTTATTAGTGTTAAGTCAGTTGTTAAACAACTGATTTCCTTGAGTTTTTAACAGCATGCACTGTTTGTCCTATCCATTCCTTTGATTTGATATTTCCCATTTGTGTCCCTCACATGTTGTTTGGCAGTCTCCCAACTTCTTCTGTGATACACAAACCCAGTTTAATACTTCCTTAGCAAAAAATGAGAGGAACACTTTCCCAGTGTCAAGACAGTTTTTCCAGAAAATCAGTACTTGTATGTTAATTTCTTCTTCTTCTTTCACTGTTGCCAGACTATGGCTACTATCTCCTGTGAAAAATATTGAAATGTGCTTGCTGGGAAAATATTTCCATTGAATTATTTCCTTCCTTCCTTAGCATGATTCACTGCAAAAAAACAAAAAACAAAAACAAAGTGAAGAGCAGGATGAGTCTTGATCTTTCATTTCCTTCTATGTTATCATTATTAACTTTGAATGAATCTGTGGATGTCTTATTTACAGGATTAATTTGTTTTGATTTAAATTAGATCATGTATATAACTGAAATACTCAGGGCTATGTGTAAGTGCACTAACATATCCAGACTTCACACTGAAATTATTTTGCAGAAGAAATAAATGTAACATTTCTGTTTCTTCTTTCAGTTTTTGAGTAGCAGGGAATTATATAAGCTTTTACCATTTGACTTCTGATGCCTTTTTTCAAAGCTGTTTTCTCAGCTATAAGGGCTATAAACTTGAATCTCAAGATGTTAAACACTGCTAGCACAGAGCTTCTTGTGCATGATGTGATCACAGGTGCATATGATATTCTCTCAGTGTTGTTTATGAGAGCTGGGTGTATGGTGATACGTATAACATTATTGGTGATATTTATGAATTATCATGCTATAGCATACATGTTTTAGGAGCAATGGTGTATGTAATCAACATGGATGTTTCTGGCTTTACCAAGGAAACTCCGATCCAACAGTGCAGATCATAGGAATTAGTTCTTTAATTCTGTATTTGGTGTGCTGGATTGACCACAACATCAAGGTTTATCTTTTTTATGACATACCATTTCTTTCTCTCTGGGATGTTTCTCTTCTCCATAAAGATGAGAAATAAACACTATACCTAGTTTGTTTGGGTTTTTTGTTTTTGTTTTTTGTTTAGTTTTTATCTTTGCCTTGATGTTGTTATTAGGATACATGTCACCTGATCTTAAAGCATTTTTGGAAGTATCAAAAATATAAAGAAGAACGTTGTATGTACCTATAGAAAATCTATGAATAGAAATTAACTTGTTCAGAAACTGGATAGAAAATGTATTTATTTTATTCCTTTTATTTATACACCGTTCTATTAGTGCAAAGGCATTATGCTGGGCAGTTTAACAGATAACAGTTTATATCAGGAACAGTAATGTAGCGCCTATAAAACAAGTTAATTTCATCTGAAGAAGTATATTTAGAAACACAAAAGCTTATGAAAAGTTTAAAATAACTAGTTTCTTTTAAAATTTCTGTTTCTGCTACAGATTGCTATTCAGCAATTGAACACAGCTACCTACTAACTTTTCTGGATGGAAAAGAGTGTCTAGAACAATATTTGTCAAAAAGTAGCTTAGTACACAGTGCCTTTTCTTCTGTGCATGCAAATACCCTACAAACAGAGACTTGCAACTTTGAGTGACTCCTCCCATTTCCAGAGCACCCAAAAGTCTCAGAATACATATTTACTTTTTTTGTGAGAAGAAATTGTAAGTATCCCCCCCCCCAAATATGTCCGTATCCAATATACTTTTTCTGCCCTTTTTGTAAAAATAAACTGCTTCCACCTAGACTCATTCTGCCCTTGGATGTATTCAAATTTGTTTTGGGTCCATGGGAAAAAGGGAATGTCATTAATTTCAATCTGTTGTTAATTTCCAAGCTGTGCTAAATATAAAGGAAGACTTGAATAGCAGCTACACCAGTAAGAGCAGTTGTGGGAAAAGTGAGGAGGAAGAAAAGAACCAGTGTTTATTGAGCACTTCATTCTCTCAGTTCAAGAGCTTCAGATGGTTCGGTTGATGCTGGAGCTGTCATAGCTCCAGGTTTTCTTGTGAAAATAGTCAATAATTTAAAAAAAAATCTGTGCTGCTATCAGAGGCTGCAATCTTATATCTACTTGCCTGAAGTAAAACCTGTTAAACTCAGAGGGTCTGTTCAGGGCCTGGATAGAATTGTGCTGTTATCATCACTGGTTCCTCTTAAACCGATCAGCATTTCAGCAGGTTGTTTCTGCACAAGCCAACTTCATAGTCTTTTGATCCATCTGTAAGGTGGGTGTTTTCTCCCCTTAGTATTAATATGCTTGACTATGAGTGCTGGAATTATCTCAGGCTATTTTATTAAATAATTATTATGTTTAATAAAACCTGTACTCTTTAAAACCAAGTCTATACTTTTAAGCTCTCTGGTAGTGATGCATATCATAGAGATTACTGTATACTGTAATATAATAGTTGATTGAATGATGAAATGCAGGTGAGTGACCTGGAAAAGCAAATGCTGAAACATCATGCTGCCAACTGTAAGCAACAACTAATACTTTAGTGTTTGTCTTAGTATGGCTGAAGAATCCCAGAAGAGGTAATGAATACTTGTGGTGGTAACATCATGGAGGACAAAGGTGAACACTTGTTGAGATGTGACAGTTTCCTGTGTTTCTGGTAATGGTGTTCCATTACTTTAATTCTGACGTATGGTGACTCTTTTCAGGGTTTTCTAGATAGAGGATACTCAAGTGGGGTTTACCATTCCCTTCTTCTAGGGGCACCATGGATCTGCGCAGATTGCCAAGGCTACACTTTTCCTGGGGAATGTGGGGCTCTGCAGCTGGGTACCTAACTCACTGAGCTATCTAGCCATCACTTCCTATGTTTAGTGGCTATTAAATACAGTGGTGCCTTGACTTACGAACGCCCTGACATACGAATGTTTTGAGTTACAAACAGCTCCAGATGTGAAATATTGCTTTAGGTTACGAACCGTGCCTTGATTTACGAACGGGAAAAAAATGCCTGCCCTTTTTTTGACCTAAGTATGAATCATCTTAGGTCAAAAGAAGAAAAAATTAAAAAATCCTCCCCCTAGTGGTAGAGGATGGATTAACCGGCTTTGCATTAGTTCCTATGGGAACTAATGCTTTGACTTAAGAACCGTGCCTTGACATAAGGACAAAAAATAGCTGGAACTGATTAATCGGTTTTCAATGCATTCCTATGGGAAACGCTGCTTTGACTTAAGAATGTTTTGATTTACAGCCACCGTTCCAATACGGATTAAGTTCTTAAGGCACCACTGTATTTCATGAATTTACATCGGTCATCCCAAAATATACATTGTCACTAATAAGCTCCCAAGAAATTCTTAGCCATTAGGAACTCCTCAGTTTTTACCCATGCTTTTTAGTAAGATCAGTTGTTGCCCAGGCAATATTCCCCAATTCCCAACAATTTTGTCCGCCGTCCCCCAGATTTAGGGATGGAACAGGATTATATGAAATGGATTCTTGTCATTTTTCAAACTGTAAAGGTGTAGATAAAATCAAAACAGCCTCTAACGTGGGTGAGAAATGTCTTCACTGAAGTTCCTGCATAAAGCTACATCTTGCCTCTTGCAGGAGTGTTTGCGAAAGCTTTGTTCTGTTTACATCCATTTATTTACTTTTAAAACTTTCAGAGAAAATGCCTGCCTGAAGTTATGTAGAGTAAGTCCACTGCCAATGCTTACTGTATCCAAAAGCAAAATCTCATGGAATTGTGATTGCTTCATTTTGTTTGTGCTAATGAACCTTGTGTCCAGTAATTGCTTTTAAACAATAACAGCAACTGACAAATACATACTGTGGCACTAAAGATGAACAAGCAGGAAACCATCTGATACAGCAGACTGTAGTCAGCAAAAGTTTAGATCAAACAGAACTTAAGTCCCATATGATGCCATAATATTCTTCCTCTTTTTTTGCTGCAGGAGACTGACATAACCTACAGGGAACATAAGCTTGTTTATTCGTAAATTGCACAAATACTGTATTTTTAAAATTTTGAGTTAGAGTTGGGATCATCTCTCTTCATCAAAGTACAAAAGATCAAGTAAGGGGGAAAAATGTAAAAGTCATCTTATGAAAGAATATGTAGAGAGAGACCTGAGTTCTAAATATGGGGAAGATGATGGTACCTAGATACATTAGATTACCCTCGATATTATAGATGCATATGGAGAAAATTGTCTCTTGCCTGCCTTCCCTTGTCCTTTCACAGTGTTGTTAATAGCACATAGGTACCAGTGAGAGGAGTGGGGTAAAAGGAATATCTTTGCCTGCTCTCCTCAATCAGTCCTTTTTGACTTTTCTACAATGAAGTCTTTAGGAATGTATTAAATTATCTGTCTGTTGATTGAGTTCTGAACACATATTATTTTTAAATTATGTTCAGCCGCTTCAGCTGAAGCGACTGCACATCTATTTCATTGTTCAAATTAATCTGAAGGCTTTTTGGTGAGTCACCAACCTAGAATCCTTCATCCTTACATCCTCTAATTAATGAAAATGCTCATATCTCCCTTGGTTCCCCAAGCTTTTCTTGGTGTCTGGAAAACACTTTTGGCTTTTCCCCAGACCTTGAGTTCATTTCAAGTTTTATCTCAGTTCTCAAGCCTCATAACTTGACCTTGATGTATGGGTGTGGCCTGAATGAGATTATCTGCTACATGAAGGCTGCTTCTATAGCTGTAATAATCTAAGAGATCACCTGTGTTCAAAGTGGATCCACTCACTGCCCCTAAGCAATACAATATTATTTACTGTGCTTTTACTCTGGTTTTTTTGTACAATGTTGTGGCTTTGCATGGGACTTCCATGAAGGATGCCAACTGACTGAACTCTGTGGTCAATTTTATTTGAGCAATGTACCCATGACCACTTTCTGGGCTAGACAGTACATCCCTGGGACTTGAAACTATTGTTCAGTCCCTCCTTTGGACGCAGTCTTCTGGTCTCCAACTCCTAATGTAGCCAAGCCTTAGTAAATGTATCTGATATAATGCATATTTCCCCTGTTTCCCATGTTGTGTGCTGACTAGCTGAGGAGTGTTGTAGGTAAAGGGATGTTGGGAAATTGAGCTGAAGTACAATCCAAGCCCAGATAGCAGCCTTGGATTTTTGGGGTGGACTGATAAAAAGCTCTGTCCAGTAACAATTTGGATTGTTCTGATTAATCCTTGTTCCAAGATTCCCTTGGGAAGCTGAATTTTAAATTGCTTGCTGCAGACACTGCAGCTTGACCTATCCATTTTATCTTGTGATAAAATGGATTTTCAACTGGATTTGAAAATCAGCGTCCCCAGCAAAACTGGGTTACTTGCCGGTTCCAAGGAATGCAAAATGAACAGCCTATAGGAATCCATGTTATAACTATTCCAGTGGTAGAGATCAATTAGTTCTTGGCAGTGCAGACTTTTTGGAGGGAAATCTACTTTCTTCTTCAGGTCCAAAGCAGTTCTCGCTTGAGTTGTACAGTGGTGCCCCGACTTACGAACTTAATTGGTTCCGAAACTCTGGTTGTAACTCGAAATGGTCGTTAAGTCGAACATCATTTCCCATAGGAATGCATTGAAATGCAATTAATCTGTTCTGGCCGAAGAAAAATATCACCAAAAAAACCCCACAACACTGCAAGACCTATCGGAAATGCGATTAATCTGTTCTGGCCGAAGGAAAAAGAAAAGAAAAGCAAACAAACTGTGCAGGACCCTTCAAAATTAAAAAAAAAGCAAAGCAGAAAGCAAACAAACTGCAAGATCCATCAGAAATGCAAAAAAAAAAGCAAAGCAGAAAGCAAGCAAGCAATGCAAGACCCATTGGAAATGCAAAAAAAAAGCAAAGCAGAAAGCAAACAAGCCATGCAAGACCCATTGGAAATGAAAAAAAAAAGCAAAGCAGAAAGCTAGCAAACTGTACCAGACCCATTGGAAATTCAAAAAAAGCAAAGCAGAAAGCAAACAAACCATACAAGACCCATCAGAAATGGGGGGAAAGCAAAGCAAAAAACAAACAAGACCCATTGGAAATGGGGGGGGGACCCAAAAGCAAACAAACCCTGCAAGACTCATTGGAAATGGGGGGGAACCCAAAAAGCAAACAAACCCCACAAGACCCATCAGAAATGGGGACCCCCCAAAAAATAAAGACTGCAAGACCCATCACAGCACAGAAACATAAGCCACCCCAGCCCAAAACCAAGCTGCAAACCCCACCCAGAACAGTTTTTAAAAAGCAGAAAGCAGCACCTTACCTGATCAGGCAGTCCAAAGCCTCCTCCGATCGCACACTCTCTAACTGCAGGGATGAAAGAGCTACAGTGGGCCCTCGACTTACGAATGGCCCTAGTTGCGAATGTTTCGGGTTACGAACCCGATCTCATCGCAAGTAGCAGACCCTACGTGTGATTGCAGATCACGTTACGAAGCCAAAAGGCAGGAGAAAGGGCGGGAAATTCGAATTTCCTGCCCTTCCTCCCTGCCTCTGAAGCTTTCAAAAGGCTTCCTCCGACATTGGAGGAAGCCCTTTGAAACCTCCGAAGCCAAAAAGGCAGGGAAAAAGGGCGGGAAGTTCAAATTTCCTGCCCTTCCTCCCTGACTTTGGAGCTTTCAAAAGGCTTCCTCCAACATCGGAGGAAGCCCCTTGAAACCTCCGAAGCCAAAAAGGAGGCAGCCCCGGCAGCATTGGGTGAAAGGAGAAATCGGCTCCTTCCTTTCACCTGATGCTGTGTCCCCTGTGCACTGGGCTGAGCTCAGTCCCTGGCCTGGCGCGAAGGGGACTCAGCAGCCGCGGAAACATCGGGGGAAAAGCCTTGCTTTCCCAGCACCATGGGAGGACTTTGGCCGGAACGGATTAATTGGTTTCCAGTGCATTCGTATGGGAAATTCTGGCTTGATTTACGAACTTTCTGATTTACGAACTGACTTCCGGAACGGATTAAGTTCGTAAATCGAGGGTTGACTTTACAAAGAAGCAGCCTTTTCACCACCAACGATTAGCAATTTGAATTCCCGCCATTTTTCCCTGCCTTTTTCTATTCATAACTTGAAGCTCCAGTCGCAAGTCGAAACAAAATTTTGCTTTGACTTGCGGCCAGAGTTGGTTGTAGCTCGAAATGGTCGTATGTCAGGACGTTCATAAGCCGAGGCACCACTGCAATATCCTTGTGTAGCAGAAGAAAGCCAAGTGGTGTGATATATCACACTGGGCTTTTTTCTTGGTTCCACAGAAAACAACCCTCTCTCACTTTGAGGGGTGACTCTGGGAATCTTTCACCCTGCTACTGCTGCCTTCAGGCTCTTTCAGCCACACTCCCAAATATCATTCTCTTAGTTTCCTTAGCTTTATTTTCCTCAGATGGTTTTGAAAGACACACTCTGTTCTTAGTCTGTGTAATCTCCGAATCGCCCATTGAGGCTTCAGACCAATCACTTTTCCTGAGTCCTCACACACCCTAGTCCTTGTTTTATTTTAACCACTTCTAGCTCTCTAAATGTGTTAGGTTTCAAGAAGCCCCACACAGCATGGCAATGAAAAGGTACTACGGAAACCACAGTCAAAACTGGCAGTTAGCTTTTGCTAAAGCCATGTTTGCCCATCAGAGTGTAATGTGGGTGCTCACCCCCATGTTTTGCTCACTCTCCCATCTTTATTTATATTTAATGCACATAGCACAACTCTCCATCCACTAATAATAGTCTTCTCCAGTCCTTACCTTCCCCCCTTTGTTTTTTTTTCTGAAATTACCCTTCATCCTTCTCTATTTTATTTATAATGGGTGTTTTTTGTCCATGTCTGAAGTTTTTCTTTTTCAGTATGAATAGGGCTGAACTCTTCAGTTTAGTGTGCATTATGTAGCAAAAACTGGGATGAATCTACATTTGTGGCAGAAGCAAATGTTCAGCTATGGTCTGGAAAAACACATCTTTTGAAATATTTGTAATCTGACATTGAGCAGTTTATTTGAGATGACAAGGCCATCTGGACATTCACTGAGATGTGATTTAAGTAACTCTAAGGTACCATGAGTCACAGACAATTGCGCAAATATTGTACGACTTCCTAGTAAATGCAAAGCAATAACAAGCTAAAGGATAATGTGATCTCTATCACGTCAGGACAAATGTGTTAGACATTCCCATGACAGGTGCTCGAAGAAACCTAGATCCTTTGAGCATAGAACTGCACCCTAAATAATCAAGTGACTACATCTGTTTTGATTACTGGTTGCCTGGTTACATGCATTGTAGCTTTTCATGCGAGAATACACAATCCTAGAAACAGTTGAGGTGTAGCTGTACTTAAAAAACCAAACAAGTCAGAAACCCCTTTTGTTATTGACTGTCATTTCTGAAAAAAGCACAGTAGTATCATTGTCTAAATTTTCCCCAGATTCAAACACATCACATGGCAAGTCTTAAATTTCCCCCAGGATGTGCCAATTAAAGGAAAAGGGCCAAAGCCAAGTTGCAGAGCTCATGGCCTGCATGCAGAAGGTTCTGGGTCTAATTGCTGGCATGTCCAGGAAGGCCTGGGAAAGCCCCATAACCAATAGGTGGAGGCAGTACTGAGCTCAATGGACCAGTTATCTGATCTAGAATATAAAGAAAGTAGAAGTATGTGTGGTGTTTTTTGTGTTTTTTGCGGGGGGGGGAACCACGACTGTTCTAACTACTGTTTCAGCTTCAGCTGCATTCCATTATTGACTAATAATGCAGAGGAGATTATAGGTCGTACTTGCTATATTTCAGTTTCTCATTGTTCTGTGTTGCTTCTGTTCACACTGTTAATAAAGAACAAGTTGGAGCTACAGTATTTTAATATGGCTGCAACTCCTTGCCATATTAAAAGAGCTCCAGCTTGTTTTTTTTATGATTCGTGTAAACAGAAGCAACACAGAACAATGTGAAACTGAAATATAGTGTGCATCCATACAGATGCAGAGATTGACTATCACCAAGGTCTTTTTAAGACACCGGGGGCTTGTCTGCACATGGCTGTCTTCCCAATACTGTGCTGGCAGATTAAAGAGGAAGGCTCATTTTGATCCATTTAATCAGATGTCTTGGAAATGGGCCAAAGCACAGCAATCCTACCCGCTCCAAAAAAGTAGAAGCCCCTGACAGGGACCAGAAAGATGCAGGTAAGTGCTCTGGGAATGGGCTAGTTCACTTCAACAATGATGATTACCGTCTTTAGGAGTGAACTGTCTCATCCCTGCAGTAGACCTCACAGTGGGCTGAACACCTCAGTAGTCAGCCCCTGAGAGGCCTATGGGAGAATGTTCCTGTTGCGAGTGCTCTGAAGCCTCTATTATTTCAGGCCTCCAGGAGGTGCTCACTCTTCTTCACAAGTTGCTGCCACCAATATCAATTCAGCACCAATTATTTACTGAGACATGTGTTGCTTTGAAACTTAAACTTGTTTATTTGATCAGTAATATATAATAGGTAAATCACAAGTTGCTAATCAATTTCTCTCACTCACTGACACACAGAACCCTACTCTCACTGACTTTCTGGCTCACTCCCTCACAGACTCACCGATCTATCAAACTGACTCTCATACTCAATACACCTCCCCTTTATATCCCAGCTCCTCCCCCTTTAGCACCACCTTCCATTCACTCTTTGACTCCTTTTCCACTGCCCAGCTGTGACGGACAGGTGAGGGCAGGGCTGAACGCTGCCATCTCTTTCTCACACAACCTTATGCTAGTGTATTTCTTTCAGAAGACTGCATTCTATGTATAGAACAGATTATGATGAGATTCTTGACTATGCTGCTGAGAAATTTTACATATCATTAAAATAAAGGCTAATTTGAAGAATGCTCTTTAACATTTTGAAATTGGCAGAGTTAGATAAAGGCAAAAAGCTACGGCAACATTTTAAAAAAAATAGCAACTAGATCCTTATTGTAATTTTCCAGTAATCTCTGATGCAGCATGGCTTTCTGTACAGAGATCCCAAACTTTAAGACATTACTCCTTTGGTTTTTCATAAACTTTAATGCCTTCCCATCTCTCATTGACTACCAATTTGAATTTATGATTAAAAGATGAAAATAAACATTGTTTAAAAAAAGTGACAGTTTCCGTTTAATGTTACGTATATACCTACTCCAGTATGTGTTTTAACTCAAAGCAATATTAGATTTGCATATTGAATATAGGCTCACCAAGAAACAATGAAAGAGATGGAGAGAACACTGGCAAATTGTTCAGGTGTGGCAGTGATTTGTGCTTGGTTTCTTTCTGATTGTTTCTCCCGTGAATGGTAATGAGGAGCAGGGAGGGGGATAAAATTGTAGGCGTGAGTTTTTCTGCATCAATTAACGTTCACATTGTTTGCCTGTGAAAAGAGCAAGAGTAGCTTATGTATGCAGTACCCCTTTTTATGTCCAGTGAGCACAAGCTTTTGTATCTGTGTTTCTTAGCATGAACAGCTATGGACTGGATCCTGTTGCTATCCCCAGCTATGAGTAGACACACTAAATCAATTGCTGAATGCTAAGTCAACTCTTAAGTAAATCCTACTGGATCAATGGGTCTGCTCTAGTTGGAAGTGGCAAAAGGATACTAGCCTATACTTCAGAAAGCAGTCATTATAGCTATGTAAGTTAGGTAGATGCCAAAGGGGAAAAACAATCTGTTTTGAAATTGTAGGCTGTCTGAGTCAGACGTATAATTTGAGCTGCTAGTTGTCAAGAACTCCATAGTGGTTCATGTCCTATTGATAGAAATTGGTACAGTCATGTATTTCAGGCAGTGATAACTAGGGGAAAAAGCCTTCACAGTTTAAAATAACCCTTTTCTTGCAAATGTATGATAGGGTAGCAGGTACTGTATGACTTGCATCCAACAGAAGGAAAGATGAAAGAAGCGTGTTGTTCTTTCAACTTCCCAGAGACCTCAGCAGTTCAGTATCTCAGAGAGCTGCAGCATCAACAACCCTTGTGCAGAAGCTGAAGGACGAGACTTGCAATGCCCCAAGGCTCTGTGGTGTAGCCTGGTTGCCACCTAGATGACTCCTGGTGTGCACATTTCTAATCTGACTTGGCAACTGGGGAAGCAAACCATTTGAGATTTGTTGGGGCAGCTCAATTTGGCAAAAGAGTCTCCTCTCCAGTTGCTGATTATTTCTTCTTATTTCATAGCTAGTTACTACATACAGTACAACAGGCAAAAAGGAAAAGAAACCTGTCCACAAAGGCTCACATCAAAATACAGTTAGTCTTTAAGGTGCCATGATTTTGTCTTCTTTAATTGTTATTTAGTCATTTTATTTATTTTGTTTTGTTTTGTTTTATTTTGCCTGGTTACACTAGCACAGACTAACATGGCAACCTCTCCTAAACACAACAGTTCTTCCATGATAATGCTTCATGTGCTCTTTTGCTGTAACTTCTCATGATACATTTATTCCTCATCTGTACCTGTTTCTTCTTCTTCACTCCTTCCTTTCCTAGGTGCAACATGATGATCTGGCCTCCTTCTTTACAGAATACAAGCCTTCTGTTTGGAAGAATGTTAGGAGGAAAGCCTTCTGTTTGGAGGTGACCTGCATAAAAAGGCCGTTGAGTCCCCACGTCAATTAAGGACAAAGGGCCATTAGAAGGGAGAGGAGGCAGGCCCCTGGATGTTGCCCCTCAACAGCTCTTGACCAACAGACTGAGCAGGCATACAGGCCAACTCTTATTATTTGAGTGGAATGTCTCATATATAATGCCTTAAATACAGCTAATTATTTCTATATATATTTCCCTACACATGAATTTGCATATATCGTATATATTTTTGCCCATCCCTTTTTTGTGTGATGCATGCTTCCTCTCTTTGCTACTGATATGTTAGTGGCCACTCAGGGTGGCAGTGACTAGCTTGCATTCCTTTACAGGAGTAACATCATTTATAGAAATAACTTAAGCATGGTGATAAGGTTACCCTAATCAGTAATTCTTGCTTTAATCAGAAGCAGTTAGTGCAAACCCTAGTACCAAGGGTAGAAATGCTGCTTTGCTATGATGATTGGAAGTACTTTTCCTGGCTGTTCCCAGTGATAAAATTAATGTCAAGCAACCTACCACTGGCATAGCCCCATTATAATGAACGGCTGCGAACTGTGGACACTCTTCTACCACTAGCTATAACAGAAGAAAATATAAAACAAATAAACAAACAAGTAAGAATAGTGTGATAATACTACTAACATGTCTTTATCCAAAGACATCTTTTTAAGCAGAAGGTTAGTATTTCTTTGAATTACATTGATGTGTTTTCTGTCTAACAGGAAAATGTATCTTTTACTTAGTGCTCTCCTTGCTTAAAAAGGAATTGTATCCTTTTTTCTTTCTTGTCTGTGGGAGGAGTGTTGCTAAGAAACTGAATTCCATATATGTTTTAAAGAAAATAGCTCAATTTCAGCAGCAAAATGAGGGGGAATGCATTTTCTGAAAGCCACTGTGCCTCTTTCCCTCCCCCTCTCTAAGAAGCAGATGCCTCAGTTATGCTATGTCACGTTTCTGGCTTTAAATAACAAACAAGAGGGCTTTGGTGGGAAAGGCCAATGAGTGTTCCCAAGATACAAAAAAATCTTTTCCTCACGAGCCCAAATTAGGCATCTTTATCTCTCTCTGTGCCCTACCAATGAGGAGGTTTGGGGTTTTGCCTTTTGGAGGGGGAGAATAATAGTTCTGTTGCTTTTTCATGAACCACTGCAGGTGGCATCATGTGTCAAGGTTTTAGTGGCTACCGGCTATGGACTTGTTATGGACATCCACAACCTCCAGTGCATTTCTGTGATTCTATCAGATGAAAAAAAAAAGGTCTTACTGTGTGTGTGGACTCAAAAGTGAACTCTATTCCAGTGGACTTAAATCCTGAAAAATGTTTATACAATTGCAACATTCGGGGGCCATTTCTATTTAGCCATATGTGGGGAAACATCCTCTTCATTCAAGACTTCAGGCAGTTATTAATGACAAAGGGTTCTGCATGTTCAGGAAACTTGCAAAACACTTTTACTTTATATGCTTCCTTCGTCTTCTGTCAGATGCTCATAGTACTCAGGTGGGCTTCTAGGCAGTTCCATTTTCCCTGAAAGTTGGATGAATACAGTGAAAGAATGAGGTTCAGATCAGTGTGTGAAATCCAGCCCCATCTACCCCACACAATAATATGTCCACCCTAAAAATCTTTAGCACTGCTTTTTCTTTCTTTCCCAGAGCCTCCTTTTTTGGCTTGTCCCTTCTTGCCTTGCATCCTTGACTCTCCCTCCTATTTCTTTAAACACTATTCTCCACCTACACTTCTTGGAAGTTGTGCTGTTGCCCAGAGCTGTAACTAGCAATTTCAACCTCCTGGACTTCTCTGCCTGGTTGGTTAAGTTTAAGTCACATGAGATTGGCATAGGTAGGAAGAGGATGGTAGAGCAGAAATGGGCACCTGGTCTGAGCATGCAGCATCTAAACTGATATCATATTGAATCTGCCTGTTTTGTGTTTCCTTCTGCATAGGGAGGAACAGCTTGGAGGCAACATATATGTACTCACGTGGATGAGTTCATACCCTTCCAGCAGCAAATGGCAACAGTCTGATTGGTACTCTTTCCAGTGGCTGATTTTTGTTCCCTCAAAGTTTGGCACTCTGAGTCTAAAATTTGCTCCAACTTACTAGCAGCTCTGCTATAGCCTGCTGTACTTCCCTTCTTCACCTCGTTACCTTTTAAGTTTTCTGTAGCTTTCTACTCTCCAATACACTCCTTTCCAATCCTCAGCATATCCCACACACATTCTTAATCCAGATGTTGTTGGGTTGCAATTTCTGTAACATTCAGTTCGTCAGAAGTAGCTTCTCAGTCCTGCCATCTTCAGAAGTGTGTCCCAGATTTTTGGAACTCCTTCCCACAAGAGGCCAGGATGGCACCATCTTTGCAAGCAGGCAAGCTTTCCCTGAGTGACTGACTGTCTGATTGGGTAGTGTGTTTTTTAAATGGATTGTTGCACCTTACTGCTTTGAATGCCTTTTGGTGTTGCTTATTTTTTTTGTATGGTGTTTGTTTGATCCTTTTTAGTATTTCTATACTCACTGTTAGTTTTTATATTGTCTTTTAATGATGTAAGCCACCTTAAGTCCCTTTAAAGAGAAAGGCAAGGTAAAAAAAAAATAAAAAAATAAATCAATTATTATTAGCTAAGACTCATCTAGTCAGGGCTGATGACAGCTGTAGTCCAATAATATTCAGAGGATCACGTGGCCCTGTCCTTGGTTTAGCCTAGTGGTTCCCAACCTTGGGTTCCCAGATGTTCTTGGACTAAAACTTCCAGAAGCCTTCAGCACTAGCTATGCTGGCCAGGATTTCTGGGAGTTGTTGTCCAAGAACATCTGAGACCCAAGGTTGGGAATCAATGGTGTTACATAACAGCACTGATGTTACCTGTCTGTCATGGGTTTGGAGGGAAAGTTCCATCCTATGGGGAGTGGAAGGCGGGACATCAGGAGGAGGGGCTGTACTGTATAAATATGTGATGCCTGTGTGGTGAAGAGTAGATGCTGAGACAGACTGTGAGACACTGGGTTGGGACGAAGCAGCAGCTGGGGAAGAAGAAGCTGTTGTGGGAGTCTGGGTGTCTGACAGGGTACTACTGTGTGTCAGAGTACCAACCTGAAAGGTTCAGGGGTCTGTTGGTTAGCCAGAACTGATGGGTTCAGGGTCTGTGCTTTAAGTTAAAGGTTCTAGGTGAACCAAACTGTATGCTGGTGTGTGTGAAAATAAGCCACGTTACTTTATTTTATTCACCTGATTGCTTATTTTTCCCTGTGTGTATTTAAAATAAACTTTATTCTTTTTGTTGTTTAAAAATCCATCCCTGGTCTGTGTGACTTATTATAGGGAATGGTTGGTGGCAGCTTAGTAACTGTGTGATAGATCCCAGTAGGTCTGGGTTTGTCACATTGATTGGTGTCCAGCGTGTGGGATACGACTGGTCCAGTTGTCCAGCGGTCCAGCAAAGCCTTGGCAAGTGTGCCCAGAGCAAGGGGGGTCTAGTCAGGGACAGTCTGAGGCGCGTAGGTAATCTTCTAGGTGTACCTCACGGGGAGGTACACTAGTAGAAGAACGTGCCAACTGGGGAGACTTAGATTAAGGTGCTCTGAGGCAGCCTGATTTTGGCGGGAAAACGCTGAGGCAAAACTGCGTAGCAACAGTGAGCTAGCTTGCCAGCTGAGAGGCCCAGCAGAGGGGGGTAGGCTCTGACTCGATACTGTTGCAAATTTAGTGCTGAAGAACAGCAGCAATCTCTGGGGAGAGCTGGTTCTGAGGCAAAAAGGAAAAAAGTGGTCGTTTTATTTTGAGGCTTGACTTTTTAAAGCAGCCTGTTCTGAGGGGGGGGTTATGCCCTTGACTCGAAGCCAAGTAGCAGAAATGAGTGAAGTGAAAGACCCCCAGATTGACCAAGGTTCTGAGGAGGAATTTGGCTCAGTGCAAGGTGACAGCACAGGAGAGCAGGACCCAGAACTCAGAAAAATACTCCTAGCCCAACAGCATGAGCTGAGGGTGAGGGAAATGGAGGAAAGATTAGAGAGAGAAAGAAGGGAGGAAAGGGAAAGGCAATTTGAAATGGAGCAAAGGGAAAGAGAGAAACAAAGGCAATTTGAAATAGAGAGATTGGAAAGAGAAGAAAGATTGGAGAGAGAGAAAATGGCGTTTGAATTAAGAAAACTGGAACTGATGAACCAGAACAATAATAACAATAGGGATTCTGAGGGAGGCCAACTGTCTAAAGCTGACCTGAAGAAATTCCCTGTGTACCACAAGGGAGATTGTCCTGAGGTGTTCTTTTCCTTAGTGGAAAGAGCGTTTGTGGACTTCTCAGTGAGGGAAACTGAGAAGATGACCATCATGCGTTCTTTAATCAGTGGTAGCCTGGCTGAGGTTTATGCCGAGATGCCTGAGGAACGGATGAAAGATTTTGCAGAGTTTAAAAAACTGGTGTTCGCAAGACATGGGATAAATGCAGAGCAGCTGAGACAAAGGTTCAGGTCCCTCACCAAGAAGCCAGAACAGACTTTTACCCAAGTGGGGGCCCAATTGGTGAGGCTGCTTGAGAAATGGCTGTCGCAGGAGGGAACAGAGACCTATGAACAGCTTAAAGACTTGATAGCCCTGGAACAGTTCTATTCAGTCCTGCATGGGGAATTGAAATTCCAGGTGAGGGAAAGGAAACCGAAATCTGTGGCAGCAGCCGCAGAGATCGCGGATTTTATCTCCCAAATAAGAAAGCCCTTGGGTGAGGGGAAATCTGTAGGTAAACCCAAAGAAACCTACAGCAAGTACTCTCAGGGACCAGGGAAAAGCCAGCAAGGGGGAGGGGCCCATGGTGAAGGGAAGCCCTCAGGCATGAAACCAAGCCCTCAGAATTTGGAGGGAAAACCCAAACAAGAGGAGAGAGAATCAAAATACACCAGAAAATGCTATTTCTGTCAGGGAAAGGGTCATCTGATCTCAGAGTGTGAGAAATTGAAGCAGCTAAAAGGAATGGTGCCTCAGGAGTCTAGTGGGACCAAGCCAAAAGCTGTGTTCTGTGTCCAGAAAGAGCAAGGCTCAGTGTCACAGAGGGAGCCTGTTGCCATAGCTACTCAGTCTGGAACAGCTACCTCTGCTGATCAGGCTGAGGAAAATGGTCCTCTGGTGGAGGTAAAGCGCTGCTTGCTGATAAAAACAGATTCTCAGTTGTTTGAGACAGCAGGGGTGGACGTAGGAATACTTGACCGTCAGTATAGGGGGCTGCGGGACACTTGTTCCCAGGTAACCCTGTGCCATCCAGATATCATCCCTAGGGAGTTTATAATCCCAAATGAGAGCATGAAGGTGGCAGGGATTGAGGGGCAGGTAATCTCTCTGCCAGTAGCTGAGGTACCTGTCAACTTTCAAGGCTGGAGGGGAGCTTGGCGCCTAGCAATTTCATCGACTCTGCCAGCAGCCGTGCTCGTGGGAAATGACCTGGCTGAACATGTGAAACGGGTGCTAGTGATTACACGCTCACAAGCCACCACAGGGACAGTTCAGGGGGGTAATGATGAGCCAGAGACGGAAGCAGAGGGGAGTTCAGAAGCTGTGGTGGAAACCTTAACCACAGACAGCAGATTTGGACAGGAGCAGAAGGCAGACGCCACTCTCCAAAAGTGTTTTGAACAGGTGACTGACGCCCAGCTAACACCTGAAACCCCAGTGAGATTTCTGGAGAAGCAGGGGATTTTATATAGAGAAACCCTGAGGAATATCTCAAAAGGGGGAGATGGGATCAGAAGTCAGCTGGTGGTACCTGAAAAGTATCGCCCCATGATCTTACAAAGGGGGCACTCTGACATGTTTGCTGCACACTTAGGGGTCAACAAAACACAGCAGAGAATCACACAGAATTTCTACTGGCCTGACATAGGGAAGCAGATCAGGGAGTTCTGTAAACAATGCGATGTGTGTCAAAGGCAGGGGAATAACCGCGACAGGAC
This sequence comes from Pogona vitticeps, assembly GCF_051106095.1. Lineage (NCBI taxonomy): Eukaryota > Metazoa > Chordata > Lepidosauria > Squamata > Agamidae > Pogona > Pogona vitticeps. The sequence goes on from NC_135784.1 coordinate 256,229,118, forward strand.
CAAAGCAAAGTTGTGCCCTTTGCCTGTGATTGACACTCCGTTCAAATGCATAGGGGTGGATATTGTGGGACCTTTGCCCAAGGCCACAAAGAGGGGGAATAGGTTCATCCTAACAATTGTGGACCATGCCACAAGGTATCCTGAAGCCATACCCTTGACAAACATCGAAACTAACACAGTGGCCGATGCTTTGGTGGGGTACATGTCCAGGATGGGATTTGCCTCAGAGATAATCACAGATTTGGGCACATCGTTCACGTCAAAGCTCATGAAACGCTTATGGCAAATCTGTGGAATTAAGCACAAGGAAACCACTGCCTATCATCCGGAAAGTAATGGGTTAACTGAGAAGTTCAATGGGACTCTGATGCGCATGATAAGGGCTTACTTGGCAGAGAATCCAAACAATTGGGACCAGAAGCTGCAATCCCTTTTGTTTGCTTATCGATCAGTGCCACAAGCCAGTACCGGGTTCAGTCCATTCGAACTTTTATTTGGGAGAAGGGTGAAAGGGCCCCTTGATTTGATCAAACAAAATTGGGAGCAGATCACCCAGGATGACCCACAAGACGTTGTGACTTACATAGACACCTTGATGAATGACCTAAAGCGAAATCTAGAGCTGGCAGCAGAAAACCTGCAAGCGCAGAAGATCAAACAGAAAACATGGTATGACCGCAAAGCTAGAGAGAGGCACTTTGACCCAGGGGAGGAGGTGCTTTGGCTTAGGCCCTGCAGAGAGAATAAGCTGCAGCTCAAATGGGCAGGACCATATAGGGTCATTTCCAAGATGTCAGACCTGAACTACCTAATAGAGCAAGAGGAGAACCAAGCAAGGAGGGTGGTTCACGTGAATGCCCTAAAACCCTACTACAGAGGGGAACAGAGGGTTTTATTCGCGATAAAAGCAGCTGAGAGTGAGGAAGCTGAATTACCCTTCTGGGAGGGTAGAGGGGAAGTAAAATACAACCCAGAGGAGGTAAAGATCAGTCCTGCACTCACCCAAGACCAGCAGCAAGAACTAAAAATGCTGCTTAGTAAATATCAGCAGGTGTTTTCCAACAAGCCGGGGATAGTGAAGGGAGTGATGCATCGGATCCACACAGGGGATGCACCCCCGCAGGCAGTATCCCCATACCGAGTAACGGGACCCTATAGGGACAAGGTGCGGAAGGAGCTGGACGAGATGCTGAGGGAGAACATAATCGTCCCCTCTTCTAGTCCTTGGTCCTCTCCGATAGTCCTTGTGGACAAGCCTGATGGGAGCATTAGGTTTTGTGTTGATTACAGGAAATTAAACCGTGTAACCACTCCTGATGCCTACCCAATGCCCAGGCTAGACAACCTGATTGAAACCATAGGGGGTTGTCGGTTCATCTCATCATTGGACCTGGTAAAGGGATATTGGCAATTAAGAATTGATCCCAGGGATCAAGAAAAGACTGCCTTTTGCAGCCCTTTTGGTCTCTATGAGTTTCGAGTCCTGAGCTTTGGTCTCAGAAATGCACCAGCCACATTCCAAAGGCTGATGGACCAGACCTTGGTAGGGCTCAGTGACTTTACAGTGGCCTACATTGACGACATAGGGATCTTCAGTAATACCTGGGAAGATCACCTGATACACCTGGAGTTAGTGCTGCAGAGGTTAAGTGCAGCAGGGCTAACAGTAAAGGCCAGCAAGTGTCAGCTGGGTAGCCCAGAAATAAAATACTTGGGTCACATGGTAGGGGGAGGAATGATAAAACCCCTGAAGGCCAAAATAGAAGCTGTTCGTGATTGGCCTAGACCCAACACCAAGAAAAAAGTCAAATCATTTCTTGGGTTGGTGGGCTACTACAGAAAGTTCATCCCGAGGTTTAGCGAGATTGCGGCTCCGCTGACCGATCTGACGAGGAAGAAGGCTGATGACCGCATCCCGTGGACCAGCGACTGTGAGGCGGCGTTCCAGAGGTTGAAGGAGGCGTTGATCAACTATCCTGTCCTGCGTGCTCCAGACTTCGACCGGGAGTTCATCATCTACACCGATGCGTCTAACAGCGGGGTAGGAGCAGTTCTGTGCCAGGAGGATGAGAATGGTGACCAGCATCCAGTGTCCTACCTGAGTAGGAAACTTCAAAAAGGTGAGAGACATTTGGCAACCGTGGAGAAGGAGTGTTTGGCCATAGTCTACGCGATCCAGAAGGCCAAGCCTTACATCTGGGGAAGACATTTTATTCTGTGTACTGACCATTCACCATTGCAATGGTTAAAGACGATGAAAACCCACAATAGCAAACTTATGAGGTGGGCTTTGAACTTACAGGACTATGACTTTGAAGTGAAGGTGGTCAGAGGGTCAGTGAACTGTGTTGCTGACACCTTATCAAGAAGACCTGAAGACTGAAGACGGCGAAAGAACATGGACTATATGTATATAATGAAAACAAAAAGTTAAAATGTACCTGGTTTTGAATTTGGTTGGTATTAATAAAGGTAAATTGATGTACTGTATATGGTAAAATGTTTAAATGCATATTTGCTATGGTTAACTTGGAGTGTAAGTATATGTAAGTATTATATGGTATGTATAAATGTTGTTGTGTATTTTATGCAGGTTGTTTTTTTGGTGAAAAGCACTTTTAGCTTTCCCCCTACAAAACAACTTTTAAAGAGGGGAGGTGTTACATAACAGCACTGATGTTACCTGTCTGTCATGGGTTTGGAGGGAAAGTTCCATCCTATGGGGAGTGGAAGGCGGGACATCAGGAGGAGGGGCTGTACTGTATAAATATGTGATGCCTGTGTGGTGAAGAGTAGATGCTGAGACAGACTGTGAGACACTGGGTTGGGACGAAGCAGCAGCTGGGGAAGAAGAAGCTGTTGTGGGAGTCTGGGTGTCTGACAGGGTACTACTGTGTGTCAGAGTACCAACCTGAAAGGTTCAGGGGTCTGTTGGTTAGCCAGAACTGATGGGTTCAGGGTCTGTGCTTTAAGTTAAAGGTTCTAGGTGAACCAAACTGTATGCTGGTGTGTGTGAAAATAAGCCACGTTACTTTATTTTATTCACCTGATTGCTTATTTTTCCCTGTGTGTATTTAAAATAAACTTTATTCTTTTTGTTGTTTAAAAATCCATCCCTGGTCTGTGTGACTTATTATAGGGAATGGTTGGTGGCAGCTTAGTAACTGTGTGATAGATCCCAGTAGGTCTGGGTTTGTCACAATGGTTTCCCCTAACAAATAGTTTTCCCTTTCCTTGTAGAATCTAGATTGCCAGCAGATTAGTCATCACACTGAGTCTGTAATCACTGTCAAAGTGCTCATTACCCCAAGTGCAAAACAGTATGGATTATGTGGCTGTTTGATCCAGCTAAGTGCCAGAGGTACACTGCCATTTTAAAAATAGTTTGTTCTAAAATAATGTTTGTAAAAAGTCTCAGAGAGTAACTAAGCAGCAACATTTTTCTCTTCATGTTTTCTCTTTACCATTAAGATACCTCATACAGAGTTCATGGTTTACTTTTATTCATTCTGTCACAGCTCTTTTGACGTAAGTGAATATATACCAATATGTTTCATAAAACAAACATCCTGATAACCCTGAATCATCATGGTTCCAAAATGTCTTATTGTTCAAGGCCCAGTCTGAAATAAATAACAATTTACCTTGCTTGCTAAAATAATGAGGGGAGTTGTAAATTTAATCTGCTGGTTAAAATTAAGGTTAATTGAGAACATTTATCATACCAATAGGAATTTGATATAGAAAATGCTAGGCATTAAATAGTTTACAGAAAATAATTTTTAAAGCTTTGTTTTGGATTTTTTTTTTGTTTCCTTTTGTTTTAAAGGACATAATAATCCCATTAAAGATGTGGCCAAAAAAAACCAAAACACCACATACAAGAAATTAGTATTATAAACCTATTTTATACGTATATAGATTGCGTTGATTTTTGAAGGAGACTCTGGGGAAGTCAAAAGAAGTCCAATGAATAAATAACATTACAATGTATTCTAGTCATTCAGTAAGAACAGGGAGCTATTTATCATTCATGAAATTTCTACCCCAATTATCACAAGCAAAAAAGACCTCACTTGTTATAATTATGCAATTAGGATGACACATGAACATCACCATCTGGCTTGTCTATAACATCAATAACCCTGAGCTGTTCTGAAAATAATTTCCTTCCTCAAGAGTACACTTTGTTTCCTTATAGAAAAAATTATCAATTTAAATGGAAAGCTGCAAAGGCTGGGCTCCAAAGCATTTTGCAGGCTTCCAGGCAGGGTTTGCATTAATTAGGCTAGTACAATATTTGACATTTTTCAAGATTCCCACGAGCTTTTGTGAACAACTTCTGAAAATCCTTTCAGAAGACATCTGTTCAACACAGTTATAGCAGTTTGAGAGTTCTGGCGCTGTTATGACTCCAACCTAAGGAACTCTGGGATTGGTACGTAATTTGGTGAGGCACCCAGAATTCTCTGCTGTAATTTAAGGGAACATGATATGTCAGGCCTTACTGTGAGGTGCTCTATACTTTTCCTTTATAAGCCAATTTATTTGCAGACCTACAAGGCAAATCATAGATTAATGTAATTATATAATTGTTTATACCTGACAAAAGTATTCTAGGTTTGTCATAGCTGACATTATCCTGGTAAAGGATTAATTTCAAAATGAAACCAGACAATCATTAACAAACATTTCAAAGTTCATCTGGGTATTTTCTTTGTTGCAATAATTCCAGCCAACTCCAAAGTTTGTATTTTTATGGGTTTTATTTCTACATAGCTTCTAGGTTCCATAAACATCACGTGAAATTGCAAAGTATTGAAAAAGACATGTACTGTAACTTTTGAGAAATCACAGGTGTTACATACAGCACTGATGTTACCTGTCTGTCATAGGTTTGGAGGGAAAGTTCCATCCTATGGGGAGTGGAAGGCGGGACATCAGGAGGAGGGGCTGTACTGTATATAAATGTGATGCTGAGAGACACTGAGAGACACTGAGAGACACTGGGATGTGACAAAGCAGCAGCTGGGAAGAAGAAGCTGGTGTGGGAGTCTGTGTGTCAGACAGGGTACTACTGTGTGTCAGAGTACCAACCTGATAGGTTCAGGTGTCTGTTGGTTAGCCAGGACTGATAGGTTCAGGGTCTGTGCTTTAAGTTAAGGTTCTGTGTGAACCAAACTGTGTGTATGTATGAGTGAAACTAAGCCACGTTACTTTATTTGATTCACCTGATTGTTTATTTTCCCTGTGTGTATTTAAAATAAACCTTATCCTTTTTATTGTTTGAAAATCCATCCCTGGTCTGTGTGACTTCTTAAAGGGAATGGTTGGTGGCAGCTTAGTGTAACTGTGTGACATATCCCGGTAGGTCTGGGTTTGTCACATTGATTGGTGTCCAGCGTGTGGGATACGACTGGTCCAGTTGTCCAGCGGTCCAGCAAAGCCTTGGCAAGTGTGCCCAGAGCAAGGGGGGTCTAGTCAGGGACAGTCTGAGGCGCGTAGGTAATCTTCTAGGTGTACCTCACGGGGAGGTGCGCTAGTAGAAGAACGTGCCAACTGGGGAGACTTAGATTAAGGTGCTCTGAGGCAGCCTGATTTTGGCGGGAAAAAGCTGAGGCAAAACTGCGTAGCAACAGCGAGCTAGCTTGCCAGCTGAGAGGCCCAGCAGAGGGGGGTAGGCTCTGACTCGATACTGTTGCAAGTTTAGTGCTGAAGAACAGCAGCAATCTCTAGGGAAAGCTGGTTCTGAGGCAAGAGGAAAAAAGTGGTCGTTTTATTTTGAGGCTTGACTTTTTAAAGCAGCTTGTTCTGAGGGGGGATTATGCCCTTGACTCGAAGCAAAGTAGCAGACATGAGTGAAGTGAAAGACCCCCAGATTGACCAAGGTTCTGAGGAGGAATTTGGCTCAGTGCAAGGTGTCAGCACAGGAGAGCAAGACCCAGAACTCAGAAAAATACTCATAGCCCAACAGCATGAACTGAGGGTGAGGGAAATGGAGGAAAGGGAAAGAGAGAAACAGCGGCAATTTGAAATAGAGAGAATGGAAAAGGAAGAAAGATTAGAGAGACAGAGAATTGAATTGGAATTGCAGAGAGAGAAAATGGCGTTTGAATTAAGAAAACTGGAACTGATGAACCAGAACAATAATAACAATAGGGATTCTGAGGGAGGCCAATTGTCTAAGGCTGACCTGAAGAAATTCCCTGTGTACCACAAGGGAGATTGTCCTGAGGTGTTCTTTTCCTTAGTGGAAAGAGCGTTTGTGGACTTCTCAGTGAGGGAAACTGAGAAGATGACCATCATGCGATCTTTAATCAGTGGTAGCCTGGCTGAGGTTTATGCCGAGATGCCTGAGGAACTGATGAAAGATTTTGCAGAGTTTAAAAAACTGGTGTTTGCCAGACATGGGATAAATGCAGAGCAGCTGAGACAAAGATTCAGGTCCCTCACCAAGAAACCAGAACAGACTTTTACCCAAGTGGGGGCCCAATTGGTGAGGCTGCTTGAGAAATGGCTATCGCAGGAGGGGACAGAGAACTTTCAACAGCTTAAAGATTTGATAGCGCTGGAACAGTTCTATTCAGTCCTGCATGGGGAATTGAAATTCCAGGTGAGGGAAAGGAAACCGAAATCTGTGGCAGCAGCCGCAGAGATCGCAGATTTTATTTCTCAAATAAGAAAGCCCTTGGGTGAGGGGAAATCTGTAGGTAAACCCAAAGAAACCTACAGCAAGTACTCTCAGGGACCAGGGAAAAGCCAGCAAGGGGGAGGGGCCCATGGTGAAGGGAAGCCCTCAGACATGAAACTAAGACCTCAGATTTTGGAGGGAAAACCAAAACAAGATGAGAGAGAATCAAAATACACCAGAAAATGTTATTTCTGTCAGGGAAAGGGTCATCTAATCTCAGAGTGTGAGAAATTAAAGCAGCTAAAAGGAATGGTGCCTCAGAATTCTAGTGGGACCAAGCCAAAAGCTGTGTTCTGTGTCCAGAAAGAGCAAGGCTCAGTGTCACTGAGGGAGCCTGTTGCCATGGCTACTCAGTCTGGAACAGCTACCGCTGCTGATCAGGCTGAGGAAAATGGTCCTCTTGTGGAGGTAAAGCGCTGCTTGCTGGTGAAAACAGACTCTCAGTTGTTTGAGACAGCCGGGGTGGACGTAGGAATACTTGACCGTCAGTATAGGGGGCTGCGGGACACTTGTTCCCAGGTAACCCTGTGCCATCCAGATATTATTCCTAGGGAGTTTATAATCCCAAATGAGAGCATGAAGGTGGCAGGGATTGAGGGGCAGGTAATCTCTCTGCCAGTAGCTGAGGTACCTGTCAATTTTCAAGGCTGGAGGGGCGTTTGGCGGCTAGCGATTTCATCGACTCTGCCAGCAGCCGTGCTCGTGGGAAATGACCTGGCTGAACATGTGAAACGGGTGCTAGTGATTACACGCTCACAAGCCACCACAGGGACAGTTCAGGGGGGTAATGATGAGCCAGAGACGGAAGCAGAGGGGAGTTCAGAAGCTGTGGTGGAAACCTTAACCACAGACAGCAGATTTGGACAGGAGCAAAAGGCAGACGCCACTCTCCAAAAGTGTTTTGAACAGGTGACTGACGCCCAGCTAACACCTGAAACCCCAGTGAGATTTCTGGAGAAAAAGGGGATTTTATATAGAGAAACCCTGAGGAATATCTCAAAAGGGGGAGATGGGATCAGAAGTCAGCTGGTGGTACCTGAAAAGTATCGCCCCATGATCTTACAAAGGGGGCACTCTGACATGTTTGCTGCACACTTAGGGGTGAAAAGGCCCCTTGATTTGATCAAGCAAGATTGGGAGCAGATCACCCAGGATGACCCACAAGACGTTGTGACTTACATAGACACCTTGATGAATGACCTAAAGCGAAATCTAGAGCTGGCAGCAGAAAACCTGCAAGCTCAGAAGGTCAGACAGAAAACATGGTATGACCACAAAGCTAGAGAGAGGCACTTTGACCCAGGGGAGGAAGTGCTTTGGCTTAGGCCCTGCAGAGAGAATAAACTGCAGCTCAAATGGGCAGGACCATATAGGGTCATTTCCAAGATGTCAGACCTGAACTACCTAATAGAGCAGGAGGAGAACCAAGCAAGGAGGGTGGTTCATGTGAATGCCCTAAAACCCTACTACAGAGGGGAACAGAGGGTTTTATTCGCGATAAAAGCAGCTGAGAGTGAGGAAGCTGAATTACCCTTCTGGGAGGGTAGAGGGAAAGTAAAATACAACCCAGAGGAGGTAAAGATCAGTCCTGCACTCACCCAAGACCAGCAGCAAGAACTAAAAGTGCTGCTTAGTAAATATCAACAGGTGTTTTCCAACAAGCCGGGGATAGTGAAGGGAGTGATGCATCGGATCCACACAGGGGATGCACCCCCGCAGGCAGTATCCCCATACCGAGTAACGGGACCCTATAGGGACAAGGTGCGGAAGGAGCTGGACGAGATGCTGAGGGAGAACATAATCGTCCCCTCTTCTAGTCCTTGGTCCTCTCCGATAGTCCTTGTGGACAAGCCTGATGGGAGCATTAGGTTTTGTGTTGATTACAGGAAATTAAACCGTGTAACCACTCCTGATGCCTACCCAATGCCCAGGCTAGACAACCTGATTGAAACCATAGGGGGTTGTCGGTTCATCTCATCATTGGACCTGGTAAAGGGATATTGGCAATTAAGAATTGATCCCAGGGATCAAGAAAAGACTGCCTTTTGCAGCCCTTTTGGTCTCTATGAGTTTCGAGTCCTGAGCTTTGGTCTCAGAAATGCACCAGCCACATTCCAAAGGCTGATGGACCAGACCTTGGCAGGGCTCAGTGACTTTACAGTGGCCTACATTGACGACATAGGGATCTTCAGTAATACCTGGGAAGATCACCTGATACACCTGGAGTTAGTGCTGCAGAGGTTAAGTGCAGCAGGGCTAACAGTAAAGGCCAGCAAGTGTCAGCTGGGTAGCCCAGAAATAAAATACTTGGGTCACATGGTAGGGGGAGGAATGATAAAACCCCTGGAGGCCAAAATAGAAGCTGTTCGTGATTGGCCTAGACCCAACACCAAGAAAAAAGTCAAATCATTTCTTGGGTTGGTGGGCTACTACAGAAAGTTCGTCCCGAGGTTTAGCGAGATTGCGGCTCCGCTGACCGATCTGACGAGGAAGAAGGCTGATGACCGCATCCCGTGGACCAGCGACTGTGAGGCGGCGTTCCAGAGGTTGAAGGAGGCGTTAATCAACTATCCAGTCCTGCGGGCTCCAGACTTCGACCGGGAGTTCATCATCTACACCGATGCGTCTAACAGCGGGGTAGGAGCAGTTCTGTGCCAGGAGGATGAGAATGGTGACCAGCATCCAGTGTCCTACCTGAGTAGGAAACTTCAAAAAGGTGAGAGACATTTGGCAACCGTGGAGAAGGAGTGTTTGGCCATAGTCTACGCGATCCAGAAGGCCAAGCCTTACATCTGGGGAAGACATTTTATTCTGTGTACTGACCATTCACCATTGCAATGGTTAAAGACAATGAAAACCCACAATAGCAAACTTATGAGGTGGGCTTTAAACCTACAGGACTATGACTTTGAAGTGAAGGTGGTCAGAGGGTCAGTGAACTGTGTTGCTGACGCCTTATCAAGAAGACCTGAAGAATGAAGACGGCAAAAGAATATGGACTATGTGTATATAATGATGACAAACAGTTAAATGTACCTGGTTTTTTGAATTTGGTTTGTATGAATAAAGGTAAATGGATGTATTGTATATGGTAAATGTTTAAATGCCTAATTGCTATGGTTAACTTAGAATGTAAGTATGAGTAAGTATAATATGGTATGTATAACTGTTGTTGTGTATTTTACCTAGGTTGTTTTTTGGTGAAAAGCACCTTAGCTTTCCCCCTACAAAACAACTTATAAAGAGGGGAGGTGTTACATACAGCACTGATGTTACCTGTCTGTCATAGGTTTGGAGGGAAAGTTCCATCCTATGGGGAGTGGAAGGCGGGACATCAGGAGGAGGGGCTGTACTGTATATAAATGTGATGCTGAGAGACACTGAGAGACACTGAGAGACACTGGGATGTGACAAAGCAGCAGCTGGGAAGAAGAAGCTGGTGTGGGAGTCTGTGTGTCAGACAGGGTACTACTGTGTGTCAGAGTACCAACCTGATAGGTTCAGGTGTCTGTTGGTTAGCCAGGACTGATAGGTTCAGGGTCTGTGCTTTAAGTTAAGGTTCTGTGTGAACCAAACTGTGTGTATGTATGAGTGAAACTAAGCCACGTTACTTTATTTGATTCACCTGATTGTTTATTTTCCCTGTGTGTATTTAAAATAAACCTTATCCTTTTTATTGTTTGAAAATCCATCCCTGGTCTGTGTGACTTCTTAAAGGGAATGGTTGGTGGCAGCTTAGTGTAACTGTGTGACATATCCCGGTAGGTCTGGGTTTGTCACAACAGGTATGTCATTTTATCTTGCAAAAATCATCCTTATGGTTACAAGAAACTGTAGGTAGATAACTTTAGTATATTTGAAAATAGAACTTAACTTGTAGGCAAGTACTTAAATATAAAATATAGGAGCATAATATCTTTTAAGGGTAACAACTCGGTTGACAGTAAAAAAAACAATAATGAGAATATTCTAAATGCAATCTAAGGCAAGAGCTATATCTCTTAAATATTAACATCATTTAAAATAATACATGAAGTTTAAAGCATTATTTAGTTCTACACATATTAAGGCACACAGAAAAATATTTCTGAACAGAGCTCATCCACGCTAATTTTTCAGTCTAAGTGAAATCCAATGTTTACTTTCTGGAGCTGCTTTCTTCTCAATTTTTTGGGGCTAAGATGCCTCTTGTGGTTACTGTTCCCGTTAATTCCTCTGATGGGAGTGTGAGAAACAAAGCCTATTTATATTTTAAGTTTTGTTTATCTAATCTGCTATGCAGCACTACCTGCCACTTAAAAGCAAGAATTTGTCACTAGTTAGCAGCCATTGTTTTTTAATCCATTTGTTTCTGCCTATAAGCATCATTACTGTTGCTTCTAAGTGAGTAAACACATGTATTTACATTAATTGCCCATCACATGTAAGTGTTTACTATTTTCATATCTCTTGTGCGTACATTGGATAGCAAAACAAAACAAAACAAAACACAACAGGTGGTTGCCAAAAAATGGTTATAATCTCAGTGACCTTGCTTGCAGAACTGGATTGTAGCAAACAATGCTTTCATGCCACAAGTTTTAAAGCACTATGCTTTTAGGACACTTTTAAGGCAACAGTCTATATCCCCCATAATTGTTCTAATACTCTAAGCCTGGTAGACCGGGCCTACCAGGGGAGGGCTTCCATCAGTAGGACTGGGCAGTAGACTGGGCCTACGGGGGAAGCCCTCCCCTGGTAGGCCCAGTCTTTCAGGCTTTCCCGGGCAGTAGACTGGGCCTACTGGGGGAAGCCCTCCCCTGGTAGGCCCGGTCCACCCTGGGAAAGCCTGTGTTGGTGGTGGGGGGAACCTCTGGAGGCCTTCCCCGCTGCCATCTGAGGCCTCTCGAAGGTTCCCTGCTGCCGCTGCTGGGAGCCAAGCCGCACCGGGCGATCCCTGCCATGCTCGGACTCCTGGACTTCCCCTGCCGCCACACCTGTTTGAGCGCGACACAGCTCGGTTCCCAGCAGCGGTGGTGGCGGGGGAAGTCCAGGTGTCTGAGCATGGCTGGGATTGCCCAGTGCGGCTCAGCTCCCAGCAGCGGCAGCGGGGGTGGGGGACCTCCGGATGCCTTCCAGGGCATCTTTGCTGCCATGGGGGGCATCTCGGAGGTCCCCCCCACTGCCGATCGTGCGTCCGAAGCACGATCGGCGGCAGGGGGGACCTCCGAGATGCCTCCCATGGTGGCGGAGAAGCCCTGGAAGGCATTCAGAGGCATGATCGGCGGCCTACAGACTGGAAGGGGGAGGCGGGGAAAGCACCAAATTTGAATTTGGCGCTTTCCCCGCCTCCCCCTTCCAGTCTGTAGGTCAATTCTCCGGCCGCAAGTCGATTGGAAATCTTGTGGCCTGAGAAGTCCGGACCTCAAAAAGTATGCCCATCGAGCCGTCCATACATCGAGGGTTCACTGTATTTGGTTCTATTTAAAATGACATAACTTGGGACGTGGTGGCGCTGCAGGTTAAACCACAGAAGCCTCTGTGCTGCAAGGTTAGAAGACCAGCAATCGTAAGATCGAATCCACGCAACGGAGTGAGCTCCCGTCGTTTGTCCGAGCTCCTACCAACCTAGCAGTTCGTAATGCAAGTAGATAAATAGGTACCACTATGGTGGGAAGGTAAGCTGTTCCATGTCTAAGTCGCACTGGCCATGTGGCCACGGAAACTGTCTACAGACAAAAAGCAAAACGCTGGCTCTACGGCTTGGAAACGGGGATGAGCACCACGCCCTAGAGCTGGACACGACTAGACTAAATGTCAAGAAGAACTTTACCTTTATGTCAAGCGGAACATTACCTTTACCTTACCTAGCTAATTATGCTTGAGATGTAGTAGGCTGGTGTGGCCTTGCTTACCAGAAACAATGCTAAATGTGATTATTCTGTTTATGTGAAATGGTTAAAGTGGTTTAGCACATGAGTTTGTCAACAGCTTAGTTTTTAATGGATGTTTTCTGGAGATAAACACTTTCCTTTTGCAACAAGAGAGGATTTCATCATGGCAAAACAGTTTCCATACAAAACAATGTGCCCCATTCAAATTTCAGTTAAAGTTCAATTGTTTGTTTTTAGAAGCTTCCTTTGTTCAGTTGTGAGCAAGGCTATGTACGGGGAGTGTTGTTCAGAACAATTCCTCTTAAACATATCTATTCTGCAGGAAAACAAGAATACAGCAGAAATCTGGAGAACTTCACTTTGTCTGATGGTTTCCCAAGCATTTCCACTACTTCTACCAAAGTCATTTTTTCCTGTTTTTGAATTTTGCAATACAAATATAATTCAACTTAGCCACTGGAGGCTTAAGGTCAAGTTCATCAACACTATAGTATTCCTGATTATTGTTTACATATGCAAAAGTTGCACAATGAAGAAAGCTGAAAGGAAAAAAATTAGACTCTTATGAAATATGGTGCTGAAGAAGAAGTTTAAGGATAGAGAAAGACAAATGAGTGGGTTCTATACTGAAGCTTGAACTTTCAATAGAAGCTAAAATGTCTAAATGGAGACTATTGTACTTTGGACATATCACGAGAAGACAAGACTAAGGCTGTGGTCATGCTGGCAATTACTGATTTTGATTTGATTTTTTTCAAGATAAGTAAGTGATTGATATGTATTCACGAAGGCTTTCACGGCAGGGATCTAATGGTTGTTGTGGGTTTTTCGGACTCTTTGGCTGTGTTCTAAAGGTTGTTCTTCCTAACATTTCGTGAATCTCTGTGACCGACATCTTCAGAGGACAGCATTGAGTGTCTAGGAGGTGCTACCTGGTGTCATCATAGTCACTAGAAACCATGGGGGAAATGCTGGAGAGGTGACCCCATTTTATTAATGATGAAAACAAATGAGAATTGGGGGGGGGAGGCTTCCAACTGTTTGGTGGGGAGATGCTCTTGGCTGCAGACCATCTGCCATACCCTAACATGAGATGGATTTAGTCAATAAAGGAAGCCATGGCCTTTAGTTTGAAGGTGTTGGCCTGTTAGTTAGAGGACCTTTTGGAGGTCAGTAACTCATAGGGTTGTCACAAGTTAGAAGCAAGTTGACGGCACATGATGACAAATAGAAGATCTGGGTTCAGTTGTAGCTACCAATGTTGTGCTTGGAGCAGTCGTCCCAGACCAGTGCGGAACCTAAGTAGCTCCATGTACATCTCAACACAATGCTGAGGACACTGGGATATTTGCAACATTGAATTGCGTTTCAACACTGGCAACATATTTCTAACAACAATGTGGAAATACGTATGGAAAACAAAATAGAAGCCGAATATTCAATATAAATTCCAATCCTAAAGAAAGGAGATGTGGAAGACTGCAGTAACTTATAAGGCCACTACATTAATTTCTATGCAAACAAAGTAATGCTTAAGATTTTACAACAAAGACTTCAATCAGATGTGCATAGAGTAAAAATGGACAGACATTCAAGATGCAGTCAAAAACAAAAAGGCATAAGAGCTTATATTGAAAATATACATTGGCTACTGGAGTGTATCCAAGTATTTCAAAAGTAAGGTTGTATTTTATAGATTAATGTAAAGTCTTTAGTGGTGTGAATCATGAGAAAGAAAGAAATTAATACATTTCTATATCTGTTAAATTTGTATGCAGAATAGATTGTATAGAATGCTAGGTTAAGTTCAGATGAAGAGGAGTGAAAATTGGTAGAAATGTCGATAAGATTTGCATATAGATAATAACAATGACTTGAAACCACTACCGATGAAGATTAAAGAAGAAAGGGCAAAAAAGAATTACAGTTGAAAATCAAGAAAACAAAATAGTGACTGATGTAACTTTAATGTTGACAATGAAAAAGTTGAAACTGTTACTTATTTTCTTCACCTGAATTCAATCATCAGTACAAATGGAGAAATCAGCCAAGAAATCAGAAAAAGTTTGAGACTAGAAAACAGGAACACATGCTCAAACTCACCATATTGATTCCTTCCACATTGTGTTACTTTCGAAAGATTTTTTTAATGTTCTTATCATCTAATAAATAAATAAATCACAAGTAGCAAATCATTGTATCAGGTCAGGGATTCTGATGTCTGTGTATCTCCCTAAGAGCCCTATGGAACTTTACAGACATCAAGGGAAAAATCAGAAGCCTGTGTGTGACACTGCTGGCATTTATTCCCCAAAAGAGTTAATTCCAGAATTAAGCCAGACAATCATTTTGAATCATATCAAAATTCATCTGCATGTCAAGGTATATGTCTTTTAATTTTTGCAATAATTCAAAGCAACATCTGCTTGCTTAATGCTACAAACTTTATTCATCTACATTGGTTCTATGTTCCATAAGCACAAAAATATTCAAAGTTGTTGTAACATCCAAAAGTTCTACAACTATGGAAAACTGTAGACACAAATGCTAAAAAAACCCAACACACATTAAAATGAAAGTTAAGCTGCAGGCAAATACTTAAATCAGAATTCAGTCCAAAATGCATAAGCCTAAAATTACAATAAAATATCCAAACAAACAAACAAACAAACAAAAACCCACGTTTTCATTGTATTCTAAAAATGCAGGATCTTATAGCAGAGAATGCAACTCTAAAATATCAAGGTTCTTAGGAATAAAAATATATTCAAGAAAATAACTTTCTCAGCCTCTAAGTATATTAAAAACAAACACAAAATTATTCTAAATGCTCTCCTAGCCGAGCCAGTTTAAAATCTATGAAGGAAGATCCATGTCACATATGAATTACATGATTGTTGTTGATATCCAGTATGTCTGGTGGGGTGTGGAGCCACCTTGTGATTATGAGTTGAATGATAAATTTCTGTGTTTGTGCCTTATCTCCCCGTATTTATAGTTATTTCAGTTGCTTTCCTTTCCCCTCAAATAGAATCATTCCTTTCTCCAGAGCCCCGTGTAGTTCAAACTCTGTGTATAATGCTTATGCCTCTGAAAAATGTAACTACAAAGCATAAACAGTTGACTTTCACACACACACCTCCCTGGACCCACATCATGCCCCAACACCTTCCCCAGCTACCATGTGGAGTCATCATGCCAAGAGAAGGTGCCAGTCAGTCCAATACCATCCAACTAGGGGATACTGCACTGCCAACAACAGTGGGGGTCTTGGGAAGTCCAAGACACACCTTTCTCAGGCCATTTCCTGGAGATGAATAGCAGACTGTATGTATGTATGTATGTATGTATGTATGTATGTATGTATGTATGTATGTATGTATGTATGTATGTATGTATGTATGTATGTATGCATGCATGCATGCATGCATGCATGCATGCATGTATGCATGTAATTCTGTTCAAAGAGTTAGCTCTCACATTTAATAGATCTGATGCATATTTGATAAATTTTCTACTATGGGATAATGCATCATGTATTTCTGAAAAAGCAGCTGGCTTTGCTTTTAGAGCAATGTTTTTAAGGAGGAAGTTTTGTAGTTTTGTAGTGATGATCAAGTTGTATCTGTTGACTGAATTGTCTCTGTGAGAAGTTGATTTTCGATGGGTTTAGCTGAGCAATGTATTAGATTATTTTATATTATTCAAACTTCTTTTGTAATGGCGATGGCTAAGCTCAAATAAACTTGTCTGCCTGCCTGTCTCTCTATCCCTTGTGGTACGAACACCTCTGGCATCCTGTACTTGCCTCTTTCCACCTGTTTGTGGTACCAGTGAACTGAATAATTCCAATTAAAATGGGACTCACCAATTAGAAGGGGTTGCAATGACCTTTGAATTTGGAAACCAAATTAAGTTTGTGACAGCAGAAGCAAAACACGGAGGGAAGACCTCTTCATTCAAATGCCATGATTAAAAACGCTAAGGAAAGCAACTGACTGGGTCATAGCAACAGGGATATTATTGAACACATCCAAGCAGAGCCTGCCGGAACTGCTTGTTCTTATTATACTCATTAAATATCAGTCCTCTGTGAAGTCTATTAACACGTAAAACTCTCTCTCCCCCCTCGTCCCCAGTTAAAAAAATACAGCTCTTTCTAATTCAAGGGCGTGCACTCTTCCTTCTTCTTTTCATGAGTCTGAAAGAAAAACAAGGGGCATTAGAGGCCCAAATGGTGTAGAGTCATGTCTTAGCCAACCCTGTTGTGACCCATGTTTGCCCGATAAAGCCAGCATGCCAGGGAACAGACCTGACCACAACAACCTCGGTGGAGAAGCAGCTATTTTTGCAAGCACCTCTTGATGTGAAATAGGGACAGAATGTGCTGCATGGAAGGCCTTCTGAGCTGAACGGCTTTTGCCCTGGGCTGCTGCCTCTGGACTCTTCTCAGCTATTTATTCTCTTCCCAAGTACACTTGTTTTTGCATTGATTTAATTTTAGAGGCCTCTGTCATGACGCTGCTGAAAGCTTTCTAGAAAATTTAGCTGTATTGCCCAGCTAGGGTCTCAAACAAGACATATTCACTAATCAGGGCTTCCTGGCCTCTAAAATGACTTTAAAAAAATGTTGCTCCCTTGAAAGCTGGAAGATGTTATTGACCTAATCCGATAATGTCAATTAATTATTATTTTATTTATTTAAAATATTTTACCCCACCTTTCCCATTAAAAGGACCCATGGCAGCTAACATCATTAAAAAGACAATATTTAAAAGCAAAAAACAGTAAGTATACAAATATTTAAAAAGAATTAAACAAGCATTATATTAAAACTGGTAAATAAAGTACAGTGGTGCCTCGCTTAACGAGCGCACCGTACAATGACAAATCCGCATAGCGATCCCCTTTTCGGGATCGCTAATGCGGAGGCATACCGATCATTCCAATGGACAAAACTCGCATAGCGACGATCGGTAAGCATTTCGCTTACCGATCTTCGCTTTGCGATGCCCGCGGATCAGCTGTTTGGCAGTTCTAAAATGGCCACCGGATGCCCGAAATGGCCGCATGCAGCGTTTTCGCACCCTCCCCTCGCTTACCGAGGGCACGAAAATGGCTGCCGCTACGGAGGAAACTTCGCTAAACGGTAAGTTTAGGGCCCATTGGAACGCATTAAACAATGTTTAATGCATTCCAGTGGGTTTTTATGTTCCGTTTAGCGATGTTTTCAGATAGCGAGGGTTAATCCGGAACAGATTAACCTTCCTATGCAAGGCACCACTGTAAATACTAAAAACATATTTAAAAGCAACAGAGCACAACAAGCTGTTCAAACCCCGCTCCCAGATAGCCTGTCACTAAGGGAAAGCCTGCCTGAAGAGAAAACTCTTCGTCTGCTTGCAGAAGTACAACGAAGATGGGGCCAGCCTGGCCTCCTGTGGAAGGGAGTTCCGGAGTCTGGGACTATTTGGTTTAGAAATCGTGTTTCTGTTGGGTAGCTTGTAGCTGAAGTAGGGCATTAAAAATGTAGCAAATGAATGCTTGTACACAATAAAGTGGAAGTCGGGGCAATGTCTCTTTATTTTGAGGAAGGAGGGATAGAAATCAAGCTCTATTTTCATTACCGGTCACCACACCTAGCATTTTCTTCCCTTCCTCAAAGCTTCAGTTCCTTAACTCCTTCAAACACCTCCCTTCATATGCTTTTGTTATCCAGACTATGATTGAAAATATTTTTTCACCTCTTCACCAAGATGTCAGCCTCTGTCGTACAAGGAAGTTTGAAGAAAGGGAATTCCCACATCTCCATGTTCATGCTGTGACAAGCTACTGCTGCCCATTTTGACACATGCTGCCGTCCTCTGGGCAGTCTCCAGTTCTGGAATGGGTTTGGCCACTGAGGCATTCACCTTATCATTTCTAGTAAATGTGTGCTTAAAAAAAACAAACAGTGTTGTAGTAGAGATGGGGCCCACAGGAGGAAAGCCATGGGACTTCCAGTGTGATCAGTACATTGTGTGCTATACGTCCTGCTCCCAAACTTTTCTGTTTCCTCTGTCTACACTTCTGCCAGTAGCTTTGGGGCTGGGTGGCATGGGGGGACTTCCTCAGTAACAGTATAGTGCAGTGGGTTATGTTTCTTGTAAAGCAAAATATTTTGGGATAGCTTGGTTATCTTGCCATTCTATAGCTACCAGTTTACTTCAGTAAATTGTATATTATTTTATATGCTGTTTCCTGCATGTGTGTGTGTGTAAACACACACGCACGCACACACACACACACACACATTCTTTAAAAAGATAGCCATGTTTGTTTCAGTTTGTACAACAAAGGGAAGGACAACAAAAATTGTTTTGTGCCACCTTTAAGTCAGAACAGATTGTAATGTGAGAGCACTTGTGGATTATAATCCACTTCTTGACATTTTACAATAAGTCTATTAAACGTAAAGGTGCTGTAAGCCTTTGTTCTTTTTTAAAAGCAATTCTCCCCCCCCCCTCGGTGATCTAGGCATAGCTAAAGGCAGACTGTCTGCAGTTTGGAGGTCCCACCACTGAAGTCTAGCTATAGGGGCTGTAAAGATGACCACCCTCACTTAGAGCAATTTTTATCTGAAGTTGAGAAAATGTAGGTGTTGGGAAAATTAAAATAGAATTTTCTAATTTTTATATTTACAAAATCTTTTCAACAAAGGCTGTTGTGCTACGACTGAAGCTACACCACCAGAATAACACTGACACATATAATGGGATTCATTTTGTTTGTTAGTAGCGATTTCAACACTGCACATTAAACAGACACCATTGGCATGTCGTCTTCATTTTGTGTTTGACTCCTGTGGTAGGGCTTATCTCACATGACAAGGCTGCTCTGGCAAGGACAGAAAGACACAAAGGAACTGGGCTATCTATAGTTTTTAGTACTGGGTGTTATTAACATGAGAGTTTATGGCTGGCAACAATAAGGAATGTCTAGGAAAGAAGCCAGTGTGACTAAACACCCATCCCATGTCATTTGTTCACAACAAGTGCTCATTCTGCCTAAAGAATGGAAACCCTTCGTCCTGAGTCCAGAGGACTGATTGATTTTTGTTCAGTGCTGCATTGTTTCAAATCCCTTTGCTAAGCTACATACAGAGAAATCTTAAACTTTATTAGTATGTGAACTCAGAGTGGGAACATGAAGGTAATGGAAAAAAGGAAGGAGAAAATGAAGTTAACTTACATTAGCTTTAAAGGGCAGGTCTGACACTGACATCTGTGCTCTTTTTCTCAAGAACCAAACATAATTCTTATAAAAATGAAGATGATAATTAACCAGGATGATTCTAGAACACGGTCCAGTGTTAACTTGATAGGAGTAGGAGGTTCACACCAGAACAGCCTGATGTAGTCTTTTACCAGTTAAAATATGTGTTCATTTATTTCTGTTCACATTTCAGTTGTTACCTGAAGTAATAATAGATGGTCGTTATCATCATTACTACTATCATCACCTTCTTGTGCCTGTTCGTGTCAGCTGCTGATCAACTTGACATTCACTTGGGTGGTGCAGGAGGCTGGTAGCAACATCCTGTCTAACAGCAAGCTCCCTCCTCCCACTATTACCAGTTTATAGCCAGAATCCAATGAGTGATTTACACTTTCATCAGTGAAATGACCAGTGAACGTCCTGGTGGCAAATTGCTACTAATTCTTGAGGTGCTGGCGTCATTTTGGGATGTGTGCCTGATCACATGATGCAGGCATAAATTACTGACGTGTCCCCTCTTTCCTGTGTGCCCCCAGGTTGTTTCACTAACTCAAGGCACATGAGCCATATTCCCTTTTTACTTCACGCTGCCACCAGTTGGTCCCAACACAATTTACTTAGAAAGACTGAGGTCTATATGCTGTGTGACTTTCAACATAAAACAGGTTTATTGATTACAGTTCATTTGAATAGATTGTTAAAAGACATTAAGGCAGCAGTCCACAACCTTTTTCGGTCCATGGACTGGCTGGGGAATGTGCGGCACCCCCGCGCTCACAAACATGCGTGAACAAGCACTCACTCTCTTGCACAGGTGCATGTGTGCTTGCGCACATGTGCAAACATCCGTGTGGCGCTCACACAGGCGTGCTGGAGCACGTGCGCAGCCGCAAACGGGCTGTGCAGGGGTGAGTCCATGCGGGGGGGGGAGGTCTGTCTTGGCGGCACGGTCCAGCTCAGGCCACGGACTGGCACCGGGCCATGGACCGGGGGTTGGGGACCTCTGCATTAAGGCTTTTATTGGCTTTTTAATAACTTATTCCTTATTTAACTTTTTTTAACATCCTCACACTCAACTGCCACCTTTAACTCTCCACAGCCTAACTCCCCACTTCACATTTAACTCTTCAACTGTCTCACTCTAACTCATCTCTCCCTTCTAGTTTCACTCTGGCTCCACCTCCCAACAACTCTCATTGGTGCAGGCTAATATCATTACATATATGGGAAGGCAGAGTGTCAGCTACAATTACTGATTAGAATTTGGCCAATATCTTACTGATTCCTGGGGACAGATGGATGTTGGACATAGTAGGATCCCTGTATTTTACACTGAATTTTTGAATGTGTACATGGATGATCCATTAGTCAACACAGGGGTTTCCCTTTCTGTGATCATATGTATGGGGGTATAGTATCATTTCAGTTGACCAGAGGAGGATTTGGACATTTTACTGCTGTTCTTCCTTCTGGCTCTTCTCTGGGCAGTCCAGGTGTCCCCCGTGCCTCAGGTGAGAAGCAACGTGTTACTTCACCCCCGTTGAACAGCAGGGTCAGTATCCTGCTATGGGTGGATGTCCCTCAGTTTTCATCCACCTGATCAGAAATAAACATGACAACAATCCTTAGCTGTGTGAGAGTAAGTAAGAAAGACATGGTGCATCCTCTCCCACCGATGAGCAAAGGTGGAGGCACCAATGATGTAATGGGGGTAAACATCACAGAGGTCCAGAAGTATATTCACCCTACACCCCCAAGGAAAACATCAGAGGTAGCAGTCACTACTCAGATGTTGTATGGAGCAGCAGCAGCTCTCCAGAGCACTGGGGGCTTGTCAAGATGGGGGGGGGTGGACCCACATTTGCTGCTCCAAGTACTCCACCACCTAAGATACTGTGCTGGTCCTGTTTTTCCTTCAACTAGACGGCTCATGAATTCCTTGTTCTCTGGTCTGTGGGTGTTGATGCTTAATGTCAAGTTGATCAAAAATACAATCTCCATCATCTATTATTTTATTCTGGATAAAAGGGCTGACTTGTTATGAGGGCCCTTGACCTAAATGAGAGAGGACTGGCCTGAGACCTATGTGGAGAACTAGGAGGTGTTCGTCTCTCCTAGTTATGTTCTCCTCAATCCAACACTGACTCAAGAGTTGGAGGAGGGGGTTTGCTGTAGCCTATACAAACTCCTGCCTCCTCTAGTCTTCTGTTAGTGGTGGGTTTGGACACTGGCCAGAATGGACAGCTTTGTTCTCCCTCACTGGGGTTGTTAGATCTCAGAGTGCTAGCCAGTCTCAGGAAATTACTTTGTTTCACATGGTTTCTAGAAGAGCAGACAAAGAGGGTTGAGCAAGCATTTGAAAAAAGAAGTGAGAAAAGTTCATAACTCCTCAGATGCTAGAACTTATACATCCATGCTCATTATTAGGAGTACAAAAAAGTAGTTACCGTTTTAAAAAAAAAACTAGTTCTGCTGCTAAAAGTTGGGCAGATTTGAAATTGAAGATGGTAAAGAAGAATTCATCACAGTTTTGGCAGTTAGTTGTTGGAAAATAAAGTGAATTCCAGCATAATCTGGAGACACCTATATCTGCCTCAGCTTGGATTCCCCCCCCCCCCATGGGTTTCATGCCACCTGAACTTTTAAAGGGCAGACTGGTGGGCTGCCTTACTAGCTAACTTGTTTACTCACATAAATAATACTGGGTGCATTCCAAGTGGTTGGAAGCTCAGCATAGTTGTTCCATTGTTTAAAAAAGAAGATCAAAATAACCCTAGAAGCTCTAGGCCAACTAGTCTAGTCAATATTGCAGCCAAAAATCTATGCAAAATTTGTTTTACAGAAATTGGAGGACTGGGCAGAACAAAAATCCACTTTAGCAGAAGAACAGGCAGGTTTTAGGCAGAGAAGGTCTGTTACTGATAATTGTTTCATTCTGTTGCATTTGATAACAAAATATACTGTATTACAAGAGGTGGACCACTCTGTAATGTGCTTATTGATTTAAGTGCTGCTTTTGATTCAGCAGATAGGAATGTTTTATGGGAGAAATTCTTGAGAAAGTATTGATCGGAGGTTTCTGTTCTTTATAAAGGACTTTTATGCGGACACATGCCTACAAGTTAAAGTGTAAATCAAATTTGAACAAATAAGATCTCTACAGTTAAAGGAGTTCTACAGGGCTGTATTCTGGCACCATTCCTCTTTAATTTTTACTTTAATGAAGTCATCTCAACTCTGCATCATCTCGATTTTCATATGCCTAAAGCCTTGGACAGGTCAATTAACATTCTTTTATATGCAGATGATATGGTCCTACTTTGTGCAATAGAAGTGGGTCTGCATAGACAGCTGGGAAAGTTTAGTGCTTATTCAGCAAAATGACTGTTAATTAACATTAGTAAATCAAAAGTGGTCTTACGCAAAAAAGAGAGGAAATGTGATTTTTAGATTTTAAAAAATTAGAACAGGTGTGTTCATATAATTACTTGGACATAGTTTTTTCATCTACCACAGTAGTTCCCAGCCTTGGATCCCCAGATGTTCTTAGACTACAACTCCCAGAAATACTGGTCAGCACAGCTTGTGGTGAAGGTTTCTGGGAGTTTTAGTCCAAGAACTTTAGGGGATCCATGGTTGGGAATCAGTGATGTACCGGATCATGGTCTCCTCAGATAAAGAGGAATGAGATTAAAGCATTTGCCTATGTCCAAACCTTGAATATGCCATTGAATTATAAGTATCCTAACTCACTCCAACCAGTTACAAAGGTGTAGTAGGCAAAGGTGTTGCCTATGTTAATTTTTGGTTGGGGATTTGCCAATAATAAGAAAATGGAAAAGACATAATCAGTTTTTATGCTTGATCTTTGGAGTGTCAAGAATCTCCCCAGACGAAGTGTTTAGAGATGAGTTTGGAATGGCTTCTGTGCCAGATTATTATTATTATTATTATTATTATTATTATTATTATTATTATTATTATTATTATTATTATTATTATTATTATTATTATTATTATTATTATTATTATTATTATTATTATTATTATTATTATTATTATTATTATTATTTATTTATTTATTTATTTATTTATTTATTTATTTATTTATTTATTTATTTATTTATTTATTTATTTATTTATTTATTTATTTAATTTATACCCCGCCTATCTGGTCGGTGAGGACCACTCTAGGCGGCTAACAACAATAAAATACAGTAACAATATAAATAAAGATCTTTGCCTTCTAACAATATTTAATTATTGGAATAAGGTAGCCCAAATGAATGATGCCACGCTTTCCAAGGTATGTTTAAATGAACAGGAGATTAAAACTTAAAAAAAAAAATCTTGGTTCTTTAATTTTTCAAAATTGCTTTTAAATTATGGTTCTAGTGTTGAGGTTGTAAGGGTGTTCAATTTCAGTGTGAGAAATGCTTCCAAACAAAGAGTGTTAGATATCAGAGCACAGTTGGAAATAGCTGACCTGTCATCTGTAAGATGTATGAAATGGTTGGCAAGGGCTAAAAGACATTTTCAAGAGGGAAAATACTCATCTTTCCCAATGAAAAAATATTTATGTACATCTTTAATTGTTTTCCTTTTGAGCAAATGGTTAAGATGATACAATAAGGAAGATTTCAGGCCATCCCAGTTCAAGGTGGACTTTGCATATGCGGGGCAATCAAAGTGGAAGATCTTACCCACTATTTACTGTATTGCCAGCTATATTCCAGATAACATTGTTTAAATCCTTTCCTTCATAGCATGAGAGCGTGTGAGATTGAGAACAAATAGAACTTCTTTTTACAAGGGTCCAATCAGTTTGTGACACAAGGGGTTGCCCTCTTTGCAGTTAAAGCAGCTGCTCTCCGGAAAAAAGAAGAAAAAATGTCTGTTCTAATAAGCCATGTAATTTTTTAGCTCTGTCAGGATTTTATTGGAATAACAGAAGTTCATTTAACTACGATTAACGAACTAAATAGTAAACATAATTTTAGTATATGAAAAATTTAATGCTTTGTGAGTTGAATGTTGCTTTTATTTTTATTATATATTTATTATTAGTTTATGTTTATTGTATTTAAATTAGAAATGGTCTGATTTGTCATTAAGAAATCACTTCTAAGCGCTAGTTGTCTCCTAATAAATAGGACCCCAGTGGCACACTGATTCTGAACATAGATATTTTATGTTACTATTACATCTAGTAGCTCCTCCATGTATCCATTTAATCTTACTTTAAAGCTACCTACATGTGTGGCCACCATTACCACTTCTTACATGAAATTAATGATTAAATTATTACATTCATTATGTGACATTCTTTCTTTGTTCATGACCATTTCATGAAAATTCCAGTTCCTACCTAGAATGGGTTCAGTATAAGACTTCTTTTCTGTAGGGTTTTTAATCTCATCAGCATTTATTCATTTATACACGTACATTGCAATCTAATTATAAATACACCACAGAATTGCTGTTCTAAAGGGAGAAAATATGTGACTTGTTATGTGTGACATTCTCCAGCGTGTATTTATCTGCCATCATTAACTTCATCAATTTGTCAAGTATGCTGTGGACTAACACTGGATTTTCATCATAAAAAAGTAAAACACAGTTTGCTTGAGTTCTAATCCACCTTCAGTTTCCACAGCATCAGGGAATGAAGTAACCGAAGAATATGTCTGCCAGTTCTCCATATGTAATGATGAGGCATTTCAAATATTAATTAGGTAGTATAAACAGCGACATTGCTGAAATGTCTACATGCCTGCATATTGTAGGCAAAGTGAAACTCTGTGCAAACTTCAGTGGCAGAAATGAAGCATTTTTTTCTAGACAGTTTGGATCACAAATCTTGTGGAAGCTGCCCTGTGGAATTAATGAATATATGCAAAGCACAATATGAAGTGTTAATGTATTTTTACATGGCAGCAAATCAAGGTAAGCAGGAAAAAACCCTTCATTTTAATTTTCGTGCAAGGCAAGGAGAGAGAGTAGGTAGGATAGAATGAAAATAGTTATGACAAATTTCCAAGGGAATAGCCATGTCAGTCAGTTGCAAAACAAGAAACTCTCTTGTGATACTTTAAAGACTAAGAGGTTTTATTTGGCATAATGTATTGTGGACTATAGCCACATCTCTGTATTATGCTGGAAAGATTTATGCCAAGTAAAATTTGTTAGTCCCGAAGGTACCACAAAATCTGTTTGTAGCTGAGGCTCATAAGGAAAAAACAGGAAATCAAACAAACAAAATATTTGGCTTATGAAACCCTCTAACTGTCACTGCTTTGCCAATATTTGATGCATCAGTTATGTGGCTGAAATGGAGCAGTAAACTGGCATCTTGCTGAATTTTAATTGCAAAGTGTAGGAATGGAATGATTTGGGTGGAACAGTTAAAGCAAAGTGTGCTGCTTATTTACCTCCCCATAGCGATTGGACGTCCACCTTGACTCCTTAACATCATCAGGTCCTTCCATGAGGGAATGAAAGGCACTGCAGTTTTTGATGGCTCAACATCAGATCCTTTTGACATCTGAAGCTGAGTGAATCAGGGCTGTGTCCTCACACCGACCCTTTTTGGGATCTTTTTTGCTGTCATGCTGAAGCATGCCTTTGGAACTGCAACAGAAGGTGTCTATCTCTGGACTAGATCAGATGGAAAGCTCTTTAATCTCTCTAGAGTGAGAGCAAGGACCAAAGTCCAACTGAAATGCATATGGGACTTCCTTTTCGCAGATGATTCAGCCATTGTTGCCCACTCTGCTGAAGACCTCCAACAACTCATGAATCGTTTCAACAAGGCCTGCCAAGACTTTGGACTAACAATCAGCTTGAAGAAAACACAAGTCATGGGCCAGGGTGTGGACTCACCTCCCTCTATTACCATCTCCACACAAGAATTGGAAGTTGTTCATGACTTTGTGTACCTTGGCTCAACGATCTCTGACACACTCTCTCTAGATGTTGAGCTGGATAAACGCATTGGCAAAGCAGCTACCATGTTCTCTAGACTCACAAATAGAGTATGGCTCAATAAGAAGCTGACAACACATGCAAAGATCCAGGTCTATAGAGCCTGTGTCCTGAACACACTCCTGTACTGCAGTAAGTCCTGGACCCTTTGTGCACGTCAGGAGAGGAAGCTGGACACCTTCCATATGTGTTGCCTCCAACGGATTTTTGGTATCACCTGGCAGGACAAAATTCCAAATAAAGTAGTCCTAGAATGAGCTGGAATTGTTAGCATGTATACATTACTGAAACAGCGACGTCTACGTTGGCTTGGGCACGTCGTGAGAATGGGTGATGGTCGGATTCCAAATGATCTCCTGTATTGAGAATTAGTGCAGGGAAATCGCCCCAGAGGGAGACCACAGCTGCGATACAAGGACATCTGCAAGCGGGATCTGAAGGCCTTAGGAATGGACCTCAACAATTGGGAAACCCTGACATATGAGTGTTCAGCCTGGAGGCAGGCGTTGCATCACGGCCTCTACCAATTTGAAGAGACCCTTGTCCAGCAGGCTGAGGCAAAGAGTAAGTCACAAAAGCAGCAAAATCAGGGAGCTGGACAGGGGACAGGTTGGATTTGTCTTCAGTGTGGAAGGGATTATCACTCTCGAATCGGCCTCCTCAGCCACACTAGACGCTGTTCCAAGTCCTCCATATAGAGCACATTACCATAATCTTTCAAGACTGAAGGATGCCTAACTAGTCCACACAGAACCTGATGCTCCCATCTGGTTTATCCACTAAGACAATAGGAGCAGCCCAAGGACTCATGGATGGTATAATAATACTGTATTAGCTTTTAGCATCTCACTCAGCTCTGTGCAGATCTTTTCTATATAGGAACCTGTTACTTTGAAAGGTGTGACACCTATGGGCTGGGTGTCCCCAGAGTCTATTCTATGCACTACCCTTTTTGCAATTCCGGGTTTGTAAGAAAACAGGAGAGACAGGAGATGACAGCTGGTTGCGCGGTGGGAGAGTTGATCAAGTTAGAAGAAGGAGAGACTGGTAGAAATATAGCGGTGGAGATATTTCTGGCAGAGACTAGACAAGCAAGGAGAGGAGCTAGAACTTATGAGGTGGGATGAGGTTAAAAAAGAGGGAGGAGAGAACGGGAAATTGAGAGAGAGGACAAGAGTACACAGGCAGAAGGAATAGAACTGAAAAGGTATGGAGTGATCAAGCTAGCCCGGGAATTCCCAAATCTCAGAACCAGTGGAGACTTATTGCCCAACCCTCCTAATACAACAGATAAGGAAAAGATAAAGTCCAAAGTAGGATGGAGCATGGTAGCAGTGCCTCGGTCCCAGGACATAGGGAAGAAGGTGACGTACATTGGTACCACCAGCTACCTTCTGTATCTAGAGGGGAATTTGGTGAAACACCCCTGTTGTGGGACAGTCTGTGCTGCCTTGAGCTTCCCAACGTGGCCCCAAACAGAACAAGGTCTGCATAGGATGATGAAGAAATGATTGAAAGAAAGAGTTCAAATATAACATATGTTAAGAATTACAAGTTACTGCCTGAGTTGAGTTGTTTGGATCCTTTCTAAGCTGACAACCAAGAAGTGAAAAGAAATAAAAAAACCATGTTTGAACTGTTATCTTCTGCTCCGTCCTTTTTTCCCACTGAAAAGAAGGGTCCGCCCCTCCTAGAAAAAGAACCCAATCACATCCCGACTCATATTTCTGCAGGAGAGTATACACCTCTTCTTTCTGTCTTAATGATAGAGCTGGGCTAAGGACCATGTCTTCAAGGTTATTTTTTTAAGTTCCCCCATGCCTTCCCAGCATAGCAATTTTTTGCTTTTCTTCTGCATCTTCCTTGACAGTATATACAACCCAGTTTTCTTTTCTATAATAGGGTTTTAACATGTTGACATGGACTACTTTATGGCCTTCATCTTCCCTTTGGAGAATATAATTGACATCATTCATTTTGGAGACCACAGTGTATGGTGCAATCCAAACAAACTGCAACTTATTTCCTTTTACGGGTGTCAACATTAATACTTCTTTTTCCAGGACCGAATGTTCTTTCTCAGGCTTTTTTGTCATACAAACTTTTCTGTCTATCTTGGGCCCCTTTTAAGTTTTCCCCAGCTATCTCTAGTGATCTTTGTAAGGTGTTCATTAAATTATCCATGTATTCTACAATCGACTTAGGGTCCCTTTCTTTATAATCTTCCCAGTTCTGTCATAAGAAATCTAAAGGCTCTCTAACTTTACAACCAGACAAAAGTTCAAAAGGACTAAAACCTGTACTTTCTTGGGGAATATTTCAATAAGCATATAGCAGTGGTTGTAATGTATTATCCCAATCATTTGGGTTGTCTGCCACATACGGATGTATCATTCTCATCAATGTTCCGTTAAATTTATTCACTAACCCATTCATTTGGGGTTGATAAGGAGACGACATCACATGGGAAATTCCACAGATCTGCCATACTCCCTTCATTAGTTTGGAAGTAAAGACAGTTCCTAAACCTGTTATTATTTCTGATGCAAAACCCATTTGTCACATATAACTAATTAACCCACCAGACACAGTTTCTGTCTCTATGTTTCTTAGGGAGACTGCTTCTGGGTATCTGGTTGCAAAATCAATAATGGATAAAATATACTTATTTCCTCATCTAGTCGTCCTGGGTAGGGGTCCCACCAGGTCTAGACCTAAACACTGGAAAGGGGTCGAGATAACAGGCAATGGGCATAGTTTAACTCTAGTTTTGTCATTTCCAGTATCTCACTTCTGGCAAGTATCACAGGTTTTCCAATATTGCTTAATTTGCTGCCCCATCTCTGGCCAATAAAAATTCTGTGCGACCCTTTGCTTAGTGTGAGAGATACCCATGTGTGCTCCAAATACATCTTTGTGTGCTTTTTCCAGAATCTTTTCTTGGTATTTAACAGGGACAGTTAGCTGTGGGGCCCTTCTCCACCCCTACAAGGTTCCATTAAAACCTCCCTCTGGATGTTCGGGGACAGTGGAGTGGGATTCTCTTTAACTTTTTCAAAGCAATCATTTAAGGTGCTATCTTCCTTTTGTTCCTTAATAAAGGAGGAACTATTAGGATTTTTCATCAGCACCAAATCAGCAGTCTCCCTTATTTCAGGATATTCCTCTTAACCGGGTCTTTCAACGAGAATTTTAGTGGTTGGGATTCCCATGCTTTCCTCAGCAGCTACAATCTGCCTCCCCTGTGAGCGGGTTACCATGCAAACACTCTGCACATGCTTTGAGAGATCCAAACCAATCGGAATAGGAGCTGAGATTTGTTCTGAAACAGCTATTTTCCATATACCAGACAAGCCATGGTAATTCAATGCTACTCTAGCCATTGGTAATACTACAGAATCAGGACGCATCCCTTTGAGGGTGACCTTCTCCTTCTCCAACATGTTTTCTTTAGGAATTATGTCCAGGTGATAGATAGTTACTTGGGAACATGAGTCCCCAATACCTAGATACTTTTTATTATTGATAAAAATAATTTCTCCAGAACTTTCCACTAAGTCTCGATCACACTGGATTAAATAATATTGTATCATTATGCCCTCAGGAAGCTCTGGGCTCTCTGCCAGTCCATTCCCTTAGCAACAGTGCAACTGTTAGGGGCTTCAACTGCCAATAGCTGAAGGCAAAATACCTGTTTAGGCTGACTGAAATCTCTATTTTTATGAGTTTCACATTGCAACCAAAAATGTCCTTC
The DNA here is from genome assembly GCF_051106095.1 of Pogona vitticeps. Classification (NCBI taxonomy): domain Eukaryota; kingdom Metazoa; phylum Chordata; class Lepidosauria; order Squamata; family Agamidae; genus Pogona; species Pogona vitticeps. Next base: position 256,259,677 of record NC_135784.1, read on the forward strand.
TTTATCACAACAGTGCTTATTTTTCTTATGTTCATTGTAAAGAGATTTATTAGCTTTTCCTTCAGGGTTGTTCGATCTTAGTAGACTTGGCTCTGAGAATGAAGGTCTTGCTTTAAAATGGCTTTCCTTAGTTTGAGTATGAGTGAGGTAATCCTTACTGGATTGGGATGCTCTCTTACTGACATCCCAAACTTTTCTATCATTTTTTACCTCAGAGAATCGAGGATCTTTGATCCCACTAATAAAATCGGCATATTCAGATGCCTGTTGCACATTTTTAGGATCCTTGTCCTTGACTAGATAATGAAACTCCCCTGGTAAAATTGAATAAAATAGTTCTAATCCAAACACTCATTTGGTCTAAGGAGGTGACCCGTTCTTGTTCTAGCCACTTATTAAGATACTGAGTTAAACGTGACTCCTCAGGTCTCTTTGAAATTCATCAACATTTTCTCCTGAGATACTCTGACTTAATTCCAAATCGGAAATACACCACCTTTCGGTGAGCCTCAAAATCTCTAGCTTGTTCAAGAGGCATCTGTGAATAGATCTCAGATAAAACTCCCCCTATCTGTGTCCTTAAAATTATCATCCTTTCATCATCTTTAACCCTGAAGTCCCAACAAGCTCGCTCAAAGGAAATGAGGAAAGATTCTGGACAATCTCCTTTCCAATATTGGGTAAATTTATTTAGATTGATATTTGAGGGATTTTCCACACTCGAATTATTATTATTATTATGGACAGCTACTTCCAATTTCATCTCAACTTGGAACTGCATTTCTCTTTGCCTGGTTTCTTGCTCCAATTCCCTTTTCCTTTCAAGGATTTTTTCTTTTTCCAATTCTAGTTGGTTTTTCATAGCTAATCCCTGAAGTTTAAATTCCTGTTCTAGGCTCCATTTTTCAAAATCTTGGGAGCTTTGGGTATTTTCACCTTCTGAGGCAATTATTACTGGTGCTTCAGTTTCTTCTTCACTTTGGATTTGAGGGTTCCCATTTCCCTCAGTACTTTGGAGCTCAACCTCTACCTCCATAACCAACTTTTTACTTCATTTGGGCAGCATAAACAATACAATTTCTTATTAAATTGGACTGGTTCTTTTCTCTCACAAGAGCCAAAAGGACCTCTTCTTGGGATTCCTCAGACCTGGGTTCAGAAGCCCTGAAACTAAGTCTTCCACCAGATTATAATGGGTAACCACTTCTTACGTCACAGATCCTAAACCCTTTTCCCTCCAGAGTCAAGAAAATTCAATTTCACACCGGATTGTTTTGGATCTGACTGCTGTGCCACGAATTTGTCACATTCCTGTCTGTCCCTTGATTGTTTCACCAAGCAAAGGCACAAGCTACGTGTCATTCAGCTGCCACCAGTTGATTACATCAACTTGATTCACTCTCAGTGACAGAGATCTGGGCAAGGTATCTTTTAAGAACTAAGAAGAAATTGTTTATTGTTACAAGTGATAAAAGTCCAGTTAATCTCATTAACTCTCAACTAAACAACCTTCTTTCTCCACTTTCAACCACCTACTCTCCTTCTCCCTCCCTCTCTCTTTTTATTTCCCCCCACTTAACTCTGCCCTGACTGACTCCTATTGGTGCATGCAAATTTCAATATAAATATTCATGAGCAGGGTGAATGTTACTTGGGCCTCCTAAATGTGCCGACTAACTTAGGTGTGGTGTAGGATGTGGCCTCATTCCAGGAGTTGAGATAAATTTTGGGTTCCAACCTAGGCTGCTTCTGTACCTGAAAAGGGTAGGGGGACTTTTGCCATGGGCCAGGCCAGACTTGGCCTAGACTTCCTTTCTTCAGTACATCTTGAGTCCTAGTCATATCTCCTCGTAGCACCTACAGATAAGCAGAATCAGTTAAATGCATATGATGTTGGGGAAAGGAGGTCTGGCCAACATTGAATGGAACCCTTTGCAAACCTAATCTAGATTGATCTGATAACAGTGGTCATGGAACAGGGGTAAATTACCCCAAATGGGCTAAAAATGAAAATCCTGGGGGTCATGAGGACAGTCCTCTGTAGAAGAGAATACAAGGTCACCCTGTTTTGATGATTTTTCTTGTGTACTGGGGAGTCCACTTATGGAACCAAGAACTAAGAACAGCGGAGAACTGAATATTGTTTCTTTGCTGCAGATCCAGATTTTTTAATATATAAAAACTTCCCTGACAATTTGATATAATTTGTCAGAGATGAGAGAGCAGGAAGTCATTGTTTCTAAATGAGGTGATTAATTTTGTGTGCAGAGCAGCTTAGCTGCAAGGTTGTGAGATCTGTTTTAATACTATATGCTTTGTTGTATGACATAATTCATCTTTCAAGTAAGTCTCCTTTACCAATGGGATTTTTTTCCTTCAGGGAGGGTGTGTTCAGCCACAAGAGGAAGAGCTGGATAAGAGTATGTGGCGCATTGACCCTCGGGGCTCTACAGTGCCTCTTCATTTTACCTAATCTTACCAGATGTAAACAAAAGCAGGAGATGGGCTGGAGTCTTCCTGGCAGATAGACAGCTTATCAGACAACCACAGAGAACCAAACTAGAAAAGACATCATTGTTCATGCACTTAGCAATCATGTGAAGGGCATTTTAAAAACAAATGACAGAGACAGAGCAGCCCATGATACCACCCCTACACCTTCAGCCAGCACAGTTCAAGATACATAGGATTCAAGACCAGACAAATAATTTTGGTGCCTTGAAACAAAATCTACTGTTTGAACCAGTTGCCTCATTCTGCCTAATGTTGAGGCCAGCCCTATACATGATGAAACTGAAGGAGTTGATAAAAGAAGCCTAAATGTAATTGGGTTTTTCTGAAATTGGTGGCGGTTCCTTCATTTTGGTGGGAATGAGAGATGGAGGTGATTTGAACTGTTCAACAAACTTAGTTTTATTCTCATCTGCTTCTTGATTAACAATATTAAACAGATCAAAACTGCTTAACTCCAGAATCAGTCCATAACTCAATATCTTTGCTTCTGTCAAAAATACTCCTCTCCTCTCATTGGGGCTGGACCAAAGCACTTTCGGTTGGTCATCTGTCGCATCGGGGTACTCCTCACTGCTCACAGCGTCCCACAGCACGGATGCCTCGCCCAATCCCTCTCCAAGGGCAGGGTGTTGCATGTGGGAGCGGGATGGATTACCTTCCTCCCTCCACTTTGGTTGCGGGGGAAAACCACCACTGTCCATTCTAATGGTTTCACAACCCTCCCTTTTTCCCTGGGGGAAGAGGGGTCTGCTAGCAATCCTCCTCCCATCTTGAGGTTTGGAGACTCTCTCAGCAGGTCAAGACCTTGTTAGTTTGTTTGTCCACTCTATCTGTTTGCACCGTGCTGTCTCTCCTGCTGTCTTCTTTCTTGCCCACTTCGATTCTAAATTCCTGCACTTCTTCCTCCCCTTTTATAACCTCCCATAATATCAGATCTTGCTCCTCCCCTTTGTCTCCCTCCTTATCGTCCGCCAAGCATATCTCTATCGCTTTCTCTACCTTAAGTTCCTCTTCCTCTATCTTTTTGAGTTCTCCCTCTACACACCCGGATATCTCCTTCTGTCTATCCTCCACTGAGGACGGTACACTAGCCCTTTCTCCTTCACACTAAACAAAGCCAAAGAAAGGATTGTCCTTCTCCATTTCTGGTATGTTGACGGATGCCTGGTGGGAAGAGTCTTGTCGTGCCATGGTTAAACTGCTGGACTGCAGCCAAAATTGTGCTCACGACCCGGGGTTCAATCCCAGGTAGCTGGCTCAAGGTTCACTCAGCCTTCTATCCTTCTAGGTTGATAAAATGAGTACCCAGGTCACTGGGGGGATGTGCACATTATAAAAGTGTTTCAACAAACCTAACCTAACCCCTTTCTCATCCTGGCGGGAAAATGGAAGAGAGTTATAGGCAACTTCCTTGTACAGTGGTGCCTTGCATTACGATTGCCCTGCATTACGACAAAACCGCATTACGACGATGTTTTTGCAATCGCTTTTGCGATAACAAAACGATGATCTAAATGGGTTTGTTTCGCTTTGCTATGATCAGTTCCCTGCTTCGGGAACCGATTCTTCACAAAACGATGATTTTTCTACAGCTGATCGGTGGTTTCAAAATGGCCACCAAGTAAATACAATGGCTCTCTGCTGTTTTCTGGGACGAATTCCTAGCAAGACAGCAACCAAAAATGGCCGTCCTATGGAGCATCTTCGCTGGACGGTGAGTTTCCAACTCACTGGAACGCATTGAAGGGGTTTCAATGCGTTTCAATGGGCTTTTTATTTTCGCATTACGATGTTTTCGTTCTACAGAGATTTCACTGGAACGAATTAACATCGTAATGCAAGGCACCACTGTATGACAATTGCCAGAATCTGTGAAAAATATCCTACAGAGGATAAGGCACAGCTTCCTTACACGGTTTCTAAACCAGATAGCAATGTCATATTGTTTAGACTTTTGGCATATCAATTCAACCTGATATTTTGGGATGAGCTGCCCCCTCTGCTCTGACCTCATGTGACTCTGGCTAGCAATTTATTTGGAAGCAGCTGCAACATTCTATGAACCTGTAGCACCAGCTGTTGATAGTGGTGCTGGCCGGTGCCCATTGGGGTTGGCAAGGCAAATATGGCCAAGGCAAGCGAAGGGAAGCCAAAGTCATGAGTTACTTAGTTTGAGTGCAAATGTTACTTAATGTTGGATTTCTTTCCATTCTCTTTTCTTGCAATGATATTGCAGTATAATTTTTTAACATGTAACTTTTACTGAATTGATTAATATTCTCTTCTGTGGATAAGAACCTTCCACTCTACCATAATTGATTCTCGGGGGGGGAGGGGGGCACACATGACGTTTACTATCCTTTTAGCCATGAGGAAAGGGGAAGCAGTGGCTCACTTGCCCTAAGGGACCAGATTCCACTACATGCTGAAAATCCATGGTCGTAAATGGTGATGCTGCCATCAGCTGCAGACATTAATCCTTAATTAAAAGTCTCCATCCAATCCTGCCCTCAGGTTCTAAGGCACCTTTTCCATCCTTTTCTACTTGTTAGTTACTTTGAAATATGCTCCTGTTACATTTCCTGGAGTAACTCATTACAAGTAACTACATTACTTGTAACGAGTTACTCCAGGAAATGTAACAGGAACATTACTTGTACTGCATTATTTCGAAGTGCCGTTTCTGCTAAATAACAGCCTGCTTCTTTGCGCATGAAGATGCATTTCTTCTCCTTTCAAAGCCCATGAATTAAATCCAATTGCTAGTTCCATCTAAAGTAGACTCACAGAGTGAATGAGACTTAGTAGGTTAACAGTGATGTTAAATCCCATTGAATTCAGTTCTCTAGCATAGTTGACACTAACAATCATATGTAGCCTGATAATTAAGGCACATATTTTCCTGCATGACTCCCATCATAACTTCTACTTTTTTTATGTTTTCTCTTTGTCTAAGAGCTGTGAGGGATCCAGCTATTTCTATGTTTTTTATGGGACCTGATGTAATAATACAAAGTAAATGCTGACTTATAAACACTGAAGCAGTCCTGGTTAGTTGGTGCGGCTGGAGGCAGCTGACTATCTCTTTCTTGTGGTACTGTATAAAAACTTATCAAGATCTGTTTTGCCTTCCCAGAACTGCAGTCTGCTTAGAAATGCCTACTGTTAAATGATATTCTGCTTGCCAGCGGGGCCAGCCTCAGACATTTGTCTCAGGTCACAGTGCAGAGTAACCAAGGCCGAACAAATTATGTTGGCACCTGAAGCTCAAAAGCCCCTTGACAGTGAAATCAATGAATAAAAGTATAATCTGCTGCTATTTCAGTACACATGGAATAATCTCTGCCTGAGGCCCCTGTCTCACTCTGTCTAATGGTAGAGATGACGCTGCCACAAAGCTCAAAGCACCTCAGAACAGCTGCAGGAGGTAGATAAATATCATATTAATTAATACTATGAGACAGAAAGAACATTTTAGGTAAAATCTGACACACCCCAGTGTGGAATGTGCAGTTAAACATCTTTGATTCTAGTAAGAGGCTCACATACCTTTCTTTGCATTGTGCTTAATTTATAAAACTACTTCTAGTGTTAGTGAAACAATGACAGATAGGACTACAAATCTGTTAGATGGATTTTGAAATATACAGCATTGTCATTTCTATAGCAGCTGCAAAACACTAAAACTAAGGAAAATTCATATTTCTGGCAGTGAAACTACTGTGACAGAACATTTGGGAGAAACAACATAATATCCTCTCTTTTGGTGTTTGTACTCTTGGCTTCCTTTCATTTTGTCATGAATCACTGAATTACTTCTAACATTCATCTTTTCCAGACAGAATTGTGTGTGGAATGATTATAGATTTAGAATACAGAACAATGCAGTTGTAAGGGGCCTATATGACTATCAAGACCCACTCCCCGCTCAGTGCAGGAATCCAAATCAAAGTATACAGTATCTGACAGATGTCTAATTTTCTTTTGAATACTCACCGTGTACTCACCACCTCTTGAGGTAATTGGTTCCATTGTCATACCTCTCAAACCTTTATGAGGTTTTTCCAGATACAGTATTCAACTAAAATCTGGCTTCCTGTAACCTGAGACCATTATTACATGTCCTGCACTCTTGCTTGATTGAAAACAGATCGTACTCCTCCTCTGTATGACAATCTTTCAAGTTTTCAAAGAGTGCTACCATATCTCCCCTCAGTCTTCTTTTCTCAGGGCTAAACCTGCCTAGTTTTTTTCCGTCTTTCCTCATAGTTCTTGGCTTCCAGTCCCTTGATCATCTTTGTTGCCCTCCTCTGAACTCCTTCCAGTTTGTCTGAATCTTAAAGTGCAGTGGAACTGGAAACAATACTTGAGATGAGATCTAATCAGTGCCAAATAAAGAGGAACAAATACTTCACTGAATTTCGAGACTATACTTCTGCAAATCCAGCCTAAAATAGCATTTGCCTTTTTTGCAGCTGCATCACATTGATGGCTTATATTCAGCTTGTGGTCTACAAAAACTTCCAAGGTCCTTCTCACATGAAGTGTTATTGAACCAAATATCCCCCATCTTGTAACTATGTGTTTGCTTTTTCTCCCTACGTATAACTTTGCACTCATCCATGTTAATTTTCATGCTGTTGTTTTCAGCTAAGTGCTTGAGCACAGCAAGCCCTTTTTGAATTTTGTTTCTGTCTCATAGGGTATTAGCTATTCCAACCAATTTTGTGTCATCCACAAATTTGATAAGTATTCCCTGCACCACTTCATCCAACTCATTACTAAAAATGTTGAAGAACAGGATGAAGCCTTATGGTACCCCATTTGTTACTTCGTCCCTGTTTGAGTATGATTCTGTAACTGTGTATCCACCTGATAGTTGTTCTATCCAGCCCATACCTAGTTAGTTTGCTAATCAAAATATCATAGGACACTGTGTCAAAAGCTTTACTGGAGTCAAGATCTATTACGTCTACTGACAGGGATCATGGATACTGATCCTATGAATAGAGGAGACCTGCTGTAAATCATTAGTTCACTTGAGAATGAGGGAGAACTAAATTGGTTTAGTCCATATGTATTGGAGTCAGGTTCATTCACAGCCTCCCTTAGCCCTTAAATCACTGCTGCCATACACACGGAAACATTTAATTATCCAGATAAATTCAGGCCAACAGTCTACACTACATACCTCATAATGGGATGTCAAGTTGCCTTTCCCTTGTCCATCCTTAGTCACTGATGCCACCCTCTTTCATCACCTTTCCCTGCCCTTCCTTTTATCCCCATAAGAACACCAAAGGTAAAGGTAAAGGTTCCCCTTGACATTTTTAGTCCAGTTGTGTCTGACTCTAGGGGGCGGTGCTCATCCCGTTTTCAAGCCATAGAGCCAGCGCTTGTCTGGACAGTTTCCATTGCCACGTGGCCAGCGTGACTAGGGGATGCCGTTTTACCTTCCCACTGAGGTGGTACCTATTTATCTACTTGCATTTGCATGCTTTCAAACTGCTAGGTTGGGGAGGAGCTGGGGCAAAGTGACGGGAGCTCACTCCATCGCGTGGATTCGATCTTATGACTGCTGGTCTTCTGACCCTGCAGCACAGGCTTCTGCGGTTTAGCCCACCAACAGAAGTACAAAACTTTGGTCTAATGCTTCATGTGTGTGTGTTTCCTTTTCTTACGAAGGCTCTAGTGCCGATTTGATATAACAACCTGCTGCCCTTGTGTTATTCTAGAAATGATTCTCCCCAGACATTTGCTTCCCTCCAGTTGTAGTGAAAAACCTAGGCTTATATATTCCCTTGCTTATGCCCTTCCGTGGTTTAATGCATTGGCAATGCACTCAAGCTAAGTGGTCAGAGGAATGGACACAAGGAAAGCTAAGTAAGTGGCAAAACAATTATAACTGGGAAATGCAGTGATTACCTACAATAGTGCTAGAGTAGGAAAGCATTTAAAAATTCAAAACATTATTTGGGGGCCAAAGCCAGATAATTCACCAAGCATGTGTTCCCTATTTAGTCACAGAACACATTCTGATGATGATGTCACCCTGAAAATAATCCTAGATCTATTTGCTTCCAACAAAATTAGAAGGCCCTGCTGGCAGAGCAAAAAAAATAATGCATGAGGAGGGGAAAAAGGCTGGGTGGATACAGTCACTAGCATGTCATGTAGCCTTCAGGAAAAACAGCAAATCTAACTGTGCCAAATCAGTGCAGTATGCATGTTATCTGCCAGTGTAGTCACCCCCCTCAGGTTGCATGGGTTTGGTTTCTTTTGAAAAGATGGAGCATTTAATGATCTTTCATCAAACTTTATGGGATGCAGTATGAGCAACTTGACACATGAAATGCAAAATATTTTTTACTCTGGCATGAGTCAAACATATGTGATGCACATGGTTCAGTGCTTGCAGCTGAACATGTGAACAGCCTCTTCCAAAAATATTGTTAAATGTGATGTTAAACAGTAAGAAAATTTTGTAATAATTTTCATGAAGCATATGGCTGGCTGCCCCTGGAGACTGTAAACTCGATTTAGTAAATGCTTGTTTTCACTTGGTTGGCGTGTGTACCAATATAATCAGTACGTACACATTATGGCAGCCTGCCATTATACTCCTATGTTATAGGAGGATGAGACACCACTGCTGAAGAATCTGCTTACACTGCATAACTCTCCAATTTTGGCAAAGCAAGGACCATATTCAGGATACATAAAGACGTTTGCAGGTCATCTGCATTATCCATCAAGTTTTTCCTGATTGATACATCAGACCAGAGTACAAATCCAGAACGATGACACATCCTCTAGTCTGAGCAGCTTCTGAGCTTTTCTGGAACTTGCATTTGGAGGGCTGCAACATGTTCATATGACTAATATTCAAATAGTAATTGCTAATTACTTCTTTAGCCCTTTCAGGCCATTACTTAATGTTTCCAATGACGTTCGTTCATAATAATTTTATATATATGCATATGCTGCAAAGGAGGGCATAGTGCAATCCATATGTGCAGACGTTCATCTCATATAAAAGCAGTTGCTCACCGCTAATATATAAAGGTAATGTATGCAACATTCAGGATCAATCAAACAGTAGTCCCACAGAGTGGCCATGTGTGTGACGATGAGCTGGATGCTGCTAACCTGCCCAGCCATGTCACTGGACTGTAACTCTGTAACGCCCAGAGACCTTTGGGTAGAGTGGGTGGCATACAAATAAATAAATAAATAAATAAATAAATAAATAAATAAATAAATAAATAAATAAATAAATAAATAAATAAATAAATAAATAAATAAATAAACTTTCATCCCTCACAATTGGCTATGTTATCCAGGGCTGATGAGAGTTGTAGTCCTAAACTAGTTGGTACAAATTGTCCACTTGTGATATATGTTGTCCACTAGAGCTTAGATTCTTTCTTACAAACACAGAATTTGTCAAAACTGTAGCAGTGATTTGGATGAACACCTGCCGGACAGTCTGAAAGAAGTGGTTTTTTTAAATCCATGAAATATCACACAGAAATAAATATGTCAGTCTATCAAGTGCCACAATACTTTGCATTTTCTCTCTTGCATTCTTTTCACTTTCCCCCTTTAATACTGCTAACCTGACTACATCTTTGAAAATAGCATAAATCATGGTTAGCCATCCAACATTTTAGCTTTCTTCCATTTACTGTGGACTAACATCACTGTAGTTTTCACCCTGCTCATGAATATTTATATTGAAATTTGCATGCACCAATAGGAATTGGTGAGGGGCAGAGTTAAGTGGGGTGAAGAAAAGGAGGGAGAGAGAGCAGGCAGTTGAGAGTGGAGGAAGAAAGTTGTTTAGTTGAGAGTTAACACTATTGACTGGACTTTTATCACTTTTAACAATAAACAATTTCTACTTGGTTCTTAAATGATACGTTGCCCAGACCTCTGTCATTAATAGTGAATAAAGTTGATGTAATCAACTGGTGGCAGCTGAGTGACATGTAACTTGTGCCTTTGCTTGGTGAAACAACCAAGGGACAGGTGGGAACGTGACAATCGCATATACAGTGGTGCCTCGTATAACGAGTGCACCGTTTAACGAAGAATCCGCATACCGATGCGGCTTTCCCCATCGCTAATGCGAGGGTATCCTCGCATTGCGATGGGGGAACTGCTGTTCGGCGGTTCCAAAATGGCCGCCGGACACCCAAAATGGCCACCAGAACACCCAAAATGGCCGCCGGGACACCCAAAATGGCCGCCACAACATGGGGAAACATCGGAGAATGGTGAGTTTTGGGCCCATTTGGAACACATTAAACGAAGTTTAATGCATTCCAATGGGTTTCCCCGTCCCACTTAACGATGTTTCCCCATAGCGAAGGTTAATCCGGAACGAATTAACCTCGCTATGCCGGGCACCACTGTATATCCTACCAGTTAAGAGAGATTCATGGCAGCAACTTTATCCGTGAATATTGTATCTATTTATCACATTGATGTCCCACCTTGATTCTATGGAACGTGAAACAGTGTACACAATCTTCTCAGGCAGCCTGTCACCAAATCAGCCACTGTGTTCATCTGGAAAACATGCTATGTGGATATACTGTGAAGGAGCGGATAAAACGTGCTGTGTGCATATACTGTGAAGGAGTGGATAAAAAGAGTGTGCCGTCCGTAATGGACAAAACGGAGGAAAAGAGAAATGAAGGGGAACATCGGGATATAACAGGAAGTGGAGAAGGAGCAGAGGGAGACTTGACAGTTGAAGAAAAAGCGGGAAAAACAGAGATCTGTCTGACGGAGGGGGAGTGGGGGGAGTAAGAGGTATCGGTGTGGGAGGAGAAAAAAGCAAGGAAGGGGTTGTTCGGTTCAGCACTGTGGTGGAGGAGTAAGAACGTAAGAAGAAGGAGGAAAGATGGAAGGCTTTTGAGAGAGTTTGACAACAGGGACTCTTGAGGGACTTTCCAAACCTAAAAATAGGAGTACTCCTCCTTAACCCCGAACCTGAAGAAGAAAAGCCAAGATGTGTTGTGGCACATGAGTGGACAGTAATTGTGGCTCCCCAAAGGACTGAACTGCGCCACGAGTGGGAGAAGACCGCGACCCCTTTCCCTGAGGGACCGGAAGAGAGGGGTTGGGTGAGGCACTCATGTTGTGGGACGATCTGTGTGATCAGGAGTGCCCCACCCCCGCTGTCGGAGGACAAGGAGCAACATGGGGTGCTACACCAATAAGTCCGTGGGATTACAGTAAGAGTTTTGTTGATGTTGATGATGGCCTGTTGCCGAAGTTAGAACCAATGTTACCTTCAAGTGAAGTGCTGGTGGACGTGGGAGATAATAAAGTTGACAGTTTAAAAGTTATAAAGACTAAGCCTTTGTTATTTCCCGCCGAAAATGAGGGGCCGCCTGAGGGAGGCAGCAGACCTCTTCACATATACCCGGACCTGACTCATTCATGTCCACCCTTGCAGTTTTTACCTCACTCCTACTGGTTTTGTGGTGGGTGATGCAAACTTGTACAGTGGTGCCTCGCTTAGCGAGCGCACCGTATAACGGCGAATCCATATAGCGATCCCCTTTTTCGGGATCGCTATACGGAGCACCCAATCGCCGCACTCGCATTGCGACGATTGGGGAGTCCGGCGGCCATTTTGGAGCCGCGTTCGGCGGCTCCAAAATGGGCGCCGGATGACCCGAAATGGCCCCGCGCTGTGTTTTCGCGCCCTCGGCAAGCGAGGGGAGGGCGCGAAAACGCGGTGCGGGGCCATTTCGGGTCCGTTTTGAAGCCGCAAAACAGCTGTTTTGTGGCTTCAAAACGGCCGCGGACGACCCAAAATGGCCCCGCGCGGCGTTTTCGCGCCCTCCCCTCGCTTGCCGAGGGCGCGAAAACACCGCGCGGGGCCATTTCGGGTCCGTTTTGAAGCCGCAAAACAGCTGTTTTGTGGCTTCAAAACGGCCGCGGACGACCCAAAATGGCCCCGCGCGGCGTTTTCGCACCCTCCCCTCGCTTGCCGAGGGCGCGAAAACACCGCGCGGGGCCATTTCGGGTCCGTTTTGAAGCCGCAAAACAGCTGTTTTGCGGCTTCAAAACGGCCGCGGACGACCCAAAATGGCCCCGCGCGGCGTTTTCGCGCCCTCCCCTCGCTTGCCGAGGGCGCGAAAACACCGCGCGGGGCCATTTCGGGTCCGTTTTGAAGCCGCAAAACAGCTGTTTTGCGGCTTCAAAACGGCCGCGGATGACCCGAAATGGCCCCGCACAGCGTTTTCGCACCCTCCCCTCGCTTGCTGAGGACGCGAAAATGGCTGCCCGGGGCCAGGAAACTTCTCTAAGTGGGAAGTTTAGGGCCGATTTGGAATGCATTAAATGAAGTTTAATGCGTTCCAATGGCTTTTTACTTCCCGCTTAGCGAAGATTTCACATAGCGAAGGTTAATCCGGAATGGATTAACCTCGCTATGCGGGACACCACTGTATTTGTTTATTGGAATCTGCCAAAAATGAAAGAATGCCATGAGCAAAGCTTTTCCCCATAGTTGCCATGTCTCTGCAGTCCACTGAATCTCTAGTCATCTCAGAATGGCCTTCAGAGAGCAGGGTGTTGTGTGTGTCTCTCCCCCCCCCCTTCTCCTCATTTCCTTTCCCCTCTTTCCCCTTTCCTTGCTTCTGACATGAGAGCAGGTTCGAGAGACTTGCTGTGTCTCAATAGATTGCAGAGCTGCTGCATTTGAAAGGCTGGCCTTTTTGGTTTCTTGCCACCTCTGCTGAGGCACAATTCAATTCCATGCTGGAAAATTTGCTCAATTATCACCTTAGATATATTTTTAAAGAATGATAAGAACAGAAAGTATTTCCACTGAGTCACAACTCTGAAACAGAATGATTTGATAAACTTTTTTTAAAAATATTGTTTTAAACTGAGCTTTGCCTGAACAGGAAATCTGGAAAAGCTAAATGATTATGCGAACACAGAAATTTGCTCAGTCTGGAGCATATCCTTTTAAATGTAGTATCAGTACCTCTAGAGGTATGCACTATGTAGTGGGTGCCTCTGCAATCATGTCCTGCCAATGGTTCTTGTCCACCACATTGGGAGGGCACCAACGTGGAGAAAACTGGTGTAGGGAATCATTAATGAGGATGTGTCCCACAAAAATGTTTATTTTTGGTTCATTTCAGGTTCTTCCATGGTGGTTGCCTCTTTTGTTTTCATGTTTTCTGCGCACCTGTTCTTTCATTTAACGCAAAAGGATTGCCCCTTCCAGGTCATTTTTGTTTCATTTTTCTCTCATTTGTGCTTACTGGCACTCACCCAACTCCACCCCCCAAAGAACCTTTAAAGACTATTCCAGAGAGAGAGAGAAAGGCAGAGGCAACGTAACAGAGAATCAGTTACTTCAAGGCATGATTGGACTAAGTAGTTTGTGGTGGTGGTTAGTTGCACTGCTGCCTGCCTTGAAGTAACTGATTCTCTGTTACGTTGCACTAGCACATTCACAAAGTCCACTCTTGTAATCTATATGTTCCCAGAGAAGCAAACAAAATACTTCCCCAAGCCCCACAAGAATACATATTTAACAAAATTAATGCACTGTAAAATAATCATATACTTCTTTAAAAAAATCAAGCAAACAGGGAAAGTAACTCACACACAAATATACAGAGAGAGAGAAAAATGCAAAATAAGAAACATGTACACGGTTACCTCTCTCAAAATCAGAAAGAGCAAGCAAGCAAATAAGGACAAGAAATAAAATCAAAAGCTGTTCTCAAACCAACACTTTTAAACTGTGGGAAAATTTCTCTTCCCCAACTGATTACTTCTCTGAGTCTTCTTTTCTTTTTTGAATCCTGTAGGCAGCAGCAGGCAGGCAGCACAATCCAAGATAAATGCCATAGGTCAGGGCTCAGCAGAAGACCATAATCCCATCCACAAGGAACGACTGTGAAGCAAAGAGCACTCTTCCAGGCCCTTTTACAGATTCAAAATGCCTGCTTCGCCCAGGTGTTGTGATTGGCCATTGACCTCATTATGCAATTCGACGAAAAATTTTCAAGGTTATTTGACAGAGGAGTGAAAGAAAGATTTAAAAGGGAAACAGGAAAGTACATGAAACTTTCATTTGCCTCTTTTATGATAACACAAATCGTTCATGTTTATGAGGCTCTTTCAGGGATCAACAAAAGAACACAAAAACAAAAAAGGGCCTCTTTTGTGTTTTTCCTTTTATCAAAATACTGTATGAACATTCCATCTCTTGTTATTAACATCCACATAACTCCAGTACTCATCAACCCTACGATGAAGAATGATGGAAGTTGTGATTCAATTACATTGGGAGTGACAAAAATATGACCATCCCTTTTGTACAGTCTAGTTTTCACCAAAATCTTAATGCATTATTACTCTGTTGATGGAAAAAAACAGATTAGTTTGAGCTACCTTGCACTTAATCAGGTTTATTTTGTGCAGCAATTTTAGCCAGAGTGGTGTAGAGCTTTGGGTATTAGTCTGAGACATGCAAGACTCATGCATTAAGTTGTGAAATTCAGTGCTTGACTTGTTCCATTCTCTCATTCTAATCCAGACTTATTTCACAAAGCTGTTGAAAATATGAAGTGGGGAGGAGGACAGCTGTGTATGTTACTTTAGCCACCCAGGAGGAATGACAGTACTGTATATAAATGTAAGTGTTAAATTGTTGTACTGAGAAGACAAACCAAAATGCCACTGTCCTAAGATATGCAATTTTTCATCTGTCAGGAAAGTCCCTTATAACATTTTTGATACCAAGTAGATATAACAAGGCACTGCAGGGAAGTTCTTGTGTTACCCCATAACTGTTGAATCTCTCCAGCTGGTTTGTTAAATCTTTGCAGGCAAATATTAAGTTGGTGGCGTGTGAAGAGTCTTCCCAGTTCTCGGATCACCAGCTGAACTCTCAGGAGATAGGTATGCTTCTCAAAGTCTTCAGGCAGAGAGACAGTTCTCAGACAAACAGCACTAGAGGAGAAAGTTTGATTTTTGTGCATGCATGAGGTGGCTCTAGAGCCTCAGCAGCCGTTTTTACCTGTCCTCAGCTGGTGGCAGTGCTCACTAGTCAGCATGAAAGTGTGTGTGTGTGTGTGTGTGTGTGTGTGTGTGCGTGCGTATGGATGCATGCATGCACATGCACATGTTGTGCCTATGCAGCATTAGCACATTAAAAAGTCAGGAGTAAGGGGCAGGAGGGGGCTGGAGAGAGGTTAGTGGGTGAATGTGATTGGGTTCCTCATGCCATTTAGAACAAGACAGGGAGTGCAGTACCAGGTCACAACTTGTTATCCTTCCTGTTGCATCAGCCCAGGTGGCAGCAGTGCAAACTCTGGGAAGAGGGGGGGGATTACTCTGAGGGCTGGCAGTGAACCTTCTCACCCTTGTGACATCACAAACTCCCCGCCCCCACTCCTGGTCTTAGGGATGCAACTGACTTGGAAAGCCTGCTGGTGACTGTCAGGTCAGCTTGCCTATTACTCCCTAAAAGTAGAAGAAAGGCTACAGGAAGAGAAACAGCAGTTTGGACGGCACAACAGATGGAAAGGAGTTGTGGTGTAGGAGAACATGGCTGACAGACCAAGGCTGAATCTACACCAGTAGAAAAAAAAACATTAGTTTTGCTTCACTCTGCTCACTTCACATGGTACAAATGCCAACCCATTATTACCATGCTTTTATGCGCAGTTTTTCACCCAGCAGCTACTGTATAGTCACCTTTGATAATCCTAATTACTGCGGATTCACTTCTGTGACCACGCCAATATAAACTAATGATCTCCGTTGACTTTGAATGTCTACTTCCCTGAGAGTATGACCTCTTTTCCTACAGCATTACAGACGGGGATTATGCTCACTCTCACCATTCTACTTGGGAATTCCATCTGCCCACGTTCCCTCCCATTCCCCATTCTTTCCATTACCTTTTCTTTGTAGTGTCCCCTCAACCTCCCTCCAGCCCATTAATGTTTTGGTCTTTTAAAAAGCCTTGGGCAGAGACACAAAATCACATAAAGTGGCAGCACCATGTCCGTGCTGGTGGCAATTGCCTCTTTTTCCAATGGTTGTGATGCCACCTGGTATATTTGTGAACCAGCAGTATCAGGAAGTGAACCCACTGGAGCAAGCCTATGTGGGAATTGTATGCCCTGAAGCTTTATGTGGGTCCATCTGTTTTTCTGAGGGCTCCCCCCCCCCCGCAGTGGGATTAATGCTGTCATTGAGTTCCTTTGCCAGAGATTGTGATACAGCAGGGGGCGTCATGGCGCCAGTTCATCACTGGAAATCTATTGAAGTGATAACATTTCTTTTAAGGAAATAAAAGCAGAAGGGGGGCAACTATCAGAAAATGGTGCGAAAGACAGACTGAGACAAGGGCTGAAATCCTGTTGCTTAGCGTAAGCCAAATCATAACTTTGGGTCCATTTCTCAGTTGGCATATTTAAAGAGAACGTGGCCATGATGACATCCATCCTCTAGTAGGAGAGGAACAACCAGAAAAAGTGATGCATATTTTAATACTTTGATGTAAATTGCTTTGTGAAGTTTGCAACATTGGCTTTCCAACATTGCCTGGAAAGTCAATGTTGCAAAATATTTCAAGTGTCAGACGGGGACATAGGAGGTCCAGGTTCCCATCCCTGCTGAGACATGAAACTTAATGGTTGACCTTGGGACTGTCATTTAGCCTGACCTCTCCCAGAGTGTTCTTGTGACAAAACGAAAGTGGGGTGAACTGTCTAATGACTAAGCAAAGATCGGATACAAGTATAAATAATACATAGCAATTAAGAAGTGTAAGATGCCAATCAATAAATGTATTTAGTTTTATTTGGTACATTTATATCTTACACTTCCTCCAAAAAGCTCACAGCTGCTTACACAACCCTCTTTATCTTGAAAGCAAAACTGTGAGGTAATTCAAATGCAGGTAGGTTGAATGGGTATCTGAATCTCTGTCTCATGCTTTCCAAAAAGTGTTGGATGTAAAGTTTTCGGGGAGCAGATTCTTTTCCTCTAGCAGAAATTCTGTCTCACTCAAAACCTGCCACCTCTTTCAGGCTTGAACAGATATGTGTAACAGAAGTACGCTAACACGCTTGTTATGTGTCATTTTTGAAATGTCAATGGTTAGAAAGAGTTGCTGAGTTGCATATCTTCTTTCATGTGTGAAAATACTGTAGGATTTGCATAAAGCAAAAGGATTTTAGATCTTTCGTTTTCCTCTGTTGTGCTTTTAATTTTCATCCCCACCTCTGACTAGTTTAGCAAGGTGAAAAGGTCTGAAATTAAATATATGTGAGTAAAATTGAGGATAATCGTGACTTTGTATGGGAAGCTATTTAAGAAGGCAATTTCTGTTGCAGCTGCTTAGAAACGCTCTAGGATTTGCCAGGATCTGGGTGGGATTAAAAAACAATCAAACATACAATACATGAAAGAAAGCAAGTTGTACATGTAGGTGTTAACATAGAATTAGTTTGCAATTATGTCATCGGGTATGGATATGAATCACAAAATATGCTGCCTTGTATCAAAAGGAGAACTACAGTGCTGCAGATCAAATCATCAGTTTAGAAGAGATACCTTAGATTTCACCTTGATTAATCAGCTCAGAATGAATTGATTGCACTATTTCAGATACACATTTATCTCTGTTTCTAATTGTAGACTGCATGCAAGACCTATGATGATTCATTAAATAACCAAAAGCATATTTTCTCAGGCAAGAATGGGAGAGTAACAGATTAAACAAAAACTCAGCATATATAAATTGCAAAATCTTTCTTGTGTTATACCAAAGATGCCGTGGAATATCCTGAGCAAAATGTACTGGGTAGAGCTTCTCATGAAGCCAAATTACCACCAAGTCAAAATGGAATTTAGATGAAACAGAGATTTTTTGAAAAAAAAAAAAAAAAAAAAAAAATCAGTTGGCAGTTCCTCACCCTCTCGATTGTTGGATGTGGTTACATTCTATAGCTTTTTCCTACCATTATGCTTTACGTTATACGACAGCATCCAAAGGGCCACACATTACCCATTCCTGCTATAGGGCAAACTGGGCATAGCCTGCCACATGTTATTGCATACTGCTGATTTAGGGGCTTTGACATGTGGATATGTAACTATGGATTTGCCCTCAAAATCAATCCAGAGTTATTCATGTTTTCATCAGTGCCACCCCCACCTTGAGACTGACTTCCCGGAAAGAAGATGAGGAATTGTAGACTAAAACTTCATCACTTTTTCCATTTTGCAAGCTAATCCCATGATCAGAGTAGGAACTCTTTTTTCTTCTTATTATTCACACTCACATGCACCTGTTGTTGTTGCTATGTCACTTTTGTTTTCAACTGCAGTTTTCATAACTCTGTGGCTCCCCACCTATACCTTTGGTCTATTCTCCCAGTATGGTGTAGTGGATAGAGTGATGGACTGGGACTCTGGAGAATCCCCACTTGGCCATCGAAACTCAAAACCACTCCTTAAATATCTCACTTACCTTGAAAGCTCTGTTAGGATCACTATAAGTCAGTTCCAACTTGAGGACACAGAACACACATATTCTCCCAAAGGCAATAAGGAGGCACGAGTGTCTCCATTGTCAAGGCCTGAGATTAGATGTTGTCAATGATTGCTAATAAGCAGCCCCTCTACAACCAGAGGATCATTCTTTAAAGGATGAAAGCAACGTTTTCTAAGGAGCTGGTGTGATAGTTGATTTCTTTAGGAGATATGGAGTGGAGGGAGCCTCTGCTGTCAAGGGCTGAGATTAGAGGTTTGTCAAGAATGGTGGTGGAATGCCAGAGAGGCAAGAACTAGGAGAAGGTAGCCACACTCATGTCATGTCTTATTGGTGACATTACGAACTGAGATCAGAAGACAGGACAATCAAAAAAGTGCAGAAGGTAGATATGTTGTACTGTACTGTATAATACCAACCTAAAGAACCGCAAAACACACTGCAGCAACAAAACCCATACATGTCAAGCTGAACAAAAATAATCAGAAAAGCTCATAAAAAGATCACCCAAATTGGTACAAGCAAGAACATAATGTGAACACTGGCAATATCCGCAGTTGTATCCATCCACAATGTAATCCACATAGCAGGACAAAGATCAGTGTGGACAATCCTTAAAATATATCACTTGAATTACACAGGGTGGAAATGCTGGGCCTTGCTATATTTTCAATAAAAGGGGTGGGGGGGTGGGACAGGCAAAGCAGAACAAGTGAATCAGATGCATAGTACATGCTGCCGGGGATAGTGGGAGTTGTAGTCCAACCCATCTGGAGAGTGCCGGGTTGGGAGTTGGTATAAGGAAATGTTTAATTTCCCAGCTCTCACCAAACACTCACCGCCTACGTTTGTAGCCTTGACTTCAGAGCTCCTTTAGAGCTTCCAGAACAGAAAGACTTAAATATAACAGGAGATTACATTACTAGCTGTGCCTGGCCAAGTGCAGCATTAACAAGAGGGAACAGTGAGGATAACACCAGTGACAGCTGGGGTTCATTGCAGTTTGATGTGTTCTCATGCTTTCATGCAAACGGCTTCAAAGGTCAATGATCCACATTTATCAGTTGCTTGCAGCACCATTTCTTACTCTAGTGCTAACTATTAATACACCATTTAAGCTCAGGTCAAGTTGTTGAACCTGGCATTGCATGATCGGCATGTGTCTTGTTCATCAGAAAAGTCCTGGTTGTGCACGTCTATTAGATGGGCAGCACTCAAAGTTAGTACCTCAAAGTTTAAAGCATGTATTTTAGAAGTGAAAGATGAAAGGAAAATGT
Organism: Pogona vitticeps; assembly: GCF_051106095.1. NCBI lineage: Eukaryota > Metazoa > Chordata > Lepidosauria > Squamata > Agamidae > Pogona > Pogona vitticeps. The sequence continues at coordinate 256,280,023 of NC_135784.1, forward strand.
GTTTTCCTGTATTATTTTTATGTTCAGTTCCACTTGCAGGACTGTTTTTCTGCAACAAGGATATCCTTACCTGTTACTGCTTTTGCACGACAGAGATATCCTTACAGTTATTGTGAAGAAATGGCCTCTCACAACAATTAGCTGATTTCCTTCTTACATTCTCTGTAACTAACTGTGACTCAAGACTCAGGTAATGACAGAACCAGAGGCCTGTCACGCTTATTTCACTCTTTTGATGGTAAAAAAGCTTACTTATGAATCTGTTAACATTTTGGAAGAGTTTCTGTCATCTTCCTAGAGTCCACTTGGGAATGTCACTGTGTCATAAACTACTTATGGGGACAGAAGATCTGTTTTTGTATTTATCTTGGTCTGTGCCCCAATAAGATTTAAAGTACAGTGGTGCCCCGCATAGCGAGGTTAATCCGTTCCGGATTAATCCTCGCTATGCGGAATCGTCGCTAAACGGGTAGGGAAAAGGTATTGAAACGCATTAAACTTAGTTTAATGCGTTCCAATACCTTGCTTACTTACCCGTTCAGCGAGGATTCCCCTTGCCGGCAGCCATTTTCGCGCCCTCGCTAAGCGAGGGCAGGGCGTGAAAACGGCTGCCGGCAGCCATTTCCGGGCTTCCGGCGGCCATTTTGGAGCCGCCGAACAGCTGTTCGGTGGCTCCAAAATGGCCACCGCAATACCCGATCTTCGCAATGCGGGTTTTCCCCATTACGAAGATCGGGTATGTTTCCATATAGCGATCCCGAAAAAGGGATCGCTATACGGAAAGCTTGCTATACGGTGCACTCGCTAAGCGAGGCACCACTGTAGAATGGGAAGACTGCTTTTCATAGCAAAAGGGGTACATGCCTGAGGGAAACGGAATCTCCTCTACATTTGCCTTTCTGTAGCCTCTCCCCACAGTTAATGTTCCTACTTTTTGAATAAGAACTTATGTGGAACTTCTGGAAACTGAACCCACCACTTCAGGGGTATGAACAGGAGATCTGCAATGCCTCCATAACAAATGATGTATTAAGCAGAATATGTATTCCCAAGAATTAACTAGTTTTCTCTCCCACAACATGACTTCCTCAGAGATACATTTTTGTCCATCGGCAATCAGACTTAAGCCTGTTTTTGCTTTCCAGTGACAAACCACAAAGCAAAACACGCTAAACACCAGATCTAGGTCTCACAACTTACTCAGGGCCTGGTTTGTGGCATGGCAGCTGGAAGAGTGACCGGATGAGCCACTGTTTTCTCTATCAAACCAGCTCCCAGAGTCCCTTGCAGCTGTGTCAGAAGTTGCAGAACCCATGTTTGAACTGGCAAATCAGAAACCTCGATTTGAACCATCCAGTTAGGACCTGGCTTGGGTGGCTAGAGGGGGCTGGGCTCCTGTTGGGTTTTTATTAACCCTGTCTAACTCAGCCTTTGCATGAACTTCAGCTGAAGAGGATCTGAGGAATCAGAAGGACCCAAGAAAGGAAGCAGCAGCAGCAGCATTTCCCACATTATTGTTAAGTTTGTCACACCCTGAATCACTCAGCAAGAATTCTTCCCTTAGCTGAAGGCATTACCTTCAGCACAGCTTGGCACGCCCTCAACTGAGTTTGCTGCCCCCTTTAGCTTGGCACTCTGAGTTGCCACCCAGCTGCCCACCCCTAAGGTCGATCTTGAGTCCTGGACCACATTCCTATTGTGCTTTACTTAGCACATGACTGTGACACAGCCAAATTTTTTCTTAAACATCAGTTTTTGTCTCTGTGTTTCTCCCAACATGCATCAATGTACTGTAATCTGTTGCATTTTTGTGCAACGGTGCATTCAGGGCCATTTCAACTCTTGTGAGTTGGATCCTTTGCGGTGATCCCATACATTATTTTCCAAAGAAAAATATAATAGCACAATTCATAGTCCTCACCAGGATTCTTGACTCCTTAAAATAAACATGTGTGAATGTTCCAGATGTTACCATTCTATTTTTGAAGTGCAGAACTGCAGAAATATTTCCAGGAATGAAAGCTACTGATTCAGTACAGTAGTAAGAAACAGAGGAATGAGATACATTAACTATTAACATTATAGAATGCTTGCCTGGGAGTGACATCTGGAAGTCTTGAGGAAACCTAGGCAAAAACCCACTGAAAAGGAAGTAGGGTGAGTCAGACGGTATGGATTACTTTGGGAAGATGTTCACAGTGGATCATGAGACTTGGTGCTTAATTTTACATCTTTCTCTTCTTCGAGGGGCATGTCAGTCGCCACCACTGCTGAGGAAGGTGAGGGACACCGGAAACAATGGCAGTCTGGCTTAGGCTACACTTCCTTCTCTCTGTAGTCCAGTGAAAGGACACAGCAGAAGCATCTGTCCCCTTGTTCATAGTTAAAATAAATGTTAAGTACACCTCTTGTCAATTTTATTTAGCCCTTCCCTGAATCCTCCCTAGCTACACTATTTTAGGAGTGTGTTGTGCCCAGTATATCAAATCAATAGAGAGCACTTAGAGAACAGCAATATCAATTTAACTACACCAAATTGCACTTTCTCCATATACTGTTGATTTTATTTAAATTGTGACGTCTGAAGTATATTAATATTTTATATAACTATGAGAAGATTACCATACAGAAATTGGGTCTTAGATGGAAACTAACATTTAATAGAATTCTGGTCTGTCTGCAAAAAGATAGCATCATAATTAGTTTCTCGACTTCACATATTAATAAACTTTGCATAATCCTAGCAGAGCTATTTTTTTACTTGGGGGTAAGGCTAATTAAATGTGTTATGACATCCTCTCTCGTCTTTGGAATATAAGAAGCCATGATAAATACCCACACTTTATTGAAGATAATTTTATTACTAAATTTCTAGACAAGTGGATCAAGAGGATCATATTTTCTGTGAAGCACTGGATGATTTCCATCAAAATGAGAGAAGAGAACAAGTACTTCTGAGCCACTTCTCTGGAACCCCCCCCCCTCTAATTCTTATTTCCGTTTTTCTGTCCCTTGAAAATCTTGATTTGGTGTCCCTGCAGGGCTAGCTACACTATTCAGATCCAGCTATTATTTCACAGAAATTCCACGCAGATTCAAAGCTACACCCCTCAGAACCCATCCATTCTGAATATACTGTAGGATGGTTATCTGTCTCTCTGAAGCCCCATTAAGCACTAAAGCACTATAGTCTTCAGATGAGCAATATTTTTATTAGAATCAACTATGGTTTCGCAAAACATGCAAGCTTTTAAGTTCTACAGCATTCTTCTGGAGGATAGATGATTTTTAAAAATGGGGAGGGAGGAAAAACATAAAACTACAAAAATAAATGAGATCAGCTAGTTGTTTTAAGCCATTGAGGGCTTCAATTAAATTCATTCCTAAAATGAAGACCATGGGCTTAATGAACTCATGACTTCTAGGAAGAATGTTTTTCCTTTGAAAATATAAGAACAAGAGCAACAAAGTGCATTCCTGTCTCTTCTATCCTTGTTCCTTCTTACTTGACCTCCACACAGTTTGGTAACATCTTCATTTCCCACTCACCCACCCACCCAATGTATTAATCAGTCTTCACATTTTCCTTCAGTTAAAGGAGAAAAAAGCCCTTTGCAAATATTATGGTTGCCTGTGAAGAGAGGTTGCTTTCTTCCTTGCATGCTATTAATGGCATGGGCCCACTCAGCACTTTGCCTAAGTAAGGGGTATTGATTTCATTCGCTGTCTGATGTACATAGGAGTGCTCTCTTCTGCTGAATATGGTGAGTCAGTTCGTTTGTACATAGAAGCAATAGACGTAAGAAATACTGGGGAATCAAGCAGACCTCCTTTCAACAAAGATGCATTTAAAACTAAATGTGGAGGGATAGCCTCTTTCACAATGATACTGGCCTACTTCCTATCTGTCTGATTGGTTTTGGATCCTGCTGGAGGTTTTGATCATGTTTTAAATGGTAGCATTCCAACTGTGACACTCGATATCTGCATTCTCTCCCTCTCTCTCTTATGTCCAGCTTTTAAAATCCTTCCTCATTGTATGTTCTTCCTGCATTTCACCCATATTTCATCTGTAGGGCTGACTTAAGAAGAGTGGAAAAGCAATAAAAGTACACTTAGGCATCTGCGTGGGGCTGGCCAATCCTTCACTTCCAGAAGCGTTGTACTGTATACTTTTTTAAACTGTGCAACATTCTGTTACAAAGAAAGAAAGAAAGGTAGTAACTATATAAGCAGCTCATAGAATCTAAAAATACCATTTTTCATTTATATCATTTTTCACTTACTTGTAACTTGGCCAGGATATCACGGTGCAAGGTACATTCCTCAGTGAATAGATTTGGCTGAAAGCCAATAAATCTCAGACATGGCTATAGGTCAGTAAATAATCCTTGAATAATTGAACTAGCAGACATTGTTTTTTTGGATCTGTTTTTCCCATCAACTTTAGGAAGGAATGGCCATGTAGGGCCCAGTCAAAGCATGTATCTTCCTTGGTTTCAGAGACATAAGCCTGTAATTTTTCTGAAAATGCCTTTCACCATTGCTGTGACTCCTGCTCCTGAACACAACAGAGAGAGTTTCTATATTAAGGCATAAGGCTCTAAGGTCAGTGGTTCCCAACCTCGGTAACCCAGATGTTCTTGGACTGTAATTCCCAGAAGCCTTCACCACCAGCTCTGCTGGCCAGGGTTTCTGAGAGTTGCAATCCAAGAACAGCTGGGCTACCTAAGGATGGGAACCACTGGTCAAGATCAAAGATGGAGAAAACTCTGATCCTTTAGATGCTTTAGTCTACAATTCCTGTTCACCCAACATGGCCAATGGCAAAAGGCATGGAAATTATAGTCTAAAACATGGTTCATGGAACAGAGGAACTTTATTTGAATCTACATGCTTCTGCTTCAATAGAGACAAGTGAGGAAAATTTATTTTCCTGACCCACAGTTCTGAGATTTCTTTGTGTGCTTGATCAATCTTGTCAAACTTCCAAATTTATTGAGAACATGTTTTGGAAGGAGCTGTTAGTCCTTTCTTGAAAACAAGGTACAGTGGAGCTTACTGTGTTGTGACATTAAATGAAGATTTTGTGATGCATCCACAATTTGCTTCTTAAATATGAAAAGAGGCAAAGACACTATTATAGAGGAGTTGTTGTTGTTGTTTTTTAAAGGACCAGAAGCTTCTTTCAAATGAGATGGAAAAGCAATAGATTGGCCCTAAAAATGAAAAAGTAATATTGCATATTCTTAGAACCTGCTATGATTTTTTCCCCTGGAGATGAACAGATCCTGACAGTTCTTCCTGAATCACATTTTAAAGTATAGTTGACTTCTTTCACTAGATTGGTCCCTGGCTTGCTGTGTCTTCTGACAGCCCTGTGCCAAGCTGGGATTCATTATCTTTGATGCTGTTTTTCTGTGCCTACCGTGTTTCGTTGTGAGTGTGAGCTGCTGCGAATACTTTCTTTGGGCAGAAAAAGGGGGACAGAAATGATTTAATAAAGCAAGCAAAATTCAACAAGTGCCATTTGTGGGTGACACTAAAAGTGCCGGTTGCAGATTTATGTTTCTTGGGCTGCTCTTAAAGCAATGGGAGCCCTGCCAGGAGAAAAGTCTGGCATCTCTAATTGGCACAGCTGAGACTGATATGGAAGGAAACAGAACACAGTCTCCAGTTGGAGAACCTGCCCCAGCATTGGCATCTGCTTCACCAGACTCAGGGTTAGGAGCCGGAAGTCAGTCATAGCAAATGTGCTCTACGCAGAGAGTTCCAAACATCTCTTGCCAGCCAGGCTGTGAGAGATCTGAAACCCTGCGGAGCAGCTGTCATTTACAGAAGAGACTATTAGGGTGCATGAACAAACACCCTCCTTTGTTCTTGTGACTGAAGTCTTTTTCAGCGTACTGGAAAGGTCAGAGTTGTACTAATGAATCTTATTATAACTGTAGCTGTTTTTCTCCCAGTTCCTGTCTTTCAAGAAGAGGTTTTGCCTCTGAGCATGTATACAGTACATTTCTTGACTGCAAGGGTATCAGAGATTAGAAAAGTTCCTTTTTTGAACTAAAGCTCTCAGAAAACCTCACATAGCATGGTCCCTGGCCACGCAGAGTTAGGTACAGTATTCTGCACAGTGATGGCGGTTGCTTCCACTTTCAGGAGCACTCACTTTGGTTTTCAGTTTGCACTTTACGGGAGCTAGCCAAGGTGCTGAACTCTATTTCCGAAACAGAGCCTTGGAGACTGTAGATGGATTCATTGCAGCCCCAAAACTGGAGTCACCAGGCGCCACTGATTCTGAAAGCTGTAGTCCAAAATGGCAGCCTAAATTCCAGATGTTGCATGAGTTTGCAGTACTCTGTAGAAATAGAGTACTACAAACTCATGCAACATCTGGAATTTAGGGGGGAACTTCCAGATATATCTGAGCCTCGGTAATCTCGGGAAAGGTCCTTAAACAGCCTTCCCCAACTGGTGTGCTATCCAGATGTGTTGCATGATGAGGCTTGAAGCCCACTAGATTAGGAGATGCACCAGCTGGGAAAGGAAGGCTGCCCTAAAAGACTGTGGCTAGTGTGCTGTTTACAGAAGCAGAGCAGAATGCTCTACTGGCAGAAGCTGAAATTCACTAGTAAATTGCAAACAGAGTTAGGCCCATTGAATCACCAAGGATTTGGTGAGTAAACTGTTCTGTAAGTTCCGCTGATTCAGTGGATCTTTTCCAGCAGTGAGTTATTACTGGACTCCAGCCATAGTATAGCACTTGCACCAGAATTCCTGGCTTTGGGAGTTTTGTGTAAATGATTTTTGGCCACTCCTTCCACGGTGCCTCAGCTTCAAGGAACCCAGAAGCCAAGCATCACCCACGTGGCTTGGTCAAGAAAGGACAATGCTATGGACGTAGACAGGCAACTATCCAGAAAAGGCCCTTCTGCATGAAAAGATTGTTCTACCCCCCTCGTCGTTTAGTCATTTAGTCATGTCTGACTCTTCGTGACCCCATGGACCAGAGCACTCCAGGCCCTCCTATCTTCCTCTGCCCCCTAGAGTGGACAAACATCATAATGCCTCACATATTTCTTACATACAAAAGGTGATCAATCAAAACAACCAGAGCTCTGAACGGATCTGTCGGAACCAGCAAGAACAGAGCACAATAAGCCCTGCTGTCTTTTGCGGTGCCTTGCAGGGCACCACAAAATAGACCATTATTCTTGCATTCTCTCTGAAAGAGAGTAAACAAAGCCAAATTGCTTCTAAGTCACAGCACATACACAGTCCCAGGCTGACACAAAACTGTCCAGATATTAGCATCTTCTCTTCCACCCATTAATGTCTCATTTACATAGTGTAGGAACTGAGAGCTAAAGAAATCACACCTATAGACACATTAAACATGAGCAAACCAAGGCGAAAATGTTAACATATCTGTCTCTGAGATACCCAATATTGTAAGAAAACAGTAATAATGATGCAATATGATTGCTTAAAAAACCTGTATGAAAGACCCCCAAGTTGAGACAACAAATTTCCTTTGTATTTAATAAGACTGTATTATTATCACCTTCTGCCTGCAATGCTACCCTTCTATGATATGGCCCCATCTTAACCCTCCCTCCCTCCTAGCTGAAGAACTCCCTCCCAGAGGAGGCCAGACTGGCCCCATCCTTGCTGCCCTACCGAAAGCAGGCAAATGACTTCTGCCTTCAGGAAGGCTTTTCCTTAATGACAAGCTGCTGAGTGAACGTTTTAATATGGACTGTTGCACCTTACTGCAATGGGTGTATTTTGGGGCTGCTTATGTTTTTTGGTTTTGTATTTACTAAGCTCTGGTCCATGAGGTCATGAAGAGTCGGACATGACTTAACAACTAAACAACAACAACAACAAAAACGTATTTTGTAATGTATACTCATTGCTACTAACTTAAATACTGTCTTTTGAGTGTTGTAAGCCACCTTGGGTCCTTTTTAAGGAGAAAAGCAGGTTTAAACAAACAAACAAACAAACAAATAATCTTGTTAGAAGTAGTTTGGCTTAGTTCTGCACAGGCTCTGCTGTCACCTAAAAACCTCACGATAGGTGCCATTTCATTTCTCATTTGTTTAGCCTCAGCCCTTCACTGCAACATTGGAGTAATTCTCAGCACATACACTTCCAGATATAAAGAACCAGTTCGCTTTTGAAATCTCCATTACTTCTGTTATCAAACCTGTAGTTCCACATTCCAGCAATAGGTGTAACCATAGCTAAAGTGGGTGGAGCTAGAACCAAAGCATGCACAGTTTGCAACATAGATCAAAATTCATAAGAAGCGGACCCAAAATGTGTAGTGTCAAAGTTCCTTGTCATGCCCTCCTCCCATTTAAATACAAGAAACCAGTTATTCTGTATATTTTCAAATATTTCACACACATTCCTACACAAGGTTGCTCAGAGGTTCTACTGAGATTAACACTTATTTGCACACATAAGTATGTATGGTTTGTTTGTTTGGATTTTTGCCTTCGTTATCACATAAGAATGTTTCCTCACAATTATTACACAACATCACTGTTCCTTTTTCCTGCTCTAGCTGTTGTCATGCTTGTCGGAAATATTGTTTTATATGAGCAGAGTGCAGCAGCCTAGTTCTGAGCTTGCAACTGTTAAAAAGGAGCAATTACAGTGGTGCCTTGCAAGACGATGTTAATTCGTTCCACGAAAATTGCTGTTTTGCAAAAAAAATTGTCTTGCGAAATGCGATTCCCCATTGGAATGCATTGGAATCCATTTAATGTGTTCCAGTGGGGAAAATAGTCGTCATGCGAAAATCGCCCATAGGGAAAACCATTTTGCGAAGTGCAGACCAGCTGTCAAAATCGCTGTCTTGCGAAAATCGGTCTCTAAAAAAAACCGTTTTGCAAGTCGCAGACCTAGCTGTCAAAATCGTCGTCTTGCGAAAAATGGTCCCGAAAAAAACCCCATCCTGCGAAGCACAGACCAACATCGTCCAGCGGAAATCGTCCATAGGGAAAACCATTTTGCGAAGTGCTATAGTGATCGCAAAAACTCATCTTCTTGCGAATAAACCGTTTCGCAAGGTAATTGTCTAGCAAGGCATCACTGTATTTTGAAAATTCATTTAGTTAAAAATGGAGAATTTAAGTTCATTGTTTCAAGAGATCCATCCAGACATAGTGTGTGTGATGATCCTTCAATGGTTACAGAAGCCCTTAGAACTGGATTCCAAGAGTGGGGATATATATAGAAGAAACAGCATGTGTGGTAACCCCCATCTAACAAATGGAAACAACAACAACATCTAAATGGCTTCATAGTAAGTCAAGTAGTTTACAATATATTGCCAAATGGTTATCAAGAAAAGACAAGAGGGGACAAGACACTAGCTACTAGTTTGATGTATTATTTTTTATACCTAACAATACCTTATCAAACTGTAGTGAAAAAAGATGAGCCCTCAGGACCTGGATGCTTGCACAAAGGCAAAGTTAAATTAGCCTTTCCAAACCTGGCAGCCTCCAGATGTGTTGGACTCCAACCATCCCTTGCCAAAGCCGATTGATCTTTAAGGAAAAGGTTGTGCTTCAGACTTCAAGTAGGTTGCAGCACTCATGCTATGACCATTTTGATGTCAGAATGAAAAAAGTAGGGATATGCATTAGGTTTTGGAAATATTTGGAATTCACTAAACAATGTCATATTTGGATAGCTCTAATCCAAATCCAAATCTGATTGTTCCAAATATTTGTAATAATAATTCCTAATATTCAGATTCCCATTTACTCCTATAGATTGGAAAGCAAAAGCCCAAGATTCTGCTTCCTAGAGGAAGAAGTAAAAATGAAACCTATTTCTCAGATATCCTGGAGTGATTTCTTGAGAAAAAAAACTTGAAGACTCTCTAAAACCAAGGGTGGTCAGGGAAGAGAACTCATTGGGGTTGCCATAGGTTTCCCAAGGGAGGTGGCTGGCCTGGGATCAAAATTTGTAAATTATGTCTGTCAGCATCATTAAAATATAGAAGCACATGCAGACGACAGATGGTTTTTTTCCCCCACACTGATTCTTTCCATTTGAAAGGTGGACATAGCTGCTTATCAGCCTTCTGAGCATTTGCTGTTAGGCTATGCTCTGGTGCAAGCTTGCATAGCAGCAGTCTTCTCTGTGTCCTTTTCTGAACCTTCAACTTACATTGATATTCTCTATATTTCACTATATTTCATTTACTTTAGTTAGGAACAAGATTTAGGATTAGTAGGTTCATAGATTAATACATTGTAAATAAGAGAGCTGCTGCAAAAAAGAGGGAGTGGCTATTGCAGAGTTTTGAATTTCTAGTTAAATTCTTTTAGCTGCACAACAGAAGTGCGGGGATTTACAGAGCAGAATAACTTCAAGTTCCCCAGAGTAGTCCACCCCTTTTTCTCTTATCAGCTGGCACTTGCAGTCTTAGTAACTCACTCTGATACATTAGTAGTAGAAAGAGTAAAAAAAAATAATTTACTTGTAATTAAACAGATCAAACAGCAAACTGACAAACATGACTGCTTTCAATAACAAACTCCAACAGACTCTAGAGAGGAGAAAAGCACTCAGCAGAGATTAAAGTCTGCTTAGTCCTGGACAGACTGACAGTCACCCCAACCCAGAAAGGTCCCTTGAGGCCATACCATCTTCAGGCAACATGTGAGGGTACAAGAAGTCCAACAGTGGCAAGCAATGTTCCCTCTGATGGTTGTTGTGGGTTTTTCGGGCTCTTTGGCCGTGTTCTGAAGGCTGTTCTTCCTGACATTTTGCCAGTCTCTGTGGCGGGCATCTTCAGAGGACTGGAGTAGGAACTCTGTCCATGCTCTGTTGCTGTTTGTTGGATAGTTGAGTATTTATAGCTGTGGGAACAGCTTTTATCCTTTTCAGGAGATAGGGTGATGATGGTGATCAGTGTGTTTTTGTTGTGGATGTATTGTTGTGATAAGGGGGAGAGATTATCGTGTCACTGTGATTGATGGGTGTCTTTTGCTGGTCTTTTTGGACATGAAATATTCTATTTCAAAATACTGAAGTACTGGACAACACCAACAATCATTAGACTGCACAGGGAAGCCACTGAAATCCATAAACATCAGCAGAGCTTCAATAAAAAAGAACAAATTCTAGAACTTAACAAGGCCTGGCTCCCAGCACTGAAAAATACAACCTGCAAAAGTTCAACAAACTCTACCCAGCCATAAGGACCAGGGATCATTGCACAAAAAAGACCACCTGAAGACACCCATCAGTGGAGCATGGGCAGAGTTCCTACTCCAATCCTTTAAAGATGCCAGCCACAGAGACTGGTGAAACGTCAGGAAGAACAACCTTCAGAACACAGCCAAGGAGCCCGAAAAACCCACAACAACCATCAGATCCTGGATGTGAAAGCAAAGCAAAGCAAAAGCAAAGTGTTCTGCCTATATACCGCCCCATAGCACTTCAAGCACTCTCTGGGTGGTTTACAAGTTAGTTATGCAGGCTACACATTGAAAGCCTTTGAGAATACAATGTTCCCTCTCATCTTCAGCTGCGCTGGGTGGGGGCTCTACTACTCTCACGTGCAACTCCACACACCCCCCATGGGGGTTGTGTCACAACTGAAACCAAAGGGGTTGAACATTATTGCTGTGGGTATGCAAAGGAGGAAAAAGGCTACACAGAAGAGGAGGAAAGCTGTGCAGGGGAGGGCAGAGTTACACACAGGTGCACCCCTTAGAGGGCACCTTGGCAGCAAGGTAGATTGGGCTGACATAAGAGGGAGACATAAGAGGCAGTCACGTGGCGGCCTAAAGGGGTGATAACAAGGCATTGGCTTCTTCTACAGCTGCCAGTGGATTGGGTAGGTTATAAACTGACCAAAGCAATCTGACCTCCCATCTTAGGGTCAGAAAACATATTAAGGCAAATCTGTATTTATTCCATTGCAGGCCATGGATGCCTGTGGAGTGGCAAAGGGAATGCTTCCCACAAAGTAATGTAAGCATATTTACTGTTTTAATGTGCACAGAGAGATGTACTGTGATGAAATGGGATGATACAGCTTCCTCGTCAATGCTTCCTGTCGAAAACTCTTGCTCCAGGCAGATCTTTTAGTCTTAAGACATCAGACTTGCAAGCAAAGATCTGCTGTCTCCTCAGTTCATTGATAATAAAAGAACAGGCCAAGGTGGGTAGAAACATTCATTTCCTCTAAAGTGGTGGTTCTCCACACCCTTTTATAATAGTCAGGCAACCTACAAATCCCCCATGTTTGCATAAAAAGGCATTTTTAATGGGGATAAAGCCATTCCTTCTCAGAAAATAGATGCTTCTTTCTCCCCCCAAAAGGCATGTTTCTCATATACATACATATGCTAACTTGAATATCCTGCTCTGAAAGGTCAAGGAATTATTTAACAACGGGTACAACATGCATAAGGCAACCCACCACCCATCAGAAAACCCTGTTGGGTTTTGATGGAAGAAACCATTGTAAGTTACTGATGTCACCAAGGGATGGAACCAACAATGCTTGGTCAAGCAGTGTTCCCAGATTGTGGTCCTGTCGCTTAAAGGCAGAGGTGGGTAATGTGTCGGATTGGATTCCAGATACTGTTTGACTGTAATTCCCACGATCCCTTTCTGTTGCCAGTGCTGCTTACAGATAATGGGAGCTGCAGTCCAGCAGCATTTGGAGGATGGCACTTCACCCATCCCTGATTAAAGGGGGGGGGGGATCCAGAACAGGTTAAATGCTATTTCTGATTATTGGAGATGAGCAATGTGCCGCCCTCCAGATGTTGTTGGACTGCAACTGCCATCAGTCCTAGCCAGCAGAGGCAAGAATAAGGAATGCTGGGAATTTCAACCCAACTGCATGTGGAGGAAAAAAGCTGTTGTGGGTAAGAAGGAATTCAGCAAAAGCAATTGACTGCACCTGGTCCTCAGAGATGCAACTATAATAGAAGAAGAGAGCTTTGAATATGTGATGTGAGAGAACTGTTCCCAAATCCAGTGCATAATTCAGAGGCAGATGGACTAAAACGGTACAGAAGATAGAATGTGTTTGTTCATCAGCAACACAAAAAGGAAGGGTGAAAGTATAAATCCACCTTCTTATCTGCCCATCAACAACTAAAAAGACAAGTTCAGGCACCTTTAAAATGACATTGCAGTATATCACACATGCCCATCAGCCTGGAGAAAGATGTTCCGAACTGCTTCTAATGGGATTTGTTAAACCAGTCTAATAAGTCTAAAATCCCAAAGCAGCTACTTTCATAGCAATTCTGAATTGCCTACCAGCTATTTTTAGCATGCAGGAGGTGGGGATTAATCCCACTAGGAACAAAAGGGCAGAACAGAACGTTGGACTGCACTGAGTCTCATTTCCAAAATAAATAAATAAATAAATAAATAAATTTTCGTTTGTTCTTTCCCCCCCTCCTAAGATATTTTAAACAAAAATTATATCTTACAACAATGGAAATGCAAGCCTTCATCCTACAGGGTCAGGCATTTAACTGCTGTTCACCTGTAATGATGGTGTGGGGAAAGTGAGTACTATTTTAAAAAGAGCAGTATTACTGAAATGCCATAGCATTATAGTTTGACATTTTCAAAGACAGATGTGCTGGACAAAAACTTGGAAGGATTATCCTTTTGAACTACAACCCCAAAATCTTAGAGTCAGCATAACTAGTGGTCAAGCTTTCTTGGATAGTACGAGATATTCTATTAATTATTTAAACTTTTAAAATCTGGATGATATTTGGGAACAATTAGTTGCCATCATTTCTAATTTGGAAAAGACAGAGGTTCTTTCTAGGTATCAACAACAACAAAGACACACCAAATTTTCATTTGGATTAATTTGTTTTATTTAATGCTAACCTCTGCATTCAAAGATTTTTCCTTATTTTATAAAAACAACCAGTAGAAAACAGGCTCTTTAAAAGCACAAGTCTGTGCCTTCCACTTAAAGAATAGAGAAGCAGAAAGGAAGCTCTCTCTGAGTTAGACTTTGGAATACTATCCTATTGGGCATCACTCTGGATTGAACCCTGACCTGCGAAAAAACTGTCTAAACACCGGACAGAAAGTTGCCACCAAAAATAACATACTTAGGAAACTGGCTGAGCACAGCTACAAAAAATAAGAACAACGGCTTTATCCATGTGTTACTCCACAGCAGAATATGCTACTGCCATATGGTATGAATTAGCATATTTATACCATACAGGAGTTTTTATTGAGTTATGCAGGATTATTACTTTCAGCCTGAAATCTGCTCCTACTGAAAAAGTCTATTATTTGGCTGGTATTGCTCCTCTGGAAGTATGTCAATAGGTGCTAGCACATAATGAACAAAATAAGGTAATACAGCACCAAATCTATCCACTTCATCGACACCAGCTGACTATACCAGGGGTCTTCAAACTATGGCCCGCAGGCCAGAACTGGCCCACCTTGCCATTTTATCTGGCCTGTTCCCTTCAGCCCATGACCATGACCACGTGCACGGGGGGTGGTGGAAGGCGGGCAAGTGTCAATGTGTATGGGGGTTTGGCTGGTGTGGATGTGTCCATGTGCGGAGGGTACATGCGGGGGGTGCATGCGGGGTGGCATCCGTGTGGGTGTCCATGTGGGCAGGTGGGTGTGCGTTTGTGCACGCAAACATATTCATGCTCATTCAGCCCTCAAAAATGTTGAAAATATCAGGTGTGGCCCTCATGGTCAAAAGTTTGGAGACCCTTGACCTAGACGATTGCTAATATCAAGGAAAAGTTACCTGCACACATCTCAAGCTCTAAATAGTAAACCCAAAGAGGCTGGGCTACACTTGTGGTGCACAAAAATAACACACCTTGCTGAATGGGTGAATGCTGAAGAGTGTCACCCACCAGGAAAAAAACTGGACCATCTGGAAGTCACTTAATAGATAATAAATGCCCAGTGTTTCTGCCTTTTGTTGATTTTTATAATGTTGAAATTCAGGCCTCCAGTGCTAAAGGAACAGTATGAAGAATTGCCTTCAAAAGACAGCAGGAATCATTTCTCGCAACTCTTTTAAATGCTGAAGACAACCTTTGTTTGCTTCTTTTCCTTTGGAAGCCGAACCCTTTTCCTGGCTGAATGCCTCCCTGCTCCTTTCTTTCTGAAAACTGAGGCAGGAAACCAGCCACCTCTGCCTTTCTTTCTCCCATCTGTTAAAAAAGCTCAGATCTTACTACTATTCAGTTTCTTATGGCTTCTTTTGAAAATACTGAACATTGTGTAGGAGCAGGAAGAACGGGGGTTGGAGCTGCTGCTGTCATTAGTTTTCCTTGAATGGCAGCACCCCCTTTCACCAGCAGAATGGGAAAACCTGTTTGTGGCATACATGTTATTTAAGAGACTGTGGAAAAAGAAGAGATGGAAGCCGCAGAGATTTAAAATATTCACAAACAGAAGCATCTAAGCCATTCCACAGAGGTGTTTCATGATCCCCACATCCCTTTACTGTCCAAGAAGATCTCTGTAAGGGTTTGCTGCATTCTGAATTTCACAGATTTAAGCTCTAGGCTTGGGGAATCTGTCATAGGATTGTAGGATAGTGTTACTATTATATACCAGCAAAAGTATCACTTCACCTGGATTAGATAAACATGAGTTTCTTCCCAGCATCTTCGCTTACCCCATCTTTTGCTTTCCCTTTATTTTCTCCAAATGTTCCCTGTTCAGTTTTCTAATGATGTACGTGAAAAGCATATCAATAACAAAATCAATGGGTTAAAATAATAAATCATGTTAGTTTCCAGATGGTAAGTTAAAACTGAATATGTTTCTGTTAAAGACATTTGTCAGGGAATTAATAAGACAGAATTAATCACACATTTTGTAAGGCCCACCCTGTAATTTGAAACTTCCTTTCATGGACATCTGTTAAACTGCTATCCATGTAAGAAAATACCTCCCTGGTGGCGGCACTGAGCACACCGTAGGGCACTCAGGGACACTACAATTACCATGTATGGTACAATAACAGAAGATTCATTACCGGACTTCGTCGTGATGCTGGCATCAACAGCAGCTTTTCCTCTGCGGAAAGAGCAGGGGATCTGGGAAGTTGTGGTTAAACCATCTCTCACTTGCTGTTCCATGGTCCTGAACCTGATCACCCATCTGGCTGCTGGTGATACTGTGTGTGGACCGGCTTATGAATCTATCAGCTGGATCTAATGCTACCGAGCGCAACACAAGGTAACGCAAAGCACAAGAGTTATGACTTTAGTGCAGTGGTTCCCAAACTGTGTGTTGTGGTGCCCTGGGACACCACTAAACTCAGCCAGGAGCACCACAGAATCCTCTCATCCTGTCCCTGGATGCCTGCCTAGAGGAGAAGAGGTGGCAGCAGTGCCCTTTTTTGTGCCTGGGAAGCGCCAGTGTGGGTTCTTTTGGCCCCAGAACCTCATCCTTCTGCCCAGGCCATCAATCCCCCCATGGCCGTGGCCCCACAACAAAGGCAGGACTGCAGCTGCAAGGAGAAGGGAGATCCACCCCGCCCTCATGTCCCCTTCTCCAAACATATACACTCCCTTGTGCTCCTTCCACACCTCCTTCCACAGAGCAGCCCCTGCCTTGCTATCTGTGCCTGAGCAGGCGCATGTGAGCAGGAAGGAGGGAAGGATGGAGGGTGCCTCATCTGCCTGCCTGTTTGCCTTGCCCACCCCTCACCAGCGAACAGCGGCTGTCAAGGTGGCCATGGATGCAGAGGCAACTGTGCTGCAATGAATGAGCCACCCATGCAAGAAGGAGCTGGCGGCTGAGCTGGAGCCAAAGGCAGGGGCAGCAGGAGAGGGGGGAAAATGCAAATACTACTAAGTATCGTATTGGGGAGCTGCAGCCAGTGGGCAGTAAGCCAAGAGAGCCTTGAGTCAAAAAAGTTTGGGGTCCACTACTTTAGTGTCTTTTATGGGACTGCCAGTGACTGGAAGCAGTGTGAGAGAACAAAAAAGGTGGCATAAACCAGCCAAACTATATAGAAAGGATGAAATGGCTTAACTGAGGGTTCTACATATATAAAAAAAATCTGCAATGTACTCATCTACAGGTCATTCAAAAGTTAACATGGTGTATTGGATGTCTTTTGGAAGATTTACTTCAAGATATTTTTTCCAAAATTCTCCACCACCACCCCACCCCTGGCATCAGTAAATATGAAACAGCCATGTAAGAAGGAAACAAAATGCATGCTCTAAACCACTGGTTCTTAACCTTGGGTTACTCAGGAGTTTTGGACTGCAACTACCAGAAGCCTTCACCACCAACTGTACTGGCTGGGGTTTCTGGGAGTTGCAGTTCAAAAGCATCTGAGTAACAAAGGTTAAGAACCACTGCTCTATACCAATGGTCCTCAAGTCACTGGGTCACTGACCATTTTGAGAATCTGACAGAACTGATGACCTCCGTTCCCAAAAAAGTGTACAAAAATACATACACACAAAATAATTTCAATGACTTTAAAAATTGCACCCTGTTCTCGGACATTTTAAACCCCATTTATGGATCTCCTAAGGGTTTGTGGGCCATGGATTAAAAACTTCTGCTCTGAGCCAAAGCAAGGATGCTGAGAATCAGTGGCCATCCTGTTTTATATTAAGTCCTACATATAATGCCAAAGCACTGAGAGATGTCATGTATGCAATTCTGTTACATTGTTCTTATTGGGAAAAATACAAGTCATTATTTTAAATGGCAGCTTGATGTCTAAGTGGGGATGGTCTTCGTGGCGTAAGGCTTCCCACTCTTAGACAACAAGCTGCCTTTGGTTATTTGTAACTATGTAGTCACTTCCAAGTACTGGACTAATCATTCCAGGGCTCAGATTCCAGAGATTAGAAGGGCCAGGACATTAATAAAAGGGCTAATCAGAAACTTAAAGTCTGGTAAAAAGAAGTTCAGATTATTATTACATTTACATCCAATTTTTTTCCACATTATTGTGAATGGGTGAGATGGTAAGATTTCGAAAAAGAGTATGGTTATGTCTGAGCCAAGAGATAAAAGGAACAACAGGGAAGTTTGGCCTTGGAGTTCAGAACGAAGCAGGACAAAGGCTAATAGAGTTTTGTCAAGAGAATAAGCTGGTCATCACAAACACTCTTTTCCAACAACACAAGAGGCGACTCTATACATGGAAATCACCAGATGGGCAATATCGAAATCAGATTGATTATATTCTCTGCAGCCAAAGATGGAGAAGCTCTATACAGTCAGCAAAAACAAGACCTGGAGCTGACTGCGGTTCTGATCATCAGCTTCTCATAGCAAAATTCAAGCTTAGACTGAAGAGATTAGGAAAAACCACTGGGCCACTCAGGTATAATCTAAACCAAATCCCTTATGAATACACAGTGGAAGTAAAGAACAGATTTAAGGAACTAGATTTGGTGGACAGAGTGCCTGAAGAACTTTGGATAGAGGCTCGTAACATTGTCCAGGAGGCAGCAACGAAAACCATCCCAAAGAAAAGGAAATGCAAGAAAGCAAAGTGGCTGTCCAACGAGGCCTTAGAAATAGCAGAGAGGAGAAGGGAAGCAAAATGCAAGGGAGATAGGGAAAGTTACAGAAACTTGAATTCAGACTTCCAAAGAATAGCAAGGAGAGACAAGAGGGCCTTCTTAAATGAACAATGCAAAGAAATAGAGGAAGATAACAGAAAAGGAAAGACCAGAGATCTGTTCAGGAAAATTGGACATATTAGAGGAACATTTTGCGCAAAGATGAACATGATAAAAGACAAAAATGGGAGGGACCTAACAGAAGCAGAAGACGTCAAGAAGAGGTGGCAAGAATACACAGAGGAATTATATCAGAAAGATTTGGATATCCCGGACAACCCAGACAATGTAGTTGCTGACCTTGAGCCAGACATCCTGGAGAGCGAAGTCAAGTGGGCCTTAGAAAGCCTGGCTAACAACAAGGCCAGTGGAGGTGATGGCATTCCAGTTGAACTATTTAAAATCTTGAAAGATGATGCTGTTAAGGTGCTACATTCAATATGCCAGCAAGTTTGGAAAACTCAACAGTGGCCAGAGGATTGGAAAAGATCAGTCTACATCCCAATCCCAAAGAAAGGCAGTGCCAAAGAATGCTCCAACTACCGTACAATTGCACTCATTTCGCACGCTAGCAAGGTTATGCTCAAAATCCTACAAGGTAGGCTTCAGCAGTATGTGGACCGAGAACTCCCAGAAGTACAAGCTGGATTCCGAAGAGGCAGAGGAACTCGAGACCAAATTGCTAACTTGCGCTGGATTATGGAGAAAGCCAGAGAGTTCCAGAAAAATATCTACTTCTGCTTCATTGACTATGCGAAAGCCTTTGACTGTGTGGACCACAGCAAACTATGGCAAGTCCTTAAAGAAATGGGTGTGCCTGACCACTTTATCTGTCTCCTGAGAAACCTATATGTGGGACAGGAAGCAACAGTTAGAACTGGTCATGGAACAACTGAGTGGTTCAAAATTGGGAAAGGAGTACGGCAAGGCTGTATATTGTCCCCCAGCTTATTTAACTTATATGCAGAATACATCATGCGGAAGGCTGGACTGGAAGAAACCCAAGCCGGAATTAAGATTGCCGGAAGAAATATCAACAACCTCCGATATGCAGATGATACCACTCTGATGGCAGAAAGTGAGGAGGAATTAAAGAACCTTGTAATGAGAGTGAAAGAGGAGAGTGCAAAAAACGGTCTGAAACTCAACATCAAAAAAACTAAGATCATGGCCACTGGTCCCATCACCTCCTGGGAAATAGAAGGGGAAGATATGGAGGCAGTGTCAAATTTTATCTTCCTGGGCTCCATGATCACTGCAGATGGAGACAGCAGCCCTGAAATTAAAAGGCGCCTTCTTCTTGGGAGGAAAGCGATGACAAATCTGGACAGCATCTTGAAAAGCAGAGACATCACCTTGCCAACAAAAGTCCGAATAGTCAAAGCTATGGTTTTTCCTGTCGTGATGTATGGAAGTGAGAGCTGGACCATAAAGAAAGCAGACCGCCGAAGAATTGATGCCTTTGAATTGTGGTGCTGGAGGAGGCTCTTGAGAATCCCCTGGACTGCAAGGAGAACAAACCTATCAGTTCTAAAGGAAATCAACCCTGAGTGCTCACTGGAAGGACAGATCCTGAAGCTGAGGCTCCAGTACTTTGGCCATCTAATGAGAAGAAAAGACTCCCTGGAAAAGACCCTGATGTTGGGAAAGTGTGATGGCAAGAGGAGAAGGGGACGACCGAGGATGAGATGGCTGGACAGTGTCTGCGAAGCAACCAACATGAACCTGACACAACTCCGGGAGGCAGTAGAAGACAGGAGGGCCTGGCGTGCTCTGGTCCATGGGGTCACGAAGAGTCGGACACGACTAAACGACTAAACACACATATGTCTGAATTGGATCAAAGTGCTTGCTCTCCATTCTCCATTTCATGATACGAAGGCCAGAGTGGATAGAGGAAACAAACCTATAAAGTCCAGAAAGAACAAGGATAAGGCTGTGCTCACCAGGTAAAAACATTCATTGACTTTAATTTTAGAGAATTGGCTGCTCCCACTTGGTGAATGAACCAAATTACAACCTCTAACCTGTGCTGGAGCCTGCTAGGTCTTTCTACTGCCCCTTCCCCATCCCCACAGCTCCAAAGAAACTACATACCCTTTCAAAACAGGCAATATGAGCATGTGTTTGTGTGTGAGAGCAATCACAAGAGTACTTGGCAGCATTTCACTCTTAAGAGTGGTATAAAAAAATCCAAACCATGCTGCAAGGATGCTTGAGCCTCAAGAGGTCTCGGATCATCTCTCAACATGTATAATCAATTGTTGGACTTTTGGCTACAATTTATTTATTTATTTTTTATTTTTGCACTATCCATGAAAGGCCTATAAAGAAAACTGATTAGAAAAGACTAAGTCCGTACTAGCTGTTGTGGTGCTTTTAAGGTGACACCTGCTGGTCAAACCCCAACAAATCACACATTGCAGGCAAGCACTTTTCCTAGTCACTGTAAAATCAAGTACTGTACATATTGTTTATCAAACCACTGCTTCCCAGATCATGATCCTGATGAAAAAAAATCCCATTTCCTGCCAGCTACTGTTCACCTAGGAGAGAAGCTGTTGTTGGTGTCGTATCACAACAGTATCCAAACAGGATTTTACTATGGCTTTTTATAATTAGGAATATCAGTGAACCACCGCCAATATGTTTAGTTTATTGATGGTTTATAGTCTGTGGATTTGTTCAGATTTTGTCTCTTAGTCTGTGTCATCTCTGTCGCTACATACCATTTTGTCTTTCCATCAGCTATGGGCCCACTTGATTGTTTACATCTTGTGGAGATCATGTCTGGCACTCCCCATATTCCAGATCCTTTCCCCTTTGTGAGTGGGATCCCTCTCTTTCCATGTTTGGGGACCAAACAGCTTCAACATCAGTCTTCCCTGCCCCCAACTCTCCTTTTCACTGCTTTACAATCAGTCTGATGAAGAATTCTGGAAAGCTTTTACACAATTTTGTGATGTTCCAGTTCACTTGATGTTAATTATTAGGTACCCGTTACGGTGCAGTGGTAGAATAATGGACTAGGACTCAGCAGAACCTGGTCCAATTTAGACATTCAGTGGCTCTGCCACTGAAAATCATAGGGTTGGGTTGGAACTGGTAAAACCACTCCTTAAATACCTCACTTACCTTGAAAATCCTATTAAGGCTGCTATAAGTCAATTCTGACTTGATGGCACATAACAACAATGTACAGTAAGTACAGAAAATATTACCCACAAGTACGGTATACTATGCAATTTAGTGCTTCCATTTAAAGGTGACTGAACCTCCCCACTTTTTATTTCTTCTTTTTATAATCCTTTCATCTTTTCTCACCACGTCATTTGTGATCAATGCTTCTCTAACATGATTACTTGTCACATTGTAATACAATTGCAATCCTTTAGTTTCTTTCAAATGTTAATAGAAATATGAGCTAGGATCCAACCAGAAGAAAATAAACTGGCAGACTGCTTGGATTACACGTGAACCAGAACCCAGTCCCAGTTCATACATCACTAAAACAGCATTTCCGCTACCCCGTTCCTCCTATAGCTGGATCCCAATGGGGTGGCATTAATGGAAATTTTTAAATAAACTCTTGAACATGGTGAAGCAAAAGCCAGAGGAAATGGACAATAACGTAGGAGGTTTGAAGATGGAAGAAATTATTATCTGGAAGCCAGTTAGTAAAATCCCATGCTTTGGGCACTGTGACTATAGAAATAAATCCTGTTTGGAAGCACCCACTGTGTGATGTACTGTCCTTCCAACACTCTCAAACTCTGTACTGTAAAGGGATTTGTAAAGAAGATTTACACTTATAGGGCACCCATAAAAGGACTCTGTCTTGGGTTCTATATGACATAGGTTTCAGCACTATATAAATTTTCCTGGGAGTTAGAGTTGCAGAGTTTTGAATTTCTGATAAAATTCCTTTTGCTACACAATAGAAATACAGAGTCTCATAGAGGAGAAAAGTTACACGTTTCTCAGAGTCCACCCCTTTCTCAGTAAGTGGAACTTAAAGCCTCAATAACTCACTCTGAGACATCTGTAGAATACATTTTAAAAGATTTCTTTACTTACAGTTGCTTGAAAATATAAATGTGTGTTTACTGCACACATACTTGACAACTACCCAAACAACAGCAAACAAACAACTGCCACCAACTCAGGAAAGATAGGGAAAAAGAACACTCAGCAGATAGGCAGGGTTGTCTTTGAATCCAAAATTTTGAAGGAATGATTGGTCAGTTCTTTTTTTTTAATATGGTAAGATATTTAAGCATTGTGGGCTTTAAAATGTGATCAAAAAGTTTGGAAATCCTTGTGGCAATATACTGTAGAAAAGCAAAATAATTTGCAACAAAAAGAATGTTTCCTTAAAATAATAGTGTTGCAACAAGACATAAAGAATTAAACAGTACTGCAGTGACAAAACAAAAAGGTATTTCCAGTTCTTTTGGATAAGTAATCAGTAAGATTAATTCTCTTTAATGTGGTTTGATGACTATTTTCATGCATTCAAATGCTTCCCACTACTTGTTAGTTGTTATTCAAAGTGAAGTACATAAAAATCACCACCACAAAGGAATCAAACTTAACTGCAGGAACACAAGGGGAAAGGACAAAGACTGTGCTCTGATATCATCAGTTAGATGGAAAAAATATATTCAGTGCAGGCTGTTTTGTTTGCACTTACCAACACTGTTTGTGTTTGGCAAATGGGAAAAAGTATCAATCTCTGCAATGTTTTTTCATATATAATCTATTTTTATATATTAATATTTCTGCCAAAAATTGGTTTGATGATCCTGTATAGCTGGGGTGTTGCTAGACTTCAGCTTTTGTTATAGAATCCTAGAACAGTAACTGAGTTGGAAGGGGCCCAATAAGGCCAACACCCTGCTCGATGCAGGAATCCAAATTAAAGCATATCTGACAGTTGTCTATTTTTACCTTGAATGACTCCAGTGTTAAGAGTGCTCACCACCTCCTGAGGTCATTGGTTCCATTGTTGCACTGCTCCAACAGTTAGAAAGTTTTTGCTGATATCAACCAACACCTGGCTTCCTGATTTATCACTTGCTAATGATCATGCTGACTGGAGATGAGAGATGGAATTCCCAACATCTGCAGGGACACAGCTTCACCGCTGCTGCTGTACAAAGTTGATTGGGTTTTAAAATATCATCAAAAGGCAGTCTTCAAAAATTTAACTATAAATTTTTGACATGCTGTAAGAAGGCGTCTTTCTTGTCTACCTGCTCGGTGCCTTTGAGCATTAATGTATATTAATATTAATTATGTTGGTGACTCAAGACAGTCAGTGAAGGGAAATAGAACATGTTCATTACAACCAGAACTGAACATGATTAGACTATCCACTGACAACTTACAACAGCATTATAAGATGACTTCTCTGTATATGGTCTGCATTCACCTACAGGAATATCTTCATCACCCTCCACTTCAATTTCATTTTAAGCTCCTCCACCTGTATATAATCTATATCAGGAATAGGCAGTCTGATGTCCCTCTAAATGTTTTGGACTATAACATCCATGCTGACTGGTTTTGTGGGAGATATAGTTCAGCAGTTCTGAAAGCTAGAAGTTTAATCTTTAAAAATGAAACGGAGATTGACATCATAGAATAATGTAGTTAGAAGGCCATCAAGTCCAAAACCTTGCTCAATGCAGAAATCTAGATTAAAATATCTGACAGATGGCTGTCTTTTTTCTTGAATGCTTTCAGTGTTGGAGAGCTCACCACTTCCTGATGTAACTGGTTCCATTGTTGTACTGCTCCAACAGCTCAGAGGTTTTGGCTGATATTCAGATGAAATCTGGCTTCCCGAAACTTGAGATCTTTATTATCATCAATGTACAAGAGTACAGAAGTTACAACTTAATATGTCTCAGGAGTTAGCATGGCTGCTAGAAACTAATGTATCTGAAAGGAAGATAAATTGTGCTATTTAAATGTGGTTTAAAAATATATGAGCTGACTGGAAACTTGTTGATTTACATGTGTGCAGGTTAAAATGTTTAACTCACAACAGTGAACTGCTAACTAATTAAGCATGAATTGCCTTACAAGATGCAACTGGGCAAATGCCTTGTTATGCAAGTCGCCACATGCCTCAAAACACAACTGGTGCCTTGTTAATAATAAATTACATGCCATCAAGTGGGTTATGGTCATCCTTTCCAGAGTTTTTCAGATATGGAGTACAGTACTCAGAAGTGGTTTATTATTCCCTTCTTCTGTGGGTGCTCTAGGACTTGCCCAAGGGCACACAGGCTGGCTCTTCTCCTAAAAGGCACAGTGGGGATTCAAGCTCACAATTTCTGCCTGGTGCTCCATTTCACTGAGCTATCGATTTGGTGCCTTATTGGTTAGCAGCAATTAACTCTGGGGAGTTACAGAATTTAATGTATGCGCCTGCCAGTCATTGCCTAGTTGCTGTTTTTTTTTCCAAATGACACATCTGACCGAAACAAACATTTAATATTTGTAAAAACATTTAAAGTACTTTTTGCCAGTCTTGATATATATTGAGCAATCACACTTTGATTATATACGTTCTGTGCGTGCATATTTCAAAGTTCTAGAATTCAATGGGATCCAATCCAGAATAGGTATGTCTACCTTCAACTGAGTAGCCTGGGGCAAAACATTATTAAAGAGGCATCATAATTCTCGATGCGCCTCAAGAACTGACTTCCTTTAGAACCTCTAGGCTGATGCAAGGGCAAGACATCAAGCTAGTGTACAATGTTTGCACGCATTAGCTCAAAGTCGCTGACAAGTAAGAGGGGAAAAATATTTCTACCCAACGGGAAGTCGGTATTACGTTCCCCAAGAGCTTGGAGCCGCCTTCCGCAACCTGTCGGTACCCGCTACGCCTCGGACCCCCAAGTCCATTCGACATCGCGGTCGAGGCTTTTCATCCCTTCACAGAATTACAACCCGCCTTCTTCCTATCTCTGTGTCACGGGGCATTAATGTCAACACCGCTCACTCCCAGAGTGCCGTAAAGAACTAGGAATTGCCCGCCGCAAAAGCCGCGCTTCCGAACTCGGCCCCGCCCTCCCGCGTCTCGTCACTCGCCACCGCGAGCCGCCTCGGAGTCTAGGAAGGCCAACGAGGGGACAGGTGGCGACGCTAGCCCCGCCCCGGCGCGTCGTTTTCCTCCCCATGACGTCACCTCCTTAAGTCCATGGCGCCAACCGGGCTGTTTCAGCGGCTTTCAACATGGCCGCCCTAGCAACGGGATCGTCTGCAGAGGTAACCAAGAAGCGGCAGGTGAGGTCGCCCGCAACTCATTTTTTCCTCCCCAAGAATACAGGGCGCGGGGTTGCTGATCTTGCCTTCTGTTGACTCTCCTGTATTCAGAGCATGTTACCATAGTCTGTTGAGACTGAAGGATGCCTACCTGTATACAGTATGTGATTGTGTGCGTATATTTTTTTTGAGGAGAGAAGGAAGTTAACGGAGAAAGGTAGGTTTCTGCCGGACTACGTTGGATTTATAAAGCTCGGATTAAACTGATAATTTCCTCCTTGAGGCCGGTGTATGTCTGTACAGTACTTATATAGGCGGCGGATTCTATGAATTGATTCTCTGCAACTTCGAGAGGCTGCGCCCATTTCATAGAATGAAAGGAGTGACCTGAAGACCAGGCACATGTTTGTGCATTGCAGGAGAAACTGCTTCGTATGGTGAGATAAAAAACAAGAGATCGAATTAATTCTTCTGTTAGAACAATACTTGAGTGGTGTGTTAGAGAGGTGGAGGAGAGTAATTGACTCCTTAATAAAATCATAAGCCCTCATTTTGTAGCCAAGTCACAAGCTATCACTCATAGCCTCCTTTCACAGATGGGTTTCTATGTTATTAGATATTTCTCTAGTCTTGGTTAATGTAAGCACCAAACAATTGTAGTTTCCCTGCCCAAGTTTGAGTCATCAGCCATGATGGTTAAGCCCATCAAGCATTGGATGAAATGGGCTGCCTGGGTAAAACATCTTTGGTGGTCTCTTGTCAGTGTTATTCACCCTCTTGTGCACATTATCACTTGAATCCTGTTTGAGCCATCAGCCTGAGCTCGGCTCTTGGTCCTTAAAAAAAATAGATGTGTACCCACTTTTGCCTCCAAATAGGACTCAAGGAAGCTAACACTAAAATGAGGTATAGTAAAGAAAGAAACAGATTAACTGAAGCACAGGACACTTTGAATAACAGTTAAAAATAAATTGATGATTGAGGATCTGCCAGAATTAAAAGCTATAGGCCATTAACTAAAATTGGTGATAGGAAGCATGTCATTTCCTGGTTGAAACACTAGTCTGCTTTTGGGGACAATTCAAGATGCTGATTATGATCTATAGAGCCTTAAGTGACTTGAGACCAAGTCACTTGAGATTCTCATCAGGATTTAAAGATCTGCAGGAGAGGCAAATCTTTTTAGTACCACTGGCAATAGAAGCACATTTGGTGTGGATACACCATGGCACCTGCTACCAAGATCTGGGACTCCCTATGAAAGCTATGTTGGATTACTCTCTGTTGTACTTCTGCTCCAGGCTTTCTTACTCTGGGCATGTAAATTGATTTGACATTGAACAAGTTTGAACATGTCGGTTACTGGCTACACACGTTGTGTGCCATTTCTGGCAGAAGAACATTTAATAAATAAATGAAAAGAGGACCATCTGTACCTATTTCTTCCACATTGGGAAGTATGGATTGTTTACATTGGTGTGTTGTGATTAAAATGTCAAGGTATAATGTGAGTCACTTTAAGACTAAATTGGGTTTCCCTTTTTAATCGTTTTATGATACCCTTTTATAGAAGAAATAGAGTGTCTGATTCCAGTTATTTTTTCTGTTCTTTCCTGTGTAGAATGACAGCTGCTTTGGTACTCCAGGTGCTGTTCAACATTTTCCAAGCTGGAAGATAAAATCTGACCAAGTTAAGAAAATTGAATTTATAAGAATAGGAGATAAACTAAAAAATCAGTAAGTTTAGCTTTTATAACTAAATAATCGGTCCAAATAGAAAATGCTGATATAGAAAAAAAATGATATTTCTCACATTCATTAATTCATTAATTCAATCAGTCAATTTATATACTGCTCTCATTAGTGCCGAGGCACTACCCTAGGTGGTTTACAATAAATATAGCATAAAACCGGAAATTGAGATAAAAACACTAAAAACAATTAGCAAATCACTGTTAAAGAAAGATGGCACAAACCAATGATGCAGAAACCAAAGTGGACAAAAAAACCCCTCTTCTTAAGATATTGGCTGAAATCCATTTGTGTAAGTTAAATTATATATAGCTGATGATAACATCAGCAGTGATCTTTTTGGAAGTGACACATTTCTGATTTCTGCCTGAAGGAATAGGTTTGCAAGGTTATTGATTCCTATCTCTGAGAAATCTACTCTACCCCATGAGTACTTTAGGTTAAAAGAAAAGTACTTTGAAATTCAGCATTTCTGGTTTTATCTCATTGTCTATAGTGTTTTGTTTATATTTCTTTTTTTGTTACTCTAAAAATTGTGTGGTTTAAGCCTGTATTTTATGAGTGAAGTATTGTACGTATTTGATATCTAGGATTATTAGAACCATTTATTGTATTTGGTTTCCTGAAAATGAATTCCTTTCCATTTAAGAGAGGAACCATGGTTTTTGACTATGTGTTGCAAAGATGGATAACAGATTTTGGTTGTTGAGATTAACCACTATTTTTCATGTGATTTATCAAATACATATATCTCCGCAGACTTGTGAACATTGAAAAAGACAAAAACATCCTTCTCTTTAATAAGAAGAGTGACTTTAGGATGGAATATTGTACTCTGGAAGAGCTGGAACACCAACTGACTAAAAACCGGAAAGCAGAAAGTAAGCTTGTTTTCCTTGCTTGATTCCAATTTGTTTCCCTTGTGGTGGAGATAGGCTTTTGATTAAAGAAAATAAAAAAGAAATAGCAAGGATTTTTAAAAAATACTGTTAAGTTGGGGAGAAAGCCATTTTTCATATTTTGGAAAGAGCTGGAGAGCAGTATTAAGCATTTTACTAAGTATACTGAATCACTGCCACAGTGGCTGAAATGTGGTAAGTCACACTACAACAGGCAAATTGAATCAGTGGAGATTTGGGAGTAACCACCTCTATGAATTCCATTGATTCAGATGTGCCTACTCTAATTGTGTCTTACTATGCTAAGCAACAGGATTTCAGCTAGTGTTTAGTAAAGTTTCTACCCAGGGAATGTAGCCTTACCCCTTAGCTGGGGAGTGAAGCCTACTAATAACAGAGGAATTAAATTCAGGGCAAATAAGTACAGTGGTGCCTCGCAAGATGAAAATAATTTGTTCCGCGAGACCTGCCGTCTTGCGAAATTTTCGTCTTGCGAGGCGAGTTTTCCCATAGGAATGCATTGAAATTTAATTAATGCGTTCCTATGGGAATTTTTAAAAAAGTCACTTACCAGGTAGGGAGCTGGGGAAGCACCATCGGAGGACTGGCAGGGGTCACCCGCAACCGCGGTCATCACTTTCAGAGGTTCCACCCGCAGTCCTCCCATGGTGCTAGGAAAGCCTCTCAAGATTTCCCCAGCACCGTTTTTGAATTTCCCACCCTTTCCCCCTGCCTTTTTCCGTTCGGAGGCTTGCACACCACCATCGGAGGCAAGCCTTGGAACAGAAAAAGGCAGGGGGAAAGGGCGGGAAGTTCAAAAACAGTGTTGGGGAAGTCTTCAGAAACTTGCCCAGCTCCATCGGAGGACTGCTGGGGGACCTCTGAAAGTGGCAATAGCGGTTGTGGGGGACCCATGCCAGTCCTTCGATGGTGCTGGGCAAGCCTCCGAAAGCTTCTCCTGCACCATTGGAGGACTGGCAGGGGTCCCCCACAACCGCAGTCGCCACTTTCAGAGGTCCCCTGGCAGTCCTCCGATGGAGCTGGGCAAGCCTCTGAAGACTTCCCCAGCACCATTTTTGAACTTCCCGCCCTTTTCCCCTGCCTTTTTCCATTTGGAGGCTTGCCTTCGATGGTGCTCAGCAAACCTCTGAATGGAAAAAGGCAGGGGAAAAGGCGGGAAGTTAAAAAATGGTGCTGGGGAAGTCTTGCCCAGCACCATCGGAGGACTGCCAGGGGACCTCTGAAAGTGGTGATCGCGGTTGCAGGGGATCCCCGCCAGTCCTCTGATGGTGCTTCCCCAGCTCCCTACCTGGTAAGTGATTTTTAAAAAAAAAAATTCCCATAGGAACGCATTAATTAAATTTCAGTGCATTCCTATGGGAAAACGTACCTCACAAGACGAAAATATCTTTGTCTTGCGGGACACCAAAAAAACCGTAAGACGCTTTTGTCTTGCGAGTTTTTCTTTGCCCGAGGCATTCGTCTTGCAAGGTACCACTGTATAGTATTGGGCAATAAGTATTGATCAAAGAAGAACTGGGGTTTTTACCATTAATACAGTAATCAGAAAAAAGGTGGAATGAATATTCAATTTATCAGAGCAGAAAGGCTGATGGAAGTATTAAAAGTATATATATACTGAAGGTAGTTTAGAATTAAAGAAATGAAAGAATGTTTTGCCTTTTCCATAGAAGCTCGAATCCAAGAAAAACTGATCAGAATTCATAATAATGTTAAGGGGCTTCAGCGGCAATTAAAAGATGTGAAGCCAACACCAGAATGTAAGTCTTTTACTATTGATTTCTAAAAACAAGCAAAATCTCTGAATTACTGTTTTGTAAGTTAACCCCTTGCCTGTACAATATTCAGCATAGTACTTTTTCCTAACTTATAAATCAGAAAAGATTGTCATTATATCCTCTTCTGGATTAAGCAGAATTGCATCTCAACTTCCAGAATCTGCATTCTGTGTGCAATTTTTTTTGAGAGAAGTCTCAGTGAGATGCCTGTTCCACAGATTTCAAGTTAATGCCATTTGGGCTACATTTAGTAAATGCAGGAAATAGTTGCCTAGTTTTTCTAAATGTGAGTTTTCAGCTTGTATTAATTAAAATTTAGCTATGAAGGAGGGATGAGCTGTGATTGAGGGAAGGGTGAAAGCTGGGCTGTACGGATGTAAGCAAGGAAAGGGCTCCATTACTAATTGTGTAGAAAAATGAATTTCAGTAGGTGTAAATATATTTGGTAAGTAGATGAAGAATGACACAGACTACAGTTCCCAGAATCTTCCAGCCTGCATCACCAGTGACTGTGTTAGCTTGGGATTTGGGGAGTTAGAGTTCTAGAAAGTAAGTTTGGTTTGCCTTGGTTTTCTCTTGATTTCCCGATTCTTCAAACTCAGTTATTGGTATACCTAAGCTTCTTTATTTTTGAATGAGTAAATATGTTCCCTTTATTTTGTAGTTGTTGACAGACTCAGAGAAATGATGGAGGAAGTTGAAATGGCAATAAATGCTTTTAAAGAAGAACAGCGACAAATGTATGGTTTTTTTTTTAAATTAATATTTAAAGTAACCTTTCTTCAGCACTGAAAGTGGCTAATGTCAGACAGAAGAAATTGATAAAAATAAACCTAAAAGCAGAATTTTAAAAAGCATAGAGGGCAAGAGCAGATGTAAAACCAATTCCTTTAGAACAGCATTTACCAAATTAAACAGTTCAGCTTAAAATATTTATGACTCCAAACCATTCCTGAAATGGAAAATTTTAACAACACTGAATAAACCATTAAGGAAGAAACTAGGGTGCTGTTTTCCGGAAGGATTGCCAGAGTCTGATCGCAACCATACAGCAAAGAGTTCTTCCTTAGCATGCTACATGCTTTGATGCTGAATTTGAATGTTGTGCTAAAATATAGCTGTAGTTTGTAGAATGTTAATTCTAAAGCTGTAGAATTTTGCAATAATTTTCCGTTTTGTTCCTCTTTAATTTTACTATTTTGATGTAAAATTGGCATTTGAGATGAGTTTTGTTTTGCTTATCTGTTTTTAATAAATGTTTAAATAAATGTTTCTAATAAATGTTTATATTTAAAATGTCATATCAAACCACATTTTAAAGTCATCTTTCTCCCCATCTACGTTTATGATTTAGTAAAGAAAATGTAGTTATCTGCTAGAGAAGTGGCTTAGATGATAAAAGAAGAGCCATCAGTGCAATGGGCCGCAGGGATGAAGTGGCAGATCTTCCACAGCTTTCATTGTTGTGCTGAATCACTGGGGGGTGGGAATGCTTGGGCAAAGGTATCACCTATTGCAGTTCTTAAAATGTTCCATCATATTTTTGCAATCTGCACCCCACTTCTTCAGATGAAGAGTGCATTTCATGGGTTGCCTTTCACAAAAGCTTATGCTAAATAAAACTATTAGTCTTAAAGATGCCACGGAACTCTTGTTTTTCCTGCAATAAATCAGGAGTCTCCAAACTTTTGAGCATGAGGGCCACATTGTATATTTTCAACATTTTTGAGGGCCGAAGGAACATGCATCCCTGTCCCCCCCCCCCCCCCCGTGTGTACGGTGGCCGGCTGGCCAGCAGTGTTTGTAATATGATCTCCTAATTGTACACCATTCAGAGAGTACCTGTTCACTACGGGGTGTATAAAAACAGTATCTAGGTCACACAATTTTTGGACTCCCAGTTTTTGTTGGTAATTGTTGAATAGTGTTTTTATAGTCAATAATTTGTTATGTTACTTAATTTATTTCAGATATGAGGAGCTAATGAGAGAGGAGAAGACTGCTACTAAGGAACTTAACGCTTTGGAAGGGAAAATGGAAAGATGGGCGTCGGGTGCTTCATCAAGAGGAACATCATATAAGCAAGGCTTACTCCCAGTGGATAAGGAGCTCCAAAGCCGTCTGCCCAAAGAAGTCATTGAGCTTGAAAGATTCCTTCAGCAGACAGGCGGGAGACAAGGGGGTTGGGATGAATATGATCATCAAAACTTTTTGAAAGTTTTGACAAAACATAAAGGGAAACCATCATACATCAATGAAGCACTTGATTTTCTCCCTGACAGAACAAGGGAGGATATTCAGCAGCATGAGAAATGGTATCAAGAGTTTCAGATTTTAGAGGCACGAAAAAAGGAGGTAAGATTTTTTTAAATCACAGCATTCTCACAGATTGATTGGTTTGAGCATCAACATTGATAATGCAAACAGTTCATGGTTTTTTGCTCTTTTTTTGGGGCTCCTGATATTGCTTCCTTTTAAATATTCAATAAATTTAGATAATGGTGCGCAATCCCAGGATGCCCCTGGAAGAAAGGAATGGTAAATCACTTCAGAATATTGTCTGCCTAGAAAACCCTGAAAAGAGTCACCAAAAGTTGAAATTAACTTGATGGCGCTCAATAATAATAATAATAGTAATGATGATGATGATGATGATGATGATGATGATGATGATGATGATGATGATAATAATAATAATAATAATAATAATAATAATAATAATAATATTTTGCACATAAGAGCATGTTCTTGTGTCTCTGCAGTCAGTCACAGAGAACAGGACTAACACCAGTTTGTTCAGAAAAAGAGGTGTGCCTTTCACTGGTTTTATGCAAGAACCACACACCTCCCCTCTTGCTACATTTCTCTCTTTATGGTCCCATTTCAGTCTTTGTTCACCAGCTGTTAGTTGTTTTTCTAATCATCAGCTTTGCTCTTTACATGGGCCTGGAGCTTGCCTCTCCTAAAGCTGTTTAGATGAGGATCCTTCTCTTCTCCTTTACACACCAGTGGCTTCAGGATACAGTAGTATTTGCTGTGAAACTGCATCTGCACCTGCAGCCTGTGGGGCCACCGAGCCTCAGCCTGGAGCATCTGCTATTCCTGCTGTTGTCCCAGCTGCTTTCCTTTGCCAATGTCTTCCCTGGTTCCTCTTGCCTATTGTAAGGGCTGGTGTCACTGTGACCGCTGCCAACACTTTCTGCATTCCCTTTTCCCATCATTGTCGGCACCTGCTAGCTAACTACTACCACCACTTTCCCCAGCCACCCTGTCTCATCACCTCTAGCTATGTCTCTGAAAGCTGGATGCAGAACCCATTCCCTGGCTAGCCTGCATGTCCCTGCCACTTCCCCATTTGAGCCCAAGTTCCACATGCCATGGTTCTTCACTTGTTCTCATATTTTTTATTAAAAAGCTCATACAAAATAGTTTGAATGTTAATTACTTTGTCAATTCAAAGTAAATAAAAATAATAAAAATAAAAAATGTTATTTAATAGAAATGTTGTATTCAGAATATTACAAGGTACTTTTATTTGGGCAATAAAGTTGTAATCCAGGTTAGGAAAAAA
This sequence comes from Pogona vitticeps, assembly GCF_051106095.1. Lineage (NCBI taxonomy): Eukaryota > Metazoa > Chordata > Lepidosauria > Squamata > Agamidae > Pogona > Pogona vitticeps. Next base: position 256,313,939 of record NC_135784.1, read on the forward strand.
TCTGCAGGGAATAAGAAGCAGTCCATATTTTAGTCATTTTCTCCTAACAGAAAAAGTTAAATGGCAACTCCTGGAAGTCTTCAGCGTGAGAATTAACATTTTAAATAGCCCTCAAACCTGGAGGTGGATTTGGAACCACCTTACGTTTCATTTTTTGCAACGTAGAGACCTTTTTTGTGGTCCTTATAGGCTTTGAAGGGTCACAAATTAGCCTCTGGACCCACCACAGCTGCATACCCTTGCCTTAGACAAATAGATAAGTATTACTGGTATTTGATAATGGAGCACAGTGGTATATTGAATGCCACATTCAAAATGAAACTTCATGTGAGATTCTACTGAGAATCTGCACCAATTCACTGTACTTGTAGTTTGGAATACCTGAATGCTTACTTGTTGACATTCTTATTGGCATGAGGTTCTTTTTAGTCAAGGATTAGGTTTTTGTTGGTAAGGGTGTTGATATGCTTTCTTCAGCTCTGATAGGTTTAAAATATGAGAACTGACATGGTAGTATAGAAACTATAGTTTGCTTGTCCCCTAGGCCATTCAAAAGTGGAAGATCAGAAAGCAACAACAGCGAGAGAAAATGTTTGCCCAGAAGGATGAATCAGAGGAAATGTTCACTGCAGCCCAACTTCAACGTGAAGAAGCTCATAGGCAAAAAGCAGAAGAGGGAAGAAAAAAAACTCTGGCAGAGCTTGAAGCATGGAAGAGACAGAAAGCAATTGCATATGCAGTGAAACAGGCAGCTCAGCTACAAGAGAAGGAAGAGAAAGAGAAGAGAAAGCAGAAAGAGCGGCAACGGCAGTTTCAGATAAAGTTGCTATTAGTAGACTACAATAGACAGAAAAAGGAGCAGGAAGAACTTTTGAGACTGGAAAAGGAAAAGAGGGAGGAAGCTGAAAGGGAGGAGAAGAAGAAAATTGCTGCAGAAGAAATTATTAAGTTTCAGGAACGAGTTAAGTGGTCTTATTTATTTTCTGCCTATTAACTTCAGACTTCTCCATTGTTTAGTACAACCTTCCTCAATCTATGGTCTATAGATGTATTGGATTACCTCTGCAGTTGAAAGGAACTGCTTTGCCTTCTGTTATTTGTCAATAACAGATTTAAGATACAGTGGTGCCTCGCAAGATGATTGTCTCGCGGGGCGATTAATCCACAAGACGATGGGTTTTTGCGATCGCTGTTGCGCTTCGCAAAATGGTTTTTCCTATAGGTGATTTTTGCTAGACGTCTGGGTCCGTGCTTCACAAGACGGGTTTTTTTTTAAAGACCAATGCTTTGCAAGACAGTTTTTTCACCCATTGGAACACATTAAATAGATTTCAATACATTCCAGTGGGGAACCACGTTTTGCAAGATTTTTTTTTTTAGACCGATGCTTCGCGAGACGGTTTCCCCCCCATTGGAATGCATTAAATAGATTTCAATGCATTCCAGTGGGGAGCCGCATTTCGCAAGACGATGTTTTCTATGGACGATTTTTGCAAGATGACAATTTTCCTCCCATTGAAACACATTAGATTTCAATGCATTCCAGTGGGGAACTGCGTTTCGCAAGACGATGTTTTTGCAAGACAGCGATTTTCGCGGAACGAATTAACATCGTCTTGCGAGGCACCACTGTAAATAGTCCAACGCTGAAGGATAAAAGGTTGAAGAAGCCTGGTGTAGTACAGCTGAAAAAAGATACTGTTAATACATGACAAGTTTCCTTGTTACACAAATTTCCTTTTAGACATGGTTAATTGCTTTGTTTTCCAGTGGTGATTCTCTTCAGGGAAGCAAAGAGATTTTTGTATTACAAATGGTCTTGACAGGGTTTTTTTATTACGTTTTCAGGAAAATGACAAATGTAGGTCTTTTGAAACAGCACCTTGTTCAGGGCCAGTTAAATTTGATAAAGGAGTGGATGGTCCACCATGTCCTGACCGGTCCACCAAGTCCTAACCTATGTGGAAGACTTTAAAAATGAACAGTGCCAGTTTGAATAGAACTCAGAATGAACAAGAAATTAGTGAGGCTGTGGATAAAGCATAGCTATTTTTTCTGTTTCCTTCCTGTCTTATAGGAGTTGAAGATGTACATATAAATACAGTATAGGTCTAGATGTGGTGCCTTTCTGTGGTAAATAGAACTGCATTCATGCTCTTTAGGAAATAGGTAGTTCTTTGGTCATTTTAGTCTTGTAAACATAACATTGAATGTTACTTTACATAACGTAACAGTTTTTTAATTATTATTATTATTACTAGAAATGTTTATTTCATTGTACTTTATTCAGGATCTGCAGAAACTGGAGCGTAAGATTCTAGAAAAACAGGCAAAAGAAGAAGAAAAGATAGAAAAAGAAAAAAGACTGTCCAGGTTAAAAGAAAAGGTAATACATTAATACATCCTAGGTCTAAGTTACTTCCAGCATAGGCTATGCAGTATTAATTTTAAAATAAAGTGCTTCTTTGTTTGCTGTCATTATGAGCAGACTCTACAATGCAATTTTGTGTGTGTGTCAAGTGTAAACTACACTGATTTCAGTGGAGTGTATTCTCTTGTGTAGGCATTTAAGACTGCATTGTCAAGTTATAATCCTCTGTCAAGTTTTCCTGGGAGTAAGTCTCATTACTCAGTGGGGCTCATTTTTAGCAGATATGTATAATACAAAGCTGTAAATCTGGCTAAAGTAACCAGCATTTCTGTCAGAAGCTGTAAGATGATTATATATGTGTTTTGGCAACATAGTATAATTCAGATTTCTGAGAAATGGTACGTAATAACTGAAACTTTTTGCAAAATGGCTATAGCTGTTAAGAAAAGGGCCTTGTCTCTAGAGTGAAATATCTTGTTTTGAACTTAATTATGGCAGATAGGTACAAAACATTACAGCTAGGATTTAATTGTAGGTTTCTGATGTATGCAGACAACATTGCACAAGTAATTGCAGAATTTGGTGAAGTGCCTCTTTCTTTTAAATTGTTGGTTTTATCTTATTCTAGAAATCTGTTATAATTTATGATGTTAGATTACAGTCAACCCTCGATTTACGAACGGCCCTAGTTACATACTTTTTGATTCACGAATGGCTCCGTTCGCAAAAATTGGCATCGACTTGCGAGTGGAGCCTTGACCTACAAATGAGGTCAAGGCTCCGTTCGCAAGTCAATGCCATTTTTTGCAAACGGAGCCGTTCATTGCCTTTGGAGCTCTCAGAGGGCTTTACCCCCCGACAGCGGAGGAAAGCCCTTTGAGACCTCCGAAGGCAAAAAGGCAAGGAGAAAAGGCTGGAAATTCGAAATTCCAGCCCTTTCTCCCTGCCTTTTTGCCTTCGGAGCTCTCAAAGGGCTTCCTCCGATGTAGGGGGGAAAGCCCTTTGAGACCTCCGAAGGTAATTTTTTGAAATGGTCTAATGGATCCCATGCATTTAAATGGAAAATGGTACTTTGACTTACGAAATTTTCGACCTATGAACGCCGTTCCAAAACGGATTAAGTTTGTAAGTCAAGGTACTACTGTATAACGTTTGAGATTTTCAAAAAAATTTAATGTACAAAAATGACAAAGATTACAGAGCTTTCTATAATGATCACCACACTCCAGCCACTTGGTTCATTAGCCACAACAATTTACACGATTCTTCTTATGCGTACGTAAACATAGAACAAGATTTTCGTTGATTTCCCAAATCATAAAGCTTGATTTAAATAAGCAGAGGCGATCTGCTGCGATATTGAAGGAGCCCCTTTATTTCTTAGGTACAGTGGACCCTTGACTTACAGACGGCTTGACTTACAGACTTTTTGAGTTACAGACTTCTCTGGCTGCAAAATTTAGGTTTGACTTGCAGCCTGAGAATTGACTTACAGACCAGAAAAAAACCAAAATGGAACAAAAACAGCCTGTTACGGGATTAATCGGTTTTCAATGCACTGTAGGTCAATGGAGACTTGACCTACAGACTTTTTGACTTGAGAACTGCCTTCCAATACGGATTAAGTTCTCAAGTCAAGACCCCATTGTATATTTGTGCATATACAGTGGTGCCCCGTATAGCGAGGTTAATCCGTTCCGGATTAACCTTCGCTATACGAAAACATCGCTGTGCAGGTAAGGAAAGCCTATTGGAACGCATTAAACTTAGTTTAATGCGTTCCAATAAGCGTCGAAACTTACCCCTCCAGCGATGTTTTCGCGTCCGGCGGCCATTTTGGAGCCGCCGATCAGCTGATCGGCGGCTCCAAAATGGCCACCGGATGACCCGAAATGGCCCCTATCAGTGTTTTCGCGCCCTCCCCTTGCTTACGGAGGTCGCGAAAACACTGATAGGGGCCATTTCGGGTCATGCGGCGGCCATTTTGGAGCCGCCGATCAGCTGTTCGGCGGCTCCAAAATGGCCGCCGGACGCCCCAATCGTCGCAAAGCGAGTGCGGCGATTGGGGCTGATCCGTATAGCGATCCCCAAAAAGGGATCGCTATACGGATTCTTCGTTAAACGGTGCGCTCGTTAAGCGAGGCACCACTGTACAAGGCTATTGTCCACTCTACGCAAAAGATCCCCATTTCTCCTAATCATACATTGCAGTATGAGGAGAAAGATTCAACAGTACTACTTCTGTCGTAAATGTAAGGATCAGAACCATTATCTTAAGTGTTCTTAAAACTTCTGCTTTGGAAGCAAATGTGATATCCTAAAAGTATAAAATCTTATCCTAAAAGGAGGGATATTAAATTGACAAAAGCCAATATCTTAAACTTTTTATGGCCCTGAAAACCTTCGGTTCCTCTGAGCTTAACAGTTTCCTCCCTTTCTTTCTTGCATCTCTTCTGTCAGCACTGTTAGGTTGACCTTATATTTGGGGTGGAGAACAAGTTGCCCTCTGAATGTTGTAAGAGTGCAACTCCCATCATGTCTTTACAGCTATAATGGATAAAACTGATGGGAGGTACAGTTCTACTTCTGGAGATCATATGTTCACTTTATTTTAAGTGTAGGAACTAAAACATCAGTATAAGGCAAAATATAGATAGGTGGACGGACAATGGGCTAGTTGTTTGGAGTTTAGAATATCTGTTTCAAAAGTATTCTGTCTTTCACGAAACTGTTTGTAGTTGCTGCCCTTTTATTATGAATTCTAACTTTTTCAACAGGTTGAAATTAATATAACCAGGGACCCACATAGGCTGTACAAAACTACAAAAGTTTGGGAAGAACGAGCAAAAGAAATTGGACCATTGGGTTCAGAGCCACTTTTGCATATTCCACACAGGTGAGGAAATTAAAGGATAATGGTATATTTTCATTGAACTCGTTAAGAAATACTTAACTATTGTTTCTCTTTATAGGGCTGTCCCAACCTGGCGACAAGGACTATAGTTGGATATCTGCACACACACAAAAATTAAATGGCACAAAATGCATGTATGCGGCTGTTTATTTTATTACTATCTTGTTTGTAGACTATGTTAGGGGTGTTCATTTTGTATTGATGAGGTTACATAAATATGAATTTTACATAATGTTAAAGAAACGTTTAAATAGAGACTGCAATGTAGATTGCTTCTAAAAGCATTAGCAAAGACTACTTGTACAAAGGAAATAAAAACAAATGTTTATTCTTGCTTGGTTTGCATTTTCTTTTCCTTTTACTGAATCCTGAATTGAGCAACACACCTCTTATAATATATCTAGAAGTTAAATTACCTAATAAATGTTTTAATTCCATTAATAGATTTGTAGTTTAATGTCTCTCATATTAACATAGAAATGCAAGGAAGTAATAGATAATATTACCATAGAAATGCAAGGAAGTAATAGATAATTTTTTTGAGGTTTTGTGAACCTTCTCTAAGAAACAATAAGTATTTACTACGGAAAGATTTCCCAGTTATCTCTTTGTAAACTCAACAGAGCAAGTGTAGTCCTACATCCTCTCTTTGTATCCCACTCTATACCAGGCAGGCCTGTGTCCAAGTAAATATAAATAGATTAGGCTACACAACTAGTATTCTTTTATGAAAGGAAGCATTCAGTCACACACATTATTCAAGTGATAATAGGAAGTAGGAGTAATTTTCATAACAGTAAATACCATATTCAGGAAATGGAAGCATAATAAAAACCTTTCCAACCAGCTTATAAGAAAGTCATATCTATAAACCTGACTCTTTTAAAGATGTTCTGATGTACATGTAAAAACTATAAAAAGAGCAAAAAAAGACACTACACTGAGGGATTCTTAGAGAGGAGCCAGTCTTATCCTTCACTTTTTCCAAAGCAGTGTTGAATGTTGCAGTATATTAACATGTCAACTTTACAGTGCCTGAAATCAAGATACAGTGGTGCCTCGCTTAACGAGCGCACCGTTTAACGAAGAATCCGTATAGCGATCCCTTTTTAGGGATCGCTATACGGATCAGCCCCAATCGCCGCACTCGCTTTGCGACGATTGGGGCGTCCGGCGGCCATTTTGGAGCCGCCGAACAGATGATCGGCGGCTCCAAAATGGCCGCCGGACGCGAAAACATCGTTGGAGGGGTAAGTTTCGAAGCTTATTGGAACGCATTAAACTAAGTTTAATGCGTTCCAATAGGCTTTCCTTACCCGCACAGCGATGTTTTCGTATAGCGAAGGTTAATCCGGAACGGATTAACCTCGCTATACAGGGCACCACTGTACAGTGGTGCCTCTCCGCAACCGATGAATTAGCTAGATAATGACTTTTTTTGAGTAATGTTATGCTTTCCAAAACAATTGTTCCTATAGATTTTTCACTGGACAATGTTTGGGTCACACAGGACAGGTTTTTTGGACCCTGTTTCACAAGATACAGTGGACCCTCAACTTATAGACTGCTCGACTTACAGACTTTTCGAGTTACAGACTTCTCTGGCTGCAAAATTTAGATTCGACTTGCAGCCAGAGAATCGACTTACAGACCAGAAAAAAACCAAAATGAAATAAAAATAGAATAAAAACCACTGGTTATGGAATTAATTGGTTTTCAGTGCATTGTAGGTCAATGGAGATTCCACTTACAGACTTTTCAACTTGCAGCCACCATTCCAAAACAGATTAATTCCTTAAGTAGAGGATCCATTGTAGATTCCCCCCATTGGAACACACATTAATTACATAAGACCTACTTTTTTATCCCAAAAAAGTGGAGGAGAAAGTGCATGCTGCTAGCTTTCCAGGGTTTGCCTCCTAGAAAAGTAGCAACATACACTTTCTCCTCCACTTTTAGGATAAGAAAAGCTAATCTTAGATAATTAACATGTTTTAGTAAGGAGGAAAAAACCATCTTACAAAGCATTGCCAATAGGGATAAAGCTACAAGTTTAAATAAAACATGGTGAAAATAGCCAACAACCAAAGGATAAAGAAGTTATAAAAACACTATAGTAATCACAAGGACAATGACCATTAACACAGATTACATAGCTTTCCACATTTGGAGAAATCATAGAGATCTGTAGCACCTCCAAAGTACAATGGATGAGCCTTCCCTAGGAAAGCCACTCTTATTACATGGTATTTCCCTTGCAAGTTATGAATTAGAATGGTCCTTTCACCTCCTACTGCCTTCTGTCCCCTGACCCTTCAAGTCATGGTGACCCCCTGGCTGCACATCCTGTTCAGTACAGGACTGCACAGCCCCAGTCCTGCCAGAGGCCAAAAGAGCTCCTCAGTGTTTTGGGGTGCCCTGCCAGACCCCCTATCAGGGGCTAGATGTTCCTCCCACAATCCTCTAGTGCACAGGTATTAGCATATGCCAATACCTTATGCTAATATATGTGCACTAGAGGATTGTGGGAGGAACACCTAGCCCCTGATGGGGGTTCGGCAGGGCACCCCAAAACACTGAGGAGCTCTCTTGGCCTCTGGCAGGACTGGGGCTGTGTAGCCCTGTATTGAGTGGGAGGTGCAGCAGGGGGTCATCACAATTTAGAAGGTCAGGGAACAGAAGGCAGTAGGAGGTGAAAGGGCCATTTTAAGAAATTTTACAGGGGAAATACCATGTAATAAATGTGGTTTTTCATCCATTACAATTTTGGTATACAGTACTATACTATTGATTACTATTTTTCTAAATGTGGGGATCTCAATTGTATACATTTTCCCTTGTTGAAAGGTATTACATAGACTTTAATGCCTTTTAGTGGGGAATTGGGTTTTATAAGATGATGTTTGTGTAAGATAGCAATTTCCATGGAATGAATTAAAACCATGTTGTGAGACATCACTGCATTACATTCTGAGCATGCTTTTGAGCTACTAAGTTTGTAATTGTCTTTAAAAATGTATTGCATGGTATGATGCCTTTGGTAACCTATGTTGGCTCTCAGTAATACTAGTTTTTTAAGACCTCACAGACTGACTCTTGAATATTTCCTGGTATCCATATCAACCTGTTGCTAGTTGCCTGGATCTTTCTCCCCTTTTTGGAAATCTGGATATTTGTCTGCCTCCCATCTCACCATGCAATACATTTTTAAAGTCTCAGATTACACCTGCAGTTGCCTTAGTACCTTTGAATGCTGTTCCTCTGGTTTTGGAAACAGTCATTAGATCTGTTTTGGAGTTTACATGCCACATGGGCAGCAGCTTCTCCTTCACTGCTTCATTTTTAATGTCATCACTTGACCAAATAGCATTGCTTTGTTGCAATGGTCGAGAGTAGATGGGTAGTAAAAAATGGAATAAATACATGAAATAATTTAATTTTTTGTTGTTGAAATTATTTGTTTCAAAGAACAGAATGTTTATTACTACGCTGGGCTTGCATTTTCTTCAGTATAATCCCAAGAAGGCATAGCCACTTCCTCTCAAGGATCACCTTGCAGGTGTACAAGTCTTTTACATAGAGCACTGCCCGTCCTTCCTCTTCGGCCTATTCTTTTGGAATAAGTTACATTCTTCAGTTACTACATTCTAATCATGACTTATTCCATCTGGTTTCAGGTAAAAAGGCTAGCCTCCCTCCCCCCCTCCCCCGTTTAACAGCAAAGTGTCGAGCCGACTTGAAAACGGTTATGAGAAAAGGCTGCCAGCTTGGTTGGGTAACCCGTGTTTCTACAAATGTGCTTGAACTCTTCCCTCGGCCCCAACCAGCGGACACGGATGACAGAAATCATAGAATTTTCTCGCACTGGCCGGCGCTTCCGCAGAGCCCCTGCCCAAGCAGAGGCGGGCCGGCAGCGTTCGGCTGGCTCCGCCTCTCAGCTGCAGGGGGCGCGGCTGAGCGCCATCATCTCTCGCCCGCCGGCGGCGTCGCCCACGTCCTAATTAGCATAGGGGCTCGGCCACGTGGTGCTGTGCGCCCGGTGACGGAGGTTGCGCGCGAGGTGAGGGAGCGGTTGGGCAACATGGCGGCGGCGGCGGCGGCGGTGGCGGTAGAAGCGACGAGCACAGCGGCGGCGGAGGAGGAGGATGGGGGCTACGGAGATGGGGAGCGGCTGGATTTCCTAAAGGAGCGACACGTGCGGTTCTTCCAACGCTGCCTTCAGATCTTGCCGGAACGCTATTCGTCCCTGGAGACCAGCAGGTACTTTCCGGTAAAGGGTAGAGGCGGGGAGATGCTGGCGCTCTCTGCCCGGTGGGAGACGAGCGGCCCTGGGGTGCTCGAAAGGAGGGATGATGGGCGAAAGTAGTCCCGCGACGGGACCTTCCTGAAGCCGCATCTCTCCCCCCCCCCCCCCCAGTGCCTCGCTCCAGATTCGACCCGACTGCCGTCGGAGAGACCGCCTCGCCCTTCCCGGCGCTCGCCTCTTGTCCTCCTCCCGGGAAAGCTCGGCGTGAGGCGGTTCTCTCTGCCTCGAAGGGCGCCCGGCGGGTCCTCAGGAGCGCACTTTCTTGCATCCGTGAAGCCTGAGTCTTCGTGTCGGGAGCCGGGCTTTGGTTTTTGAGCCCTCGCTGCCTCCGGCGAACCTTCAGGGACGGTGTGGGAGGGGGGCCGGGACTCCTCCTGTTCCGTTTTGCACTCACACGTTCTCCCAGTTTCGCAACTGAGGTGAAAATCCAACAGGCTTTCACGAGAATGGGTTAAAAGCGTTCTGTAGTAAGTTTGGGAGTGGGAGCATTGAAAAATGGCTCTTTCTGAGAAAAGTCGTTAAAATGACAGCTGACCGAATGATCACTGTTATCACGTTGTTTTATTTTTAAAAGAAACCGTAGACTTCCCCAATTTGGATTCGTCTGCAGGTTTTGGCTTCCAACTGCCACCGCCTCCCACAATATTGTTTTTTCCAGTTAAGTTCTGCTTAGGTCTTGCAAATAACTATAGCTTCCTTTATGGAGACAATCTGTCTCACGTTAGTTATTTCCCCTCTATTCCCATCACATTTCCTTTTTTGGGTAGTTCTGTATTCTCATTATATGTATACCGTATGTATATTCTCATATGTGCATATGAGGTTGGTTTTTGCTCTAGGGAGAGTTCAGGCTTTATTTGATTGAGCACCCACTTATCTGCCTTTCTGACGGTCTGTGGAATCTAAGGCTCTCATCCAACACCACATTTCAAATGAGTTGAGTTGTGTTCCAGTCTTTCTTCACTGTTTTCCTTTACGGAAATGGATGATTTTGATCTGAAGCTGGCTGAATAGCTCAGTAATTTATGTTATATTCCTGCAGAGCTAGTGGTTGGCAGTTTGATTCCCCACTGTGCCTCCAGAGAGAAGAGCCAGCCTCTGTGACCATGGGCAAGCTGCACTGTCCCAGGTCACCCCCAGAAGAAGGGAAGGGTAAACCACTTCTGAATACTGTCTACCTAGAAAAAAACCCACCGTCGCCATAAGTAAGAATCATCTTGACAGCACACAATAATTATTATATTCCAATGATATTCTTTGCTAACTCCCCACGCTGCCCTTTTTTAAAAGGCCAGAGGACATATTTTGGAAACCATAGAGGGAACATGTTTGTAGAGTAAGGGTTTGGAAATTGCAACATAGCTCTCTAGACTGCATTCTGCGGAATTGTGAGAGTTAAATTGTGTGTACTTCAGTTCTATGTGTTGCACTTAGTTACATCTTTGCTTCACCATTTCATTAAGTCCAAAACAGCCTTTCAAAATATTTTGGCATGGAGGAACTATAGCCACATTCCAGTTAGTTTTTCTTCTGCCGTCTTACAGCAGCCATAGTGGGGGATCATGTGATCATCTTCTGGGGTCCTCTAGCACTGAGTAATTTCTACCTGAGGGAAGTTTCTGTTGGAATTTATGTATAGTGTATGGATACTGGTGTTTGAATAAATGTCTATTTTAAAAAGCCAGGAAATTCAGTTCTTCAAAAAACCTCTAGTTTATGAATCTGGGATATTGTGCTTCTGTGATTCAGAATACCAGGAAATGCCCCAATATTGCTGCACAATATTGTGCCCACATTGCCAGCAGGAAAAGGGATGCCAAACTTTAAATAGTAAAGGGCAGCCTGAATATTGATGACACCCATGTCAGCAGTGAAGGCGGTCTACCGGATGCCCTCTTGTGCCATTCACAAAGAGACCAAGCAGGGGAAAATCTTAGAACCTGACTCCTTTTTTCATCAGTGAACTACTTCTCACTCAAACACAAAGCAATTGTCAATACTATTTTTAAATAAATATGGGTGACTATCAAGTAACATGATGAAAATTTGGCTTGCAGGGGAGGCATTGACAGTGACCTATCCAAATGATCAGTCACGTTAATGTATGAACTAGCTTTTGAGCTAATTGCAGATGTATATGGAGGGAAGTGTCTTTGATGTCACATTTCAGATCTTGAATTTTGCAGATTCAGAGGATGAAGTCTCTTCCTCTTTTTTTCTCATCTACATCAAGAATCTTACTTACTGAAGCGTGGTGTCAAAACTTGATCTTTGTTGCTACTCTAGTTTTTTAACTTTGGATACTGCCAAATTTCAGATATAAGGTGATGTTTCATAAATATCTGCTCTTAAGGAGGAGACCAAGAGAATAATTGACAATATTTTGTGCTCCATTCATCTTGAGGTAGAGCAGCAACTCAGCAAATACAGAAAGGTGGGGGATGTTGAACTCAATTTAACATAAAGGTTTCAGTACAAAAGAGAGAGCCAATCAAATGCCCTTTTCACTTTCTTCCCCAAAATGTAAGTAAATCCCCAATAAACATAATCTTGCAAAGAAAGGCTCATACTGCACAACCCTGACAGTGATTTAAAACAAGATACTTTACAACAAGTATCAATACTTTTCTTTTAGCCTTCTCTCAAATTGTAGATGTGTTGTGCTCCACTCTAGAGCTGAAAAGAATATCAACCCTGAAAGGATGTGACTGAAACTTATTTGTCATCACAGATGGCTGGGGGTGCAATGCATCAGGTTGCTTGGGGCAGATGCATTTTGAATTCATGTAAATTCCTTGCAGTTACCAATCCAGTACCTTTCAGTTGCAGAGACATGTACTTGAGTGCGCACAATCTGAAAGACATATTCTAGGCATTTTATTACTTTGTATTGCCAAGCAATAGATACCTAGAGAACTTGTTGAAAAATAGGCCTGACAGTTGTTTTCCTTTTTGGGTGAGAAGTGCTCCTTGCTATGAAAAGCTTGGCGTGCTTTTTTCCTGCTGGTGACACAGGCATGATATTGTGCAGCAATGTTGGGCTATTTCCTGTAATTTTGAATCATGAATACAGAAACACAATATCTCACATTCATAAATCAGAAGGGAGGGTATTTACTGAAGAATGTAATTTCTTTACTCCTTTGTCATGGTGTCTCTGCTCATTTTAATCCAATGAGAGTTAAGATTGGTTAAGCCCATTAATTTAATCGTGTTATGTATGTTTAAACTTGGCATTGGATGTAGGTCAGTGTGTTGTTGTTTTGTATCTACCCTGTTTTTACCTTGTGTGTGTTTATTTCATTAATAACTTTTTAGTTTTTGCCAGAGGTCAAGCGTGTAGGTTTTCTTAGTGTGTCTGAAATCAGAATTTCCTGTTTTCACCTACCTAGCCATTTAGCCTCTCTACTAGAAGTATAGAGTTTATATGTACTCAGAAAGAAGCAGAGGAAAGCCGGCAGGGAACCCGCTCTTCCCTGGCCAAATGGCCACAGCTAGGAAGAAAATAACTAGTAGAACTGTATGTATTTGCCTCATCTAGCTAGGAAGGAGGTGACACATATTTCTCTAAAATGTGTGGAAAACTTCAGAGATATGTGGGATTGAATGTGTGGGTGTTTTCAGTGTCATGATAATAGAAATCCCTAAAAAATAATTTATGATGAGAAGAAACAGGTTGGCAATATGGCAGCAGTTGTTCTCTTCCTAAAGGACAGAAGCCTCCGTTCAGTTTCTGAAAGGACTGATCATTTTCAACATAGTTCAAGTTTTCCCCCTGATGGATCACTTTAGAAGAGAACAGTTAGTTACATAAATTGAAATAATTTACTAACTGATAAGTGGAGAATCTGTCTCATGAGAATGAAAGTAACACCTAGAGTCTGTCAAATGACAATGAGAGTAACACTCACTGAAAGTAGTACTTCTTAGTAGGCAGTTATGGCGTAGCACTGTTCCGCTCTTTTGGAGCTTGTTTAAAAGAACAAGGGGCACACGGTCTTCCCTTCTTAAGCTGCAGATTTGCTTCTAATGGGTGGGCTCATTCATATTGCCATTAACAGTGTCTTTATCAGGGTTTAGTGGTGAATTGTCCATTCCTTGAATATCATCCCTAGTATATTTGTTCATCCATTTCAGTACTTGCTCTATGATACATGTATGGAGGTGAGTGGTCCTGGCTTAATTATACAGTACCATGGTTTCTATTGTATGCAAGTGGTATGAATTAGTTAACTCTGTGCTATCACAGTGCTGAAATCCAAAAGCAGATTTTACTAGAAATGGAAAAAGCACTTAAAAATCAAAATAAGTCATATGATCTAGATGGGGAAAATGGATTATAGATTGAGTATTATCTTTATGGGATCACTAAAAATTTACAAACAAGATGAGCTTTCAGATCTTCCAGAACTCCCCTTCATACATGGGTTTAGCAGATATGTAATTCATATTTAATTATAATTAGTTATTATCCATGGTGTTCTAAAACCTGCTTGGTACCTGGTTTAAACTTCAATAAATTGAATTTCTGCTGGTCTACATCTGTTGAGCCATGAAACCAATACTAGGCAGTGTTGTGATTCTTAAAGAATAATGACACATACATTCAGTAGTTTTCTGAAACTTTTATGTAAGAATGCTTTTGTATTGATAAAATGTTAGGTGAACCTGAGGTGTGCAACCAGAAATAATGCCACATTTAAATCTGATTAGCCTTCTTATCAAACGAATTGGAGGTAATGTGTTTTTTATAGTAACTCTGAAAGATAAACATAAGATAAACATGTAATTCTAATTAGAATTGGTGTTGTTACGTGCCATCAAGTTGCTTCTGGCTTATGGCAACTTTATGAATGAGAGATCTCCAGAATGCCCTGTCCTTAACGACCTGTTCAGCTCTTGTAAACTCAAACCTGTGGCTTCCTTCCATCTTGTATTTGGTCTTCTTCTTTTCTTGCTGCCTTCAACATTTCCCAGCATTATTTCGTTTTCCACAGAATTCTGTCTCCTTATGATGTGCCCAAAGCAGCCTCAGTTTCAACTTTTTTGCCCCCAAAGATAGTTCAGGCTTCATATGATCTAGGACCCACTTGTTTATCTTTTTGGCAATCCAGAGTATTTGTAAAGCTCTTCTCCAGCATCATATTTCAAACAAAACAATTTTCCCCTGTCAGCTTTCTTTCCTGTCCAGCTTTTGCACCCATGGTGATCAGGAATGCAATCGTGTGGATGATCTTATTTATTTGGTTTCTTTACTGCCCATCTGGCTGCAGGGCCACTCTGGATGGTTTACAACTAAAACTGATAAACAATATTATGAAACAGTAAGCACAATAACAATCAAAATTAAACATCAAATAAACATAGATTAGCAACATAAGTAAACTAAAAATAAATAGGACAATTTAAAGGCAAGATGGTAGAATGGGTAGTATAAAACGCTGAAGTGTGTAGCATTATTATGTTAAATACCCTGGGAAAGCCCGCCGAAAAGTCATGTTTTCAGTGATCACTTAAAACTTTCCAGTGAAGGGACCAGGGCAATTTCAGGTGGGAGGTTGTTCCAAAAACAGAGCCACTGCCAAGAAGGCCTGATTTTTAGTCTTCTCTTTCCGGGCCTCTCTCAGTGTCAGTGTTCTCATCCGCCGAGACTGGGAAGATCATGTAAAACGGGCAGATTCATTGGAAGGAGGCATTCTGCCATTTATCTTAGTCTCCATTGACCAATCCTTACACTTGATGATCTTTTCAGATTCCTTAATTGCTGCCCTTCCAGTTCTTGGTCTTCTAATTTCTTGGCTGCAGTCTCCATTTTGGATTGATAATTGAACCAAGGTACATTATTTAAATTTCTTCACTATTAACATTAAAGTTGTGTAGTTTTTTCTGTAATCATGTTTTTTTATTTTTCATCTTAATGTTCAACTGGAGTCCTGCCTTGGCACCATCTTCTTTCACTTTCACTAAAAGTCATTTCTAGTTAGTGTTGGTGTACAACAGTGAACCTAGACATAGTGATAAAATAGAGGAGGAAGTCAGATAATTTAAAGCGTAAGAAAACTGTGATCTTGTTCAGATAAGCTAAGCTTTTGGAACAACATTTTACAGAACTGGAATATTAGCAAAGTGGTATGCTAATAACACTACCAATACTATGTTTGGTAGTGTTATTAGCATACCACTCTGCATCTGGGAAGAGCTCCTCCAAACAATCTGTAACACATATTTGAATTCTTTAATCTAAAGTTTTGTTTGTTTCCCTGAAGAAAGCATTATGCATTATTACAAGTGCTACCTACTCTTAAAATGTTTAATTTGTGGTGTTAGTTAGCCATTCCTTCTGTCAAGCTACTCCTCTACTTCATTCCTCCTCCCACTTTTTTGGTGTGAATGCCCTGGCTAGTGCCCAAAGATACAGTGTGGACAATCACAATATAGAAACCCTTAAGCGAAAAGGTGTCCTGTCTTTTTCGTTGAGTTGCATGGCAGCTAATTTTTCTTTAAAGCAGTCCCATGAGAATCTTCAGCTTGCCCCACCTGCTTTCTTTTGTCTTTCATATGCAGCCCTCAGTTGTATGAGGTTACCTTATCTATCTATAGAGCTAGCTAGCTATGCTCTTTAAAATGAGATAAAGTATCTTCTTCACGATAAACTTTCTGTAGCTTTCAGTATTGACAATATTGGTTTTGTGAGTCTTAATGTTAGGCACAAACTGTTCTTTATTCAACATTTTGACCATATTGCTGTTCAGCATTCTCTATATGTAATTTTTTTCATGTGTCAAGAAAAGAATTACTGATACCAGTTTTACTCTTTTTGCCATAAGCTTGACAGCAACACAGCTTCTTGCAAAGTTGGATGTCAGCAGCTCCCTGTCAGTTTACAGCATCCATCTGTTTCAGTTCATAGTGGAGTTGAGACACACATGGTACCTTTTGTGTGACTTAGAAGTTTATGTTCTTGTGCCTGCAAAGATGTAGGAAATAGTACAGTGGCTATTAAAACGTTTGTTTGTTTTTTCTTTCTGTCTTTCTAGGTTGACAGTTGCCTTTTTTGCACTATCTGGTCTGGATATGCTGGATTCCTTGGATGTGGTAAATAAGGATGATATAATAGAATGGATTTATTCCCTACAGGTCCTTCCCACAGAAGACAGTGAGTGAGTTTTTAGCTTTTATCTTATTGACATTTCATTATATTTGATTTTACTGTTTCTAGCTTTTGAGAATGTCCCTAGTTTATAATGTTGCTCAGCACTTGCATGTTATAAATTCTTAGCATTTTAAATATTTATATACTCTTATCCAGGCTGTAGAATGGTGCAGTATAGCATTGTACTCTGCTAAGTGTGGCTTTACCAAGAGTATGACATAGCTGCAGATGTGTTGGGCATAATAGGTTGAAGTTTCACACAGGGACTATTTCTTTTAAAAAGGTGTTACTCTGATAGTGCTAAAAGAGTTTTTTTGTTGTTGTTCGTTATATATTTCTTGCTATTGTCATCATTATTATTGAGCAGTAGGTTTTTTTTTAAATGTTAGTAGCAGTTAGTAACTGTTGAATTGGCTGAAGGTTACACAGGCTCATTCTTTTCCCAGGAGACCCACTGGGCAGTTGAACTCCCAACTTTTGACTCTGGAGCCAGATACTGTACCTGACTCACTGAGCTATCCAGCCACTTTTCCAAAAACTGGTATCTTTGATATAAAGAGACAAACACTAGATGGTGCTGTGTCATAAGTCATTTTGAACAAGCCACATTGTGTTTCAATAGCTTGCCCCAAGAGCAAAAAAGTTTTGTAGCACCTTAAATGCAAACTAATGTATACAGCTTATGCCATTAAAGCTTATATTATAATAAATATTATTATATAAACCTTACATTACAATGAATCTTTAAGTATTATAAAACTCTTCTTGCTTTTGCTTTAAATGGCAGTAATTCAGCCAACTTTGTGTTTGGCTTTTCTTACAGTTTCATTTCTAACAATAGCTGACTGAAATATTACCCAAGTATGAAATTATGTTCTTCATTGTACATTAATATCTTGTTTCTTAACCACAGTATCTGTAAGCCTATCAGTATTGAGAAATTTCTTTGTAACTGTTTTTAGCTTCTTTTCTGTCATCTCTGAATCTATTTTGAAATTGTGAAGCTTCAGAATTAGCTTTAGACAATCTTCCTAAATTGTTACCATGAAATGTCATATTGATCCAAAATACCTGCTGTTTTAGTTTTACTGGAGAACTCCTTCTTGATGGATGTTTCCCATAAATTTGACATAGCATCCTCTTGATTAATTTATTGGATGCTTAACTAAAATCTAGAGGCCTATAGATATTGTAAGATCAGTCTGAAAATGTAAGTTTCAAGTAACAAAGACACTGATGCTACTTAAAAAACAAAAAAACACTTGACATCATTAGTTTTCAAAGTGGTAGCCATTTTAGCCTCTTTCAGAAGGTATAATGCAGGCAAAACTAGAAACAGAAATAAAGTACAGTGGTGCCTCGCTTAACGTTTGCTTCGTTTAACGTTTTTTTCGCTTAACGTTTATTTTTTCAGAGGCAGATTGTGCTTCGTATAACGTTTTTCCCTATGGGCGATTTTCGCATAGCGTTTTTGGGACCATGCTTCGCTTAACGTTTTTGGTTTTAGGTCCCCTGCTTCGCTTAACGTTTTTTTTTTTTCAATTTAAAAAGTGTCTTAGAAGGGTCCAAAACGGTTCTAAATGCTTGGATTCGTTAGAGGACCCCTTAAGTCATGTGCAAACCTGATTTGGCTTTGATCTGACATTTTGTTAATTTTTTGTGAATTTTTGTTTTTTGGCCCATAGGAACCAATGGACCTGTCAAAATCTGACAGCTCCATGCTTTCCTATGGGGGAGAAAACAATTTACAAAAAATTAACGAAAGTTCAGATCAAAGCCAAATCAGGTTTGCACACAACTTAGGGGGTCCTCTAACGAACCCAAGAATTTAGAACAGTTGCTGAGTCTTCATTAATTTTTTGTGAATTTTTTCTTCCCCCATAGGAAATAATGGAGCTGTCAGATTTTGACAGCTGTCAAAAGTTGGGGGAAAAAAATTCACCATTAATTAACGAAAAGTCAGATCAAAGCCAAATTAACTTTTGCATCCGTTTTAGAGGGTGCAGAAGCTAATCCAAGCATTTAAAACCATTTTTGACCCTTTTATGACACACTTAATTTTGCAAAAATTGACTTCGCAAAGCCATTGAAACCTATTGAGTCAGCTACAATACATTCCAATGGAGGATACATTGTATCGTTTAACGATGTTTCCTATGGGTTTTTTCGCTTAAGGACGGCAATCCGTGCCTATTGGAACGGATTAACCGGTTTCCAATGCATCTCTATGGGAAATGGTGTTTCGCATAAAGTTTTTTTCACATAAGGTTTTTTTTTTTGGAACCAATTAAAAACGTTATGCGAGGCACCACTGTATTAGTCTGAGGAAGGGGATTGTCATCGGCAAAAATGCATGTTGAAATGAATATGTTATTCCTTCATATATCCCAATAATTTTGCTTGTGTTTGTTTTTGTTTTGTTTTGTCCTTGTCCTTGTTTTGTTACATGCTGACCCTTACCAGTGTTCTCATGGGCTGTCAAATACAGTACCTAGTCGAGTGTTAGTGAAAGATCAGTGATGCAGTCATGCTACCCTGCATGGTGTTGAAATATTGGTGCTGTTGCCTCAGTGAAATCACTCTTTCTGTACCCTTCTTTCAAGTAGCTGCTGTCTCATGTCTCTCCTTCAAAACCACTTTCCTTCACATCTCATAGGGATATTTTCACCTTTTTGGTGGGATGTGAATCTTGTCCCATCTCACACATGATCCAGGGGAAAGAGAGCCAGCTCGCCCTCTTGCTAGCCTGCCTTGGGACAGCTTGAGTGCTGCTTGGCTTCCTGTGCTCCATTCTTTGTCATCGTGTGTGTACAATGTGTCATCTAGAAAAGGAGCTGTCCTGTAGCTAGCCTATTGGGCTGCTTGAAAAACATTCCTTCTTCCTCTGTCTGTCTGTGTGTAAGTGTGTGCTCTGCAGTATTCTGTTGCTGAGCTCAGGAGACACAGGAGGGGCCAGAGTAGAAGTGTGTGGGAGATACTAGGAAAGCCATGACAGCTGCCATTGCCTTCACACTTCACAAGCCGTGCAAGAAGAAAGTGGGGATGCTGGTCTCTGGAGGGTAGCTTCTCTTTTTTCCACCCATGGATTACAGCCTCTTCCCACCATAATAATAATAATAATGTGCTGTCAAGTCAGTTCTGACTTGCGACCTTTTTCCGGGTTTTCCAGGTAGAATCTGCTCAGAAGGGGTTTACCATTCCCCACAGACTGGCTCTTCTCCTTGAAAACACAATGGGGAATTGAATTCCCAACCTCCAGTTCTGCATCCAGATACCTAACTCTCTGAGCTATCCAGCCAGCTTGTAGATTTGGAACATGTGAATGTGTGCATGCGTGTTGAGGGAGTAAAGTGTGTGTTTCGGTCTCTATGTGTATGAATATATGTATATGATCTCATATAGGTGCCCCACACTCTTGAATATGCAACTATGCTAATGCAAAATATTCAGTAACAGCTAAGTTTATACTTCAATACATTTCTTGTTTTTAATATGACAGAAGAAAACTCTCTGTGCTGCAGCCAGGGATTTGTTAAGAAAAAAAGCTGACATGATGATGAAAAATTTAGACCTGGTTATTAAAGCTAGATGTAGTTGTCAATAGGGAGACATTTTACCATTCTTCAATGCAAACTATAGACATACTTCTCTTGAACTGCTAAGCTACATTACCGGAACAGTCTTTGTTACCATGCCACTAATACTGCCTGTAGCGGGCCACTCTGAAGCTTCTACCAATACAGGCCTCCTAGAGTGCTCACTACTCTTCTTCTACTGCTGCCACCAAAGTTTATTCAGTAATCAAAAAGGACATGTGTTTCTTCTAAAACAAAAACTGTGTTTATTGATTTGACAAAATAAAAGGAGTGAATCACAGGTAGTAAATCAAGTTGTAAATCAAGTTTCTCATTTAATGTACCACACACAGACTTTTCCCTCACTGACTATCTCTCACAAATCTATCTCACTCTCTCAAACTATTTATCTCATCTCTTCAAACTCTCAAAAACTCTCTCACACACATCACACCCCCCTTATATAATCCAGCTCCTCCCCCTTCTGCACCACCCTCCGTCCTCTCATTGGCTGATGTTCCACTGCCCAGCTGTGACGGACAGGTGAGAGCAGAGCTGTATGTTACACTGCCATACCCTATAGTGCTTTTATGCATAACAGCACTTTTATTTTGCTTTTTAAAATTTTCCTATCCTGTGATGTGCCCCAGCAGAGTTATTTACGTCTCTTTCTTAATCCCGTTTACTCTTCCTACTCCAGAAGGAAACAACGTTTTGCACTAGCTGTTAACAGTTTTGTCCTTCCAAGACTGAATACTGTACAGGGAAGGATGAAGGGACTGTTTTGTGAAGAATAGAGCTACTGCAAGTGGGGGGGGGGGGGGGAGAAAAGTAGATTTATCTTCTGGAGGAAAAGATTAAGATCCATAATCACTTTGAAAAGAGATTTTTGCTGGTCTGTCATCTGGCATATATGAACCCTTTTCTTAGAATGTCTGCAAAGCTTGCTCATAAGAAACTAACTGAGGGTTAATTGAGACAAGTAGCTGAATGGGAATGAAAGATAAAACCGTATCAGTGTTCTAATATTGCATTGTACACTTGTTACCATAAGAGTGCTGAGGTTTTGCTTAATCTTCAGAGATGTATGGTATATTTGACTTGTGGGGAATCAATGCCATTTCCCCTATAAATTCCTTTCCTTGAGTTTTTGTGGTTTCATCTTGACAGATTATGTTTCCTTGTCTACAGAAAAATTGAAAAAAACAAATGTATTTTTCTTTTAATTACTGGTGACAGTGGGAGGGCGTAATGTCTAATTACATGTGTAACATATAAATGTAGCTTAATGG
Organism: Pogona vitticeps; assembly: GCF_051106095.1. Taxonomy (NCBI): domain Eukaryota; kingdom Metazoa; phylum Chordata; class Lepidosauria; order Squamata; family Agamidae; genus Pogona; species Pogona vitticeps. The sequence goes on from NC_135784.1 coordinate 256,335,550, forward strand.
TGAATTGGAAGTAAAGGACAAAATCCTGTTGGTGCAGTTACACTGACTAGATCTGGACAATGAGAATCTAAATTAATTCAAAGCTTCCCCCTGTTTCAGATTCTGAGGCACTCCAGGGTTCTGTTTTGCCCTTGAAAAGCCTTTGGTAGTCTCAGGATTGGGGGAGCCTTTTAAAAAAATCCCTTTGCCAATGGTTCTGATCCCAACAGTAGTGATCTGGTGGCAATTTTTGACTGTTAAAGGCTCCCTGCCCCCCATCCCCATTGTCAGGCTATCACAGGCTTGTCCATGGCAGAAAGGAGTCTTAGGGAGAACCTGAATCAGGGGGATAGAAAACTTTCAATTAATAAAAATTGTTGCTGGTATTTGGATCTGGTTTACTCTGGGATAACTACTCAGTGAAGATAGGAGGGCCTGGCGAGCTCTGGTCCATGGGGTCACGAAGAGTCGGACACAACTAGAGTAGACCAAATAGGCGGGGTATAAATCAAATAAACAAACAAACTAAACGACTAAACATCTACTACTCAGTGGGATTTTACCAAATGAGGTCTGTACAGTGCTGGTGTTCTGCTGTTACATATTTTTGTTTGAAGGTTAGTAATTTGACTTTTGAAGTTTTTAAGAACTCTAAAATGAATACTGTCTAGACTCAATGATGTGTGTTTTAGTTTGTCAGTGAGGGCTAGAACTAGAGCTTTGCCTTGTGTCGCCACTGTATACCTCATGTGAGTCATGGGTAGGTGCTGTACATCATTTGCATTAGATAGAACTATTAATTTACAGTTATTTCTACAGCCACTGTGTGATTAATGTATTTCTCATGGCTAATTAAGAACTGGACAGCAGGCCTGTGTTTCTTCAGTAACTGCTGGAGCAGGAGTTCCCATGAACATGCATGCTTTGCAGCATTGCTCTTTCAGTTAGATATAATGCTTTTAAATGTTCAGAGAACATTACTGGGATCCCAGGCATCTGATCTCCATCATATGATTTTAGCTTTCTTTATCTTGGTACTAGCACTAATGTTTGTACTTTCATCATATCTTTAAAAACAGTTGGGGTTTTTTTTGTTTTTGCTTTTGCTTTGTTTTTGTCTCTTCAGAAATTAATGAGGCTTTGTTGGTGACAAAAGGAAGTTATATGCGAGTTCATGAAAATTCTTCAAATAATTGTTTGAAATAGTATATTGTATCTGGTGTAGTAGAACCCAGGTGGCACTGTATCATAAAACTTTTAAGTTGCTATCCAGCCACTCCGGCCCCATGCCCACCCCCCTATTGAGGGGACAAATACAAGGGAGACAGCCTGAGGTATTGGGAGAGGTTTATCCATCCGTTTCCTTGGCTAGAGGGTTCAGCATAAAATGGCTTCACTTTCAAGAACTCAGCGTTTTTTGCAACATTGCAGTCATTATGATTCTGGGTTGGTTGCTGTATCAGAGGTCAGTTCCAGACAAATTGAATGTGTCTGGGACTGATCTTTAATACAACAGCCAACCCAGAATGAGTAGAACTCATGTTGAAGAATCACAAATTTGGTGGCACCAGGACTGACTGTAGTGTGACAGGCAAAGCTAACAGTATGTAGTTCTGAAATTCAGTTGAATTAGTAGTGAGCTGCAGTAAGATTTTAAATTGTAGTTTAATTGTTGAATGTCAAATTCTGGTAATTCCTAAAAAATATACTCTGCCTCTTTTTTACATTCGAAGGAATGTACATAGCAAACTTTTTTTTCCCCTTCCCAAGGATCAAACATGCATCGGTGTGGATTCCGTGGTTCTTCATATCTAGGAATGCCGTTCAATCCATCCAAGGTTAGTGATTCCTGTATGAAGAAACAGTCTATTCTCATTAAAAAAATTAACCAATGAAAAAAGAAACTGGGAATGGTGGGAGCAGGTGATTACCCCCCCCACACACACTAAACTATAGTAGGAGTCACATGAAATTCCAAAACAGTTGAGCACTGCATGAACGTGTCATGATATGCTGTCTCTTTTTAAGTTTTGTGCAAGTTACTTCCTACTTTGCAGCACAGTATAGTTTATTTCTTATATTTAAGTTACGCGTGTCATATGAACAAGGATTGATCCAGGTGTGCAGGGCAAGGATAAAGTACTTTGCTTGCTTTAAAATGTTTAATTTTTTCTGAATTGTCTTTCAAGACAAAGCCCGTTCAAAGTGGATTGCAAAATGGAAATCTAAAACAATAATTTTGGAACATTGTTCACTATTACATCCAAGGCAACTATATTTTTGAGGTAACTATTTGAAATATTTTGGAGAAATGAGTGCATGACCTAAGGCTTGCTCATAGAATTGGAGTAGTATTCAGTAGCTTTGTAATCCAACAGACTTCTCAGGAAGTCTGGAAGTTAGAATATCCCCAACAGATGAAGTCTAACCTCTGCTTGAAGACCTCCAAGAGGGAAAGGAGGCCCTGGAACTGTGATTCAGAGCCCATATGAGTGGTTCTCTTGTCAAACACATGTTACCATCAAAAGGTTTCAGTAAATATTCAGTAAATAAAATCTGCCTTCATATTACTGAATTCCTATTAGAGCTAGTCCTGTCCTCTGAAATAGTAGAGAATGAGTCTTCTGTGAGGTAACTGCTTGGGTGCTTGAAGAATACTGTCATTATTACAGTTTGTGATTTGGAAACCATGGTTCTGTGATTAGAGCCTAAAATTACATTGATCTTTTTTAAAGTCACATCACATTGATTGATTTTTACCTTATAATTTACTACAAATTGAAGATTATTTTCTCATGTATTACCAAGCTTCTTTAAGTACTTATGAATTTAATTATATGTATTTTCTCCTAAATGCAGGGATTTGCATTTCTCTCCACTGGGTTTCATTTTGCCAGTTTTTAAACTAGTTTTTAATTCTACTACAGTCATTTTCATTTTATTCTCTTATTGGTTAGGTAACTCCCAGGTTGTATCATTTGCAAATTAGATAGGGATTTCTTCCACCACTTCACACTAAGCAGTGGTTTTGACATTGTGTAAACTCTTGAGACATAGGAGTTGCAAACTGACATGAACATGGTGAACCCTGTTCTTTGACACACACTTTGCATAGAATCAGCTAAGCAGTAAAGCTATGCAACCTCCATTCATCGTGTGAATTTGTAAGACTTTCTTCAGGGTCTGTGGAAATAAAAGCCAGATACTGAGCAGGAATGCTTGCTGCTATGTGTAAGTTTTATTTGACTGTTGTATTGGAATGATGAAGTTTCTGAGCATATACAAGCCAAATATAATGATGATGGTTTTAATTCAGTTGGCATTAACTGAATTAAAGCCAACTCTCTTTAAAATGCATACCAGGTGTGGTCATTCTCTTTGCATCTTGGTGTTAGACAAAAAGTTTGGTTACTTTTGCTTCAACAGATGTGGATTCATGCTTCACTTCAATACAGTGGTGCCTCGCTTAGCGATCGCTCCATTGAGCGATGAATTCACATAGCGAGGGGGTCCGGGCCATCTCTGGAGCATTCGCTCAGCGATGGCCCCTATGGGGTTTTTTCGCTGTGCGATGATCGTTAAGCGAACTGCTGTTTGCTTAACGATTTTCGCATAGCGAAGCCGCGCGAAACAGCTGATCGGCGGTTCCAAACTGGCCGCCGGAACTTTTCGCGCCGTGCCCTCGCTTACCGAGGGCGTGAAAATGGCCGCCCCTATGGAGGAGCTTCGCTCAATGGTGAGTTTTGGGGCCCATTGGAACGCATTAAACCAAGTTTAATGCGTTTCAATGGGTTTTTTTTGTTCCGTTGAGCGATGTTTCCCATAGCGAGGGTTAATCCGGAACAGATTAACCCTCGCTATGTGAGGCACCACTGTATTGGGAGCTATATATTTGAATGTAATATACTAAATCAGGTTCCACTTGATTGGTATATAATTTTTATCATGTCCCTTTGATGAAACAAATTGTGTAGTTCTGCACGTATTTTGTAGATGGGTTGATGATGTAGTTGTGGTTAAACTTGGTTGTTTGATGGCATTGTGGGAGACGTCACAAGTGGAGGTTCCAGAGCATAAGATTCCTTCTTGACATTTATTTATTTATTTTATTTTATTTTATTTCCCGCCTATCTAGTCTATTAAGACCACTCTAGGCGGCTTACAACAAAATATAACAATATAATTAAAAACAGTTTATATAAAGGAAAAATCTTTGGGCCAGATGGGAGAGAGACTAGGAAGAGGAAAGAGAGGAGAAATCGGAAATTAGTGATTGGCTGAGGGGAAGGCCTGCCGAAACATCAGTGTTTTTAGTTGATTTTTTAAAATACCCAGCGAGGGAGCCGCACGAATATCAAGGGGTAGGTTATTCCAGAGGCGAGGAGCCACCGCCGAGAAGGCCCGATTTCTTGTCTTGACATTAACAAGAAGAGTCCGGCAGGATCAAATGAAAGACTTTTCTAGTCCAACATTGTGTCTTCACATTGGCCCACCAAATGCCCATGAAAAGCCTACATTCTCTTGATTGAGTGCCATCTGCAGTGTTCTACTCATGTTTCCAAGCAACTGTTATTTAAAGAAATGCCTTCCACTGGGAAGTGTCATGTGCAAGTGTCATGACTAGCAGTCATTGATAGCCTTTATTCAATCACGTTGTCTAGTCCCCTTTGAAAACTGTCCTTGTTGGAAGCTTTCACTACATGTTGTGATGACAAATTCTCCAGTTTATTTATGTACAGTACTTCATTCTTACCATTCTCCTTCACTAGGTAGTCCTGAGTTCAGGTATTACAAGAAATGAGAAGAACTTTCCCACATTGTATATAATTTTGTTTGCTTCTTCTGCCTGTTTCAAAGTTAAACTGCCCCATCTATTGTAACCTTTTGACAAAGGGAGTTTCTTGACCTCCCTCATAATTTTGGTTGCCATTTTCTTCACTTTTTCAAGGATTATAAAATACTTTTTCAGGTGCCGTGTATTCCCCATTGTAATAGTGCCTGTTAAGAGGCATCTGTGCGCTTGTCTGCTGGCATGCTGACTGGATGGACAGAGATGCTATTCCAAGCATTTCTGTTTGCCATTGTCAGTTCTTGTGAGGAAGGCACAAAAATAGATGTCCTTGTAATAAAAGAATATGATGGGCAGAGGCTCCAGCACATGCTCACATTCTTTATTGTTATTTGAGATACAAAGTACTTCTTTAAAAAGGCTGGGTAGGTTTATAAAGGAAAAATTCCACATAAGAAATCTGACTTGTATCATATTGATGTTTGCACTTAAGTCTATCCTAGATGTAGCCACTAGCCCAGCTGTGTGACCTAGAATCTTTAATATAAATCCCAGAGAATGGTGCTAGGGTGACACCCTCTTATCTGGAGTGCTGGCTTTCAAGCAGATTAGCTCATGAGAATTTCTACTTCATTTCTCAAATATTTTGTTATTTTTCATTAAGAAGTGGTCTGAGTGAGTTGTTCAGTATTCTCAACTGAAATTTATCATTATACAGTGGTGCCTCGCTTAACGAGTGCACCGTTTAACGAAAAACCCGTATAGCGATCCCTTTTTGGGGATCGCTATATGGATCAGCCCCAATCGCCGCACTCGCTTTGCGACGATTGGGGCTCTGGCGGCCATTTTGGAGCCGCCGATCAGCTGATCGGCGGCTCCAAAATGGCCGCCGGAGCGAAAACATCGCTGGAGGGGGGAAGTTTACACACTTATTGGAACGCATTAAACTAAGTTTAATGCGTTCCAATAGGTTTTCCTGCCCCGCACAGCGATGTTTTCGTATAGCGAAGGTTAATCCGGAACGGATTAACCTCGCTATACGGGGCACCACTGTACATCTATCGATAGTTGCAGTGATTGAAATTTGTCATCTAGAACTGCACTAAACCATCAGTTTTAGAAATCCATGCAAAGTACTTTTGGTGTTAGAACTATGCCTGATCTTAAAATAGCTGGATACTATTGCTTGCACAGTTGTGGGTCACAAAGAGGGTGGGCATTTATATATAGCCCTAGTCCTTGGATGGTTTCCTTCTGAATAATGAGGGTTCAGGAAATGACCTTAAATTTCCTCTAAAATATATGCTTAATTTATTATGAGCATAAAATCATATAATTTTTTAACAAACTAAAATTTGAATTATCTTGTGTTTCAGGCTCCTGGTGTTTCTCATCCCTATGATAGTGGACACATAGCAATGACTTACACAGGCCTCTGCTGCTTAGTTATTCTTGGCGATGACTTGAGCCGAGTAAATAAAGAAGCATGCTTGGCAGGACTCAGAGCTCTCCAGCTGGAAGACGGGAGGTACAGTGAATTCTGTGTTGCAAGGCTTTAAATATTTTTAGAAGGAAAAACTGGATCAAAACACATAATGTACAGTACTTTAAAGTACACATTGGCCAGGCTGTATCCAGCTTGGAGGAAGATGAGATGTGAACATATAAGCAAAAAGGAAAGATCTTCCTCTTGCTTGTGTGTTTTGTCTTTCCTCCAGGGTAGACAAACTGAGATGGGGAGGTGCCAGTGAGTAGAATGGTCATTCTTAAGCCTCTTTCCCATTTCATTGGGGATAGGAAGAAAGGGCTGCACTTCATCTTTGAGTGATATACAGTGGGGTCTTGACTTGAGAACTTAATCCGTATTGGAAGGTGGTTCTCAAGTCAAAAAGTCTGTAAGTCAAGTCTCCATTGACCTACAGTGCATTGAAAACCGATTAATCCCGTAACAGGCCGTTTTTGTTCCATTTTGGTTTTTTTCTGGTCTGTAAGTCAAATCTCAGTCTGCAAGTCAAACCTAAATTTTGCGGCCAGAGAAGTCTGTAACTCAAAAAGTCTGTAAGTCAAGCCGTCTGTAAGTCAAGGGTCCACTGTAATTGATTGAGGGGTTCAAAATTCAGTCTTTGCAAGTCAGCTACTTGAGAGGCTGGAGGCTAACAAAAACTACTTTTAGAGAAGTTAAAGATAAAAACGTTGAGGAGATTAAGGTTCTTATAAACCTGAGTTGTGGGGAGAGGTATTGTATAACTTGCTGGATGATTTTAGTTCTCTGTCAGAGCAACTTGATACATATTTGCCTGTACTGAAGTCTGACATTTCTTAGTGTCTCAGGCATGTGTGTTGTTACAGTGGACCCTTGACCTATTGGAACGGTGTCGAAAATTCCGTAGGTCGAAAATGCATTTCCCATAGGAATGCATTGAAAACCATTTAATCCGTTCCGGCCCAAGAAACTCCCCCCCCCCCACAAAAATTAAAATAATTTTGTAAAAAATTAACCTTTTCAAAGCCTTCTAGGGGTCCCCGCCACCGCCATCGCCGCTGCCGGAGGACTCCGAGGGCTTCGGCGCTGCTGCCAGAGGCCTCTCGGAGCACCATCGCCACTGCCAGAGGACTCAGAGAGCTTTGGTGCTGCTGCCAGAGGCCTCTCAGAGCTCCTCCGTCAACACAGGCTCTCCCAGGGTGGACTGGGCCTACCAGGGGAAGGCTTCCCCCGGTAGGCCCGGTCTACTGCCCGGGAAAGCCTGGTAGACCGGGCCTACCAGGGGGAGGCTTCTCCCAGTAGGCCCGGTCTATTCCCTAGGCTTTCCCAGGCAGTAGACTGGGCCTTCCGGGGGAAGCCCTCCCCTGGTAGGCCTGGTCCACCCTGGGAAAGCCTTTGTCAGCAGGGGGAGGAACCTCCGGAGGCCTTCCCCACAGTCATGGGAGGCTTCTCGGAGGTCCCCCCTCACTGCCGATAGTGCTTCGGAGGCACTATTGGCAGTGGGGGGGACCTCCGAGATGCCTACCATGGCGACACAGAAGCCCTGGAAGACACCGGAGGTCCCCCGCCGCTGCTGGAAGCCACGCCGCACCGGGCAATCCTGGCCATGCTCAGACTCCTGGGAGTCTGAGCATGGCCGGGATCACCCGGCTTGGCTTGGCTCCCGGCAGTGGCGGCGGGGGACCTCCAGATGCCTTCCAGGGTTTCTCTGCCACCATTGGAGGCATCTAGGAGGTCCCCCCACCCACCGATAGTGCTTCGGAGGCATTATCAGCGGTGGGGGGGACCTCCAAGATGCCTCCCATGGCGGCAGAGAAGCCCTGGAAGGCATCCGAAGGCAGATCAGTGACCTATGGACTGGAAGGGGGGGGAGGCAGGTCGTAGGTTGATTCTCTGAAGTGAAACTTTGCGTCCGGAGAAGTCCGTAGGTCGAAAGGTTTGTAAGTGGAGCCGCACGTAAGTTGAGACTCCACTGTATTATCATCTACTCTAGAGCCCTTACTATTGTTTCCTATCCACCCATAGATGTGACTCCGATTTTTTAAAATTCCCTTTTCAATTCCATTCCATCCTCATTTGATTGTTCTCTTTAATTAGCATTATTCTCTCTATCACAGTGCCAACGTTTTGGGATGAGGGAAGTGAATCTTTTGCAGTTTGGGTATAGCTGGAAAAAACAATTATTTCAACATATCTATTTTTAATTTCCCATACCTAGTAGCATGTAAGTGCCCATATTCTCTAGAAAATAGATACTGGACATTCAGGGAGAAATTATAAATGCAGAATTTCCATGTGTCTGTTCTGAGGTTTGCAGGGTATAGTCCTCATTATCTCTGCAAAATGTTTCTCAGTCCCTATTAGACACCCTTCATTTTTTTTAAAATTAGCTCTTCGAAGAGTTAATTATTTAATTATTTTTTTAAAAAAAATCTTATAAAAGTAGGGTAAGGTAAGGGGCAGCTGGGATGGGGTATCCTTGGAGAGGGTGGATTTGAATGGATACATTACAGATCAATATTTTTCATAGTACAGTGGTGCCTCGCTTGACGACGTTAATCTGTTCCAGCGAAATTGTTGTAGAGCTAAATCGTCAAGCGGGGGGAACCATTGAAACCCATTGAAAACCGCTCAATGTGCTCCAGTGGGTTAAATACCTAATCGTCAAGCGAAGATCCTCCATAGGGCGGCCATTTTCTGGTGCCTGTTAAGCAAAAAATCCGTCCTAATCACAGCGAGGAGCCATTTTGCACAGCGGGCAGCCATTTTGAAACCCGGCAATCAGCTGTTTTTAGATCGTCGTAATGCGAAGAATCAGTTCCCAAAGCAGGGAACCGATCATCGTCAAATGAAAATCGCCCATTGAAACATCGTTTTGCACTCGCAAAAGCAATCGCAAAAACCTCATCGTCAAGCAGATTCGTCATTTAACGAGATAATCGTTAAGCGAGGCACCACTGTAATTCTGTACATTCTCTTCTAGTAATCGTTCCACATACTGTATCAGAAAGAAGTATAAACAGTGAGCAAGAGGGAAAAATCAAATTCAGACAAATATATTGTTATTCTAATTATTGATTATGTAGCTGATAGTCTATCCATTCTCATACATTTTCCTTTTATTTCTTATTTCCCAAGGGATATGTTTCAATGTCTTCATGTTCCTTCTTTCTCTTATATATTGCTTATCTTATGTTGCTTTCAGAATTTTGTCTCTATATGTGGTTTTGATTAATCTAATTTGTACCTCTCTTGGGAGATGATTTTTTAAAATAAATTCCGAGAGTGTTCTTTTGGTTACATCTATATTCCACTTAATTTCATCCTTCTTGCATCCTTCTCCCAGTCTGACAGTAAATCAGTTGTATCTTCTAAGAGGTCTTCATTTCGAGTTTCTGGTACATTCTGTATTCTCAGAATATGCCATGCATCCTCCATCTGGATTTCAGTCATTGGTGTTTCACTTTGGTTTCATCTGGTTTCAACTTTTCCTAAGTCCTTCTGGAGTTCTATTACTTTTTTCTCCATTTTCTTTGCTAGTCTCGCTGTCTTCTGTATTCCTTGATTTTGCTGTGTCATATCCTCTTTCATTTGCCCCAATTGTAAATTCTTGTCCTCCTGTTGTTTGGAGAGGTCAGACACTTTAATTTTCAGGGCTGAAATATCAGACTTAATTTCATCAAACTTTCTGTCAAAATGGGCTGTCTGTTGGCTGAGCATGGTGCTCATGAGCTTCTCAAAATACTATTTCGTTAATAAAGAAGACTGAATTTCTTGCACCAATCTCAGTGGTATAGTTTCTGGTGCCGGACTTCCTTTCCCCACTGATACCTGCTTTTTTTTTCTCTCCCTTCTTATATAGACTTAAATAATCTGGTACATTAGAGATAAGGAAATATAGAAGGATATGAGAGCAACCAACAAACAGAGATCCAGCAACCAACAAATAGGGATTGCCCAGTTATACACTGAATCAGACAAAGAGTCAATGTTGTTAATGAAGAGGGGAAACTTTCCTTTAGCACCTCCAAACAGGGAGAATATATCCTGAATATAATAAGTATAGTAGATATTACTCCGCTTCAAGGGAGCTATTTACGTCTAGATTTGGCAAAGAAAAAAAAAGAGACAAAAGTCAGCTAGTTCAGAGTTCTGGGCACCTTTCCAGACTTTGGGAAGAGAAACTCCTTGTCTCTTCCAGCCTTGCCACGAAGTTTCAGGAGCAGCAGGAAAATTAAAATAATAAACCCGCAAAAACTACTTTTCCAACTCCTCCCCCAACCATGCTCAACAAAATAAATAAAATCAAGAAGAAAGAAAAATAGAATCCCATCTATTCTCTTTTGTAATCCACAATAAAGAGTTAATTATTGAAGGTAGCCTGCCATTGGAAAGTAAAGAATGGGCAAAGAGTGTAGTGAAAATTACTTCTTTTATTTTTCTAAAACAAATATTTTAAATATTCACAGCTGGTGTCTGTTTAGTGCTTGTGACAACCCTTTTCCCCCAATGGCAAGATGTGGGGTCCTTCTTTCCTATATTTCCTTCTTTCCTGTAACTCACTCGTCTGCCTTGTCTGGCCCAGCTCCACCCACATGAACACAGTCTCTTAGCTTGCATACCATATAACTTTGCATACCATATAACTTTCATCTGCTGAGAAACCGAATCTAGAAGCTGAGAACTTGAAGCAGACACTGGCAGCTGTTCAATGCTGTACAAATTATAGTCATTTTCATGAGATAAAAAACTTAGACTTACATTTTCAGTTGTTTGTTGTATGTAATTCAGTGTGTGTGAGAGACATTGGCTGTTTTTTATGTAAATTAAGTATAAGGTTAGCTAGTATGCCTGTGCTGAACTTTAGTTTTAACTGTTTTTAACTAGGGTCAAGAGAGAAATTTCATATTTATTTCTTTACAATCAATTGAAATTTGATAAATTTTTTAAAAATCGGATTTTGTAAAAAAGTGTGCTAATATTAATCCATTCTGATATGTTGGTAGATAGCACAGTTTGACTGATAAGCACTTCCTTCTTCAAAAACATGCAGAAGAAAAACAGTGTATAAAGCCATAACTTCTAAGGTGCTTTAAAGTTTCCTACTGTATTATTGGTCATAGAATAATACTGTGTTCAGATTCAAGTGTGCTCCTCTTGGACTACTGCTGTATTAATCTACTGGAGCTTGCTAGGGCATGTGTGTGTGCCTAGTGAGAAAAGGGGAAAGTGTGTTCAGTCCTTGGGTAGGAAGATTATATAGAAAGCTTTTATATTAAAACGTGAGCACCAGCCTGTGGTTTGGACTAAAAAAGTCAATGTACTCACTCCTCCAATGTTTGACGCAGACTTTGACACTTCTTTGTGCTTGTGGCAATGAAGCATTATTAGAAAGAGGGTTTTTTGTCAGTTTTTAAGAAGAGAGAAATTGAAATGGGTGGGAGTGAAGTTTGTTGCAGAAGAGGAGGCAGAAAAAAAATAGTATACCCTCAAGAGGTGAGTAGATGGCAGAGGCATAAAAACTGATGGGTATCGAGAGAGTGGCTTGAGACACAGGATGATAAAAGCTGAGAGTGTAGAAAAGATTGTCCTAGAATGTCCAGATTGCATAACAGGAGTGGGAGTGTAGTGTGCCTAAAAATTTACTAGCCAAGTTGTTGCTGAGGGCCACCATTAGTATCTGAAACCACTACTGTAAAACTGAAGCAAAATTTAATTTCTAATGTTGTGAACCCTAAGACACATATTGGATACTTAGGACATTCAGTTTTTTTACATACTTCCTGATAAGCAAACAGAAAATGTTGATGTTCGCCACTTATGTATAAGTTTTAAAAGTTGGGCAAGCTCTTGCTTTCTAGGTGAAATGGGTGGAAAAGAAATTCTGATGTGAATTGTTAAAATAACTCATCTTTAGTAATATGATACAAAAGTAGCTTGAAGGATATATACAATAAACCTTTTATTAAATATTAATAAAACCACTCAGGTGTTCATTAGTTGTATAAGCATCTATTTCATTTGCCTGCATTTAGTGTGTAGAACACCAAAGGGATAATTAAGAACTGTGTATTGTAATAAATACTGCCATGGTGCTCTTACAAATTTCTGTCAATATTGACTTTGTCTTACTTAGAGGACCAAAATAGACTATCCTATTGCCATTTTTGAGGGAGATGTAGCCAGTGTGCATCTTCTTTTCTGCTTATGCTCTGTTTTCTTTAACCTTTACGTGCAAGAAGGGATATTACAAAATTGATACAGAACTAGACCGTCAGGTGCTGCATTTCTACATTGTAGGTCTAGTAGACAATGGTACATTGTCTTGTGTGAGCAGTCCTAAATTTTGTCTCCATGTTTCAGCCACTTGCCAGGTACAATCATTTCCTTTCCTCCTCTTGCCTTTTTTTAAAAAAATAGATTGGGGAGGGGGAAGAGAAATCCTCACAACAAGAAGGATTTTTTCCCTTTTCTTTGACACTGGCATACTTCTTTCACATCAGTTGGTGTAACGTATTGGGACAAAAATGGTCCATGTCATTTTTCACTAAGCCATGATGCATAGTAGAAATGACATACTCTAGTTATCAGTACATTGCTTCCATTCAGGAACAGGAGGAAATAGTAGAAGTATACATAGAGTTGTGTCTCCAATCCTGACCCTAATACTACTGTTAATCTTCAATACATTGGAATTCTGATAGTGGGATCAGCAAATATTTCACAGCTCACCCTTGGGAAAGCTTGTTTTGTTTTTGATCTCCTTGTACATAAGAGTTAAAAAGGTGTGTTGCCAAGGTGGGCGTTAAAATTGGGAATGGATGAAGGAACTTCAGGTTACCTTTGGTAACTCAGGTGATTTGGATGCAGAGATCCTGTCTGTGAGGTAAGCACATAAACCTCTCAAAGTAGTGAACATTCTGGTGGACTTAAGCTGTCCCTCAACAAAGAGTAGCATACTTGTGCTGGCTTTGTACAAGCAATCACCAGGTACATCTCTGCCTTGAAACAAATAGTTTACCTGTAGAAATAATTGCTTGAAGCATTCTTTTTTCCTGAACAGTAAAATAAATAATTTGAGATTCAATTTAATAGTAGAATAACTGTTGCATAACTTCAATATTTGTTTCAGTTTTTGTGCAGTCCTTGAAGGAAGTGAAAATGACATGAGATTTATATATTGTGCTGCTTGCATATGCTACATGCTGAATGACTGGTCAGGGATGGACACAAAGAAAGCCATAGACTATATTCGACGAAGCATGGTAAGAGTTGCCCGTCATCTTATGAAAATTACCCTGTTATCTGCATTTGGTTGGACTTTTCATTTCTGTGCATGAGCAAATGGTATGTAGCCTTGTGTTTATTGGAAATTAAAGCGATTTCTTTGCTAGTATTACTGCATCCCATCACACCACTTATTGCAGAATAATAATATATAGCAGAGGTCCATATCATTAGATTATTATGTACAAAAGGATGTTTACCATTTGTACTTTTATGGTGGCACCTTTGTTTTCCTTAGCAGAACTAATACAATTTTATGGCATTGGGCAAGGTAGTCTCAACTGTTGCCTGTTCTTACATGGGTACAGTGCTGATGTAGTCAGTACATTAATTTTCTGCTTGTTTCTGATATATTTGGCAAGTTAGGTTGCAGTATGTATACTGTTTCCAGGTAGTTAGCCCCACTTTCTTCTGCGTAGACATACATAAGATTCTGCTGTTAGATTCTTACAATATAATACAGTGGTGCCTCTCATAGCGATTGCTCCGTTTTACGACGAAATCACTTTGCGATGGACTTTTTGCCATCACAAGAGCGGTCGCCTTGCGATGGCCCCTATGGGGAAAATTCACTTTGCGATGATCGCTTCCCCGCAATCATCCCAAAGTCCCCATTTTCGCACAGCTGATCGGCTGTTCCAAAATGGCTGCGGGTAAACAAAATGTCTGCCCGCTGTTTTGCCTTGCTTTAGAGGCACCGAAAATGGCCGCCCCTATGGAGGATTTTCGCATAAGGTGAGTTTTTAAGCCCATAGGAACGCATTTAATGTGTTTTGATGCATTTCTATGGACTTTTTAAAATCGCTTAGCGATGAAATCGCATAGCAGTGATTTTTGCTGCATGGATTAACATCACTAAGCGAGGCACCACTGTATTGTGTCTGTTTATCACAGAACTAAGATCTACCCTGTTTCCCCGAAAATAAGACCTAACCTGAAAGTAAGCCCTAGTATGATTTTTCAGGATGCTTGTAATATAAGCCCTACTCCAAAAATAAGCCACAGTTAAGTGAAACCGTGCCCTTCACTATTGTGCAGCAACCAGAAGATGACATGACTGTAAAATAAAACATCCCCTGAAAATAAGCCCTAGTTGTGTTTTTTAGAGCAAACATTAATACATTGGACCCTTGACTTACAGACGGCTTGACTTACAGACTTTTTGAGTTACAGACTTCTCTGGCCGCAAAATTTAGGTTTGACCTGCAGACTGAGATTTGACTTACAGACCAGAAAAAAACCAAAATGGAACAAAAACGGCCTGTTACGGGATTAATCGGTTTTCAATGCACTGTAGGTCAATGGAGACTTGATTTACAGACTTTTTGACTTGAGAACCGCCTTCCAATACGGATTAAGTTCTCAAGTCAAGACCCCACTGTATAAGTCTCTATTTTACTTTTGGGGAAACACGGTACGGAGTTCAGTGGGGCTTAATCCTCCAGTATAAGTGAGCCTTCAATTTTCAAAAATCACCATAGAGATTATCTGTTGCATACTGTACATTAGCACACTTTTGTTGTTTCCTTTAATAATTATTTCTGTTTACAGAACTTAGCTTCAAAAGAACTAAATACCAAACAGGGATCTTAGAACATGACTTAGTTTGAAATGTAACCAAACACCACTGTCCCTTTTTATCTTAGAGCCTTGCATGAATGTTTTGCCATGTAGTCTCTGTATTCTCTTATGTCTGAAGAAGTGGACTTGTTCCACAAAAACGTACATTAAAATATAGCAGTTAGTCTTTAAGGTGCCACAGGATCTCTTCCTCCTCTTTCTCTGTGTTCATATGTGTGTTTCAAGTTGATGTACTGAATTGTGTGGCTCAGCATACAACTCAGTATGTCTAAGCAGATTTCTGAACTGGGGGCAATTCGCTTCCAAAGTTTACACAGTATTATATACAGTATTCACAGAGCCATTCCTGGTGGTATTAATGTCAGATTTATACCAGAGTTTTAGAATTTGCTGGAGCTCCATTCCAATTATAGTTACTTTGTTGTTTTTTGTTGTTAGGAAAAATATAATAACACATAACTGAAAATAACTTACTACAGTGGTGCCTCGCTTGGCGATTACCTCGTTAGACGAGGAAATCGCTTGATGATTAGTTTTTGTGATTGCTATTGCGATCGCTAAACGATGACTGAATGGGCTTCGGGAACCGATTTTTCGCTTAACGACGATCAAAAACAGCTGATCGTCGGATTTCATAATGGCCGCCCACTGTGCAAAATGGCTCCCCACTGTGCTTTAGGACGGATTCCTCGCATTACAGGCACTGGAAAATGGCCACCCTATGGAGGATCTTCGCTGGACGCTGAGGTATTTCACCCATTGGAACACATTGAACTGGTTTTCAATGCATTTCAATGGTCTTTTTTATTTCGCTTGACGAGGATTTCGCTTAACAGCGATTTGAACGAAACGAAGTATCCTCGTCAAGCGAGGCACCACTGTACAGTCAAATCAAAGATAACAAGGAGTTCCTCCATCTTGCTCAATTTGTTCCCAGTTCTCTGGTGGGGGTTTGCCATGTTTCTGCTTAACCACTCTTCCTGCCAAATGGGTACATAGAGTTTAAAAAGAAAATGGTGGAGGAGGGGGAAATGCTGAATACTTGTTGTCCCTTTATTTGATTACTTGGGAAAGAGATTGGCCACTGGGTTGGGATTTGAAACCTACACTCCTGACTTGTTTATGCAGCTTGTTATTTAAGGATCAGACCTGGCATGGACATACGCCATTACGTTTGAGACTTACTTTTTTTCTTCACTATTCACAGCACATCCCCCATATCTCCCGTTATTAGCTAGCTTGGGGTGTTAAGATAATCAGGTGAGGTCTTTCAGTTGCACCACCTTCACAGGTGTGCTTGGGAGAGGGCTTTCTCTGTTGATGCTCTCAGATCCTGGAGCTCCCTCCCACAGGAGGCCAGCCT
Source organism: Pogona vitticeps (assembly GCF_051106095.1). NCBI lineage: Eukaryota > Metazoa > Chordata > Lepidosauria > Squamata > Agamidae > Pogona > Pogona vitticeps. Next base: position 256,352,032 of record NC_135784.1, read on the forward strand.
GGCCCCATCTTTGCAGTTATACTGCAAGCAGGCAAAGGCCTTTCTCTTCAAGTAGGCCTTTCTTGAGTGACTGACTGTCTAGGAGAATAAAGTATAGTAGGACCGCTGTATTCGTGGTTCACTACCCACAGTTTCACTTATCCACTGAATGAATGAATGAGTGAATGAATGAGTGAATAAATAAACAAACAAACCCAGAAATACTTGTTCCTGAGGTGTACCCTCTTTCCTCTAAAATAAGACCTAACCTGAAAATAAGCCCTAGTATGATTTTGCAGGATGCTCATAATGTAAGCCCTACCAAAAATAAGCCCTAGTTAAGTGAAACCCCGTCCTCCACCGTACAGCAGCCAGAAGATGACATAACTGTATATGAATAGACATAGATTGTTATACATGAAAAAAATAAAATATCCCCTGAAAATAAGCCCTATTGCGTTTTTGGAGAAAAAAATTAACACAAGACCCTGTCTTAATTTCGGGGAAACAGGGTATTACCAGAACTGGCCACTAGATGAAACTAGAGACTATACTATATAAAGGTGGCTTAATGAAAATGCACTTATAGCCTGATGTCTTTGACAGAAGCAGTTGTGAGTAAAATGGAGAGGCTACATTTGGGAGAGTGGGAGGTGGCAGTTGGTGCAGACAGGAGGGCAGGAAAACCTTTTGGGATTTTACTCCAAAGTAAATGAAATCATACAGCTCATGATGGCAGATTACAAGCAGTCAGCAAGGTGCTGATTACATGCCTGGTCATGTGCCAATTATACAATGTGTACCTTGTTAATTAGCTGTGATTCACTGTTGCAACTAATGCAGTTTCTCATACTTTAGATTCAAATTTAAATAATTTTAAATTTCTTCCCTCAGAGAAGCCTGGGGTGTCAGTTGACTGTAGGTTAGCCATAAATTCCTTCTTGAAAAGGGATCTTCATAAAGCAACCTCTGTCCTTAATTGTGTCAAGAATCTGGTATGTTGAGCCTGGAGTAGAACTTGCGTAGTTAGCATAGTTAGCACTTGCATAGTCATTGAAATATACTTGAGTATACTTTTGAAAAGTGGAGTGTTCTCCAAATGTTGTTCTTAGTAAGCAAGTTGAACAAGTGGCACATTTTAAATTAGGAATATTTTGCCATTGCAACTTATTCCAATAGTATTCTTGCATTATGTACCAAGTATAATTTAATGTGAAATGCTATTGAAACAAAGATTACTGTACGTATTTTGCTCTCATGCTAGATACTTGTATATCTGTAGAGATTAATCTCAGAATTGCCATGGACATTCAGCTGCTGTTCTGCATGCAGTTTTTTCTCCCCCAGCCACAAGATTACCGTAGTTAACAGATTAACAAATTTCTATACAGTACCATCCTTCAGTATCATTTTAAAAGTTTATGGGTGGATCACAAATATTTTTTTAAAAATATAGAAACTGAATTTAATAAAAAGCAGTTATTCAAACAGCATAACATTATATTAAATATTTTGATTGAAAAGGTAAATACAGTTTCTTATTACTTGTTTTATGAATGTTTAAATAATAATTTTATATACTATAAATGAGAAAAACTCCTTAGGTGGCAGACAGGATTTGTTTCCCCCATTCTTAACCCATTTGCCACTTTGGTTCTTGAACTCATTCACCAAAACATTTACAAAGCCAAGATCTAAAAACAAGGCCCCAAATTGAGATGAGTGGATTTTCCACCATGGTATCCTTCTGGGATGGATCTTGGAGATACTGTTTTGCAGTGGTTTCAATCCTTCTTGGTCAAACTCCAAAGGTGGTGTTGGGGAAATCCTGGTTGACACTTGGCCTCTGTGAGATCCCTTAGGGCCCAGTCCTCTTCCCTGTGTTATTGAAACCACTGAGAGAGATTTCCAGAGTTTTGGGTTCAATGCCATCAATGTGCTGATGACACCCAACCCTATTGCTCCTCTGCAGATGATTCCAGGGAAGCAGTTCTGTGCTTAGAGCAGGGTCCATTGTCCACTATTGACTGGATGCAGGCCAACAAACTGAAACAGTCCAGACAAAAAAGAGGTTCTCCTGGTCAGTTCAAAGGCAAATCAAGATAGAGATCCAGCATGTACTGTACTGGATGAGGTTACACTCCCCCTTGAAAGTCATGTCTGCATCTTGGGTGTACTCCGACACTAAACTCTAAGCTTAGATGCACAGGCTTCAGCAGTGGCCAGGAGTGCTTTTGCACAATTAAAGCTGGTGCACCAGTTGTACCCATTTCTTGAGATACCTGATCTGGCCATGGTGGCATGTGCCTTTGTTACATTGCACTTGGATTACTGCAGCATGCTCTACATGCACTGCCTTTTAAGATTATTCAGAATCTTCAGCTAGTTTAAAATGCTGCAGTCAGATTGTTGACTGGTGCTGGTTACAAGGAGCATGAAACTCTCATATTACAACTGGCTGCCAGCCTGTTTCCAGACTCAGTTCAAAGTGCTCGTATTACCTATAAAGCCTGGCTTGGGTCTTGGCTATTTTAAGAATCATATTATAAATTCATATCAGCCTACTAGGTTTTAAAAATCTGCTGTGGAGACCTGGTTCTCGGTTCTGTCACTTTCCCAAGCTCATTTGGCAAGGAAATGAGGGAAAGGCCTTCTCAGTGGTTGCTCCCATGCTTTGGAATGCACTGTTCCGAGAAGCTAGGTTGGTTTCCTTCCTTTTGTTCTTTTATCATTAGGCAAAGATCTTTCTCTTCAAGCAGACTTAAGCAGTAAGTGTCTCAGGAATGTATTGTTTATTTATTTATAGATTTTTCAGTGGTTTAGGTCTCTGGCTGCAGAGCCTGAGACTGTGCCTCCTTGAAAAGGACTGGACCCAATAATCCACAGGGTCCTTTCCACCTCTGCTATTCTAAGAGTATTATTATTGTATTTTAAATTGTTTTTAATTTTGATGTTTATATTGATATATATTTAATTGTTATTAATGTGATATTTATATAGTGTTTTTAAAATGGTTGATTGATTTATAGTTTTAATTCTTGTTAGCTACCTTGGGTCCCCTATGGGAGAAAGGAGGCAAAGAAAGGAAGGAAGCAAAGAAGCAAGCAAGCAAGAAAGCTGTTTTTCAACCTTCTTTTTGCACAATTCAGGGTGCTGGGTCTAACCTATAAAGCCCTGAACAGCTTGGACCCAAGCTCTCTCAAGGAGTGCATCTCCCTTTATGAGCCTGCTTGAGTGTAAAGATAATCTGGAGAGGCCTTTCTTTCCATCCCATTGCCTTCAAAGTTGTATTTGGTGGGGACCAGGAGAGGGCCTTCTCTGTGACTGCTCCCAGACTTTGGGACTCTCTTCCACAGGAGGCCAGGCTGGCCCCACCTTTGCTGTCCTTCCACAAGCACACAAAGAACTTTCTCTTCAGGCAAACTTACTCTCAGTGACTAGCTGCCTAAGTGGGCTTTTTTAATGGATTGTTGTGCCTTACTGCTTTGAATGTGTTTTTGGTGTTGCTTTTGTTTACCATTTTTAGTGTGGTACTTGCCTAATTCTTTTTAGTATTTGTATACTTAACTCATTTTAGCTTTAAATGTTGTCTTTTAATGCTGTAAGCTGCCTTGGGTCCTTTTAAGGCTAAAGATAGGGTAAAATATTTTAAATAAAATAAATAAATCCCCCCAAAAAAAGCCATTCTCACTTTGAGATTTAGTCTTAATTATGCAACTGGAATCTTACGTCCTGATCAAAAACATTCTACATTTGTGAAGTGTATTTGTGCTATTTTTATGTTCCAGTTCAATAGCTGAATATTCTGGTTATAAAAGTTTCCATTCTTCTCCTCTTTGGACTGCTGGACTTTGTTGCATTAATATCCTGAAAACGCTGTAGGGACTTTTGTGTTGAATTTATGTCAGATAAGTCCAAAATACTTCCACAGAGTTATTTTTTAGTGGGTATCTTTGCAGCAAAAATATTCTAAACTAAATTGATTTAAGAGCAAACTTTATTACTGACGTGTATAGTTATTTTGGAATTATATTAACGTGGAATATCTTTGTCCTAACAATAATTGAAGTACTAGCTTCCTTGCAACCTAACGTTTTCTTGAAAAGGATAGTTCGATAATGGAAAATGAAAATATTTTTATACAAAATTGCATTTACATACTAAAGTCTCTCTGGCTCCCATTGTAGTGATAACTACATATAACATTGATGCAAATGGCTGTGTTGGTTTTACTACAATTGTAACTTGTGCTAATAATGTCCCCTTTGTTTCGAGTACTGGCAAAATAAAAGTATATTATACATTGATGTGGCTTTGTTTCACCATATTTTGTAAGAAAATAAGGGTTATTAGAGCTTATAAACTTCTTCTTTGCAATGCAAATAGAAGTTCATCTATTTTGTTTATGCAGGAACTATTTTTGCTTGCCAAATTTTATTTCAAGTCAGTATTTTTATAGGCACACATCCAAAGGTATTCATGCAGAATCATAAGGCACTTCTTCCTTGTCCAAATTGTTTTTCGTGGTATCACATGTGTACTGAGATGCATGCAAGAAGGCATTTCTTGGTTGTGTAAGTTCTTCTGTGACTTCCACATACAGGCGTTCTCTGTGCCTATGCACAGAATAGATGTGTGAGTGCAGGGATGGACACTCAAAAAGAGCTACACTTAACAGGTCTTGTCTCTCTCCACCCATATGTCACTCAGCCCCCTCTTGCTGTGCACCATATTCCATCCCCTGACCTTCATGTATGGCTTTCCAGTGGGCTGCAGTGGAAGGAGGGGATGAGAAACATCCTTTGAAGAATATTTTGTTCACAGGTTTTTGAACTGAAATGGTAATTTTACAGCATTCAAAGAGCATTTTAAGTAGTAATCCAAACTTTAACAAAGTTCAGATTCTCTAGATTCAATGAAGGTTATTCAGATTGCTTTCAACAGGTATCATTGGAAGAAGAGACAAGCTTTCTTGATTATATCACTACTTAGCCAGATTTTAAATTTAAGGCTTCTCACATATAGATTTAATCTGGAGAAGCTTGCTTTTTTGTGATTTCAGTGGATTAATCATCTCATTCTTCATGGATGTATTTTGATATTCCCAAACTTCTGTTGTGTCCCATGATTGTTTCTGCATGCCTGGTCAGTATACGTTGTATTTCATATATACAAATATGCTTGTTCTCTTAATTTTCTTCTTCCAATGTTTTGACTAGACCTGAATGCAGAGGCATGCCTTACCAGTACAAAGTAGAAGCACCCTATTAATGCAACAGGTCTCAGTCTTTCTACTTATAACTGCAGAATTAGAAAGGTCCCCTGGTCGAATCCTCTGCCAATGGAGGAGACATATGAGGTGATATTCATCATCATTTTGTTTCATCTGCAGTGAATAGGCATGGAGTTTATAAATACACTTTCCTTTACTTTCAACTAAAAATATAATGCCATTTATCTGATGTCTTGAATGTATACTTTAAATGGCAAATAGTCTTTGTAGAAGAAAGGTAAAGAACTTCAGGAGCTACCCAATGACTGTATTCCAGGTGTACAGTTCTGGCTCTTCCCACTTTGAGTACTTTGAGACATCTCCATGTGGTGTCACTGGCTATGTTTGCCATTGACTTCTCCATGTTTTTAAATTAAGTACCTTCAAATGCTGACCCCAGAGGAGTCTTAGCATTGCTTTCTATTGCTTACTAATGTCAGAATGTCTTCACTTCATTTAGAGCAGGGGTCTCAAACTCATTTTACCTGGGGGCCGCTGGAGGCAGAGTCTGGGTGAGGCTGGGCTGCATCAGATTTCCCGCCAAGCGGAGCAAGAGCCCGAGGAAGCCGCCCAGGAGTTTCCTTAGCCCGGCTGGGGCTCCGAGGAGGAGGGGGCGCGAGAGCCCTCTGTTACATACAGCACTGGTGTTACCTGTCTGTCATGGGTTTGGAGGGAAAGTTCCATCCTATGGGGAGTGGAAGGCGGGACATCAGGAGGAGGGGCTGTACTGTATAAATATGTGATGCCTGTGTGGTGAGAGGACACACACTGGAGATGAGACACTGAGAGACACTGGGAGGTGACGAAGCAGCAGCTGGGAAGAAGAAGCTGTTGTGGAAGTCTGTGTGTCAGACAGGGTACTACTGTGTGTCAGAGTACCAACCTGATAGGTTCAGGTGTCTGTTGGTTAGCCAGAACTGATAGGTTCAGGGTCTGTGCTTTAAGTTAAGGTTCTGTGTGAACCAAACTGTATGTATGTCTGAGTGAATCTAAGCCACGTTACTTTATCTATTCACCTGATTGTTTTATTTACCCTGTTTGTATTTAAAATAAACCTTATTCTTTTTATTGTTTAAAAATCCATCCCTGGTCTGTGTGACTTCTTAAAGGGAATGGTTGGTGGCAGCTTAGTGTAACTGTGTGACATATCCCAGTAGGTCTGGGTTTGTCACATTGATTGGTGTCCAGCGTGTGGGATACGACTGGTCCAGTTGTCCAGCGGTCCAGCAAAGCCTTGGCAAGTGTGCCCAGAGCAAGGGGGGTCTAGTCAGGGACAGTCTGAGGCGCGTAGGTAATCTTCTAGGTGTACCTCACGGGGAGGTGCGCTAGTAGAAGAACGTGCCAACTGGGGAGACTTAGATTAAGGTGCTCTGAGGCAGCCTAGTTTTGGCGGGAAAAAGCTGAGGCAAAACTGCATAGTAACAGTGAGCTAGCTTGCCAGCTGAGAGGCCCAGCAGAGGGGGGTAGGCTCTGACTCGATACTGTTGCAAGTAGTGCTGAAGAACAGCAGCAATCTCTAGGGAGAGCTGGTTCTGAGGCAAGAAGGGAAAAAAAAGTGGTCGTTTTATTTTGAGGCTTGACTTTTTAAAGCAGCCTGTTCTGAGGGGGGATTATGCCCTTGACTCGAAGCAAAGTAGCAGACATGAGTGAAGTGAAAGACCCCCAGATTGACCAAGGTTCTGAGGATGAATTTGGCTCAGTGCAAGGTGACAGCACAGGAGAGCAAGACCCAGAACTCAGAAAATTGCTCATAGCCCAACAGCATGAACTGAGGATGAGGCAATTTGAAGTGGAGGAAAGATTAGAGAGAGAAAAAATGGAGGAAAGGGAAAGAGAGAAACAAAGGCAATTTGAAATAGAGAGATTGGAAAGGGAAGAAAGATTGGAGAGAGAGAGAATGGAAATGGAGAGGGAGAGAGAGAAAATTGCTCTGGAAAAAGAAAGAATGGCGTTTGAATTAAGAAAACTGGAAATGATGAACCAGAACAATAATAACAATAGGGATTCTGAGGGAGGCCAACTGTCTAAAGCTGACCTGAAGAAATTCCCTGTGTACCACAAGGGAGATTGTCCTGAGGTGTTCTTTTCCTTAGTGGAAAGAGCGTTTGTGGACTTCTCAGTGAGGGAAACTGAGAAGATGACCATCATGCGATCTTTAATCAGTGGTAGCCTGGCTGAGGTTTATGCCGAGATGCCTGAGGAACTGATGAAAGATTTTGCAGAGTTTAAAAAGCTGGTGTTTGCAAGACATGGGATAAATGCAGAGCAGCTGAGACAAAGATTCAGGTCCCTAACCAAGAAGCCAGAACAGACTTTTACCCAAGTGGGGGCCCAATTGGTGAGGCTGCTTGAGAAATGGCTATCGCAGGAGGGAACAGAGACCTATGAACAGCTTAAAGATTTGATAGCACTGGAACAGTTCTATTCAGTCCTGCATGGGGAATTGAAATTCCAGGTGAGGGAAAGGAAACCGAAATCTGTGGCAGCAGCCGCAGAGATCGCGGATTTTATTTCCCAAATAAGAAAGCCCTTGGGTGAGGGGAAATCTGTAGGTAAACCCAAAGAAACCTACAGCAAGTACTCTCAGGGACTAGGGAAAAGCCAGCAAGGGGGAGGGGCCCATGGTGAAGGGAAGCCCTCAGACATGAAACTAAGACCTCAGATTTTGGAGGGAAAACCAAAACAAGATGAGAGAGAATCAAAATACACCAGAAAATGTTATTTCTGTCAGGGAAAGGGTCATCTAATCTCAGAGTGTGAGAAATTAAAGCAGCTAAAAGGAATGGTGCCTCAGAATTCTAGTGGGACCAAGCCAAAAGCTGTGTTCTGTGTCCAGAAAGAGCAAGGCTCAGTGTCACTGAGGGAGCCTGTTGCCATGACTACTCAGTCTGGAACAGCTACCTCTGCTGATCAGGCTGAGGAAAATGGTCCTCTTATAGAGGTAAAGCGCTGCTTGCTGGTAAAAACAGATTCTCAGTTGTTTGAGACAGCTGGGGTGGATGTAGGAATACTTGACCGTCAGTATAGGGGGCTGCGGGACACTTGTTCCCAGGTAACCCTGTGCCATCCAGATATCATCCCTAGGGAGTTTATAATCCCAAATGAGAGCATGAAGGTGGCAGGGATTGAGGGGCAGGTAATCTCTCTGCCAGTAGCAGAGGTACCTGTCAACTTTCAAGGCTGGAGGGGAGATTGGCGGCTAGGGATTTCATTGACTCTGCCAGCAGCCGTGCTCGTGGGAAATGACCTGGCTGAACATGTGAAACGGGTGCTAGTGATTACACGCTCACAAGCCACCACGGGGACAGTTCAGAGGGGTAATGATGAGCCAGAGACGGAAGCAGAGGGGAGTTCAGAAGCTGTGGTGGAAACCTTAACCACAGACAGCAGATTTGGACAGGAGCAAAAGGCAGACGCCACTCTCCAAAAGTGTTTTGAACAGGTGACTGACGCCCAGCTAACACCTGAAACCCCAGTGAGATTTCTGGAGAAAAAGGGGATTTTATATAGAGAAACCTTGAGGAATATCTCAAAAGGGGGAGATGGGATCAGAAGTCAGCTGGTGGTACCTGAAAAGTATCGCCCCATGATCTTACAAAGGGGTCACTCTGACATGTTTGCTGCGCACTTAGGAGTGAATAAAACACAGCAGAGAATCACACAGAATTTCTACTGGCCTGACATAGGGAAGCAGATCAGGGAGTTCTGTAAGCAATGTGATGTGTGTCAAAGGCAGGGGAATAACCGCGACAGGACCAAAGCAAAGTTGTGCCCTTTGCCTGTGATTGACACGCCGTTCAAATGTATAGGGGTGGATATTGTGGGACCTTTGCCCAAGGCCACAAAGAGGGGGAACAGGTTCATTCTAACAATTGTGGACCATGCCACAAGATATCCTGAAGCCATACCCTTGACTAACATTGAAACTAACACAGTGGCCGATGCTTTGGTGGGGTACATGTCCAGGATGGGATTTGCCTCAGAGATAATCACAGATTTGGGCGCATCGTTCACATCAAAGCTCATGAAACGCTTATGGCAAATCTGTGGAATTAAGCACAAGGAAACCACTGCTTATCATCCGGAAAGTAATGGGTTAACTGAGAAGTTCAATGGGACTCTAATGCGCATGATTAGGGCTTACTTGGCAGAGAATCCAAACAATTGGGACCAGAAGCTGCAATCCCTTTTGTTTGCTTATCGATCAGTGCCACAAGCCAGTACCGGGTTCAGTCCATTTGAACTTCTATTTGGGAGAAGGGTGAAAGGGCCCCTTGATTTGATCAAACAAAATTGGGAGCAGATCACCCAGGAAGACCCACAAGACGTTGTGACTTACATAGACACCTTGATGAATGACCTAAGGAGAAATCTAGAGCTGGCAGCAGAAAACCTGCAAGCTCAGAAGGTCAGACAGAAAACATGGTATGACCACAAAGCTAGAGAGAGACACTTTGACCCAGGGGAGGAAGTGCTTTGGCTTAGGCCCTGCAGAGAGAATAAACTGCAGCTCAAATGGGCAGGACCATATAGGGTCATTTCCAAGATGTCAGACCTGAACTACCTAATAGAGCAGGAGGAGAACCAAGCAAGGAGGGTGGTTCATGTGAATGCCCTAAAACCCTACTACAGAGGGGAACAGAGGGTTCTATTTGCTATAAAAGCAGCTGAGAGTGAGGAAGCTGAATTACCCTTCTGGGAGGGTAGAGGGGAAGTAAAATACAACCCAGAGGAGGTAAAGATCAGTCCTGCACTCACCCAAGACCAGCAGCAAGAACTAAAAATGCTGCTTAGTAAATATCAACAGGTGTTTTCCAACAAGCCGGGGATAGTGAAGGGAGTGATGCATCGGATCCACACAGGGGATGCACCCCCGCAGGCAGTATCCCCATACCGAGTAACGGGACCCTATAGGGACAAGGTGCGGAAGGAGCTGGACGAAATGCTGAGGGAGAACATAATCGTCCCCTCTTCTAGTCCTTGGTCCTCTCCGATAGTCCTTGTGGACAAGCCTGATGGGAGCATTAGGTTTTGTGTCGATTACAGGAAATTAAACCGTGTAACCACTCCTGATGCCTACCCAATGCCCAGGCTAGACAACCTGATTGAAACCATAGGGGGTTGTCGGTTCATCTCATCATTGGACCTGGTAAAGGGATATTGGCAATTAAGAATTGATCCCAGGGATCAAGAAAAGACTGCCTTTTGCAGCCCTTTTGGTCTCTATGAGTTTCGAGTCCTGAGCTTTGGTCTCAGAAATGCACCAGCCACATTCCAAAGGCTGATGGACCAGACCTTGGCAGGGCTCAGTGACTTTACAGTGGCCTACATTGACGACATAGGGATCTTCAGTAATACCTGGGAAGATCACCTAATACACCTGGAGTTAGTGCTGCAGAGGTTAAGTGCAGCAGGGCTAACAGTAAAGGCCAGCAAGTGTCAGCTGGGTAGCCCAGAAATAAAATACTTAGGTCACATGGTAGGGGGAGGAGTGATAAAACCCCTGGAGGCCAAAATAGAAGCTGTTCGTGATTGGCCTAGACCCAACACCAAGAAAAAAGTCAAATCATTTCTTGGGTTGGTGGGCTACTACAGAAAGTTCATCCCGAGGTTTAGCGAGATTGCGGCTCCGCTGACCGATCTGACGAAGAAGACGGCTGATGACCGCATCCCGTGGACCAGCGACTGTGAGGCGGCGTTCCAGAGGTTGAAGGAGGCGTTAATCAACTATCCTGTCCTGCGTGCTCCAGACTTCGACCGGGAGTTCATCATCTACACCGACGCGTCTAACAGCGGGGTAGGAGCAGTTCTGTGCCAGGAGGATGAGAATGGTGACCAGCATCCAGTGTCCTACCTGAGTAGGAAACTTCAAAAAGGTGAGAGACATTTGGCAACCGTGGAGAAGGAGTGTTTGGCCATAGTCTACGCGATCCAGAAGGCCAAGCCTTACATCTGGGGAAGACATTTTATTCTGTGTACTGACCATTCACCATTGCAATGGTTAAAGACAATGAAAACCCACAATAGCAAACTTATGAGGTGGGCTTTGAACTTACAGGACTATGACTTTGAAGTGAAGGTGGTCAGAGGGTCAGTGAACTGTGTTGCTGACGCCTTATCAAGAAGACCTGAAGAATGAAGACGGCGAAAGAACATGGACGATGTGTATATAATGATGACAAAAAAGTTAAATGTACCTGGTTTTGAAGTTGGTTTGTATGAATAAAGGTAAATTGCTGTAATGTAAATGATAAATGTTTAAATGCATAATTGCTATGGTTAACTTAGAATGTAAGTATAAGTAAGTATGGTATTATATGGTATGTATAACTGTTGTTGTGTGTTTTATCAAGGTTGTTTTTTGGTGAAAAGCACTTTTAGCTTTCCCCCTACAAAACAACTTATAAAGAGGGGAGGTGTTACATACAGCACTGGTGTTACCTGTCTGTCATGGGTTTGGAGGGAAAGTTCCATCCTATGGGGAGTGGAAGGCGGGACATCAGGAGGAGGGGCTGTACTGTATAAATATGTGATGCCTGTGTGGTGAGAGGACACACACTGGAGATGAGACACTGAGAGACACTGGGAGGTGACGAAGCAGCAGCTGGGAAGAAGAAGCTGTTGTGGAAGTCTGTGTGTCAGACAGGGTACTACTGTGTGTCAGAGTACCAACCTGATAGGTTCAGGTGTCTGTTGGTTAGCCAGAACTGATAGGTTCAGGGTCTGTGCTTTAAGTTAAGGTTCTGTGTGAACCAAACTGTATGTATGTCTGAGTGAATCTAAGCCACGTTACTTTATCTATTCACCTGATTGTTTTATTTACCCTGTTTGTATTTAAAATAAACCTTATTCTTTTTATTGTTTAAAAATCCATCCCTGGTCTGTGTGACTTCTTAAAGGGAATGGTTGGTGGCAGCTTAGTGTAACTGTGTGACATATCCCAGTAGGTCTGGGTTTGTCACACCCTCGTCGCTGGCCACGACCCCCTCCGGCTCCTTCACTACCACCACCACCACCATCAGCAGGACAAAGAAGTGGAAAAGGGGAGGGATCGCCAGCGACCGCCTAGCTGGGGGGGGGAGGGCACGACATAAAATTAAATAAAAACACTCACAGAATCGCCTTGCCAAAGGAGAAAAGCCTCCATTGGTACCCGCAAAATTAAACAAAATGGGGTGGGCCCCCGCGGGCGTACGCACACACACAGAGGTCCGGCAACCTTCCTCTGAGGCCCCCCTCAAAAAAAAAGACACACTCAGCAGCAGCAGCTACCCCCACCATGATAGAGGAGCAAACTTTGCGAGGTGAGCCCACGCAGCTTCCAGAGCCGAGGCGGCTGAAGCAGGACGAAAAGGAGGAGGAGGAGGAAGCATTGCAGGGTGCTGAGGTGGCCACTGGCCGGGCTGGTACTGAGGGTGCCGAGAGAGAAAGAGAGCCAAAGAGCTGCTTCCCTGGAAGAGGCAGTGGTGGCGGCAGCTGCTGTTGGTGGCTTGGAGGCTCTCTTCGAGGATGGGCCAGGAGCAAGCTCCACTCTCAGGCATCGCTCGGCGGCGGTTCAGGCGCTCAGGGAAAAGGGCTGGCAGCGTGCCTCACTCGCCGTCTCTCCCCCAAGACAGCGCCTCTTGCACCCTTCATCCAGAACTGCAGCCTGCCAGCTGGGAGGCGAGCTGGCTGGCTGGCTGCAGTTTCGGATGGAGAGTGCAAGAGGCGCTGTCTTGGGAGAGAGCTGGCGAGTGAGGCGAGGCTCTTTTTTTTTGACTCATGACAGCAGAGGATACGTGGGTGCTTCGGGGGGGAAGGCAAGGCGGGGGCCACAAACTATTGTCTGGCGAGCCGCAAATGGCCCCTGGGCCGCATGTTTGAGATCCCTGATTTAGAGTATAATTTGAGTTGGATGTCCAGTTATGAGCACCAGAATGAGAACTATAATAGTGAAAATCTTACCTCATTTTGTCTCATGGTCTATATTTTTCCTTTTAATTTTCTACGTTGTTAAGTGTTAGGGCTTTCAGCCTAACACTTCCTCATTTGACTGAGTATTTCATATCTAATAATATTTAGCATCATGCTTTGAAGGAAATACAGAATACAAAATAATTAAACCTGTTCTTGAGTCTCTTGCTCTTATAAAACATTGTATTTGTTTAGCTCTGATCTGAATAAGGGTGAAGCAAACCGCTACAAATTCAATAATGCAATTAAGGTTGTAACAGGCTATGCACTACATACTAATCAAGCAAAATCTGCTCTGTGTTGGACTTTTCCGGTTCCACTAGTCAAACACGTGATTACAATAACCACTTGGAAGTGAAGGCTTTCAGATCCTCCTTTTACAAGAGACAAGTTCTCAGTTAATTTATAGACAAGTATGGCAACAGTCATAGCATGCTCAGCTGTGTTGCAGCAGTTTCAGCAGTAAAATAGATCCTGTAGGTGACGCCTACCCTGCAGGTGGATTCTGTTCTCCTTGATGTGGTGTTTCATTCTGATTGTTCATTGTCTAATGTCAGTGTATTATGTATTAGTGCCAAACCTGCACTTTCACAAATGAGAGGGCTTCTTTTGTTTGCAGAAAGGCTTGGGATCCAGGAGGAGTACTCTTTGAAAGAAGTAAAGGAGGCTGCCTTTGTCAGTTCATTAAGCAGGGTTTTTAAGGGGGAGGCGGGAGCAAAAACTACATTCCCATTTCCTCTACTAAGGTTATTCTTTGAGTGGCATATGGCTCACACAAAGTCTAGATCAAAACTCCTTTGTCCATAGGAGCCTGATTATTTTTACACAGTTAGTTGCCACTTTGGGAGGAGATTCTTAAAACTACCCTGTTTGCATTTATTTAGCAATCACAAATTGCTTGTAAATTCATTCTTTGTGTATTATATTTTTCAAACTGAAAGTTCCAAATCTCACTCACTGACAGTGAAAGATTGGCAATGGACAAAGATCATGGGTGATTAAAATTTGGATTGTCCTCTGCTTCATTAGGTAAACAATTTATGGTGTTGGAAGGATGACACTAAGATCAGAGTTGATTACCCTTAATCTTTATAGGAATTCCTTTAAAATGCTTATCACCTGTCTTTAGTATAAATGTAAGTAGAGGTTGATTCTAGAGCTAAAAGAGAAGTTTATTTCCAAAACCCTACCATTCCACACTGCCAAGAAAAAAAAAAAGGAGTAATAAGTATGGGCTTATATTTCCCAAATTCTAGTCCTTCTGGTTCCTGAGTGCGGAGCAGTGGTTCTCAACCTAGTAGTTTCTAGATGTTTTGTACATCAGGTTTCTGCTTGGTACTGGTGGAAAATTAGAGTGAATGTTGGCTGGTTGTGAAGGATTATGCAAGCTTTAGTGTAGTCCAAAACATGAGGAAGTGCCAAGCTTGGGAATGCTGGTGTAGACTATGAAAAGTTCTGTCTGGCCTTACACATCTGGTTATAACTTGAAGTTCATTGTTTTTTTAAAAATTCTGTCCTAGACTAGAATCCTAAAGGAAGAATCCATGGTTGGAATGGCTTCTAGAAACAGAATGGGGAAGTTTCTCTTCTCCACATCAGTATCACAAGTATCTTGAGGGAGAACCTGGGCATTCCAATCTGGGAAATTCTGTAAAGCTGGTGTCTGGGTGGCACTTAGGCATACAAGGACTGGAGCTGAAAGGAATGAAGTAATATGGCGGGAGCACTGTAATGATTTCATGACATTGGTTGTCTAGAGGAGGACATCCTAATGTGTCACCAAAAAAAACCCCATGATAGGGATATCCTTCATCTGCTGTGTTTTCCAGAAAATAAGACAAGGTCTTATATTAATTTTTGCTCCAAAAATGCATTACGGCTTATTTTCAGGGGATGTTTTATTTTTTTCCATGTACAACAATCTACATTAATTGAAATACAATCACGTCATCTTCTTCTGGTTGCTGCACAATGGTGGATGGCAGAGTTTCACTTAACTGAGGCTTACTTTTGGGGTAGGGCTTATATTACAAGCATCCTGAAAAATCATGCTAGGGCTTATTTTCAGGTTAGATCTTATTTCTGGAGAAACAGGATACTGTAGAAAATAAATGTATCTTTGTAAATATCCAATGTTCATAGGCTATTGTGGCTTGGTTTGAATCATGTTTGGGCCAAGACCATGTAGTCTTACCACAATAATGTGTGTTGGAAGATTGCATTAACAACTGCATTTACCTTTCTTTTGCCTTTCAGTCTTATGATAATGGACTTGCCCAAGGAGCTGGACTTGAATCTCATGGTAAGAGTAATAGTTGGGGTAACAGCCATTTCAGAACAATGAGATAAATCTCGTGTTAGCCTGACCTAGAGTGGATATATTAAAATGAATGAGGCAACTTCATCACAATTGGCATGTCCTATTGATTTCATTGAGTCTGTAGGTCTAATGTTGGATATCATCTAGTCACAGTTAAGTGGTACTTTCTGTATCATTTTTCCAAAATAACCTGCATATTCTAAGAAGCTTCCTTTTTGACCTTGGTTTGGGACAAGTACTGAGAAGATTTGTGTTGAGAGTCTTTGGGAAAGCAGTAGTCTTACTGCTCATGAATGATTGAGAAATCATTGTTTCACATGTGAAATCATTGCATCGTCAGCATCTTGCTTGCCAGAGCTTTTTATCTGATTCTCACATCCCACTAAATTCTGGAGTAACGGTTAAAGTTTTGGACTTAAAAAAGCCAAATTCAAGGCATTTCATGTCCATAGCTGGTAGGCAAGTTTAACATGCAAGTACAGTAAAACTTGTGAGGATGCATACTAGATACGAGTGGCATCTAGGGAAGAGTGGGTTTGGTCAAAGCAAAACACCAGATGAATCTAGATTAAATGCCCTGTTGACTCCAAACTCTGAGAGGGTTCTCCATCCCTAAATTGAGAAATGTTCTTGTTGTGTTAACTGGAATTGATAATAGTTAAATGTAAAGATGGATTCCCAGTGTAGTGTAGTAGATAGAGTGACAGACTAGGACTCTGGAGAAGATAAGTCAAATCCTCACTTGGCCATACAAACTCACTAAGGGAATGGAACTGGTAAAACCACTCTTTAAATACTATATCTCATTTACCTTGAAAGCCCTATTAGGGTCACAGTAAGTCCATTCTCACTTGATGGCACAGAACACACACAAATGTAATGATGAGGAGCCCAAGGGAGGAAGGAAAACTGTGCATTTTGTTCAAGTTCCTTAATTGTGCATCATGTCAGTTTGCAGTCAGACTGACACTATTGCTAGAGTAACAAACTGTGGCATCTGGAAAGACTTAATGGCTTGATTGACCAAGGCATGATTCCAAAGTAGAGCAGTAGCAGTGGGGAAGCAGTGACTTTTTCCTTCTTCATTGTTTTCGAGCAGAAAATGACCGTTTTTATTGTTCAAAGTTCTTCTGGTAGCAAGGCAGTGCTGTTTTGGCAGTGAACAAGGAGAAATGTGTTGTGAGTGTTTCTTCACACACCATATACAATTAGGTCTGGAAATAATTGGACACTAACAAAAGTTTTGTTATTTCACTATTTACCAAAATAAATTCAAGTTACAGTGAATGAATTCAGGCTTAAAGTGCAGTTTCTCAGCTTTAATTTAAGAGTATTCACATCCAAATTGGAGGAAGGGGTTGAGTAATTACAGCTCTTTAATATGTAGCCCCCTGTGTTTCAGGGGACCAAATGTAATTGGACAATTGACTCAAAAGTTGTTTCATGGACAGGTGTGGGTTATTCCTTCATTATTTCATCATCAATTAAGCAGGTAAATGGTGTGGAGTTGATTCCATGTGTGGTATTTGCATTTGGAAGTTGTTGCTGTGACCCTACAACATGTGTTCAAAGGAGCTCTCAGTGCAAGTGACACAGGCTGCCCTTAGGGTGCAATCAAGAAATTGATCAGAGAGATAGCAGGAGCATTAGAAGTGGCCAAATCAATAGTTTGTTACATTCTGAGAAAAAAAAAAGAATGCACTGGTGAGCTTTCCAACACAAAAAGGCCTGGATAACAATGGAAGACAACAGTGGTGGTTGTAGAATCCTTTCCATGGTAAAGAAAAACCCCTTCACAGCATTCAGCCAAGTGAAGAATGCTCTTCAGAAGGTAGACATATCATTATCCAAGTCTTCCATAAAGAGAAGACTTCATGAGAACAAATACAGAGAGTTCACCACAAGTGCAAACCACTCATAAGCCTCAAGAATAGAAAGGCCAGATTAGACTTTGGAAAAAAAAAATCTTTAAAAGCCAGCCCAGTTCTTGAACAACATTCTTTGGACAGCTGAAACTAAGATCAACCTGTATCAGAATGATGGGAAGAAAAAAGTATGGAGAAGGCTTGGGACAGCTCATGATCTGAAGCATACCACATCATATGTAAAATATGGTGGAGGCAGTATGATAGCATGGGCATGCATTGCTTCCAATGGCATTGGGTCACTAATGTTTATTTATGTGACAGAAGACATAAGAAGCTGGATGAATTCTGAAGTGTATCGGGATATATTATCTGCTCAGATTCAGCCAAATTCAGTGAAGTGGATTGGACAGTGCATCACTCTACAGATGGACAGTGACCCAAAATATACTGTGAAAGTAACCCAGGATTTTTTTAAGGCAAAGAAGTGGAATATTCTGCAATGGCCGAGTCAGTCACCTGATCTCAACTTGATTGAGAATGCATTTCACTTGAAGACAAAACGTAGGGCAGAAAGACCCATGAACAAACAAAAAGTGAAGAGAGCTGCAGTAAAGGCCTTGCAAAGCATCACAAAGGCGGAAACCCAGTGTTTGGTGATGTCTATGTGTTCGAGACTTCAAGCAGTCATTGACTGTGAAGGATTCTCAACAAATTAATAAAAATGAACATTTTATTTATTATTGTGTTAATTTGTCCAATTACATTTGAACCCCTGAAATAAAGGGACAATGTATGAAAACGGTTGCAATTCCTAAATGTTTGATATGATATTTTTGTTCAGTCCCTTGAATTAAAGATGAAAGTCTGCACTTCAATTGTATCTCATTTGTTTCATTTCAAATCCATTGTGATAGTGTACAAAGCCAGAATTATTAAAATTGTGTCAGTATCCAATTATTTCTGGACCTACAGTAACTGTAAGTTGAAATTGCTTCTATAACATACAGAGATGGTTGCTGCCTTAAAAGACTTCCAAGATGGTTTAGGTTAATTCAGGAAAGCTAGAGATATCAATGGGTACTAGTCATGTTGGCTATTTATCGCCTCCTGTATCACAGTGGTCCCCAAGCTTTTTTGATCCGCAGACCGATTCAGTGGGCAGGGGGTGGGGCGGTGGTGTCCATGTCGGCAGGGAATGTCTGCATCCATGCATGCATGGGTGGGGCGTCCATGTGTGCATGGGGGGGATGCGTGCATGGGGGCGGCGGCGTGTTTGTTTGTCAGTGCATGTATGTGGGGGGCATATGTGCATGCATGGAGGGAGGCATGCAAGGAGGCAGGAGATCTGTCTCCATGGCCCAGTCCTGCCAAGGCCACAGCCTGGTATTGGGCTGCAGACCGAGGGTTGGGGACCCCTGCTCTATCAGAAGCCATGTGCCTTGGAATGCTGGTTGCTGAAGAATAGGATAATAAAGTGCAGCTGTGCTCATGTCCTGCTCATAGGCTTTCCACAGGCAGCCTATGAGTCACTGTAGAACAGTTATGCTGTTCTTGATAGGACTTTGGTTTGGTCCAACACATCTCATCTTACATTGTTACTGGGCTTTTACTAGAAGTTGTTCCTTGTCCAGCTGTGCATGTATTTTTTTCACTCTAGCCTCTCTGCTCTGCTTGTTTGAATGACCTTATATCACTTTAAATGATTGCATGTGTTAGAAATAGTTGTTTATGTAGATTGAATCTTATTAGTAGCTCTGGAAATCTATACTGAGCAGACTCTTTCCCATTTTACAGGTGGCTCTACATTTTGTGGTATTGCATCACTGTGCCTGATGGGTAAACTTGAGGAAGTCTTCTCTGAGAAGGAACTGGACAGGATAAGGAGGTGGTGCATAATGAGGCAACAGAATGGCTACCATGGCCGACCAAACAAACCTGTAGACACCTGCTACTCTTTTTGGGTAGGAGCAACTCTTAAGGTAATTTGAAAGCATTTCTCCTGTCACTCATAATCTGCTTGTTGACTACTTACATGTCGGAAATGACAGAACTAGTCAAGTCATGTAGGATGGTTTTAAAATCAGACATTTTATCTTCTATAATGTACTTTTTTTCTCTTGAGAAATCATAGTATATAAACTTTAGAATGATGGTTTTATTTACAGTGATACGAATTAAAACTGATAATGCTTCTGTGTTATGCTTAAAAATTCTAATTTATCCTTCCAGCTTCTGAAAATATTTCAGTATACAAACTATGAAAAGAACAGAAATTACATTTTATCAACTCAAGATCGCCTTGTTGGTGGATTTGCTAAATGGCCTGATAGTCATCCAGGTAAATTAATTTGCTTGTATATCTGTGGGTCGTGGGAAGTATTTGAATATTTGGAAGATGAAAAAGAATAGTTCATACTTTTTTTAAAATTAGAAAACATAATATGTACAGACAGAGCAAAAATAAACTCAAGAATATGCATATGAATGGGTTCAGTTTCAAATTTTGACAACTCCTCACTTTGCGTGGGAAATACCACAGGAGACGTCTTCTTAACTTTAACAGCTTTGTCTTCATTAACAACTGGTAAATCAACATTATTCATGATGGGATCGAAAAAGCTTAATTCAGGCAACAAGCCATAACTGTCCAACATGTAATCTTGTCCTCCTTCCATTGCACTTAGAGGGGTGCTGGGCCAAATCTCTTGGCATCTGTTGGCTTCCGAAGGGGTGCATTCCGTACTGCGCAAATGGTGCCGCAGCATGGGTGCCTTGCCCAGTCACCTTCAGGAGGGGGAATGCTGTAACGCGAATCGGGTCTTATCACCTGCTGCCCATGCCCCTTATTCTTGGGAAAGACTACTACGGACCACTCTAGAGTCTCATACTTCACCTCTCTACTCTTCCTCAGTACTGGGTCTGGTAGCAACCCTCTGAGCTTCAGGTTAGGGAAGTCCCTCAACAGCTCCTGAGTCTTTACTCTCTCATATTCCCTCAGCCTCTCCAGCTCTCTTTCTCTTCCACAACTCCAGTTCTGCCTCAAATCGATGCTCTCCCTGGCTACTTATACGTTCCTCCCAAACCGACAGCTCTTGCTCCACCCCTTTCTTACCCTCATGCTCTTCCACTAAACTCACTTCAAAGTTCCCGCTCCTTTCCCTTTTATCCGTTGCCGCCATATTCTCCCTCAGGTCCTCCTGTTCCTGCTCTCCCTCTGCTTTCTCTCCTCCCTCCTTTCCTTTATCTTCTGGGGACAGCATACTCTTCTCCTTGACACCTTCACGATGCAGGAAACAAAATGTAAAAGAAAGCAAGTAAGCTCACCACTGCAAGACTTGGATGGCACAAGGTCAGAATTTTTGTTAGATCTTCTTGTGAGGCATCCTTCCTCAACTTGGTTCACTAGATGTTTTCAAGAACATGCAACATCCTTTATCAGAAATAGCTAGTGATGAGGAATTATGGGAACTGTAATCTAAATCTTCTGGAAGGCACTTTCTATGTTATGGGAGGCTTTTTATAAGGCAAACAATTGATGGTACAGTGGTTCCTCAACTTAACTATCATAATCCATTCCAGAAGATGGTCGTAACTCAAAATGGTTGTAATTCAAAGCACCATTTCCCATAGGAACGCATTGAAATGCATTTAATCCATTTCGGCCGAAGAAAAAAAAACACACACACATACACAAAATCACTGCAAGACCGGTCGGAAATGCAATTAATCCCTTCCAGCCGAAGGGGGGGGGAAGCAATCAACCGTGCAAGACCCATTGCAAGTGCAAACAAGAGAAGGCAAAAAGCAATCAAGCACGGAAGACCTAATGCAAAGAAAACAAACCAAAAACCAATCAATCGTGCAAGACCTACTGCAAATGCAAACAAGAGAAAGCAAAAAGCAATCAAGCAGATCGTGCAAGATCGGAAATTGGGGGGGGACGACTAAAAAGCACATAAACTCCCCAAGACCCATCGGAAATGGGGAGAAAATCTAAAAAGCAAGGAACTCCTCCCCCAGAAACATAACCCCCCCAGCTCAGAACCACAATACAAGAACACCCAGAACAGTTTTTAAAAAGCAGAAAAGAGCACCTTAGCTTACAAGGCAGCCCAAAGCCTCACTGCAAACACACACACACACTCTCAGAAGCAGAAGGAGGCAGTCCGAAGCCTTTGACAACGATGCACACTCTCTAACTGCTGGGGTGAAAGAGCTACAAAGAAGCAGCCTCATCACCACCTACAGTTAGAAATTTGAATTTCCTGCCTTTTTCTGTTCGTAAGTGGAACCTCCGGTCGCAAGTAGAAGCAAAATTTTGCTACTAGAGCTGGTCATAACTCAAAATGATCATAAGCAGGGGTGTTCGTAAGTCAAGGCACCACTGTAATGTCATCCTGGGAGTGGCTATTTCAAAGATTGAAGCTGTCCCATCCCATGACGCCCATACATTGGGCGAAATTCTGTTGTGTAAAGTAGCACTGACATAAACCAGATCTAGCACCAGATTGCTTTACATGAATTGAAAACTTCTTACCTGCCTCCTTTTCAGGTTCCAAGGCTTCCTGAGGCTTTCTTTTGCCCTGGGAAGTCTTTCAGAGTCTTAGGACTGAGGGCAGAGGAGAGCTGTCAATAGTTAGAAAATGCTGTGCTGGGTCTACCAAAAGAGAGCCTAACATTTTAGAAAATACTTTGGATCTAGAGAAATATGTGTAGCAGGCTATTTGTGAGAAAGAGCTTGCTTGGCTCCTTCTAGCCACTGTAGCGGCCTCCACACTGCATAGATCATGACCAAGTTTCAGGTGACAAGAAAACCTCTGGAGCAACATGGAGTTGCCTAGACAGATAGGTAGCTTCTAGACTTCAGGCATTTGACCCAAAAATGTGGACATACCCCATGCCTATATTTGTCTGAAAAGCATTAAATGTTTTTGCTCTCACCTTGTTTTCTGTCTCTTGTTGGAATGTTTACAGAACAATAAATTATTGCACATGTGAAATGCAACCATACACCACTATCTCTTAGAACTGGACATGAAAGTTTTACTGTGTGATCTCTGTATTTCACCTTATATGTCTGAAGAAGTGGACTTGTCCACAAAAGCTAACTTTAAAATCTAACAGTCTTTAATGTGCCACTACCTTTTTGTCTTTTTTAAACTTTAATCTTAATTATCATTTTGCCTGATATGCTTATGCAGACTAACACAGCAATCTTCTAGAACTATGTCAATGATTAAGATGGCAGGGTCCAATTCCCTGGTATAGACGTTGTTATTAGGCTACAGTGGGGTCTCTACTTAAGAACTTAATCCGTATTGGAAGGTGGTTCTCAAGTGGAAAAGTTCTTATGTAGAATCTGCATTTCCCATAGGAATGCATTGAAAACCATTTAATCTGTATCTGCTCTTTTCTGTCCATAGAAACTAATGGGAAGCTGCTATTCTGCCTTCGACAACTAGAGGGGGATATTTTGTTTCTTTTTTTTCCCTTTAGGTCAGGGAACAGTGTTAAAAGCACTTCTGACGAAGCTAATTTTGAAGCAATGGACTGAAAACCAATTAATCTGTTCTGGCTGTTTTTTTGTTATGTAGAGGTGCGTTCGTACATTGAAGCATTAGTTCCCATAGGAACTAATGCAAAGCTGGTTAATACGTACTCTACCACTAGGGGGAGAACTTTTTTTTAACCTAAGATGACCTAAGGTTGAAAAAAGAGCAGGAAAGTTTTTTTTTCCTGTTCTTATCTTGGATTTTCGTTCTCAAATAGAAGCAAAATTTAGCAAATGGAGCTGTTCTTAAGTGGTATTGTTCTTAAGTAGGGACGTTCTTAAGTAGAGACCCCACTGTATTTTCTTTTTGTACTTAAAAAGTTCAGGGATTTTGCTAGAGCAGAAGACTGATTTCAGGGCAAAATTAATAACAAGAATTTATTGAAATATAAATGGCTTTGGACTTAATATTTCTGGTCTAGGATGTTTGCTAGCAAATACTGAAATACAAGTAGGAAACCAGTGCAGAGATTATACAGGATCAGATTTTTATTTTCACATTAGAATGCAATTATATATGTTTGTCTAGACCAGAAATACTGAAATTAAAGAAATCAAAGAGCTCTGTGTACTCTTATAGACCTGACTGAATTTTGTTGGAATTCAGGTATCATCTAGAATCAGTGCATATATTTGCAAAAACTTGTCTTGGCTTTATAAGTAATAGTATAGAAAAAGAACTATCTTGGAGCTATGTGCGCAATGTACATTTCTAATCTCAAAGGGTCAATATAGCAATTGTAGATAAAACCTGAGAATATAGAGGGAAATATTTCAGATCTTTTGGCTGTATGATCTTGTTTTGAGACTGACAGTTGAACCATTAGAAGATACCTGTCCTGTAATTTGAGAATCTCAAGTGCAGGACATTTTAGGCTAGGTGGCTTTTGAATGCTTAAATTGCCACCCTGGTGTACTCTGTTTCTCAGAGAATTTGAAAATATATGTTCAGGTGGTTATTCTTTGAAAATATATGTAGCAGGAGGTTATATGGACTTTGCTTGGCAATTCAAGGTCTTCCAAACACCCCCCCCCCAAAAAAGATTTGTATTTCAGCTTAGATGCTCTTGAGTATTATTTGTATTTAATTGCTTATCTGGTATTTAGAGTTAACTGCATATCTTTTATTTTTAAAAAATAAAACTCTCAGCAAAGTTTTCTCTCATTGTTGGAATATCTTGTGCCTCCAGCATTACCATTAATACAAAAAGTATGTGTAATGTGATAAGCAAAATCTCTATTGCAGAGGAATGTCTGTATGTGCATTGATATCCCTATATCGGTGTTGCGACCAAAATACTGTTTTCTGCTACATATACAAGGTTTAGTGCTATCAAAAACATGATCCCTCACTATTTGAGTGCAATTGGATGGGCTTGCCTAATTGAATTCCTTACTTTCCTCTGCCCTGAAACATCCTATCTCCTGTAAATGTTACTCACAACAGGCATTTTGCAGACAGATATAGAAATGTTATCTGATGGGGTTGTACCTGTGGTTCGCAGTCTTGGGTCCCCAGATAATCATTGACTACATTTCCCAGAAATCCTGACTAGAACAGCTAGTGGTGAAGGCTTCTAGGAGTTTTAGCCCAAGAACATCTGGGTCCAATACATAATACATCTATTCTAACATGTAATCTCTTCTTCTAGATGCTCTGCATGCCTACTTTGGCATATGTGGCCTGTCTTTAATGGATGAGTCTGGCATTCGCAAGGTTCACCCTGCCCTGAATGTAAGCACAAGAACCTTCGAGCGCCTTCAGCACCTTCATCAGATTTGGGGAACTAAAGACTGTAAACAGTGTTCAGCGGAAGTGCCTAGTGCCACATGACTAATGGAAACTCCAGTTGAGTTTGGTAGCATAATTGTAGCCCAGGGTTAAAAGCCATGTATAACCAATGTGCTCTTTTTTAAAGTGGTGGACTCATGCAATCAAATTCATGATGCTAGCATCATTTTGACAGCAAATGGCCTTCAGCTAGGATTAAAAAGAAATTGCTTGCCCCTACAGACAGTGTAACAGAATTGGTTTCCAAGAATTCCTCTGAAGCAAAATTAATTATTTAGTTCTATTATATCACTTTGAACAGTGCAATGGCAAAGTGTAACAATAGTAAAAAGGATCTTTAAAATGTATTTACGTATTTTCATACTGAGCTGCTTGAATTTAGTGACACTTATTTGGAACTTCGTCTAAAAATCTTTCAAATTGCATCTTGATCTCTAAAATGTGTTCTTTTCAGGTAGTGGAAAATCTATAACCTTTGTAAAAAAATAAAATAAAATTATTTTATTCATTGTATGTTGCACCAATGTGTTGTTTTTTAAGCATCTAGACTGCAACAAGCGAGGATATTTTTTTGAAAACTTCATATCAACTGATAAGGAGCTTAAAAACAAACCTGCAGCTTCTGTTCTCAACATTTATCTAGCATGCGCTTGTAAGCTGTTGCAGAAAATTCTGCAGGGGTGGTTCAGCCCATTTTCTATTTGATACATTGTATACTTCACTTCCTGGTTTTCTTACCCCCAAATTGTATGCTTGGCTAAAATGATATGTTTTCCTCCATTGATGTAGATAGCACTTTTTCTGCTGCTCTGACCTTGATTTGTCACTTTGTCATATTGGATCTATTTTGCGCAATGTACAGTGGTGCACCGAAAAACGACGATAATCTGTTCCGGAAAAATTGTCGCTATCTGGATTCGTCGCTATGTGGGGCAAAAAAGCCCCTGTTGCCGCCGGCGGCAGGAGGGCTGCCGGGAACACCTGGGCTTTGCCCTGCCTCCCGTCTCTCCCCCAGCCACCCCTTCACCCCCATCGCCGCTGGGAGGAGGGCTGCTGGGAACACTTGGGCCTTGCCCTGCCTCCCGTCTCTCCTCTAGCCACCCCCGTCGCCACCAGCGCCGCCGGGAGGAGGGCTGCCAGGAACACCCGGGCCTAGCCCTGCCTCCCGGCTCTCCCCCAGCCACCCCCTCACCCCTGTTGCCGCCGCCGCTGCCGGGAGGAGGGCCGCTGGGAACACCTGGTCCTTCCAAAGCCCCCACCGGTCAACTGGGGGAAAATGGGGCCTATGGGGAAAAATCGCAAAGCGATTTTTTCCCATAGGAAACATCGCGATGCGATCGCAAAAACGATCGCAAAAAACATCGCTATGCGGATTCGTCGTTAAACGGGGCGCCCGTTAAGCGAGGCACCACTGTACATTTCTAATCTCAAGAGCTAGTCTCTTCCATTTGCTCTTGTTGGTAGAGTTTGATCCATGTTTCCTTACATCAAAGAGGATTGTAGCTCCCATCAGCCCCAGTCTGCACAGCCAATGTTCAATAATGCTGGCTGGCTAGGCATGCAGCCCATATACATCATACACTTATTCAGTCACCTCATTTGATTTGACATTTTCTCCCAGGTAGAAACCATATTCATTTCCTCTTTCTTACAGGTGGTATCACATTTGTTCATATTTGTGAACTCCCTTGAGGAAATTTTCATACAGTGTTTGTTTTAAAATGAAAAACCAAAGCTCATTTTAATGGGGAGGACAAAATCCATTGTTCTGTGAATTGCATTAATATAAATTCTGTGTGATAAATGAAAGAAAAAGTAAAATATAATTAGAATTTTGGTCTGGACATAGCCTTAAAAACAGAGCATTCTTTTAAAAATTTATTCACTTGGTTTCATTTTCAGTTGTTCAAAATAATCTGGAAGATTAAAGACACTGGCTAAATTCCTACCGATTTTTTTTAATGGCACCATACATGTTGTGGTATAAATCACAGCACCACTGTATAAAACATGCTATAAAACCATTTTAAAGCCATTTTTATGATGAGTCTACTGTAGAATGCTGACATAAACTCACCATTTGCTTGACCTCTGTGTGTTTGGAGACAGGCTTGGAGCAAGTAGATTCCTTTCTCTGTGTAGCTAGAAATAAAATCTCTAACACTGATCTTGGCTCATGCCACTGAAGGCAAAGTGTAGCACTCATTCAGAGCTCCGGGTAATATGTTGGTCTCTGTTGCATATTGAATATGGACAATTTTTCCCTCTCAAGGAATCATTGTTATTTAGAGGATTGTTTTCTGCTGTGCTTCCCAGGGACTTAGCATCACCTGCCAATGTGATGTAGTAATGACAAGTGTTTGGCTAGGTCCAGAAAGGCTTTGGTTCATATCTTTGCTCAGCTTGAAGGTTACTGGGTGATCTTCAAGCAGTCATTTACTGAGCCCAACTTACTTTTCAAGGTTGTAGGGAGGAAGAATGTCAGAAGGAGATTATATGCATAAAATAAGTAAAAAGTTGTCCAGATGTGATGCCCTTAAAAACAACTGCCTTAATTCACAGTGGTCACATTAGAGTTCTGATAGAGTCAAAGTAGAGGGAAAAATCAGAATGTTTTAAACACAGATGTTTACGATGAGCATGAACTTTTTACTGTTTTAGTTCATGTCCTTGTAGGTTTTTACTGTAAAATAACACTACATATTTATTGGCGCTTTTGAGAAGGAACTTTTGGTTGAGCTCCAGAAGGTGAAATAACTTTACCCAGAGATTTCTGTAGCAAATATAAAGCTGCTCATTCTCCCTTCTGGTAAACAAGAACGGCTGAATATCTGTCAGAAATCCAATGGGTGGTTGTTGCCAAGGAGTACTATCCATTTGAAAGAAGTAACTTCATTTATTTCCTGTAGCTTGTTAACAGGATAGGAATATGGGAAAGTACTTCCCTGGGATTGCTCTTCATGTGGTAGATTACAAAGAAATAGGCATACTGTTTTTTTGTAAGCGTTACCTGATCATTTGCAGTCTTTTAAGAAAGCACTATCCTGTGTCAAGTAAGTTAATTCTTACTGGACCCAGCAATTAAACTATTTTGAAGCACTTACTCTGTCTTGTTTGTTGAGCAAAGCACTTTCTTGGGGGCTTAGAATAGTAGTGTATTGACAGAAAGTGAGGCAATCTGAACTACCTCCTTTGTTTGCTGGACCTTTCAGTCTTTTGTCACCTTTGACTGAAATTGCAGTACTGTATCCACTCAAACAATGCATCTTCTTTATTTCATTGTTGTTGCCAATCACAAAACAATGTATAATAATCACATGTCTTGTATTGTTTCCTGGTTGCCTCCTTACAACAGTGTGTACAGAGCAAACACTCTCCCCTCTCCCTTTTGGTTCCACTTCTTTGTTTTCTCATGCAGAGCACTGAATGGGGACATACCTTGTCCATTATCAATCCCTTGCTTCTGGGAGTGGAGAAATGATGGTTATCTTGTTATTTAAACTGTAAACTTGACTGTCTGGCACATAAATTCATAGATCCTGCTGACAGATGTATCATCTATTGCTCCAGCAATTGGTATGTTTGGGCGTGGAAGTTCCATTTGCCGGTACTAATCTAAATGAAGATGAAAAGCAAGTGAAGGGCATTCTGAAGGGGTATTGCCTTTCTATGTCCTGCTTCCTCAACAAATAAGGAGGTTGGCATCATGGCTTTATTTTCCATGGTGCAGTAGCAGAGAGCTAATAAAGTGAAACATGGTGGATGGCAGCCATTGTAACCCTATTGCACCTTCCTGGCCTTCCAACTCAGAGAAGCAAAGAAACTCTTTCGATAGGGGTGAAGATTTGTATGTGGGATGGTTGACATTGTAACACTGCAATTATCACATTTAGTAAAGCCACACCGAATAGAAGCATGTACGTGAATGTTCAAAGCTGAAGCAAATGACAGGAAAATCAAGAAAATATATCCACCGCATTCTCTTACTGCTGACAGAATGGATGGCACCGCCTCTCAAAGAAGGGGGTGGAATGTGTTACAACAGTGGCTTCAAGCAAGGGATTAAGTACTGTTCATTTTCTTACACCTTTTATCTTGCAGCGTGAAATGACAGGCAAATGACTGTGTATGCCATTTGGAGTGTAATCAACAAAGTGAAAGCCATGTTAGCATTCAGCAGTGGGAACTATACCCACCATGTGAATTAGCTCGTATACCTAGAGCATGCACAGTCCAAGAAAACTTGAACCCATACTTTGTAATGTTTCTCATTTCTCTTTATCCCATGTTGTAGCAAAATCACAGTACAGAGGAAGCAGAGTTTCATCTGGCATTTGGTAAACAAGTTGTGTGTGAGCTGTAGAAAAGCACTATCTTCAGTCTTCAAAAAGGACACCAAGAAGATGGTTTCCTGTTCTGTTATTCCTATACAGTTACTTGTATTTTCTGTTGGTCCAAATTAATCATTCTGAAGCAAATAATTCTTCTGCTTTACAAAGTGCAGAATTTTTTTTAGATTGCTATGAAACTTGGAAAATTACTTTTTAAAATGTAATTACTTCCAGGGCCCTAAACATTGCTATTTCAGTTCCAGTTTTAAAGTAAGCTCACCTTCCTGTTTTTTTCAAAAGTAGCTAAATTAGTTAAACACACACACACACACACACACACACACACACACACGCGAATTCTACAACTCACTGGCCTTTGTTGCAAAACACATTGTCCTCCTATCTGCCTCATTGTTGCATCAACAGTCACAACAGAACTGGGCAACAGCATGAACCAACCCAGTACTACAGCCCTATAATATTTCTCCTCTATCATTCAGTAAAGCCACATATCCATTAACTGTAAACAAAACTAAAATTTTTCAAAAGGAGTTAAATGATCCCTTATTATCATCATCACATAATGGAATTAATTATTGGGAAGGGCGGTTCCTTCCAAGTGCTGGAAAGGGCAGCATAATATTTGGAAGATGAAGAACTGAAATCTAGAGCATCAAATAAATAAAATATTTTATTTTTAAGCCTCTTTTTAATCAGCAAAAGCAAACAGATGGCTCTTAATATATAATTTGGCTGCATGGATGGTTGGCTAAACTAGCCTATTTAAGTGCCAAATATTGGAACAGCATTTTAAATACCCACACTTGACTCACCTTTATAATGAAATAGCACTCCTCTTTACCACTAGTCAACATTTTCCTTTTTATAAACTTTTCAGTTGTTGTTTTTGTCTTTTCTGTGTATTACTAATTATTAATGTAAAATCCCACATATTAATTTTCAGTGCTTGTTTTGAGATCTGATCGTCTGTTACACTTCTCTGCTAGCTTGGCGTTTGTTGCTTTTGTGTAGAAATGAATTTGGAAGGCAAGGTCATCATCAGAATTATAAGAGGATTCATCTGAGCAAATCGCAAGCGCTGGACTTCATCAGATGTTGACTTGATTGTTGATCCCTCTGTGGTAATCCTCCCACAGTTTAGTTACACGCATCCCAACTATACACCTCTGCTTCAGTTTTTTACAATAGTCACTAACCCACACATTAACCTATATTATGTGTGTGTGTGTGTATAAAATGCAAAATTAGAATACCACTAGTTTTGTGACTTGCAAGCAAAGAATATTGTACCTTCCTTCTTCTTTTGACAGGTATACTGCTCTGGCAGCCTTGCTGGCAGTAAGCTTGTAAACAAACTAGATGGTTGCATGTGATCCATAAAGTAATATGGAAAAGCTATACAAGATATGAGCCCCTATTCAAATAGGTTCTGAAGCCTTTGGGTTTGATCCAGACTAATGTATGCTGCAGTTCTCTGCTTATTTATCTAGGAATAAGCCACTCTGAGATCAGTGAGACTTGTGAATACAAGTGTGTAAGATTATACTGTGACATTGCATTTAGTTCCTCTTGAAATGAATGGGACAAGTTGAGTAAGGGCTAACATTTCCAACTGATTATAGTGAGATGTTCTGTATATACGTACAGTTTTGCATTTATATGCCACCTTCCTCCCAGAATTAAAGCGAAGCAAAAGCAAAATTAATTCAAAGCAGCTCACTTAGTTCAAAAACAATAGAAAATTTTAATGTAATATTTAGTATTCTGTTCTTTATAATCTAAATGCCAAGTTCTTCAGATAGTTTATGTGAAATAAAATTTGCCCATGGTACTACCCCATGGGTTTTGATTGATGCTGTCTGGATTTCCATGACTTGGGTATATTGCTGTCTTCAGGTAAAAAAGGTAACTCATTAACCCCATATGAGGTATGGATGTCAAGGGCAGAAACAGCCAAGAGGCTAGCTTTGCAAAACATATGAAAGGGCACTTGATTTCTACAGAAATGTGATGTTTCACAGCTTGTTTCATTTAGCTCAGGACTCATTTGCACATTGGTTGTGGCATCGCAGATACTTTGGAGGGGTATGTTTTATTTCCTAATAGAGAAGCTGCTGTGTGTTTCTGCCTTTGCAGTCCCTGTGGCCTACAGCATGCAGATGCATTAGAGTGTTACAGCCCCTTCCATGTCCCAGCAACTTCTTATTATATTTTAGAATATAAATATATAAATATAAATATATAAATATAGCTTTACAACTGCAGATAATTTTTAGCTCTGTCTTGTTGGCTTTGAGATTTCATGGTGTTTTGGAATATGGATGTATGTAATATGGGGCCCTTGGATGTTGATCTTGAGTGTGTGCAGACTGTGGAATGCTGTTGGAGTTCAAGAGTTCCCACGGTTTTCCTTCTAAAAAAGGCAACAAAATTCTGCTGCAGCTGTTGATCTGATACCAAATCTGGATTTCCCCCCCTCCTTGCTTTCCCTTTCTCTCCTCCCGCCTCTGCCCCCCCCGCCCACCCCCTAGCAGCTGCAACAGTTTCACTTACTACTAATGAATGAAATCTTTTTCAGGCTGAAGCAAATGGGCAGTAATGAACCTCTCTCTCTCTCTCTCTCTCTCTCTCTCTCTCTCTCTCTCACACACACACACACACACACACACACACACACACACAGAGGGGTGTATAGAGTGTGTATTTATGAGGAGTGAAAAGCTTCTGGCAGGCTATAAATGCTTTGGTTTAACAGCCAGGGCCTCTTCTATCCTTGTAATCTGTGTCTAGCTTTGCTTTTAAACCACAGCACATCTAAAATATTTATAAGTGGCATATGCAGTATATATTTATACTTTTAAAACGTTTAACAGTAGTGTATGTGTGTGTGTTTTTTAAAAGGCATTTCACCTTTGCAAATACCTGTAATCCTGTCTTTTTAAAGCTGAAAAGCCAATAGGACCAATCTTCTGACTTGGTGCCCCCCAGAAGCTTTGGGTTGCAACTCCCATCATCCCCAGCCAGTATGTTCCGTGGGGATGGTGGGAACTGGAATACCAGAAATCTAGAGGATCCCAAGTTAGGGAAAGGTTCATCTACAGTGTTTGGACCGCATGAAAGGAGCTGTTGATAGCTCTGTGGTTTAGGCGTCTGGCTGTGGAGCCGGAGGTTGGGAGTTCAATTCTGCTCTTTGACAAGGGTTGGACTCAATGATCCATAGGGTCCCTTCCAGGTCTGTAGTTCTAAGGTTATTATTATTTACAGCTATGAAATGGAGCAGATGACAATGGGCAAAATATTGCATTACAGCTTTAATCTACTACTGAATTTCTGGAAGGAGAAGCCAAGTACGCATTTATTGTACAATATTAATGAGAATTCCCAGCAGATCTTTAATGCAGGCAATGGAACAAACATCATGTATATGATTCCCTCCCACTCTGTCTGTTGAAAACAGGGCTTCAGATGGGCAGCCATATTCTGGGCAAAACAAGAAGTTTTTTCAGAATCCAAAGCCTGGATTACAAGCAAGAGAAACGCTGCTGTAATCAGTGTTAACACTGAGCTGTGTACCACAAGCAAGCATCTCTTGTGTGTACTGGGCTAATTCACATGCCCATATCAGCATGTTGGAATTCTGGCCTGGGCGATCCATGTGATGTTCGGTAAATAACTGAAGCAATTAGGACTGCTCCACATGCTCTGTTAACCCCTAAACTCAAGTTGCCTATGGGAGATAAAACATTTTTAGCTTTACTGGTGAGTTCCTGTTCAGATATCTTGAAACTCTGCCTCCCCATTGCAGTGCTGGAATTGTGACACAAAGAAAATGAAGGAGGTCATCTTTAGGGTACCTAAAACCTGCACCTATGTATATGTTATATTCCATTGCCAAGTATTTCTCCCTGCTAAAGAGCCCTTGCTGCGGTGCTTCATTTCATTCAACAGTCATAACCTAGTTGACTTTCTGGATAATAAGTGCTACATTGCTGTAAAAATTCTCCCCCCCCCTCTTTTTTTTTTTATCCTGAAAGGGAAAAGATCATAGAATGGTCAGAAATGTTCTAAGCAAATGTAACTAACTTCTGTTGCTTCAAGCAAAGCGACCTAGGAAAATGTTGAAAAGTTCAAACAAAATAGGGACGAGGCAGTCATAAACATTTTTGGAGGTGAGAATAGAAGAACAAGAAGAATGTCCAGTGACATTGCTCTTTTTTCAACATAAAAATTGTTTTATGGAGGGGAGATCTCCTGCTGTTCAATACATTTCAAAGCAAAATCTGATTATGCTCGGAAGCCTTCTGAAGGATTCTGCCTTGGCCCTGGGGCACAATTAATTGCCCAGCAGTGCTCCTTCTCTTCCATTTCCATAAATCTTTAATATCATGTTTGTTTCTTTGGCACAATTAATGCATTCAATAAGTATTTCTAAGGCCAATTAATGTTTTTAACCCTTGATGCACTTGCAGGGCAGTCCAACACATGTTTGCTCATAATTCCCACTAATTCAAGGGGCCTTGTACCTAGGTATGTGTGCAGGACTTGAGGCTTGCCTTAGCTCTGTTGGCCAAGGAAGTGTGTGTGTGTGTGTGTGTGTGTGTGTGTGTGTGTGTCTGTGTCTGTGTGTGTGTGTGTGTGTGTGTGTGTGTGTGTGTGATTTAAACCTACTGAATATTTATAGCATGCCTCCTTAGATACTTGGGGTTGTTGCTTATAAATATATAATAGCACACTGAACATTATGCATGAAACATTCATGTTTTTTTACATACTTAACCCATATTTCTGACATGAACTCTTTCTTCCAGGGGCACATGATGTATATGGAAGAGGATGTTTCTTTACACAATGTTTTATCGATGTTTTAAGAAGATACAGCCGTTCACTCTAAAATATAAACCAATTAGCATTAGTGACAATGAAACAAAAGAGGAAAGTCAGAACAGAAGAATTAAAGCAACGATATTTGCTTTGTGACAGTTGAGGAAAACATCATAGATACTGTACAACAGGAGCTAATCTGGCATCTCCTTCAATGAGGTTGCATGGGTGACTTCTCAAGCTCTCAGCTGGCTGCTCTGACATAGACTTATATAGGGTACTGTGTTTCCCCGAAAATAAGACCTAACCTGAAAATAAGCCCTGGTCGGATTTTTCAGGATGCTCATAATATAAAGTAAAGGTAAAGGTTCCCCTTGACGTTTAGTCCAGTCGTGTTTGACTCTAGGGCCCGGTGCTCATCCCCATCTCCAAGCCATAGAGCCAGTGTTTGTCCGTAGACTGTTTCCATGGTCACGTGGCCAGCGCAACTAGACACAGAACGCTGTTACCTTCCCACCGTGGTGGTACCTATTTATCTACTCACATTTACATGCTTTCAAACTGCTAGGTTGGCAAGAGCTGGGACAAGCGATGGGAGCTCACTCTATCATGTGGATTCAATCTTACGTCTGCTAGTCTTCTGACCTTGCAGCACAGAGACTTCTGCAGTTTAACCTGCAGCGCCACCATGTCCCTGGTGCTCATAATATAAGTCCTACCCCAAAAATAAGCCTCAGTTAAGTGAAACCCCACCTTCCACCCTTGTGCAGCAACCAGAAGAAGATGACATGACCGTACTATTTGAATAAATGTAGATTGTTGTACAAGAAAATAAAACATCCCTTGAAAATAAGCCCCAGTGCATTTTTGGAGCAAAAATTAATATAAGACTCTGTCTTATTTATGGGGAAACACGGTATTTGTATGAGTTGCTTTATCAGTTCACCTGTTAGTATTATATGCTACCCAAGTGATGCTAATTTGTATATGATCTCTCCAGACTGGTGTGGCCTCCATCTAGGTCAGGAGCTGCTGAAAAGAAAAGCTATGTAAGAAACATATTTTCAGTACTAGAAATGTAGCAGCCTTTTAAAAGTGTTTTTAGTACTGTATTTCAGAATGATACATTAGTAATCCTGGACCAAATCCATCTACGTACTGTACTTCTATCACCCAGATGTCAAACTCCTGTGGAAGATCTCCCCAGTTAGGATTTTGTTGCCCTGTCATAAACATATTCATGCATAAAAACCAGTAGCAGTTAATTATGTTATATATTGCACTTCTTAAACGTATCCCTCAGTTTTCCACAGTGGCTGTACTTTCTTTATTGACTTTATCTAGCGCATAGTTCAGCAGTGGGTCTATGTTTTTTACTATAGGTGCTCCAGCCTTCTGTTACATGCCTTCCCTTTGAAGTAGGAATACTTTGAATAAAGTGAATATTGATGATTGTTGTGGATGTTTCGGGCTCTTTGGCTGTGTTCTGAAGAACATGGCCAAAGAGCCCGAAAAAACCACAACAACCATCAGATCCCGGCCATGAAAGCCTTCGAGAATACAAAGTGATTATTGTTATATGCTCTGGATTATTTGGATGCAGAAGGATTTTTTTCTTCTCATAATGCAAATGGTACCAAAAATGCAAAAATTACAGATCGTGAACAATGCATCTGATGACATGGGCTATAGTCCATAAGTAAGGTGAAGGTAAAGGTTCCCTTTGACAATTGTCCAGTTGTGTCTGACTCTAAGGCAGGGGGCGGTGCTGATCCCTGTTTCCAGGCCATGGAGGTAGCATTTGTCTGTAGACAGTTCTTGGTCACATGGCCAGTGCGACTAGACATGGAACGCTGTTACGTTCCCACTGAAGTGGTAACTATTTAGCGACTTGCATTTTTACATGCTTTCGAACTGCTAAGTACTTTATGCCAGATACGATGTCTCAGTCTTATGAGACTGTTTATGTTTTCTGTTCATTTTATGGTCCGAGATGTGTGTATCTATTGTATCCCCTGCTTTCTGTGCTTCTTTTATTAGTATTAAACTGTGGTTGGAGATAAGTCAATAGAGAGGAACTGCAGAAAACAAAGGAACCAAAAGTACAGCAACAATGTGAAGACAGTAGCTAACAAAAAAAAAAAAAAAAACATGTGAAATGGAAGAGCAGAGAGGATGACAACAACAGGCAAACAGCAGGACTAGGGTAGGGTGACATAGCTGATTCCGGCGGCAGATTTTGGGCTTCAAGAAAGGGGACCAAATCATTAGCTATTTCATTGGGTATTCTATGGATAAGGAAAGATGCTTGTGGGATTTTCTGTTTTGTGTAGCAAAATAATGTGACCTGCATTGAGAGGCTATGAACCTTGACTTAGGTGGATGACAAGGGGCCTTAGGTAGCAAAATGTCTGGAGTTACCCATGGCAGAAAGAGTCAGCATGAGGTGGGGCATGGAGGAGAGGCAACAAGGCAATGAAGAGAGAAAAAAATCAGGAATGGCTGAGGACGTGTTGCCAAGAGAGGGTACTGCGGGATGGGGAACAGTCCAGAGGGGAAGATCCTGATGTTATGTGTCTTTCAGGTACAAGTTGCTGCCTCTGCAGCTGCTACCATTATTCAGAAGAAAGAAGTTTGTGTGAGTTCAAGTTCTGGGACATGGCCACATGGCAAGTGGTGACAGGATTTTGGCAGAGAAAAAAAAACTCCTTAGCCCCGAGGAGCAACATTTACCTGCTTTGTTGTCTAAATCCAAACAAAACCAGCAGGATAAAGTTGCCAC
Organism: Pogona vitticeps; assembly: GCF_051106095.1. Classification (NCBI taxonomy): domain Eukaryota; kingdom Metazoa; phylum Chordata; class Lepidosauria; order Squamata; family Agamidae; genus Pogona; species Pogona vitticeps. The sequence continues at coordinate 256,388,722 of NC_135784.1, forward strand.
TTTTATCATGGTCCTCTCCTGCATTTATTACTAATAGTTCTTCCCTCCATCCTGCCCTTTGGACTCATATTATTAACCCTGATTCTTTGTTACAAAAAAACAGAAGACTGTTGAAAAAGGTACTGGAGAGGTGCCACCAAGAGGCCAAAAAAGCAAGCTATTAAGCTAATGCATGATCAAATGGAAGTGTACAGTATCTAGTAACAATTGAGCCTGGTATCTATTCATGTTCTCAGTTTCCTGAAAAATAAAGCGTATATTGTGTCAGGGATAATTTGCACAAAGGAACTGGAGTAGTATTACAATAGTAACCTTAACCACAAAGCCTCTGAAAAGAGCTGTTTTCCTCTTCTAAATAATCTAATGGAGAAAAACACTATGGAAAGATTTAGTGAAGTTACTTAATATGTTTGGGTCAGGTTTTCTGCAAAGTTTAGCTTCCAGTTTCTCAGGACATAGAGTCCTGCAGGATTATGCGGGCATTTAAATCTTCACTTATTGAGAAGGGTCTGCCACTGCAAGCTCAAAAGAACAGTACTTTGAAAGGAAGGAGAAAATTTTGATTCTTCCAAAAAAGAAAGCTGCTCTGTAGAGTATTAAACCAATCAAGATACAGGATCTGTCTTTTCAATGAAATTATGTCATTTGAAAGAATAAAAGGAGACCTATTGTTTGTTAATAATAATAATAATAATAATAATCATGTACCATCAAGTCAATTTTGATTTATGTCAACCCTCTCCAGGGTTTTTCAGGTAGAGAATCCTCTTTTTCAGCTACATTAAATATGGCTTCAGTAGCCAGACATATTACCCATGTGGGTAAGAAAGGATTGTGAAATCTAACTGAAATTCCAAAGGTCCCACAGGGTGACAGTTTGAACGGTGGTCCCTAACAAGCATTTGTTGCTGCTGGTATGGACCATCGAGTCAGAATTGACCTATAGTGACCCTAACAGGGCTTTCATTATAAGTGAAGTGTTTAAAGAGCGACTTTACCAGTTCACACCCACAGTGAGCTTCCATGGCTGAGCAAAGATTCCAACCCAGCCCTCCTGAGCTCTAGTTCAGCACTCTGTCCACTACATCACACTGGGCATCCCAACAAACCCTTAACAACTGTTAACTTCCACAGTTACAGTAATATAATGATACCAGACCTTTTATACTGTACTTCATATTCATTGCTACCTGTCTATGTATAAATGTTTGGCTATATTCCATACATCTAAAGAACTAACCTGTTGTCCTTATGCTAAATAATACTTGTTTGTCTTTAAGGTACTGCAAGACTCTCATTAGTTCTGGGAACCAGACAGAAGCTTCAGCAGTGCCTTCCCATTTCACTTTCCATCAAAATTCCTGTCACCTATGATTTCTGGTATGTGACAGGAAGCTTTGGAAATTGTGTGTGTGTGTGCATGAGAGAGAGAGTGAGAGAAACTTGAGTTCCACTGATTTGCATGGCATATATTTGGATGTATGATTTCTGTATCTGCAGCCCAGTGTGATGTACTCAATAAAGTGATGGCCTGGAACTCAGGAGACCTGGATTTGAATCCCAGGTTGGCCATGAAAGCAGTATGAGTGTGTGTATGTCTGGTAAAACCACTCTTTAAATATCTCACGGACCTGTTAAGTTTGTTCTAATTTGGTTCAGACTTGATGAGACAAAACGCAACACATAACATTTCTGTATCTAAATAAATACAGCTCTATCCATTTCCAGATTTCAATTTTGGAGTTTCTAAGGCAAAATCGGAGACAACATTTTCTGAAGCAGACAGAACACCTTTCTTAATAAAGTTCAAATGGCACTAATATATTGGTGCAAATCCACCCACTCCCATTTAAACATCTGTGTGCTTAAAGGGACAATATTACAACACAGAAGGGAGTCATCCTCAGTTTGCAGTGCAAATATGATCCCTTGGAAGTAATAATCACTGTATAAAAGGGACTTATTCATAAGCAAATGAACTTAGAATAGGAGTCTCTGTCACATGCTTTAGGCTTAAGACCTTCAGGTTGAGAAATTTCTCTTGAGCCAATGATATCCATTAGAGCTGTCCATGGGCTCCCCGACTGAGGTTGTGAGCAAACTGAAGCTCCCAAATGTATCCCAATTTGGTTCAGAGCAATTTGTGTCCCATCCAGTTAGATTTGTGTTCCACACCATAGAGTTGACTAGGCTGATTACATTTTGAAACAAAATAATTTGTGTTAATGAACATCCTGACTTCAAACATAAAGACCTGTGCTTTTTGGTCAGGTGCTGAAAAAGTGAGTTACACAAGATGACCAAGTTCTAGACAGTTATTTCTGAGAGCTAAAAATAATTTGTACAGAGGGATTATTTTTCATCACAATTGTGTGTATGTGTGTGCATGCGTGTGGATCTGCCTCCTATAATTGTTGTGATAGCAAAGGAAATCTTAAAGGCATTCACACTTTAAATGACACACCTACTTTGGCACTGCGCAGAGATTTGGATCAGGGCCTTCCACAACGCTGGATATTAAATGTGATATACATACAGTAAATCATCTCCCCATATGAAAGGGCAATTTGTCTACTAGAAGTTGCCTAGGAAGAAAAATTGTACTAGCGACTAGCTTTGCCTTTCACTTCAATGCAGAAAGGCAGAAATGCTGCATGCACATGCTGAAAGCAAAATCATTTTTCCTTTGGATAAATTTCCAGAATGGCAACTGTTTTAGTCTGAAGTCTGAAAGTGTCTTGCAGCAGTTTTATTTGGCATAGGCTTTTGTAGGCCGCAGCTTACTTATTCAAAAACCTATGCCAAGTAAACCTAGTTAGTCTTTCAAATGCCAGAAGACTCCATATAACTCCTGATTCTATCCATGTTTCCTTGGAAAAAGGTTTTATTGAATTCAATGGAACTTTCATATAAATATGCATCAGACTGGTTACAGTCAATGTGCTGTTCACAGTCTGATGCACACAGTGTGATCCCAAATATCCTATATAATTCTTTTTGGAAATTGAGACAAAGCTGTCTGATCCTATACAGAATTGTGTGTTCTTAAACGTATTGGTTTCAGTGTTTTGGATAATCAATGCTACATACTGTGTTTCCCCAAAAATAACACAGGGTCTAATGTTAATTTTTGCCTCAAAAACGCATTAGGGCTTATTTTCAGGGAATGCTTTATTTTTTCATGTACAACAATCTACATTTATTCAAATACATTTGTGGCCAAAAATATTGGCACCCTTGCAATCCTGTCAGAAAATGCAACCCTTCTCCCAGAAAACTGTTGCAGTTGCAAATGTTTTGGTACTCACATGTTCATTTCTTTGGTTTGCATTGGAACAACTCAAAAAAACAGAGAAGAAAAGTCAAATCTGATACAATCCCACACAGAAACTGAAAAATGCACTGGCCAAAATTATTGGCATCCTTAATATTTGGTAGCACCCCTTTTGGAAAAAATAACTGAAATCAATCGCTTCCTGTAACCATGAATAAGTTTCTTACACCCCTCTACTGGAAATTTGGACCACTCTTCTTTTGGAAACTGCTGCAGAGCCTTCAGATTTGAAGGATGCCTTCTCCCAACTGCTGTTTTGATATTTCTCCACAGATGCTTTTTGAATTGTGTTTTGGGTCATTGTCTTGCTGGAAGACCCATGACCTCTGGTGGAGACGCAGCTTTCTGACACTGGCACTACGTTGTGCCCCAAAATTCTTTGGTGATCATCAGATTTCGTGATACCATTCACACAGTCAAGGCATCCAGTGCCAGAATCAGCAAAACACCCCAAAACATCTTTGAACCTCAATGATGTTTGACTATAGGGACTGTGTTCTTTGAATGCTTCATTTCTTTGTAAACAGTGCCATGATGTCCTCTACTTTTGTCTCATCTTTCCACAGTATGTTTTCCCAGAAGCTTGTGGTTTTGTCACATAAGTTTTGGCATACTCCGGTCTTGCTTTTTGATGCCTTTGTGTCACCAGTGGTATCCTCCTGGGTCTCCTATGATAGCATTCCTTTTCATTCAGATGGCAACAGATAGTGTGAGCTGACACTGTTGTACCCTGTGTCTGCAGATCAGCTTGATTTGTTTGGAAGTTAATCTGGGTTCTGTATCCACCATTCAAACAACCATTAGTTGTAATTTTTCAGTAATTTTGCTCTTCTGTCCACATCCAGGGAGGTTAGCTACAATGCCATGGGCTGTAAACCTCTTGATGATATTATGCACAGTGGACACAGGAACATTAAGATCTCTGGAGATGGACTTGTAGCCTTGAGATAGTCAATGTCTTTCCACAATTTTCTCTCTCGGTTTTCTGAAAGAAGGGTTGCATTTTCTGACAGAATTGCAAGGGTACCAATATTTTTGGCCATGACTGTATAGTTATGTCATCTTCTTCTGGTTGCTGCACAATGTTGGAGGGCGGGGTTTCACTTAACTAGGGCTTATTTTTGGGATAGGGCTTATATTACAAGCATCCTGAAAAAATCATACTAAGGCTTATTTTCAGGTTAGGTCTTATTTTCAGGGAAACAGGGTAGGACCAGTATGCACAATGACAGAAGTGCATTTCATAGAAATAAATGAACTTCAAAGGAGGGGTGTGAAATGTGTTGTCTTCCAGATATTATTGACTACAGATCTCATCAGCCCCAGCCAACATAGCCAAAGGAGTGGGTTGATAGGAGTTGTGATCCAATAACATCTGAAGGACCAACTGTTCTCCATCTATCTTAAAGTACTGGGCAATGGTTATTCTATTCTAGTGTTATTTTTAGGAGGAAAAAGCAAGTATGAATCTGGGGCTGTTGCAATTGCATTACAATTTGTTTTAGAATAAATCTTCATCTGTGTGACTTGCCTGTGAGTTAAAATGTATAGAAGTAGCTTGTAATTTGCTGGCTGTGTCTCCATCTGCTGTGGTGTATAAACTTATTATGTCCTACAGTAGATACTACTTTATAAAAGCATGCATTACTCCTTTGTATGTGCTTTTAAAAAACAGATAAAATGCTTTCAGCTCACAAGCGTGAAAAGGATAGATCTATTTGATCAATACAGTGCTAATTTCATTGCAGCAAGGCGCCTGAACAGTCATAATGACCTTGTTTTTATTTACTGGTGGTTACCTCTGAATCTGGTTGTCAAAGCCAGGGAAGGGTTGGGCTTCCTCCTTACAGCTCTAGCAGACAGCAAGAATAGCAAATAAGGGACGATTACCACTTTAGTTTTCTACAATGACTCAGAGTGATGCCACAACACAAGCATTGTGGGAATTTGAAACCATAGTCAGCAGCTTCATGTTGCTCAATAGACAATGTTTCAATAAAATCCTATTTAAAAAAAATATAGGAGTGTACTGTAAGACTGCAGTTCTATATACATGTTGCCTGAGAGTAATTCCCACTGAAGTCAGTGCTACTGTATACAGTAGAAGTCTATACAGTATTGGCATTTGAGATCTCTGCTACTGGTCTTTTGTTTCCAGGAAATAATACAAAGGCAAGAGAGGTGATACCTTTAATAGACCACTTTGGGGAAAAACATCAATCAGCAAATTTTTGTAGTCCCAAAATTTTATAGCACAAATCTGCCAGGTATCTTACTTAATTAAGATGAGTTCAGATGCTGACTGGAAACCACTTTTGGGGGCAATATGTTTTCAAACTTCACCCCTGTAACACTGGGTTTGAATTTTCCCCTCAGCTCTTCAAAGAAATAATTACCATAATACATATATGCATACGTTTTCCTGACCTACACACATCCATTGCCTTCTATGTGAAACTCAAGGGCCTGAATGTTTGGGACTCTAATTTATAATAATTTTCCTGTAATATTAGTGCATGGCCTGAAGAAGTGAATTTGGCTCACGAAAGCTTGCTGATTGTTTGATTTTTTTTACTAGTCTAATAAATGTGTCACTAGGCTTACACGAAAGATTATGTCTATTAAGGTGAGTAGGAAATGCATGCATGCAAAGCAGCTTTCTTTGTGTGTGCATACAAAACACCATGTATGAGTTCAGCACTAAATCTCATTGTTAGACCATACTCTTGAAGCCCAACTGAATGAATGGAACGTATTGAGTCAGATGGATATAAGCCTCGGGGTTTGGGTCAGAGCAGGGGCCCCTCACTGCTATCCAGCGCCATCTAGTCCCTGCTACATAGAAGGAAGTCCCATGGAATACGTATTGTGAAGCTTCGATCTAATGATTGTGTGTGTGTGGGGGGGGGGGAACAGCAGCCAAGAGCCTGTCTCCTCTAGGCGGAGCTTAAGCGTCCCGAGATGGAGTTCAGCTAATTAAAATTTCACAGCCCGCAGCCTCTCGTGTGTGTATGTATCCCCCCCCCCCACTTTTCCATTAGCTCATCTTCTCCTTGACCAGCTCGCAAATAAGTCTCAATTAAGGCAGCGTCTTTCTCTCCCTCCGCCCCTTCCCAGCGCGCACGGCGCTCGCCTAGTCCCCGGTGCAGCTGCTTTCGACGCGCGCAAAATGGGGAGGGGGCCTCGGAAGTTAAGCGCCGTCGTCGTCGGAGGAGGACGGGGGGCTGCCTTTTGATGCCGTTCTCGCTTTGATTCCGCAGTGGCGGGAGAGGTGCTTTTGGGTTCTTCTTCGCCGCCTCGTCCTTGCTTTCCCGAGGATGTCTGAGGCACAGGAAGGGAGTGAGTTTGGCTACATAGTGGAGTTGTTAGAAAAAGGCAAGGTAAGGCGACCGACCGAGAAAGTCGGCACGCGCACACCCACACCCCAACACCCAACTCCGCCCGGGTTCATACGCACGCCGGGCGCGCGCCCTTGCAGCTGCTCGGGGGGGGGGTCTCTTCCCGAAGCCTTTGTGCGCCGCGTAAAGGTCGGCCGGCAAGAGAGAGCCTGCCGAGGGAATCCTAAGCGGGCGTCCGCAGGGAAAGGGGGGGCGGGCGGCTGCCTGTCCGACGTCGTCTCGGACAGGAGTCCTCCTAGCTGTTGCCTTCCCTTCGCGGGCCGGGGGAGAGGTCCTTGGTCGCGAGCGAGGCATTTGAATTTCTGAGGGGCGCGGAAAGTGGGACGTGGTTCGGGTAGGCGTGCCGCCTCCACACCCACCCCAAAGAGAGGCGCGGCCCCCGTCCGAAGAGAAGCGGAGGTCACGGGGGCCCAGCTCGCCCGCTCCCTCCCTCAGGCAACAGGTTGGGTTGCGTGTCGGTCGATCAGCCGCCCGCCTAACCCACCCAGGCAGGCTGCGGCGGGGCGCCGCTCTCGCCTGCCTCAGAGACGCGCCAGCCCTCAAAGGCTCGGAGGCGTGTGTGTGCGAGAGAGAGAGCGAGAGAGCCCGGCGAGTGTCTTTTGATCAGCGCCAGACCCTGTTTTCTTAGAAAAAAGCCTCCAGGTGTCCCGAGGCGAGTCCTCTCTCGGGTTCAGAATCCTGGCCCACCTGTAGGGGGCGGGGAAGGGGGGGTCAGGAGGCTGGCCGACCCTGCGAGGCGGTTGTCCGGAGGGTAGCGAGAGCGCTCGCTCGCGTTTTGTACAGCTTTGGCGTCGTCGCGAACACTTTGCACCGATTCGTTGAATTTTTCAAAGAGTCTGCTGATTCCCTTTCCGTAGTGCGGTCGGGCAGATGAAACTGAACCGTTTCTCTTTGTGTGGATTGGTATCTTAAAGTCGTTAGTCGTTACCCTGTACGAGTGAGGAGCTAGGACACAAGAGAGGAGGGTCTGATTCCCTCCTGGACCATGGAAACTCATGGAGTGGAACTGGCAACTCCACTCCTTAAATGTCTCCTTTACCTTGAAAGCTTTTGTAGGGTCGTTATAAGTTCGTTCCGATATAACGACGCATAAGAGACACACATAGTGCTTAAATAGTGTTGGTTATGAATCTGAAATACTTTTCAATGCTGCTACGCTGAGGTCAACGTGGAAGTGTTAATGTATTGAAACAACATATTAATCTGTAAAACATTTTTTAAAATCCTGTGCTCACTTCCCTAGGAATAAATCTCAATGAATTAAATAAGAATTATTTCTGAGTAGCCATGCATGAATCTCGCACTATGTGCCTCAGGAAACAGAAATCATCCATTACAAATACCTCTTGCCCTGATCTCCTCATTTTGGATAGCATGTCTGCAGTGGTAGATGTTCTGCATTAGCCTGTGCCTATAAAGTGACAGAATAAATGAGTGCAGGTTTATGAATACTTTTAATAATGCTTTCCAGATTTTGTTCTGCATGAACTTCTCATCTGAGCTGTGGTGTGCATATAGTATCTTATGTATTAAACTCTAGCATTTGGAGACTCATTTTAAATTCACATGAAAGTCTGCAATGGCTGGAAAAAGTAGATTAACATTATCAATTAGTGCCTCGTGAGTATTCTGAGTCACCTGAGAATTAAGTGCTGCATAGGCTTTGAGTATTTAGAATTGAACTACATCTTGTATTGTGAGGGATAGGTTACAGTATCATGTGTTGATAGAATGGAGGTAATCCTATCTGACTTGTGAAAGGAGTGGTGTGGTCAGTTGCTCAGAAATGTTGCAAGTACCTGTGTCCTGGTAATTGTGCATGTACCTTGTTTCCCTGAAAATAAGACCTAACCTGAAAATAAGCCTGAGTATGATTTTTCAGGATGCTCGTAATATAAGCCCTACCCCCTAAATAAGCCCCAGCTGAGTAAAACCCCACCCTCCACCATTGTGCAGGAACCAGAAGATGATGACAGGACTGTATTTGAATAAATGTAGATTGCCGTACATGAAAAACATAAGTCATCCCCTGAAAATAAGACCTAATGTGTTTTTGGAGCCAAAATTAATATAAGACCCTGTCTTATTTTCGGGGAAACAGGGTAGCTTTAAAACATCAGGACTGAATTGCGTATGGTGTTAGCCATATATTATGTCAATAGAATGGCTTGAATTTATCTTTTGTCTCCTTATACTAGTAATTATACTAGTAATTCAAATGAAGACGCTCTTGTCAAGGCTAGACAAATGTCATTTGGATGATTTTCCAGTGTTTTACGTAGCTTGATGATCAAACCCTTAATATATTTTCTGGCTCATATATTTTTGATGGAAGATCAGATGCAAAGAGTTGTATGTATTAGGGTCTGAGCAGTTCCCTTGTGTGATGACTAACCTAGACAGCATCTTAAAAAGCAGAGATATCACCTTGCCGACAAAGGTCCCTTGTACAATTCCCTTGTACATCTCACAGGAGGGAGAAAAGGGGGTTCTGCAGTTGTGTATGCAGGAAATCATGTACTGTATCTTTATTTTCCTTGTGTCAGTTACTGTGTATGAATAAAAAACCTTTAGTTTAGCATTTCCTTTAGTTCTTCTATTTTCTGCATGGACAAGTGGTCCATGCAGAAAAGTGGTTAGAGGGGTTAGACGAGTGAAACAACTGACTTAAACAGAAAATGTTGTAAGACTGATGCTGCCTTGGATTTGGATGGTTTTTAAATGGAATAAGGCAGACTCCCCACCCTTGTTATGGATATTTCTTATCTTGATGGTGAAGCAGCTTCTCTTACCTCTGACAAATGGTAAACACTTAATACATTTTCCAAATGCCAATTTTTAGGGTCACTAAACAGCATTAGTTGGAAGAACACTCTCCATCCTCATACTTTTTAGCTTTGGTTGATTGCTCACCTGGAGAGAATAGGAAGAGGTTCAGATAATTAAAAATCAATAGAAATAGTGCATCAGTCATGTGAGGTTCATACTGGCTCCGACCATTTTTTTTAATTAGATTTGTTTTGTTTTGTCAATAGGCAAGGACTCAATTTTTACTTTAACAGGTTTATTTGAAACAACAGAGAAGGGTTCTCTTTCTCCTTTAAAAAACTCAAGTCCAATACCTCATCTTTAGCTTTCTGTTAGTCCTTTCCCACATTCTCTTTTCCTTTAACAGCAGGTTCAACCAAACAACTAATTGGTAACAACATGTCATTCATGACATGAGTGGAGAGGTTAGGCACAAATTCATAGGAACTTAAGGGTGAAACACCCATCCCATATTGGGTTCCCATACTTTCTTCCTGGTATCTTTCTGGACTTTGGGTGGGAATTGAGTTACTCCATGATTGATCCCCCCCCTTCACAGATTGCTGCCTTGAGTAATTCAGAGAAGCTATGGGCTATGCCATGCAGGGACACCCAAGATGGACAGGTCATAGTGGAGAGTTCTGACTAAACGCGATCCACCTGGAGCAGGAATTGGTGAGCCACTCCAGTATTTTTGCCAAGAAAACGCAATGGACAGGGGGAAAAAAAGATAAAAGATATGATGCTGGAAGATAAGCCCCTCAGGTCGGAAGGTGCCCAACATACTATTGAGGAAGAGCGGAGGACAAGGACAAGTAGCTCCAGAGCTAATGAAGTGGTTGGGCCAAAGCCGAAAGGACGCTCAGCTGTGGACATGCCTGGAAGTGAAAGGAAAGTTCGATGCTGCAAAGAAAAATACTGCATAGGAACCCGGAATGTAAGAGCTATGAACCTTGGTAAGCTGGATGTGGTCAAACAGGAGATGGCAAGCATAAACATTGACATCCTGGGCGTCAGTGAACTAAAATGGAGAGGAATGGGCTAATTCAATTCAGACGATTATCATATCTACTATTGTGGGCAAGAATCCCGTAGAAGAAATGGAGTAGCCCTCATAATCAACAAAAGAGGGGGGAAAGCTGTCTGGGATATAATCTCAAAAATAATAGAATGATTTCAATACGAATCCAAGGCAGACCTTTCAACATCACAGTAATCCAAGTTTATGCACCAACCACCCATGCTGAAGAGTTTGAAATTGACCAATTTTATGAAGACTTACAACACCTTCTGGAACTTACACCAAAGAAAGATGTTCTTCTCATTCTAGGGGATTGGAATGCTAAAGTAGGGAGTCAAGAGATAAAAGGAACAACAGGTAAGTTTGGCCTTGGAGTTCAAAACGAAGCAGGGCAAAGGCTAATAGAGTTTTGTCAAGAGAACAAGCTGGTCATCACAAACACTCTTTTCCAACAACACAAGAGGCGACTCTACACATGGACATCAACAGATGGGCAATACCGAAATCAGATTGATTATATTCTCTGCAGCCAAAGATGGGAAAGCTCTATACAGTCAGCAAAAACAAGACCTGGAGCTGATTGTGGCTCTGATCATCAGCTTCTCATAGCAAAATTCAAGCTTAAACTGAAGAGAGTAGGAAAAACCACTGGGTTAGTCAGGTATAATCTAGACCAAATCTCATATGAATACACAGTGTAAGTGAAGAACAGATTTAAGGAACTACATTTGGTGGACAGAGTGCCTGAAGAACTTTGGATAGAGGCTCGTGACATTGTACAGGAGGCAGAAACAGCAATCATCCCAAAGAAAAGGAAATGCAAGAAAGCAAAGTGGCTGTCCAACGAGGCCTTACAAATAGCAGAGAAGAGAAGGGAAACAAAATGCAAGGGAGATAGGGAAAGTTACAGAAAATTGAATGCAGACTTCCAAAGAATAGCAAGGAGAGAGAAGAGGGCCTTCTTAAATGAACAGTGTAAAAATACAGAGGAAAGTAATAGAAAGGGAAAAACCAAAAATCTGTTCAAGAAAATTTGAGATATTAAAGGAACATTTTGTGCAAAGATGGGCATGATAAAGGACAAAAATGGGAGGGACCTTACAGAAGCAGAAGATATCAAGAAGAGATGGCAAGAATATACAGATGAATTTTACCAGATAGACCTGGATGTCCCGGACAACCCAGATAGTGTGGTTGCTGACCTTGAGCCAGACATCCTGGAGAGTGAAGTCAAGTGGGCCTTAGAAAGCATGGCTAACAACAAGGCCAGTGGAGGTGATGGCATTCCAGTTGAACTATTTAAAATCTTAAAAGATGACGCTGTTAAGGTGCTACATTCAATGTGCCAGCAAGTTTGGAAAACTCAGCAGTGGCCAGAGGACTGGAAAAGAGAATTCTACATCCCAATCTGAAAGAAGGACAGTGCCAAAGAATGCTCCAACTACCGTACAATTGCACTCATTTCACACGCTAGCAAGGTTATGCTCAAAATCCTCCAAGGTAGGCAGTATGTGGACTGAGAACTCCCAGAAGTACAAGCTGGATTTCAAAGGGGCAGAGGAACTAGAGACCAAATTGCTAATATGCGCTGGATTATGGAGAAAGCCAGAGAGTTCCAGCAAAACATCTACTTCTGCTTCATTGACTATGCAAAAGCCTTTGACTATGTGGACCACAGCAAACTGTGGCAAGTCCTTAAAGAAACGGGAGTGCCTGACCACCTTATCTACTGTATTCACGAAGGCTTTCACGGCCAGAATCTAATGGTTGTTGTGGGTTTTTCGGGCTCTTTGGTCGTGTTTTGAAGGTTGTTCTTCTTAACGTTTCGCCAGTCTCTGTGGCCGGCATCTTCAGAGGACAGGAGTAGTACTCTGTGCTCTGGTGCGGTTTGTTTGGGAGTAGAGTGTTTATGGCTATGAGATCAGCTTGTGTCCTTTTCAGGAGATGGTTGATTATGGTGATCATTTTTTTTTGTGGGTGTATTGTTGTGATAAGGAGAAGAGATTATCTGTCACTGTGATTGATAGGTGTTGTTAGCTGGTCTTTTGTGTGTAGTGATCACCGGCCCTTGTGGCTGGGTAGAATTTGTTGACCTTTCACATGCTGTATTTTTCAGTGCTGGGAGCCAAGTTTTGATGAGTTTCAAACTTTCTTCTGTTTTGTTGAAGTTCTGCTGATGTTTGTGGATTTCAATGGCTTCCCTGTGCAGTCTAATGTTATGATTGCTGGTGTTGTCCAGTATTTCAGTATTTTGAAATAGAATTTCATGTCCAGCTTGTTTTAGGGCATGTTCAGCTACTCCAATTTTTCTGGTTGTTTTCTGCAGTGTCTCTCATGTTCTTTGATTCTGTTGTGGATGCTTTGTTTTGTGGTTCCAATATATACCTGGCCACAACTGCAAGGTATCCGGTATACTTCTGCAGTGGTGAGGGGGTCCCTTCTGTCCTTTGCTGACCGTAACATTTGTTGTATTTTTGTGGTGGGTTTGAATACTCTTTGTAGGTTGTGTTTTTTCAAAAGTTTAAAAAGTCTTAAAAAGAAGAGACATCACCTTGCTGACAAAGGTCTGCATAGTCAAAGCTATGTTTTTTTCAGTAGCGATGTATGGAAGTGAGAGCTGGACCATAAAGAAGGCTGACCAGTAAAGAATTGATGCTTTTGAATTGTGGTGCTGAAGGAGGCTCTTGAGAGTCCCTTGGACTGCAAGGGGATCAAACCTATCTATTCTGAAGGAAAGCAACCCTGAATGCTCACTGGAAGGACATATCCTGAAGCTGAGGCTCCAATACTTTGGCCATCTGATGAGGAGGGAAGACTCCCTGGAAAAGACCCTGATGTTGGGAAAGAGTGAAGGCAAGAGGAGAAGGGGATGACAGAGGAAGAGATGGTTGGACAGTGTCATAGAAGCGACCAACATGAATTTGACCAAACTCTGGGAGGCAGTGGAAGACAGAAGGGACTGGCATGCTCTTGTCCATGGGGTCACGAAGAGTCAGACATGACTAAACAACAAACATGACTGATTCCAGGGGAGTTGAGACAATTTTTTGCCTCTCTTTTGTTGGCTTCTCATTGAAATCTTTCTTTTTCTTTCTTATCTCCCTCTTCATCCTGTCTTCCCAGTATTGAGGCTCACTAACCTGTCTTTCTCTCCACTCTTTTTCAGTTACCTCCCTAAGTACTTTCAAAGGTGTCAATTCCCCTGACCAGGGGTCTTCTTTTATAATTTCTACCCACTCCTCTTTTCCAGTGTCCTTCTTCTCCGGTCATTCCTTTCTTGGGTTTTTCACTTGCATTCTGTTTAAAAAGACCCTCCTCCCTTTTTGGTCCATCTAATCTGTTAACAGTTTCTTTTCCTCTTGTGTAGTGGACCCCACACTCAGTCTCTACTTCTTTCTTAAAGGTCACCAGTATAGTAGGATGGTTCCAGCTATATCATAATTTCAACTGATTTCTGCGTAAATTTTTAACGTAATCTTCTTGTATTAAGTGCTGGAAAAGCCTTTGCAAACCCTTGATGCAGTTTGCTTTTCTATTGGTAAAATATGTTAGATGGGGCAATCATGAAATCTAGCAAAGGATTTGGGGGACATTTTGCATATACATCCAGCCTCTGAAGTTTGTTTGTTTATTTGAATTACAGTATATACTGCCCCTTTAGTGCTAGCACTACTTTGGATGATTTATAGATGAAAACTAAAAACCCCACAAGATCCTACTAATAATACATTCAATATGGTGATTCACTGATGTGGGTTTAAAATTCATACAAAAGAAAAAATAATACAAGAAAAGATAACAAAAATTAACAGCATTGGAGGATATGTTATTGAAGGTAGCTTCGTATAATTCTGTAATTTCCTGAACATCGGGAAGGAAGGAGCCTGGCATATCTCAATTGGCAGCTTATTCCAAAGAATGAGGGTCATTCCCCAAAAGGCCTGATACCTTGTTGATACTTTTTTGGCATCCCTCTGCGTGGGCACTTTTAGCAACATGAATTCAAAGGATTAGGTGAAATGCGTAGTTGATTCCTGAGAGAGACATTCCGAAAAGTATTGACAAGTTAGGAAAATAAGTTTTTCTGCATATCAGTAGGTTACATGACAAGACGGTGCAAGGCTTCCTGGCTATTTTCCCATATTCTTTTCTTTTTAAGAGATGTATAAAATAAAAATGATACTTGCCTTGGAACCTGCTGCCTTGGCTCAGACAACTAGGTGCTGCAGCTCAGCTGACATCAAGCTTTGCTTTGTTGGTGAGGCTGGATCTCACCTTGTTTGATTACAGTGGGAGCATCACTGAATACTTATAAGCTTTCAGGTTCTGTCTTTCTTTTAAAAAAATGAGATAAGATTTGGGCAAGCTTGGAAGGCAAAGTAAACACTGCAGAAGTGATGAATCCAGCCAGATTTACTGATAGGTAGGTGCAGGGGTTTTTTTTGTTTTTTGTTTTTTGGCTGTGCAGCATTAATATATAAGCAGCCCCACAGCCACCTTGGCCAGACTTTACCAAGCAGACCCCTGAGCCCAGTAAGACAAGATACAGTGGTGCCTCGCTAGACAGTTACCCCGCATGACAGTTTTTCGCTAGGCATTGACTTTTTGTGATCGCTATAGCGATTTGCAAAACAGTGATTCCTATGGGGGAATTTCACTAGACAATGTTTGGTCCCTGCTTTGCAAACCGATTTTCGCTAGACAACAATTTTGACAGCTTCCTCCGTGCTTGCAAAACGGGTGTTTTCGGGACCTAAGCTTCGCAAGACAGCTATTTAAACAGCTGATCGGCCGTTCGCAAAGCGGCTTTCCTATGGCCGATCTTGGCTAGACAACAATGATTCTTCCCCATCGGAATGCATTAAGCAGGTTTTAATGCATTCCAGTGGGGAAATGCTTTTCGCTAGACGATGATTTCGCTAAACAGCAATTTCAGTGGAACGGATTATCATCGTCTAGTGAGGCACCACTGTATCAGTCTATTTTGGGTTGCAGAGTTCCTGCATGTATGCCTCTCTACCTCTGCCACTGCCGTGTCCTCCCTTTTGGGTGTGTGTGTGTGTGTGTGTCTGTGGGAGAGGCCCCTGCCATGCTTGTCAAGACAGTGCCTCAGAAAGTTTGTCCTACTATTTCTGGCAACTTGGTGAGGCAAGTGCAGCTGGAGTAGCAAGAGTGATTTCAATATCACATGCTTCTGAAATAACACCCACTTGAGACCCCTCAGTCTCCTCCTCCCCCACATCAGATGATTATGTAGGTGAATTGCTACTAATTAAGAAGCCAGTGGTCATATTTCTGTTTCACGGCAGTTGTGTGCCTTGGAGCATGATAGGCAATGCAAACACTGACTTTTTAACTAGTGGCAATCTGTCACTGCAGTTTATACTGATAGATAAGCACCAGGATAATTTTTCCATTTTGATTGTGGCCATTGTAGTTGCAAAGCCCTAATAGTAGCAGCAGGTAGAGATTATGTGGAGTCCTTCCCACTCTTTGTTTTAGAACTGAGGAGCCCACCTAATCACTGGGGCTTTACTTTAATTGATGGGATATGAGTCTGGAGACGTCCCTTCCCATAGTCATGTTGCCTTACCTATTTGCTTGGAGATGGTGACTCTAACACTGACTTCTTTGAAGGTAGGGCTAGCAGTCCCTGTGAGCATGGATACTTGAGAAGGAAACCTGGAATCCTTTTCACCTGGAGTCTTAGAATAAATGATTATCAACAGTGAGAGAGCAGCTACAACATCTATGCCACGTTCATTTCCTTGTTTAAAAGGTGGGGAGCTGTACCTGTGCGAAGTGTAAACCGGTTACCCTAAAGGAAGAGATGATTCAGTTCACATACTTTGGATGTTTAGGAAAAATGAAGTGTTTTTGAATGGAATAGCAGGGCAGTATAGGAAATATGCTTCTAGGGAGGCATGGGAAATAAGATGGGTTTGAATTTTTAACACAGGAAGGCATATATCATTTAATAGGCATTAAACTATTTTGGTGGGATGAAAACCATAACAAAAATTGCAATAATTGGTGTGTGTGTGTATGTGTGTGTGTGTGTGTATGTGTGTGTGTGAAACTTATTCAAATGAAATAAGCTAAAAAGGAAGCAAGGAGGAGTACATTATTTGTTACCAATATGTATATTAATGATTAGATCTGTGACTTGGCATAGGGAAGGATGGTTGTGAACGTTTGGATAGACATCCAATAAGAGAGAAACAGCAGTGACAGCACTTGAAGGGACTCTGCTGTAGAGCTTGAAGATAGATTGAAGGTTAGGATTATGCCTTCTGAACGAAATATTCTGAGAGGACAGATACAACTGTAATGGGAGGTTTCGACCGTTCTGGTATCTGTTGGAAATCAAACTTGCCAAGAATGTAAGATGTGGCAAATTCCTTTCTTGTTTTGCTGACAGTTATATTTTTCAGAAGATAGAAGTGAAAAAAAGTCCGAATATTCTGGACCAGATCATCACAAACTGCGCAGCAAAGTGGAAGTACTGGAACCTTAGGTGGAAGTGACTACAGTGGTGCCTCGCTTAACGATTAGCTCGTTAAATGATGAATCTGCTTGATGATGAGGTTTTTGCAATAGCTTTTGTGATCGCAAAACGGTGGTTCAATGGGTGATTTTTGTTTGACGATGATCGGTTCCCTGCTTCGGGAACCGATTCTTTGCATTATGACGATTTAAAAACAGCTGATTGTCTGGTTTCAAAATGGCCACCCGCTGTGCAAAATGACTCCCCGCTGTGATTAGGATGGATTATTCGCTTAACAGGCACCGGAAAATGGCTACCCTAGGAGGACCTTCACTGGACGATTAGGTATTTAGCCCATTAGAACGCATTGAGCGGTTTTCAATGCGTTTCCATGGGTTTTTCCCCCCCCCGCTTGACGACGATTTTGCTCTACAGCGATTTTGCTGGAACGGATTAACGTTGTCAAGCGAGGCACCACTATATATCGTCCTGGGATTCATTATGCAGAGCAAATGGAAAAGTTGAGTATAGTCACATGCACATACCACTTTAGGAAAGTTGACTTCAGTGAGCTGAATGAAATATTACGTGAAATTTTGTGGTCAGAAAGATGAAAGAGTTCACAAGGGATGGGAATTTCTGAAAGGTAAGATATTAAAGGCATAATTGCAAACAATTTTAATGACAAGGTAAAGTGGGAGGCATCTAAAGAAACCCAGGAAGGGGGCCGCATAAAGATCTTTCAGATGAGCTGAGATTTACACGGAGTACAGGAAAGGAAGGAAGGGCAAATCACCAAGGAAGAGTATAAACAAGCAGCCAGTATTCGGTATGTGCCAGTTAGATTTTTAAAACTCCCAACTCTCAGAATACTCCACAGATTCCCTGGGCAGGATTCTAGGAGTTCTAGGTTATATGCCCATCATAGACCTATTCAGTCACCTATATTTTGCTTACTTGAACCAGGGCCCGTTTCAGAGGTTTCATGTCTCCTTTAACTACAGGAAGTAGGCCTTCGTGTACAGGAATTGAAGCTTGTGGGGTACCTTTGGAGAGGTGTAGTCTCCTTACCCTTTAGGCTATGTAGAGGGCGCCTCCTGAAGAATGATGACACACCTCACTGGGGAGTTGTTAGCCAGCCACTGAAAAAGCAGCATCGGGACACAAAGGCGATGGTTCTTTGAAGCTCTAAGCTATGTTGCTACCTGCCAGTCACACATGAGCATGCACACACAGGGGGGGGGGGACAACAAAAACAGTAAAAACATTTGAACAGTTTCTGCTAGCTTCCTTCTGCACACCTTCCTGGGGAGAACTCCGATAGGTCATTTCTTGATCTAAAGCTAAAGCTGTCCTTTAGAGCAGTGGTCCCCAACCTTGGGCCTCCAGATGTTCTTGGACTACAACTCCCAGAAGCCTTCACCACCACCTCTGCTGGCCAGGATTTCTGGGAGCTGAAGTCCAAGAACATCTGGAGGCCCAAGGTTGGGGACCACTGCTTTAGAGAACTGTATCCTATTCTTGTCTGCTAGCATCTTGCATTTGTCAGAAACTCAAAAGTGTATCAGTTTGCCCCAAAAAAGTAGAATTAAAAAAAATATTCTAAATGTTCAAAGCCTTGGGACAAGTTCACTTATATCTGACCCAAGATGTTTGCGGAATTCTGAGAGTTGCAGTTCAAAAACCCAAAGTTCAAATTATGTGTCTTGAATATGTAGCTCTTCCAAGGTTTTGCATTGCCTTCTTTCCACACTGTTCTGAAGAGTGGACTGTTGTGGTGGAACAGGAATAGATGGGCATCATGAGAACAGCCTGGAGAAATCTGGGAGCTGTAGTCCAACAACACAAATGTGCACTCTTATAATTTGGTGTGAGAGAAGATTGTTTAGCCTAGAGCAGAAAGTTTTTATGCTGGCTAGATTATTAGGTCAAAGCAGACCCGAGAATGATAAATTGGGACTCTGGAGTTCATTCTCTGCTCAGTAATTTAATTACTGCAGGCTCAAGGCCCACTCTAATGAAAGAGCTTGGTGATAAAGGCTGAAAAAGCTTGAACAGAGAGGTGTGTGTGTGTTGTGTATCCCTTATCTGTTCTGATTTGCCTTGTTATCTTATGATGTTCCAAGACAGCTCTAATTGCAGGGCTTGGCTGTACTCTCTTTTGATCCTTTGGAAACTTGTAGTCCACACTTGCAGAGTTCTTCACCCTATATTGGCCACTGCTTTTCTGCATGGTGGGCCAGCTAAGAGCTATATTATCTCCATGACCAGATTCCTTTGCTTATTATGAAAATGTTCAATTCTGGAAAATAAACTCCTCTAGACAAGATGTGAGGAAGGTACCTTCAAAAATAAAAGCACATTGTTTCTATAGAATGAGTTGTAACGTAGAAAGAGGTATATTATTGTGCACAAGGTGGGTTCCCTGTAGTGCCCAAGGATAGGATGGAGACAAAGAGTGAGAAAGGATATTTTGCTTAAACATGGGCGAAAGGAAGAACATCTGGGAATGTTGAAGAGTAGGGTGGTTTTCAGAGAGAGAGGTTAGATGTGCACCTGTTTGGGATGCTTTCGTTGTGGCTTCGTTTCTTGGGCAGGAGGTTGAAGGCAGTAAGTAACCCTCGAAGTCCCCTCCCAATGGACTCTTCTGCAATTCTGAGTTCTTCACATTTTGTGATCCTTCGTGGGTGTAATGGCGTGGGTGCCCAGCCATGGCTTGGACATGGGCTCGGAGTCTGGGTAGGCATCTCTCCCTCTTCTCCAGCGCCATTTCTCCCCCTCCCCTTCTCCTGCCCGGACCATAGCCTTCCCTGCCTATCGGCTGTTACATACAGCACTGATGTTACCTGTCTGTCATGGGTTGGAGGGAAAGTTCCATCCTATGGGGAGTGGAAGGCGGGACATCAGGAGGAGGGGCTGTACTGTATATATATGTGGAGCTTGTGTGGAGAAGTTTAGAGAAGCTGGAGGAGAGCTGAGAGAAGAAGCTGGTGTGGGAGTCTGTGTGTCAGACAGGGTACTACTGTGTGTCAGTCAGTACCTACCTGATAGGTTCAGGTGTATGTATGGGTAGCCAGAACTGATAGGTTCAGGGTCTGTGCTTTATTTAAAAGGTGTTCTGTGTGAACCAAACTGGTGTATGTATGATTGAGACTAAGCCACGTTACTGTATCTTATTCACTTGATCATTTTATTTTCCCTGTGTGTTATTTAAATAAACCTTATTCCTTTGTTTGTTTAAAAATCCATTCCTGGTCTGTGTGACTTCTTACAGGGAATGGTTGGTGGCAGCTTAGTGAAACTGTGGCATATCCCAGTAGGTCTGGGGTTGTCACATTGATTGGTGTCCAGCGTGTGGGATACGACTGGTCCAGTTGTCCAGTGGTCCAGCAAAGCCTTGGCAAGTGTGCCCAGAGCAAGGGGGGTCTAGTCAGGGACAATCTGAGAGCGCGTAGGTAATCTTCTAGGCTTACCTCACGGGGAGGTAGGCTAGTGGAAGAACGTGTAACCTCAGATTGGTGGGACTAGATTAGGGAGCTCTGAGGCAACCTGTTTTGGCGGGAAAAAGGCTGAGGCAAAGCTGAGTGAAGTAGCAGTGATCTAGCCTGTCTGCTGAGAGGCCTAGCAGAGGGGGTGGACTCTGGATGGCAACAGTTGCAAGTTAGTGCTGAAAGAACAGCAGCAATCTATAGAAGGCTGGTTCTGAGGCAAAAGAAAAAGAGAAAAAAAAGTGGTCGCTTTATTTTGAGGCTTGACTTTTGAAAGCAGCCTGTTCTGGGGGGGATTATGCCCTTGACTCGAAGCCAAATGGCAGAAATGGGTGAAGGGAGGGAACCCCAGGTGGACCAAGGTTCTGAGGATGAATTTGGCTCAGTGCAGGATGACAGCACGGGAGAACAGAACCCAGAACTCAGAAAATTGCTCCTAGCCCAACAGCATGAACTGAGGGTGAGGGAAATGGAGGAAAGATTAGAGAGAGAAAGAAGGGAGGAAAGGGAAAGGCAAAGACAATTCGAAATAGAGAGAATGGAAAGAGAAGAAAGATGGGAGAGAGAGAAAATTGCTCTGGAAAAAGAAAGGATGGCGTTTGAGTTAAGAAAATTGGAACTGATGAATCAGAATAATAATAACAATAGAGATTCTGGGGTGGGCCAATTGTCTAAAACTGACCTGAAGAAATTCCCTGTGTACCACAAGGGAGATTGCCCTGAGGTGTTCTTTTCCCTCGTGGAAAGAGCGTTTGTGGACTTCTCAGTAAGGGAAACTGAGAAGATGACTGTCATGCGATCTTTAATCAGTGGCAGCCTGGCAGAAGTCTATGCAGAGATGCCAGAGGAACTGCTAAAAGACTTCGCTGAGTTTAAAAAACTGGTGTTTGCCAGACATGGGATAAATGCGGAACAGCTGAGGCAAAGATTCAGGTCACTCACCAAGAAACCAGAGCAGACTTTTACCCAAGTGGGGGCCCAACTGGTGAGGCTGCTAGAGAAATGGCTGTCTCAGGAGGGAACAGAGACCTTCCAGCAGCTCAAAGACCTGATAGCGCTGGAACAGTTTTATTCAGTCCTGCATGGGGAACTGAAGTTCCAGGTGAGGGAAAGAAAACTGAAATCTGTGGCAGAAGCGGCCGAGATCGCAGATTTTATTTCCCAAATAAGAAAGCCCTTAGGTGAGGGGAAATCGATAGGTAAACCTAAAGAAACCTACAGCAAGTACTCTCAGGGACCAGGGAGAAACCAGCAAGGGGGAGGGACCCATGGTGAAGGGAAGCCCTCAGACATGAAACCAAGACCTCAGATTTTGGAGGGAAAACCAAAACCAGATGAGAAAGACTCTAAATACAGCAGAAAATGTTATTTCTGTCAAGGAAAGGGCCATCTAATCTCAGAGTGTGAGAAATTAAAGCAGCTAAAAGGAAATGTGCCTCATGATTTGAGTGGAACCAAGCCAAAAGCTGTGTTCTGTGTCCAGAAAGAGCAAAGCTCCTTGTCACTGAGGGAGCCTGTTGCCATGGCTACTCAATCTGGAACAGTTACATCTGCTGATCAGGCTGAGGAAAATGGTCCTCTTGTGGAGGTCAAGCGCTGCTTGCTAGTGAGAACAGATTCTCAGTTGTTTGAAACCGCAGGGGTGGACGTAGGAATACTTGACCATCAGTATAGGGGGCTAAGGGATACTTGTTCCCAGGTGACCCTGTGCCATCCAGATATTATTCCTAGGGAGTATCTAATCCCGAATGAGAGCCTAAAGGTGGCAGGGATTGAGGGGCAGGTGATCTCGCTGCCAGTAGCTGAGGTACCTGTGAACTTTCAAGGCTGGAGGGGAGTTTGGCGGTTAGCGATTTCATCGACTCTGCCAGCAGCCGTGCTCGTGGGAAATGACCTGGCTGAACATGTGAAACGGGTGCTAGTGATTACACGCTCACAAGCCACCAAGGGGACAGTTCAGGGGGGTACTGATGAGCCCGAGACGGAAGCAGAGGGGAGTTCCGAAGCTGTGGTGGAAACCTTAACCACAGACAGCCGATTTGGCCAAGAGCAAAAGGCAGACGCCACTCTCCAAAAGTGTTTTATTTATTTATTTATTTATTTATTTATTTACAATATTTTTTAGCCGCACCATTGCCAGTGGCTTCTGGGCGGCAGAACAGGTGACAGACGCCCAGCTAACACCTGAAACCCCAGTGAGATTTCGAGAGAAAAAGGGAATTTTATATAGAGAGACCCTGAGGAATATCTCAAAAGGGGGAGATGGGATCAGAAGTCAGCTAGTGGTACCTGAAAAGTATCGCCCCATGATCTTAAAAAGGGGGCACTCTGACATGTTTGCTGCGCACTTAGGGGTGAACAAAACACAGCAGAGAATTACACAGAATTTTTACTGGCCTGAAATAGGGAAGCAGATCAAGGAGTTCTGTAAACAATGTGATGTGTGTCAGAGGCAGGGGAATAACCGTGACAGGACCAAAGCAAAGTTGTGCCCTTTGCCTGTGATTGACACTCCGTTCAAATGCATAGGGGTGGATATTGTGGGACCTTTGCCCAAGGCCACAAAGAGGGGGAACCGGTTCATTCTCACCATTGTGGACCATGCCACGAGGTACCCTGAAGCCATTCCCTTGACTAACATTGAAACTAACACAGTGGCAGATGCCTTGGTGGGGTATATGTCCAGGATGGGATTCGCCTCAGAAATAATCACAGATTTGGGCGCATCGTTTACATCGAAGCTCATGAAACGGTTATGGCAAATCTGTGGAATTAAACACAAGGAAACCACTGCCTATCACCCTGAAAGTAATGGGTTAACGGAGAAGTTCAATGGGACTCTGATGCGCATGATTAGGGCTTACTTGGCAGAGAATCCAAACAATTGGGACCAGAAGCTGCAATCCCTTTTGTTTGCTTATCGATCAGTGCCACAAGCCAGTACCGGGTTCAGTCCGTTTGAACTTTTGTTTGGGAGAAGGGTGAAAGGGCCACTTGATTTGATGAAACAAAATTGGGAGCAGATCACCCAGGATGACCCACAAGATGTGGTGACATACATAGACACCTTGATGAATGACCTAAAGAGAAACCTAGAGCTAGCAGCAGAAAACCTGCAAGCTCAGAAGGTCAGACAGAAAACCTGGTATGACCACAAAGCCAGGGAGAGGCACTTTAACCCAGGGGAGGAAGTGCTTTGGCTTAGGCCCTGCAGAGAGAACAAACTGCAGCTCAAATGGGCAGGACCATATAGGGTCATTTCCAAGATGTCAGATCTGAACTACCTTATAGAGCAGGAGGAACACCAAGTAAGGAGGGTGGTACATGTGAATGCCCTAAAACCCTACTACAGAGGGGAACAGAGGGTTTTATTTGCAATAAAAGCAGCTGAGAGTGAGGAAGCTGAATTACCCTTCTGGGAGGGTAGAGGGGAAGTAAAATACAACCCAGAGGAGGTAAAGATCAGTCCTGCACTCACCCAAGACCAGCAGCAAGAACTAAAAATGCTGCTCATCAAATATCAAAAGGTGTTTTCCAATAAGCCGGGGATAGTGAAGGGAGTGATGCATCGGATCCACACAGGGGATGCACCCCCGCAAGCAGTATCCCCATACCGAGTGACGGGACCCTATAGGGACAAGGTGCGGAAGGAGCTGGACGAGATGCTTAGGGAGAACATAATCGTCCCCTCTTCTAGTCCGTGGTCCTCTCCGATAGTCCTAGTGGACAAGCCTGATGGGAGCATTAGGTTTTGTGTAGATTACAGGAAGTTAAACCGCGTAACCACTCCTGATGCCTACCCAATGCCCAGGCTAGACAACCTGATTGAAACCATAGGGGGTTGTCGGTTCATTTCATCATTGGACCTGGTAAAGGGATATTGGCAATTAAGGATTGATCCCAGGGATCAAGAAAAGACCGCCTTTTGCAGCCCTTTCGGTCTCTATGAGTTTAGAGTCCTGAGTTTTGGTCTCAGAAATGCACCAGCCACATTCCAAAGGCTGATGGACCAGACCTTAGCAGGGCTCAGTGACTTTACTGTGGCCTACATTGACGACATAGGGATCTTCAGCAATACCTGGGAAGATCACCTGAAACACCTGGAGTTAGTGCTGCAGAGGTTAAGTGCAGCAGGGCTAACAGTAAAGGCGAGCAAGTGTCAGCTGGGTAGCCCAGAAATAAAATACTTGGGTCACATAGTAGGGGGAGGAGTGATAAAACCCCTAGAGGCCAAAATAGAAGCCGTTCGTGATTGGCCTAGACCCAACACCAAGAAAAAAGTCAAATCATTTCTTGGGTTGGTGGGCTACTACAGAAAGTTCATCCCGAGGTTTAGCGAGATAGCGACTCCGCTGACCGATCTGACGCGGAAGAAGACTGATGACCGCATCCCGTGGACCAGCGACTGTGAGGAGGCGTTCCAGAGGTTGAAGGAGGCCCTCATCAACTATCCAGTGCTGCGTGCTCCAGACTTCGACCGGGAGTTCATCGTCTACACCGATGCGTCTAACAGCAGGGTAGGAGCAGTTCTTTGCCAGGAGGATGAAAATGGTGACCAGCATCCAGTGTCCTACCTGAGTAGGAAACTCCAGAAAGGTGAGAGACATTTGGCAACCGTGGAAAAGGAGTGCCTGGCCATAGTCTACGCGATCCAGAAGGCCAAGCCTTACATCTGGGGAAGACATTTTATTCTGTGCACTGACCATTCACCACTGCAATGGTTAAAGACAATGAAAACCCACAATAGCAAACTTATGAGGTGGGCTTTAAACCTGCAAGACTATGACTTTGAAGTGAAGGTGGTCAGAGGGTCAGTGAACTGTGTTGCTGACGCCTTGTCAAGAAGACCTGAAGAATGAAGACGGCGAAAGAAACATGGACTATGTATATATTTTGGTGACCAAAGGTTAAATGTATCTGTTTATTAAACATGCCTGGTTTGTATGAATAAAGGTAACTTGATGTATTGTAAATGGTAAATGTTTAAATGCCTAATAGATATGTTTATCCTAGAGTAAGTATGGTATGGTATGTTATTGTATAACTGTTTTTGTATGTTTTGGATCCAGGTTGTTTTTTTGGAGAAAAGCACTTTAGCTTTCCCCCTACAAAACAACTTATAAAGAGGGGAGGTGTTACATACA
The DNA here is from genome assembly GCF_051106095.1 of Pogona vitticeps. NCBI lineage: Eukaryota > Metazoa > Chordata > Lepidosauria > Squamata > Agamidae > Pogona > Pogona vitticeps. The sequence continues at coordinate 256,414,402 of NC_135784.1, forward strand.
GCACTGATGTTACCTGTCTGTCATGGGTTGGAGGGAAAGTTCCATCCTATGGGGAGTGGAAGGCGGGACATCAGGAGGAGGGGCTGTACTGTATATATATGTGGAGCTTGTGTGGAGAAGTTTAGAGAAGCTGGAGGAGAGCTGAGAGAAGAAGCTGGTGTGGGAGTCTGTGTGTCAGACAGGGTACTACTGTGTGTCAGTCAGTACCTACCTGATAGGTTCAGGTGTATGTATGGGTAGCCAGAACTGATAGGTTCAGGGTCTGTGCTTTATTTAAAAGGTGTTCTGTGTGAACCAAACTGGTGTATGTATGATTGAGACTAAGCCACGTTACTGTATCTTATTCACTTGATCATTTTATTTTCCCTGTGTGTTATTTAAATAAACCTTATTCCTTTGTTTGTTTAAAAATCCATTCCTGGTCTGTGTGACTTCTTACAGGGAATGGTTGGTGGCAGCTTAGTGAAACTGTGGCATATCCCAGTAGGTCTGGGGTTGTCACATCGGCCACCCCCGGTCTTTACCTGGGATCCTATGAAGCTGGCACGGTGCCTCCCGACAGGCCACACAGCTTCTTACATGCGGCCTGGAGGGGCGGCAAGATGGACGGATCTGGCCATCTGCCACCACGGCCCATGCGCTTTTCCATGCTACAGTGTCTGCCATATTGATTCCTTGTGATTATTTTCTCTGCTGGAAACTGGAATTTATTTTAATCCTAGAATCATGGAGTGGGAAGGGGGCCTCTAAGGCCATCGAGTCCAACCCCCTGCTCAGGGCAGGAATACAAATCAAAGGAGATCTGTAGGTGGTGGTCTAAATTTGTCCTGAAGTTGAAATTACACATCTGTAACTCAGTGCGTGTGGTCAGTGAAGGCATAGACTTCAAAAGCTCTTAGTTATCTAATCTGTATTTTCTCCTAGAAGCACTAAAATCTGAGATGTCGTTTGAAAGCACTTACATGCAGCAAGTGGCCATAAGTAGGATTTTGTTACTTTATATTTATTCATCCGGAGCCGGAGTCCCGGAGGCAGTTCATGTCATTCTGACAACTCCTGCGACGTCGCTGGAACCAGTTGTATTGGCTCTTGCCTTTCCATTGGACTAATTCAGTGATGCGGAGATGGGGGATTTGCTGCTTGGGTAACAGCCTATCCTCCATATTATTTTACCCAGGCTTCGTGCTCTGGAGAGGACACTCCAGCTTTACATACAGCGTCGAAGTCCTCCATACAGAGCACGTTACCATAGTCTGTCAAGACTGAAGGATGCCTATGATGATGAGGGAGGGAGAGATAGAAAGAGAGAGAGAGAGAGAGAGAGAGAGAGAGAGAGAGAACTGATTATGATAATAATAGAATTCTAGTTCAGCTGACAAAGATGACTCAGCTCTTTAAAATTTCAGCCAAAACACTACCCTGAAAACTATTTTGTTTTGTATTTTAATTTACAGAGAATCTTTGTAGTAAATAATCACTTTGACAGCACGCAACAAAAAACTGTCAATAACTCATTTGAAGTGGGGTTTGAAACTTTTATTGCTAGCTAAATAATGTGTTGCTTCCGTGTTTATACTCTGCTTTAGTCTTTGAAGAGTTCATGCAAAAATTGTATTTGTGCTTATGTGTCTGAGACGTTAATTATGGCTTTGACAATTGTGTATTCCAAAACAATGTTCGCACGTTAAGTGATACTCCTAAAATACTACCATTTGCTGTGATGCCAGATAGAGGGTATAACAGGAAAAAAGTTGTCAACATTCAGGAAATGATCCAGAAGTTATAAATGTAGTTCAAAATGCAATACTGAAGATAATTACATCTTGAAACTCTAAATATCAGGCTTCTTTTGGTATAATGTCACTCATTAGGGCGCCTTGTGTTTCTTTTCTACAGTGTCTTCTAAAATGTTCAACCTGCATTTTGTAATAATGATGGAATCTAAGTTGAGGTTAAATACTTTGCTGTTCTCTACTCTACCTTTCCTCATAGTCGATTACTCTAAACCCAACTCAGTTCTTGCTTCTGTCTCATAACAAGCTGAGACACAAAATATGCACACACATTTTGCCGGCCACAGAGACTGGTAAAACGTTAGGAAGAACAACCTTCAGAACACGGCCAAAGAGCCCGAAAAACCCACAACAACCATATGCACACATACTTCTTGCTGAGTTCTTCATTCCTTCTGTACCCCATCAATCTGTGTTGTGGTTGTCCTGATACCCAAAATGTCTCCTTACTTCTATGAGGGTATCTTTCTGTGTACTTTGCATCCTTCCACCACTGTACACAAATTCCTAGTAAGAGAATCAGGCCTAGTGACAATGTGCAAATGAAAATGGCTGAAACAGTCTTCCAACTTTATGAGCAAACTACTGTGAACATTTTCATAAATTATTAGATTGAAAATGCAGCTGTAGGCTCTTAAAAAAAGTAATAATAAAATTCAAAATGGGTTTTTAATTAAAAGGAGATACAGTATAATTGAGGGAATGAAACTGGAGTCAGGTAGTCTCAACAGAAGGAACCACTGAAGTCTCAGTGATACTACTGACTATAAGGAGCAGAAGCATTGCTTCCTTCTGGAAACACAGTGTCTAGCCATTCCTTCTGGACAGTTTTTGAGTATGTACAAGTATGTGTCCAGTAATAAGTCCTTGCTGAAGCTCAGAAACTGTCCATTTGTGCAACTGAGTGTTATTCAAGTGGAAGAGATTATGAGGATTTTGTTTAATATCTTTAATCTCTGTATGCCTGTTTGCATTTTTCCCTATATACTTTTCTTTTGCTCTGTACTCTCCCAGCTGTGCTGCGTATCTGCCTTTGGGCTAAAAAGTAGTCTTTTGGAACAGTGGGTTATGATGGATATGTGGCATGCTGTATGGATTATTCCCTCCTGGGGAAAAAAAAGAACAAACAAAATTTTCTATTAGGTTAAATTGAATATGAACACATTTATAGATCTCAGTCAACAGTGGTTTTTGAAGTCATAGGGTTTTTATTTTAATGTTGATTTGCTATGATTTGGGGTTAAGGAGGGAAACATTTCCTCAGTTTAATCATATAGTCTACTTACATGGAAAACATTTTTTGCCATATGATAGGTGCTGTCCTGTGAAATGACAAAACTGATTCCGATACCCTTCAGTGTTTTACTGCTAAAGGATACGAGAAAATCATTTATTTATATGTTGTATCCAGAAGAATATTTCTAATATTTCATTAACTACCAGTACATAGGCGTTATGCAGTGGAGTCTGCTAGAGGTAAAGTACCACTGGTAGAAGAGATTTCCGTCTCCTCAAAGCCTCTGCACGCCCCTCAGATTAGCACTGGACAACTGAGGGAGTTCATCGCATGCAAAGTTGGAGGGGCATGGGTGGGAAAAGAAGGAAAAGTCTGTTCTAATGGAAATCTGTATGTGTACCATCATAAGTTATTTATTTTATGGCAACAAAGGTTTTTTTTTTTAAAAGGATCAACAACTCTTTCTTCCTATGACTACTGCTACAGATTTGCTGGTGACACTGTGGTTCAACCTTTCACTGTCAGTTTACTTGTGTACCATTTCCCCATAGTAAATGCTGCTTATAGCAATTTATACCATTTTTTAAGTTCATGTAATGAAATATAACTGAAATGTGGAGCGCAAGTCTTGATTCAATATGTAGACTGGTTTATTGTCATGTAATAGCTGCATACAGGAATTAGGCCCTACTGAATACAGTGGGGCTTAATTTGAGTAAATAGTGACACATTATGCTGGACATGTGTCTCCCCAGCTGGTGACAGTACACAGACTGTGGTTTTCTGCATCTGTTTGTGAGGCCAGAACATCATTTAAGCCCCTCCTCTCCCAACAGACAGAAGTGATCTTAATGTAATTATTTCATCAAAGCAATTAGTCTGCATCTGCTGGGGCCCTTTAGAATGAGAATTGCTTTGTTCAATCCTACCAGAAAATAGCTGGGGAGAAAAAAAATGTTGGTTTTAAGGATGCAGCCTTACACATGCTTGCTGGCAAGTGAGGCCAATTAAACTCAATGAGACTTAACATCTGAGCAGGCATCTATGGTTACACAATTACATTTGGGGGGGATTCTGAGGGATGTCATGGACTTTGCTGTCTGTCTGGGTTCTATTCTGGAATTTCATATTTTTATTATATTTCCTTATTATTTTATAATGTGTAACCCCCACTCCCAGTTTCTTGTCTTAATAGATTTATATAGTGGCTTACCAGTCCTTTTTTTCTGGGGCACCCTGGGACTGCGATGCTTGCCCATGACTATACAGGCTGGCTTTTATTGTAGGAGGCACAATGGGGAATCAGACTCCCCACCTCTGGCTTCACACCAGATGCCTAAACCATTGAGATTCATGATAAAGAATGTTTTTGAGTTTTAATACAGTACTGGGCCTTGATACTCAGCTGTAGTAGCTTGTGAAAGTGTACAGTAATGTGATAATTTAAATCATCATATAGCTTCAGATGAGATAGTAAACAACAGAGAACACACAAGTATTGCAAAACTGGATGGCTATTTGTCCTGGCATTTGTGTCATATTCCTCACTGTTCCTTTCAATATTTTTTCTGCTCACTAGCTGACATTAGTGCTAACATGAGTAGATCCAACTTTTTCCCATTAGTGCTTGTGGTTTTTTGTAGCATTTCTGTTTGTATAATTTAGTCTTGTTTTGGCTTATGTGATAAGTTATATTTGTCTTTTGGGGAGGTTGTTGGATATGTGCTGATATCATTATTGATTATGTGGAGAATGTGGAGAATCCTACTTGCTTTGCCTCCCTTCGGCTTGCATTGGTAAGGATTATAGTTGTATTAAACCTCTCCCCCCCCAGTTTAGTGATATGGTGCTAACAGATACAGCACTGATTTAAATGCTTACAATGTCTTGTTATTTCAGCATTATTTCATTTGCTAAACATTAAAAGAGAAAGAATTTGGCAAAGGTGCAGTAAGACATAGTGATAACCGTAGAGGAGAAGAGGATCTGTGTAATGTCAGGACACTTGGAACATACCTTTCTGGAATAATTAAACATTTTGGTATGAGCTACAAGAATTACTTAAATACCTTGGTGTAGTGTACAGAAATGTGTGCCAACTGAGGATGACTTGTTTGGTTATGCACCGTCCTGTCCCCCTGCACACAGACACCCCCCCACACCCCGTATGCGGTTCAGAAAACATTGGGGACCACTGGTTTATAGTCCCTTCTGCTCACTACCATTCCCAAAGTGATACCACACAAGGGAAAAGCCCAGAGTTGACTCCTTTTTTTTAATCAGGTAACCACTTCTCACCCAAACACAAAGCAATTGTCAGGGCTATTTTTCAGCAAGTATGAATTTCCCCCACCCATGTTTGATTTGTTTTATATCTGCAGATATAAAAGTCATTGGTGTCTGCACGGGAGGGATGGACAACTTCAGTTTTAAAAAAATCATAACTCCAAAATCCTTTGTACCAAACGTCCCTTTGTCACAGCACAAGAGCAGACCGCCTTCTACCTCTGTGCCAAATTTAGTGTTGATCCAAGATCCAGTTTCAAAGTTACATTTTAGGCACCCCTTATGGCATGCTGATTTGCAGAATATCTATTGCTGCACTCTTGTGCAGCAATAATCTGCAGAAGAATACTGCTTATGTTTCATCTCTAAACAATGGCGTAATCATTTTCTGTTGAGATAGTGAACTTTAGCTTTGAATGTTCAGAATTTTCTAAGAAAAGTGCCAGAATAGTACATAGTTCAATACTGCAATTGTCTTGGACCAAGGTGATGGTTTAAAATGACACTACATCTACTAGGTAAAATACATTATTAAGCTTTTCATCCACTGCAGTTTTAATATGCCTAGCAGAACAAGATAATTGAAATCTTGCTTTAAAAGCACCTTAAAGCTCAAACAAACTGATACATCAATAGGTTAATCCTTTTGATCTGTCAGAAAGAGGATTGAGCAAACAGCATGTTGCAAATAACTCTTGACAATAACAGAAAACGGGGACAGCAGAAAGGCTGCAATTTATGATGGATCTACCTTGTTTGTGCTTAAAATCAGCTATTGTTGACTAATATTTAGTGAATAGATGTTGATTGTTTTAACTTCGCTTCAAATGAACTTTGTTCCATTTCCCCCCAGAACTGGGACAGTATAAGATTCATTTTACATTGCCCATAGCAATTATCTATATAAATCAATTATTTTGTTAACTATGAGTGTTCCTGGAATCAGAAAGAAGATGGAGGGATTAGTCACCATATGACACCTTTGTCTATGATCCTGTTAGACAATGCCTCACAAGACAATGTTAAATCGTTCCACGAAAATCACTGTCTTGCGAAACATCGTCTTGTGAAATGTGGTTTCCCCCTTGGAATGCATTAAAATCTATTTAATGCGTTCCAATGGGGGGGAAATTGTCGTTTTGTGAAAATCGTCCATAGAAAACATGGTCTTGCGAAATGTGATTCCCCATTGGAATACATTGAAATCTATTTAATGCGTTCCAATGGGGGGAAAATCGTCGTTTTGTGAAAATAGTCCATAGAAAACATGGTCTTGCGAAATGTGGTTCCCCATTGGAATGCATTGAAATCTATTTAATGTGTTCCAATGGGGGAAAAACCCATCTTGCGAAGCATCGGTCTAAAAAAAAAAGTCCTGCGAAACGCGGTTCCCCATTGGACTGCATTGAAATCTATTTAATGCGTTCCAATGGGGGGGAAAATCGTCTTGCGAAGCATCAGTCTAAAAAACCCACAAAAAACGGTCTTACGAAGCACAGAATCAAACATCGTCTTACAAAAATCTTCCATAGGAAAAACCGTCTTGCGAAGCGCAACAGAGATTGCAAAAACCCATCTTGCGGATTAATAATCCTGCGAGGCAATCATCTTGCAAGGCACCACTGTAGCAATATAGAGAAGATAAATACCTCCTTCCTACTTTGTGACTAATACAGTAAAACGTATTGCAAGTGTATAAATAAGACTAGGTCTGCGCAAGTAGTAAAATGGGTTTTGTCCCTTCAGGATGTGGGGTACAATTTCAAAATGCCCTACAAATGGAAAACCAGTTGATTTTCAAAAATATCTCCTGGCTGAAGCAGTGCAGTCTATTCTACTGTATAACACAAAAGTAGTAATATGACTTACTATATCCTGCCCTGGTTCACTTTGGATTGGGCTTCATAAATTGTTTAAATCTATAATTAGAAAACTAGTTCAGATCCTATCATGCTCCTGATGACATTGAGGGTAGTTCAACAGAGTCAGAGCTGTTTTTCCCCATGGTCCCTGTTGGAATACTACTATAAAAACAGCACGTGTGGAAAGACTAAGTAATGTAATGTTTTCTTGGCACTTGACATGTGTCTAGGCAACCTATATATTCCAGGTACAGGGGAGCATGGGAACCTGATTGACAATGTTCAAGACACCAGGGAGGGAGGAAGAAAGCCCAATTTACAAGGTGACATTGGGTCAGTTATCCTTTAGTCTGCAGTCACACTGACAATAAGAATTCTATGTAAGCACCATTTAAATCTATTTAGATTTTACTGTTCATATAGTGGAAGGGTAAAATTGATCTATATGGGCTACAACACGAGTCTTTTTTTTCCAGTTGGCTAGCAAGGGGCTTTTAAAAATACCATGCTTCTAAAACCAGTTCAATTCAGTTCTATTTTGTGGAAATTAGACTGTTTCGAAAGTGTGTCAATGCCAAAATCAGTTAAATCACCAGATATAAATCGATTTCCATTCAGTGCATGTGAATGTAGTCGCCGGTTTAAATTCCATGTAACTTGAACCTGCTTTTAAAAAGGTTTGAACAGAAATTGATTCAAAATGGTACAGCCTTACAGAGTAGTTCTAAGGATAAATAGGGGATGAGGAGATTCATATACCGCTATGGAGGAAAAGTGGCAGATACATGTAACAATCAAAATATTACAGCAGAATCCTATGCCTGTTTATACAGAAATTTGTTTTACTGGATGTAGTGGTCTTGTGCTCTAAATATGAAGATTAAACAAGTGATTGTTTGAGCTAAGTCTCTTCCACTTGCATAGACAGAACACACATTTCTAAAAAAGATTATGTAAGACCTGTTTGTGCCTTCTGTAGCTATTTGTTCTTACTGGGCATATGATTTTCAGAATTCATGGACTATGGTATGCTGAAGTCTGCAGGAATTCTCTCAGCCAGACCTCTGGGAGTTTCAGCTACCCACCCTGTCCTTTCAGGTGCCTATAATCATCTCAGGTGCCTGAGAAATAATGATGAAGATGGAGGAAGTGGAAGTTGGGGAAAGTTCTATAAGAACTGCAAGACATTATACTGTAGGTCTGGGAGTGTCCCTTCCTATTATGTTTCATACAGGGTGTCTCTCAGGAAATTACCAGAACCATAGTTCTTCATAGTTCCCAGAGAGCCCTTCTTAGTTGCTTCCTCTCTCTTCATTATGTCAAAGGCAAACTATTATTTCTCAGCTGAAAGTGATTACAGACACCTGAAAATACTGTTGGTTTTGTTTGTTTTTTGGCTAAATCTTCCAGAAGTCTGGCTGGGGGAATTCTTGCAGTCTTCTGGGTGTTGTAGTCCATGAATTCCCAAAACCTCATGCCTAATTCTCAAGAAACCAGTTTTTTTTTTAAAAAAAGAGTAGCACCTTTTAACTGATGTAATTTGGGTTTATTTGCAGAGAAATCACAGTGGTGATATTCATCCTGCACTCTGTCTACATTCTCCATCCCTTTGGAATGTTTGTGTTTAACTCAAAGAACAACCTTTGGCCCCAAGTTCCAGAAGAGTACCACGGCTTGTCTGTTGCAGCAAAAACATCATAGTTTTGTAACACACTAAGAACCAACAAATGTATTATTGTATGAGGTTTCATATACTCTAGCCCCATTACACACATGAAGTATGATAATACAATGTGCATTGTATGTGGTTGAGGATAGGATTATAGAAATGAAGATTATAGATGGGAGTATTCACATATGAATATGAATATCCCCGCACAGGTGGTGCTAATGAGGGTCCATTGGACGCAGATGGTGCAATACTATGAATGGCTGCACAGTGTGCGGTCCGCTCGCCACTCTTCGACCTTGCAGCGAGGCTTGTCCTCCCGCCTTCTGCCAGGAGTGGCAAGCAGATCATGCGCTGCGGGGCTATTGGTAGAATTGTGCCGTCCGTGGCGGATCGGTAAGTGGACCGTCTGGCCCCATGGGGCTGGACCCTTGTTAATGCCACCTGTGCAGGGGTATTCATATACGAATACAAATACCTCCATCTCTAATCAATATCAAAGGGAAATTATGTACAGAAAGCACAGTCAGTGACAATTACATTATTAACACTAGCCATTCACAGAACTGCTTCTCATTAATACAAACATCCTGACACTAGTTAAGCCAATTACCACATGTATTGTGCTTAGAAATTGTAATCCCGTTTTAAACCTCTGCTGATAGACTGAAACTTCCTAATGAATTGTAACTCTTTGTGTGTCACTCTAATCTCCTGTGACTGTTTTAAAGTCAGTGACAGAATATCTGGGGAGGGTGGAGCGTTTTCCCATTGCTGTTTGAATATTGACATTGCTGTTTATTATTTTTATTGCCCTATTTTCCTGTATAATGTACAAAAGCATTGTATTCGCGAAGGCTTTCACGGCCGGGATCTAATGGTTGTTGTGGACAGGAGTAGCACAGAGTGCACCATAGCACAAAGTGTTACTCCTGTCCTCTGAAGATGCCGGCCACAGAGACTGGCAAAACGTTAGGAAGAACAACCTTCAAAACATGGCCAAAGAGCCCGAAAAACCCACAACAACCAATACAAAAGCATTGTTTGCAGAAGATGAGATATATCATACGAGAAGAGGAACATGTGAATATAGCAATTTTCAGATAGGTAGCAATGTCAGTCCCAAATACAGATGGGTATAAACTGAACTATGAACCTAAACAAACAAACAAAAAAACACAGAGACTGGGCTGTTTCATGGTTCAGTTTGTGGAACTCATTTTAATGTAATGAAGTGTCAAACATTTTTTCTCCTGCTGCTTCGTTTTGCTTCAGCCCGTCCATCGCCCTCCTTCTGTGCCCCCGTCACCTCCCTATCTGCTCTTTCCATTGCCTCCTTTTCATCTTTTGCCTCCGCCATCTCCAGAGCCAGCAGCCCAGGCTGCTTGGAAGTGACACCAGCCTGTCACCTGAAAAGCGGGCTCATGCACAGAGGCAGCAGGCCTGGCTCCCAGAAGTGACACCAGGTTGCTGTCTCTGAAGATGGCAGTGGCGGAGAAGGAAGAGTTGGCAGGAGCAGGGAGGGTGGTGATTAGGACAGGGGGCAAGGGAGTTAGGCTCCTCTCCCCCTGGGCACAACCCCCCAAAAAAGAATTGCAAAACTAGTTCATTTTTTCCAGGGTTCTGGGGTTGTTCCTGGGTAGTCACAAAACCACAAACTACCCCAATTTGTCATTTTTCTGGTTTATGCCCATCTCTAGTCTTAAACATGCCACAGTATTTTGTTCTTGTTTTTCAAGTGAGTGAATCCTTTAGATTGTGGATAAAATAATTAGGCTCTGTAACAGTGCTGCCATATTACAGGGGGAAAAATAGCATCTGGATTTGTGTGGGCTATGTCTATATTTGTTGTGTGGCTTAGTATAATAACTTTTTGTTGATGGGCGTTGAGGAAGGCTGTGGAGCTTAAAAGTCCCTGTAGTGGTTTTCATCCAATGGACCTTACACAGTCTCCCATTTCTGGTAGAATCTCTATGAAGATTTGTCTTGGACAACATTCATCCTTGATTTAATAACATTTTGTGACTTCTCAGCCTAAACTGTTTGTGTGAGCAAGCTCTAAATTCATTCTGGAGATTGGCTCCAAATTCATTCCAAAGGTTTGTGCTGTGTTGAAGGCAACTGGCCAGCTTATTGTTGCTTCCCCTAAACTATCCAAAATGTCCAGGTCCAACTGTGCTGAAGGTTTGTGCCTGCCTATTATTCTTTGGTACCAATAGACTGGGGCATGTGCAGCATCAGCTATAGTAGTGCAGCATTGATTGGAGGAATCCATGATAACAGAACAGCAAGGGGACAGTTAAGATGTGCATGTCTTTTCAAGCATATAAGTGCTTTTATATCTGTACCATTTCCATGCTTGTGTATGTGAAAGGTGAGAAAAAGGAGGGCTTTGTCTATGATTAGTACAGTGTAAGACATACATACTGGGTGCCTCCAGGTACTTTTGTGTGTAAGTGAATGTGGGTGAGTAACGATAGGCTAGGCAGTTTGTTAGCCATTCTTTCTTTGACAAAACAAGGAAGTCCAAAGCCAGCTGCCAACAGAATAAGAAACAACTAGCTTGCAAATGGTTCGCTCTAATCTGCTCTTGAGGAGGATCTCCAGCGCACAGCTAGTTACCTCTGAAGCATTCCAAAAGCCTGCAGCGTAGTGGTAGTGTACAGTAGATGGTTTTGGGCGTGACGGTAAGAATTTATTTCTGTCTTTGGCAAAAGAAGCGGTGGGAATGCTGTTTTCAAGCGCAGTCTTCCTCAGCAGCTTTGAAAGGAGTATGGAAGACTACATTTCCCTCAACTTAAACGCTGCCCTTCCCACAACTATCGGGCTACGTGGTTTCTCGCCAGATGGACTCAAAACAAAATTCAGTAGGCGAAGCACGATAAGGGTTTGTGTGTGGACGAAAAGGAAGGGAACAGGACAGTCGGTGTGTGTGTGGGGGAGCTTCTCTGTCTGCCCCAGCCTCCCTCGCCTGAATAAAAGAATGAGTGTGTGTGTGGGGGGGAACCCCAGTCCCCCGTCAGGACTGAGGCAGGAGGCCCGGGGGTGGGTCAACAAAGGTGACAGGTGGCGCCCCTCCCCCATTGTGGCGTGGGCGTCGTTGCCGGGCGTCGCCCCCTCCCCCCGCCCGCGCAATCCGGCCCCGCCCCTTCCCTCGCGCCTTGCCCGGCCCCGCCCGCCATGCCGGCGTCGGAGTTTCCTTGGGGCAGAGGTGGCAGCTGCTGGGCGCCTCATCGCCGCTTCGCGCGCCCCCTCCCCTCTCTCTCGCTCTCTCCTTCTCTCGCTCTCCCCCTCGCGCCCTCAGGGGAGGGAGGGCGGAACTAACCGGTTCCGAGAGGCAGCAGAAGGGAGCGAGAGCGCCAGACGCGCGCGCCCCGGGCACCTTCGGCTCAACTGCCCGGCAGCGGCAACAGCGGCGGCGGCGGCGACTCCAGAATGGAAGGGGACCGTCTGGAACCCGCCGTGAGTTGGTGGCCGCGGAGGGCGGGAACCGTTCCGGCCGCTGTGTCTGTGTGTGTGGCGGGGGGGAAGACTTTGCCTGAGGAGACGGGCGGCTCTGAGGGCTTCCAGCGAAGTGCTGGAGAGCGCTGCAGGTGGTGTGTGTGTGAGAGAGAGGGGGGGAAGGAGAAGGAGAAAGGGGGCTCGGGGTATTTCACTGAGAGGATCTGTGGCACCCTACAGGTGCTGAGGCAGAAAGCTAGGAGGTTCCCTCTCGCCAGCTTTAGGGGCCAGACGGGCTGTTCCCTCTGCCTTCTGGGCTGCCCGTATTGCGCAGGAGACGCTCCCCTTTTCCTCCTCTGGAGCCCACAGTCGGGAAGGGAAAGGAGCCGTCTCTCGGCAGCCGGAGTCCTTCCGTGCCTTTTTTTCTTCTTCTTCCGTCCTTTCCCTCCTTTCCTTGGTTGCGAAAGGCAGAATTCTGTCCCCGTCTCTTTCGACCTCCCCCCCCCCCTTTCCGACACGGTCTCTTCATCGGGTGGTTTTGCCAGATGTCCCTCTTCCGGCTGATCCCTGTACCCGAAGGCTGATTCCTCTTTCTTTTTGCTTTTACACATGACACGCAAGGCTTGGAGGCTTGGGTGTGTGTTGTGCCATGCGCCGCAGCTTTGTGCAAACTCATCCTGCTGCATATGACCGCTTGGTGGACTCCTTAACTCAGGGAGGAACTGTCAGTCGCTTAGGTTTGAGTAGGGATGGCTTTAGATTTGTTAAATTCGACCCATGGGTGGGGTCTCAGTGCATGGGAATTCAATCAGTTATGATGCTGTTTATTTATTTGGGGAAAAGGCAGTGGGTTTCTGAGGTGTTTTTCCTGTGTACACATCTATAGGCGGGATAAAAGTATCAGCTATGGAAATTTATAAGCAGGATGAGTGGTTGATGAAAAGACAGTCAAAAGTAGGCTAATAGGTACCAGGGACATGATTACTTGGTAGTTTATTCACCAGATTAAAAAAAATCAGCAAGTAAAACCATTAATCAAATAACAGAGAGAGCAAAAAGCATTATATAAAAACTGCTGGAGATCACGAGGGACCATAAGTAGTTTTGGGGATATGAATGTGAAATACAGTATATGGAGCCAATACTAAAAAAGTTCTGTTCCCTGTAGTTTCCAATCTTATGTTTTAAATGGCAGACTAGAAAGCAGGACCATTGAGACTGGTCTTTGAGTTTGTGCAGATTCATGTTGACATACTTAGCCCTTCAAATAACATGATGCCAAGTAAGCAGAAATAAACTGAACCCAGGAACAAATGTAGGTTGGTTTCAGTGTCACTGTTACACAATTTGAACACCTAATCAACACAGCCATCATTGCAGTTTTCTGTATTAACGTGTACTTTTTCGTCTAGTTTTAAAAGAATCATGTAAAAATAATGCTATTCTCGTCTTGTTTGGATGTAGCCATACCACGCATAACTGAAGCCAGATCTCCTTTCTTCAGCTAGGGCTGTACTTGGTAAACCAGCTGAAACCAGTAAATCAGTAGGTAATTCTGGATGTAGGAGAACTCTGACTGCATAGCTGACTTCAGGGGGGAGTACAGTCCTAATGGTCATTCTAACCAACAGCTCCTGCCTCTTGTCTGGATTAAATGTTGGTTTGCTCATTTCCACCCTGTGACGGTTGCCCCTTGTGGCCCCTGTTTGTCTTCCAAACACAGAGCACACATAGGCAACCCAAACACCTTTTCACACGCTGCCACCAGTTGATTTCTTTATCAACGTACTGTACTTTACTTAGGAAAGAAAAAAGGTCCATTCATCAGTGTCTTTTGAATAAAACAGGTTTATTGATTACAGATGTTTCTGTACCAATTCATAAGTATCTTCTTCAGGTTCATCAAGCATCAATAATAATCTTCTATATTATCTTACACTCCTCAGACTAATCACTCCTCAGATTCCCAAACTAATTCTCTCTTTCTCTGTCCCTTCAAACTTAGATTCAGACTGTAAACTCTTCCCCTCTGGCTCCGCTTTTTAACATCTCTAGTGGCCGCACCTCTCAACCACATCAGCATAAAACATGAATAATGCATGACCTATTTAACATAATAAGGATGAACGCCACACACCCATTTCAAAACATGTAGTCAAATACTTATTCATAACCCCTGCTGCCTGCCTAGATGGAAAAGAGAACTAGAATTCTGTATCAACTATATGTGGATTACACCTCAACCTAAATGTCCGGAAGATGTTTCCCAGTATTTTCATGTAGGTGTTTAAATATAAGAAATAAAATCCAGGGACCATTGATTGGCACTGGTTTCTGAGCACTGCCTTTTGGAAACACCTTTCAAAGACTACTGACACTACTTTAGAGAGTGGAATACTGTCACATTCATTTCACTCTGAAGGTGTAATCCAGAAGAATATCATGGTGAATAGAAGCAAAAGCTGTGGAAAAGCCAGTGATTATCAGTAGGATTATACTTCTTCTGCCTATTTCCCATGAATCCTCTTTCAGGCTGGCCAGGATGGTTTATATCCCAAAATGAGTTCAAAAGCTGGACAGAACCAGAACATCACTGCTCTGATATCTTGCTAAAAAATATATCACAATTTAGAGGTCATCAACACAGGCAAAAATCAATTTTTTTAAATAGAAGGTATCGCTCCCCCCCCCCCCAGGAAGCATTAATAACCTCAGAGTTATTGCTTAGCTCTGTCTGCTTTTAGAAGTCAAAGTAAAATAAAATAAAATGATAGGTTTCGGTATCCCGGCAAATTTTTCGTAATCCCAGTCTTCAGAAATTAGCTACACTGCCTCAATAGAACATATTTCATTTCCCACTAGGGTTAGCCCAAGATGCTTTGCTATATGGGGCATAGCACCAAAGGGCACCCAATATTCACCCACATTAAGGTACACATTAACCAAAGACAGCAAAATTATTTTAGCATATGAGGAAAAAAAACTCCACAAACACCTCTTCCCATCTTTAGTCACCAAAATACAGCAATAAAGTAGTGAGCTTTCATTACACCCTAACTACTGATTGAGGGAGCTGCCTTATTTTGTCTTAAGATGGGGCTTGGCTTTAGTCCCCATTCATACATTTGTATTAAAAGCACAGGAAAATACACACACCTGTTTAAAAAGCGGAAAATCCCCTGCATGATTTTCAATTAGTATATTGAGAGAGTCTGTTTACTAATTAGATGTAACTGATTCCGAAAATGATGTTTCATAATCAATTGATGTAATAAGAGTGAGAAAAAAGAAACAAGTTTGTATATCATGGGTAATGATGTCTGCATCATAATATATTTAGCTAGCCTGAAATTTTTTAGCCAGCATGTTTTTATTCCAGCATGCTGAAGACTAATGTACAGTGCCATTGCTCTTCTCTTGGTTTTCTTTGGATGAGTGGAAGGTGAAGCTTTTGCTCCTGGAGAATGAATAGAAGGTTGATCATCCCTCACTGAACTTTTGGCAGCACAATTGACAAACCTCTATTCCCGAAAGGCAAAGAGTTGGGCACTGCAGAGCCATGTCTCCTAATTTATTCAACCAGGCTATAACTTATTCTGACTTAATTGTAACTTGGACAAACATCTATTTTTTCCCCTAACAATATGCTTTTTTGTTCTTCAGAATCCTTTTGGAGGAGAGGCAGAGTAAACTGCTGCATGCACACTGGACTGTGTCCATTTAAGGGACAAACACCTTATTTCAAATGCATTAGTTATCCGTATACAACTTTTTTCTAATCTTGCAAAAGTACAGCAATCATACAGCTCACTAGAATTCCATTTATTAATAAATTACTTAAGAATGTACATTAAAAGAACTGTGTAACAAAGTTCTTTCTGTAGCTAGATGCACTCTGTGAATTCTTGTTATGGTATTTACTGCCATACTATGGTCTCATTGTGAAAGTGCAGCCTGCAGATTAAAACTTACATATGGTTCTTTAAGACTTTTCTTTTGATAGATATTTGTACTGAGGGCAGAAGATCATGTTGTTTTATACTTACACCTGGAAGTTTGGATTGTGTGTAGAAGCTAAAAAGAACAAGTCTAAAGGGAAGATTCTTTTGTCAAGTTTAGGTTGTAAATGTTTGGTTAAAACAGGGATGGGCAACTGTAGACCTAGATGCAGCCCCCACATATTTTTGTGGGCCCTGGAACTTCGCAGGAATGTCAGTTTTAAAAGCAGTCACTGTTAAAAACCTGTCAGTGAAAGAATGTTGTCATGGTGGAGAGAGCCTTGCCTTTTAAAGATATGTAAGAAGAAGAAAAACTAGGCTTGGTAATTGATGTTGTATGAGTGATAAATAAGGAAAAATAATATTTATTGCAAAATTTTATACATTTTACTGGGAAGCAAAAGCCACTCAAAATAATTCATAATAATTATTTTTAATATGTGGGCATGATAGCTTCTTTTTAAAAACTTTTAGTGCTTATTGCAGCAATTTGAAAAATATATAGTGCCTTTCTAATTGGTTTTCAAGACAGCATTTTAGAAAGTGCATGTTGAGTTTGTTTCCTTCTGTGATGCTCTATTACACCATTAAGAGAAAATGAGTAAAGAGAGATACCATGTCAGCCCAACTAAGTTCTGTGGGATTGGCAAAACATAATTTAATTAGATTGTTTGAAGAAAAAAAAATATTTAGAGTGGTACAGAATGATTTTTTGCTCACATAACAGTAACTGTATCTTTTACCACACACTTAGATTCGTGAATTAGGACTACCCTGATTATGATTTAATTTTGTGCTGGCATGTATTTATATTTTATTTCTTTAAAATATTTCTACCCTGCTTTTCTCCTTAAAAAAGAGCCAAGGTGACCAACATAATTAAAAAAGACAATATTTAAAAGCTAAAAATAGTACCATGTTTCCCCAAAAGTAAGACAGGGTCTTATATTAATTTTTGCTCCAAAATGCATTAGGACTTGTTTTCAGGGGATGTCCACTGCACAGGTGGACATAAACGATTCAGGGGTATTCATATTTGTATACGAATACAAATACCCTCATCTCTAGTGCTGATAGATCCAGTTATACTGACAGAAGAGGCTTCTGCCCATTTTATACTTACTACAGCTGGTCTATCTTTGAGTTTAGATTACATAATATGGATCAGAATGTCAATACTGTACTATTGTTACTCTAGTTACTATAAAATATTTCCTAACCAAAATCTGTATCATCTTTCTACATGGTGAAACATGGAAGGAAATGTTTGCTACATCTCTCTCTCTCTCTTTTTCTGTCTCTTTTTTTAAAAAGGCCATGACTGAAATGACATATAGCATTTGTAAGTGTGGTCATCTGCTGGTACTTGTAATAAAAAAAAACCTTTTATTTGCTTACAGGTTACCATTAAGAATATTGAACGGGAACTTATCTGCCCAGCATGCAAGGAGTTATTTACCCATCCACTAATTCTCCCTTGTCAACACAGTATCTGCCACAAATGTGTAAAAGAAATTCTTTACTTCACATTTGAAGATTCATTCAATGATGCTGCCTCAGAAACGTCCAATCAAAGTAGCCCTCGCAATCGAATGCATTCCCCTAGCTTGGACAAAATTGACAGGGTTAATAGATCAGGTATGTAAAACAACCATTGCTTCTGCATACAATTAGTATAAAACCTGAGGTATCACCTATACTTACATCAATCAAAAGGGTTGCCAGGTATAGTTATTTAATTGTTGTTTCTAAAAGGTGTTCATAGGATAGTGTGTGTTTACTTCTTTATCACTAGTAATTATTGTGATAAGCTTTTTGCTATATGTTTGTACTGATTTAATTTAAAGGATTTTGTAGCTCTTGTAATCCCAATTTATATATAATTCGGTATCATAAATGTATATGTGAACCTCATATATTCACATAATTTCCCACTTCCCTATACTACTATGTCTGGTTTCTACTGCATGTGTGATAGTGGAACTCTTCAGAAAGCCAACTAAAATTATCAAATGTTTCTGCAAACATAACAGTTTGAATTGTTTGTTATCTAGCCCAGGAGTGCTTTCTCTGATTAGCAGTGGCTATCCAGGGTCTCCAGTGGTGATCTTTCTAATCATTTACTATCCAGTCCTTTAAACAAGATGCCAGGGATTGATGCTGTGACCTTCTGCAAGAAAGTATATGTTCTATCACTGAGCCATAGTGCTTCCCTTGCAACAGACTTACAGTACATTCAGAAGTGGATAGGAAGTAGATGAAGTTCTTTTGGTAGATCTCAGATGAAGTAGTTTAATATTTTCTGAATAGAAACTGAAATAGAAAGTGAGATCCACCCATGGCTGGCCTTGCGCTCTTAACTTTTGTATTTATCACTTATTAATACATGTATTAATTGATCAGCTGTTTACACATTGGTACTGTCCATTTCAAGAGTTTACTGTTAGAATCTCCATTTCATAATAACAAATAATGTTTTTATTTGTACCTACTGTTTATTGCTGAGGGGTATAGTAGTTAATTGATTGCACAGCACCCTTCTTTTTTGTATCTGCTTCTGATCAGTGGACCTGAAGGTTGTGATTAAAAATGAAAAGCACACAACCAAATCCTGCCAGAATTGAATCAGAGAGTCAGATCTTGTAATTTTGAAATATCTTGTGACTATTATTATAAATGAAATTTCTTTGTAATAAATATATGTATCTTACAGTTCTTACATAAATGCCAAAGCTGGACTATGAACCAATTTTTTTTATTTATTTATTTATTTATTTATTTATTTATTTATTTATTTATTTATTTATTTATTTATTTATGAATATGAAATAATAAATTACCTGCTTATGGGGAATAAATCTGTGTCACTGTTTTTGAGAATCAGTTACAATAAAATGATTGAAAGTCTTAACTACTATGTTCTGCAATAAAACATAATTGCTGATATTGATAATGTACTTTTGGCATTAATGAGATGATGAAATGAAATCAAGTGTTTTTCCTTACCCTAACCCTCCTAGCCATTGTACAGCCTGATCTGACATAAGAAACATCAAGCATAATGGTATGTTCTCCTAATGTCACGGGATTACAATCTAAGCCTTTCTTGTGTGTGCCACGGAGAACTGTGTTTTGCCAGTTTTTGGGGGGCTGCTACTCCTAGAGTTTATTATTGGCTAAGTTAGTTAAGGCTGATGGGATTTGCAAGCCCAGAACATCTGGAGTTACTGTATGTTGTTATCAGTCCTTACTGTAATATAATGGGAAGGAGAGCAGTTGATAGATTGTCTTGAATATACCATAATAAAATGGTAGAGAGTTCTTTCTTTTCAGCTTCTAAACATTCTCTGTTCATTGTTTACAGTCTCACAGAGGAGGTCTCTTGGGTGGAGAGGTAGAAATGCTTCATTTCTGTATGGCTTTAGATAGTTCTTAGTAATAATGAGATCTTATCTCTAATATGTTTGGCTTAGAGTTCTCTTAAGAGTCAGTGGTCAAGTCCAAACTTAGCAGGTAGATAGAAGCAATACTGTTGAGGAAGCAATGATTTCCTTTTTTTGGAACTTATTTGAAGGCCAACTGGATTCTGATTTGCAACTTAATTTTTCTTTTTGCATGACTCAAAGTTGAAGTAAAACATAACCTTTTAAAATAGCTAATGTACTTCACATTGGCTTTTGGGAGAAGGTCTTATGCAAGTACGTGGCAATTCAAAATTTAGTGAGAGGAATGTAATTGTTGGTTGTGGTTGACTGTGTGCATGTCCACTGCCCCCCCTTTTTGACAAAAAGGTTGAAAATGCACATATGATTTGTAGTACTCAGGTAACAATTCGTGATAAAATGATGATCTAATGCTTCTCATTGCAGAGGAAAATAAATTTCGGTGCAGATAATTTAATGCTGTGCCCAACATTCCCTCTAAGCTGTGTGGAAATGTATTTTCGCACATCTGCAGTTAGAGTTGCTGCTCATTTGGTTCTGGATGTGGCTGGAACATTTTGTGCAAAGGGCAGGTTTTCTGCTCATTGCTGGCGGAAAATTAGAGGGAACATTGGCTGTGCCTATTCAATGTTAGCATGCAGATTAGAATGACATATTATACTTAGTTTGCCTTAACAAAACCTTACTTTTTATTCATAGTGAAAAAGAATTACATCTTTTCTCACTCAAGGGAAGGAATAACTTGGAAAGGCTGGTGTCAGCTACTCACTGTCTTTGGCCATATCCAGGCACTAGGACTCTTTGGAATAGTTCAGATGCACTATATTTATCATCATTGTGTTATTTTATGCTGTTAACCGCCTAGAGTGGTCTTAACCGACCAGATAGGTGGGATATTAAATAAATAAATAAATAAATAAATCATCATCATCATCATCATCATCATCATCATCATCATCATCATCATCATGAGATAGAGCTTACATGGCCATAAGCTTGTATGGTCTTCTCTTGATTGTAAAAAGAATGTTTTAGAAACTTTAGCTTCAGTTTATAATGCAGCTTTCTCTGCCATCTGAAGCTAAATGCTGTGATTTATAGTTATAGTTTATAGAAACAAGCATCAAACTATAGATTATGAAGCTGACTTATTTCTCATAAACTATACTTAATATTAATTATTGTTTAAAGTGTTAGTGACACACAAAACTTATAATTGCCTTCTCACATTTATGGTGGAGAAAGGATGTATGTCTAGGGATGAGATGGCTAGATTCATTCTCATGATGCTGAATCATAGATTAGTGTTGTGACCAAACAGTCTCTGTGTGCATCACTGTGCCTGTGGGAATGATGGCTGTCACTTTTGTAGCACTGCTAAGACATATAGTGGTGCCCCGCTAGACGCTTACCCCGCATGACGTCAAAATTGCTTGACAATGACATTTTTGCAATCGCTATTGCAATCGCAAAATGATGGTTCCAATGGGGGAAATCAGCATTACATTGATTAGGAGCCTGCTTCGCGAACCGTTTGTTCGCTATATGATTTTTCCAGCTCCGCAAAATGGCTTCCCTCCACAAAATGGCTTCTGTCCCTTCTCAAAATGGCTGCTTTCCTGGCGGAAGCTTCGCATTACAGCAATTTTGAACAGCTGATCGGCGGTTCTCTATGGGCACCTTTGCTGGACGGTGAGGTATTTCCCCCATTGGAACGCATTAACCAGTTTTCAATGTATTCCAATGGGGATTCCCCCCCGCTTGACGACGATTTCGCTTAACAGCGATTTTGCTGGAACGCATTATCGTTAAGCGGGGCACCACTGTACTCTTGTTTTAAGAAGGTTGTTTGAGCATCAGTTTCACTTGTTTTCTTAGGAAAGACCTGCAGAAAAAATGTTTTTTGTTAATGCAAAATATAGAAATCCAGTAGTATACGTTGCAGCTAAAGTAAGCCCACTGGGACAGTGGAATTTATGGAGGGATTGACTCACTAAATTCCCACTGATTCAATGAGCCTACTCTAGTTGAAACTTATTACTGGATGTTAGCCATTGTGTTTGAAAATACAGACCTCACAGAGGAGGTCTCTTGGACGGAGAGGTAGAAATGTCTAAATCTAATATTGGTCCCAACCGGAGTAGACATGTTGAAATGAACGGGACAGGTTACACTCTGATTTCAGTGACTTTAGTTGGGGCTGACATTGAATTTAGATAGATGAAAATATTTGTACTGCATATAGATGTATTTGTTTTTGATGAGTAATGCATTCCACAAAGGTATGAGTGAAACAGGACAAAGCATCCAATTTGTGGATTAAATTATTTTACCTTAAAAGAATCCAACATTGATACAGCCGGACATATTTTTTTTAAAAAAGGTATTTCTTAATTCTTGCTGTTCGTATTACCAAGCTGTAACAGAATTCCTCTCTGTCTCTCTCTCAACCCCCCCCCAAAAAAAACACAACCTTAGAAAATTGTCAATGTGAGGTGATAAAATGTTCATTTTTTAAACTTAATGAATCCAGTTGACCTGAAAAATTAAGAAATTTTCCTAAACCACATCTTAGAAACAATTCTTTGTCTTCATTTTGCTGGTGATATTGCTGTGTTCAAAAACATTTTAAAAAAAGATGAATTCTCCCTTTTCTCGTTCTGGAATTTGTTATGATAAATCATGTATTTAAATACTGATAACCTTTTTTCTTTTAAGCAAAATCACTGTTTATTGTGGAGAGGGGAAGTATTTTAACACATGTGGAACTAATTGCATGAGAGTGATAGACCTTGCTGAATTGCAGCTATGATACTACTAACAATTGTGTGAGAATTAAAAGGCAGATCATAGTAGGGATTTGTCTTCAGCAAAAAGACTGAAAAATGTGCATGTGTATTGATGGAGACAGAGTCATTCACGTGAATTAATTATTTAATGCTTTCTACTGATATGTTGAACATCCGAAGCACACAATAGTAAAATTTAGTATAAAGAAATAATAAGGATGCTAATGCACTTTAAAAAGTGTCAGCAAGAAAAAAAGTTCTTGAAGACAAAGGAAGCAAATTAAATACAAAAAGTTTGTACAGTATTAGCTATTTCAAGTTTTGTAACAATTTATGATCAAAAGAAAGTAATGGAACATAGGCAGGTAGCTATTTAATAATAGTAATTGCCAGTTCTCATTGTCCATACATACATACATACATACATACATACATACATACATACATACATACATACATACATACATACATACATACATACATACATACATACCAATTCTTTTGGATCTCTGATTAATTAGAAAGAATACTAGGCTATAATTTAGTTTAAGCAAATACAACTCGTGAAAAGGGATGGAACATCTTAAATTATCTGAATTACAATTCATCAGCATGAAGTCACAAGTACCTACATAAAAGCATGCTTTCATTATCATGCTTTTTTGTGGCAAACTAACTGAAGTAAAGTTATATGCCATCTAACTTTATATTTTGATTTAAACAGTAAAATTGCATCTGTCAGCACTTCAAAAGCATGCTACAGGCTAAGCATTTCAGATTGTACCAACTAAACTTGACCACTGTACCATTATTTTTTGGATTTTGTTTTTTGTCTTTGTTTAATTGTCATTAGTTGCCATTAAGATAGTGGATGGCTTGAATTCAAGTCTTGTTAGTTAGTATCTGCTGTAGTAGTCAACTGTTTCTGTGTCATCTGCTTTCAACTGCATGCTGCATGTTACATCTTCTTGGATCTTTAACGCTGCAGTCCTACAGCTGCTTATCAGAGGAAAGGCTCCACTGAACTCAGTGGAATTTACTTACAATTAGAAATATATTACCTTGCATTTTAAGTTGCTTGAAGACTTCATAGACTGTATTCCAACTTGTAGTGCATGTGTGCCTTGTTGCACTGCATGTGGTAATTGAAATCAAACTTCTTCAAGTGTAAGCATACTTTGTTCTTCCTTGTAAAATCTGTGATCAGATTAAAAGTACACACTACCTTGATTATAGCTTCCCCATAAGATTAAGGGTAGCCATCTTTCTGAAGGTTATTTGGAGTCTTGCATGGGACCTGCTATATACATAATGTCTATCTTTCACAAAGATGGAATCCTTGAGTCTTGAAGTATGCATGCAGCATCTAAAAACATATACTTTAATGAATGAATTTCCATTACATAAATAATTCCTATTGGTGAGTTCTATAGAAACTGTAGGTTTTAGGCCAGATGTTCCCTTCTATCTTTAAAGATGTTTTAGTCCAAAAGAATTCTTAAAATACAGCGTTTGAACTAGGAAAATATTTTCCTGGTTTGTACATGGAGTGTGTTAACAGTCATTGCTCCTTGTTTGTTTCTGGCTGTAGGGTGTATGTTTCCTATTTACACACTTGCTGCAGTGTCTTGGAGTCTGATGTCAAATTTGACGTACTGGCTAAAATCCTATTGCGATAACCTGATGTGGAACAGCTAGGATTATGTTATCAGCTTGCAACTATATTATTTAATGTAATTTAATTGAAAACTTCCTATCCTCCTGCCCCAGGTTCCAAGGCTCCGCCCCCCCTTTTGTCCTGAAAAACCTTTTGGGGTGGGGGGCTAACAGTAAAAAAATGCTGCTACTGGTCCCATAACTCGGGGCAGGCCACCACCAATTAAAGACTCCTCCCCATACTGAAGTTTTTAAAATCATCTTCAGGGCAACAGGGAGTCCTATGGAGCATCAGGACCTGAAAGGGGAGGATAGTAGAAAGGTTTCAGATCAGTTCAATCCAAGCCCATATTACTGTTGTAGGCTGATGGTGTCATCCTAGTTGTGCAGCATGGCAATAGTACTTCAGCCATGAAGATTCCAGGTTTCTTTGTTTCTTTGTTTAAAAAGCGAAGCTCTTAAACATGTAGCAAATAGAGTGAGATTTCAGAACCCGGAGAAATTGTAAATCAATGGTTGCATCCTTCTTACAGTTTTAGCAAAAAAAACAACAACCTACAAATGCTTTGAAAGTGTTGATCTATGAAACAAAATCAGTTATGCAGTGGCTGAAATTCTATTGCTTACCATAGTAAACTAAACTAGAATAGGCTCTCCGAATCAGCAGAGATTTGATGAGTCATCCCTTCCGTAAGATCCATTTGTTTAAGTAGGCCTACTTTTTTTCCTTGGCAATTAATGAGGGGTTTTAAACATAATAGGGACGTGGTGGCGCTGCGGGCTAAACCGCAGAAGCCTGTGCTGCAGGGTCAGAAGACCAGCAGTTGTAAGATTGAATCCATGCGATGGAGTGAGTGCCCGTCACTTGTCCCAGCTCTCGCCAACCTAGCGGTTCGAAAGCATGCAAATGCAAGTAGGGACCACCTTGGTGGGAAGGTTACAGCATTCCGTGTCTAAGTCACACTGGCCATGTGACCACGGAAGATTGTCTTCAGACAAAACGCTGGCTCTATGGCTTGGAAACGGGATGAGCACCACCCCCTAGAGTGGAACACGACTGGACAAAAATTGTCAAGGGGAACCTTTACCTTTAAACATAATATTTGGAGATAGTACTGTTCCAGGTAGACCCAAGTTAATATTGTTACTGAACTAAAATGTACCATTAAAATCAAGTCCCATCTCTAGTTTTAATTATCAGCTAGTAATAGTTTGCAGTTTGGGGTAGAAATTATACTTAAGTCATTGTCCCACTGGGAAAGTTGATGGAATATAACAGCCAATTGGTAGTATCCAGGATGTTCTTTTCTTTTAAAGATTCTTCCCTATCCTATCCCTGTATTACACCAGATAGTGAGAGTGAGCTGCCAAAAGGCTATTCCATAAATTTACACCTTTGCAAACTGATGATGTCCTTAGCTGTGAGCTTTTAACTCTCATTTAAAGTTTCCTAATGCACCACCCCCACGGGTTCTGAGTCTCCCTTGAGATCCTTTTTGACTGGGGAAGTTTTTGAGAGTATTGGGACAGAGGGAGCCTTTAATGCCTGAAAATTGGCACCAGTGGTTGTGCTACTGGGATCAAGACTGTCAGCAGTGATTATTTATTTATTTGTTTGTACCTGTCTCAATAAAAATACACCAAGGTGGCTTAAAAGATTCCCCCTCATGTGCTGAGGCTCCAAAATTTTCTCTAGGTCAAAATGGATCCTCAGGATCCTTGGAACCTGGTGTAGTAGAATAATGAACAATAAAAGGCCATAGCTGATGAGATCATCAGCTTGCGTGGGTGTAAATTTATAGAATAGGGTTTCAGCCAGTGAGTTATAAACAGCTACCATGAAATAAATGAGTACTGACTTCCCTTTTCTAAATCTTTGTTCCCTGAACTTACATACTCATCTAGTTTTATTCTTATTAGACAAAAACCCTTCCAGCATTTTACAAATTGGTCAGAGGATTGTCAAAATATGAAAAACGAGGCATTTAATTTTGTTTTCTATGCTATGTTGTTTGTAAAATTTTGTCATATATATATGCACATTTATTGAGTGATGTGGCTTCTACATTGTGTCTGTCTGAAAGATATGTGCACTAAAGGGGATTGGATTCCTAAATAAAAATTTAACAACTATCATTTAGTTAACTCTTGATCTGCCAAAATCATTTTTAATGCAATAAACCAAGTATTGCTATTTATGCAGGTTGGAAACGCAATTCTTTGACTCCAAAGACTACCTTCCCTTGTCCTGGATGCCAACATGACATAGACCTGGGAGAGCGTGGCATCAATGGCCTATTTCGCAACTTCACTTTGGAGACTATTGTAGAACGGTACAGGCAGGCAGCAAGGGCAGCTACAGCCATCATGTGTGATCTCTGTAAACCTCCACCACAAGAATCCACAAAGAGCTGCATGGATTGTAGTGCAAGTTACTGCAACGAATGCTTCAAAATACATCATCCCTGGGGAACTTTAAAAGCGCAGCATGAATATGTGGGACCAACCACCAACTTCAGGCCTAAAGTAAGTGGGGTTTTTAACCATCTTTTGGCTTATCTTTGGCTTGTAGTTGTGCTGATACAATTTGTAAACTTTTTTTGGGAAAAACATTACTTTCTAAGCACATATTTTATTCTGACAATCCACTATCCAACTTTTATATTTGGTACTCTGTTTAACATACTTGTCTAAATGTGGTAACAGTGTCCGTTACCAAGGAATGGCTCATTTGGGAGAACTTAAAAAATGAAGCATGATGGCATTGCCCCATATTAAATTTGAAGAGTAAAATATAATCTTTTCAGAGAGAGGGATAGGCATAGGCTATTGGTGATAGATTGGGATATGTAGAAAATTGTAGTTATTTGGATTCTGAACAAAAGCAGATATTGAGGTCTTTACTTTTGGTGGATCCAGGTTCCAGTGCCCATTTTTCATCACTGAAAATGGCTTTTGCATGGAACAAAGGTCTATGGTTTGTTTAGACATTGCTATTGTAAAACAGAATTATCAGACAACATGAATCAGCATGCTAGTTGTAACCCATAAACCAAGGTTTCTACAGTTTTCTGTCTTGTCATGTTGTGTCAACTGGCTCACTGCCTTGTTGTTCAGTATCAGTTTAGTTTGTGTGGGGTGTCTTTCCTATTCTCAGTACTTGTTTAAAATTAATGTGACATCAGTTTATTCATTTTCTTATCTTTACCTGTAACAGCTTCCAATGGCTAAGAGAACTGTCTTTGACAATAATCTTCCTAAGAGTACTTTCACACTATGGATTTCTTATCTTCTAAACAAGGGTAATGTCAGAAATGGATCTTAAGGTAGATATGTTAGTCAAAGTGGTAATAGTTCTTTCTCTGAAATCTGTCTAATGAAGCCTGCAATTTAAATTTGCTGTAAACAACTTGGTTGCTGTGGTTTCATTAAACATATCAGATATTTGCTTTCAGTTTTATTGAAGCTGTGTTCTCATTTTTTATTCCCTGATGGTTATCAATTTTTCTAATTTCCAGCTTATAAATTATTCATAGTTATGTATATTTGCAGTTGCTCTCTTCTTTACTTTTTTCAAAATACATTGTTTCCAGCTTAAGTATTAGTTTGTATTAAAGAACTGTGTACATCAGGCATGGGGCATGTATTGCCTACGAGCTATCCTTGGGGCTCAGCCACTCATAAGTCCCAACCAGCCAGGCTAATAAACAGTGGTAATCAGAGTTATAGCCCAAGAACATCTGGCATTGCTTAGGTCTGTTATAGATGCAGTATAGTCTTTCTGGAAGACTGCTTTTTTGATGGTTAAAGAGCCATCGATAATGGCATCAGATGCAGCATAGAGTTTCAGCTGGGTTAAATTGGCATACCTATAAGTAGAAATGGGGGTACTTATATATGAATATGAATATCCCCACGCAGCTGGAGTTAATGAGGGTCCGCCCCCTGGGGCCAGACCGTCAGCTCATGTATTGAGTGGCAGCAGCGGCAGCTTCGCTCATCCTTCCAATCACTCTCAGAGTCCTGCTCTCTTCTTGCTTGGCTAGTGACTTGACAGCCTTGTAAGGAGATTTGTCCTCCCTCCCCTTGCCTGGAGTGGCTAGCCGAGCAGGAAGAGAGAGGAGCTCCAAGAGTGATTGGAAGGATGAGCAAGGCCGGTGGCAGACGCATGAGTGGACGGTCTGGCCCCAGGGGATGGACCCTTGGTTAATTCCAGATGCATGGGGATGTGCATGGAAATACCCCCATCTTTACCCGTAAGTGTAAATGCTTTCTATTGATTGCATCCTTGTATGAGAGTGGAAGTATCTCCTGTTTTCAAAGCAGATTTTGTATCTTGTAATTAGAAAAAGAATAACAAGGTTTGGTTTAGAAAGCTATTAAAATATACCCAAGAAAGTCCTGGTGAACACAGTGAACCATTAGTTGGCTAAGGGAAGGCCCTGAGTAGAACATGAATGAAACAGTAGCCTTATGCTTGTGCTCTTGAAAATTAATGTGTACAGGCATACTATCTCTTTTACTGAAGGGAATATATATTCATCATGGGTGGCAGGCTTTGGTAGCTGTACCCTCTGTGAATACGTTCAGTCCCATTTTGAAGCTAATGAGGTAGTAGCCATCACCAAAACCAATGGTAGTGAATTCTGCTTGGTGGAACGTCAAGGTCAGATAAAAAGAAGTACTTCACACAGTGGCTGAAATCCAGTACTAAGTCACAACTAGAATAGGCCTATTAAATCAGTGGGCATTTGGGGAGACAATATCTGTGTAAGTTCCATTGATTCGGTGGGCCCCCTCTGGTTGTGACTTACTATTGGGTTTCAGCCTCTGTGAATTTTTTTTATCCTTGATGTTCCACCTTTTAACTTTGGTTGGTAATCCCTAGATCAAGTCCAATGCATTCCAATGAGAGAAAATTAAAAAAATCACCAAAAATTAAAGACGACTCAGAACAACACCAAATTAAGTTTGCATAGGGTTCAGGAGGTGGGCTAACGATTGCAAGCATTTAAAACCTGTTCCAAACATTGTAAGGCACTTTTAAATGAGCAAAAACAGACTTCGCAAAGCCATTGAAATGTATTGAGTCGGCTTCAGTACATTCCAATGGAGGAAACATTGTTTCACTCAACGATGTTTCCTATGGGTTTTTTCACTTAAAGACAGCAATCCGTTCCAGTTGGAATGGATTAACCGGTTTTCAATGCATTCCTATGGGAAATGGTGTTTCACAGAACGATGTTTCACACAACATTGATTTTTTTGGAACCAATTAACATCGTTGTGTGAGGCACCACTGTATACCCACAAAAGCTCACATTTAAATATAGCAGTCTGCCTTCAAGGTACCACAACATTTTTTTAAAAAAATGTTTAGTTTTGGAAATACAGTACAGTAACAGTTTTAGGATTTGGTGGTAGTTCTGTTTACTTGTGCCTCTCTATTTCTTCATGCTTTTCTTGAGAATGTATTATCTTTATTTCACAACAGTTTGTACATTCAGTTTCCATGCACAATTCAAATGGATGATGATTACCTTTTCAGTTCTCAATGGCTTGGACTCAAGAGAACTGTCTTTTTTCATGTTACTCTGTTGTTCAGCTACTGATGACTTTCTTCTTCACACCTTGAAAGTGTCTGTAGCACTGCTGATTGAAAAGTGGGAGAAGTCTTTTGTGGTCATGAAATCTCCCACCTTGGGAAGTCTGCTTGATCACCCATCTTTCCTCTACTGGGCCAAGGCTTTAAGAATTCTGATACATTTGACCTTTCAGATTGAGGACATTTGTTTCTTTTTTTTTAAGAGTGATTTTTCTTCTTGTCTTTTCTGCTTTTGTTTGTGGCTCTTTAGTCTTTATTCGGTTTTATTGTATTTTAAAGAGTTGTAAACTATGTATAGCATGACAAATGCTGTGAAAGTTTAGGATATAAATAAATAATGCGGCCATGATCTATAGGTCTATCTTAAATATTTGTGTAAAATGAAATAGAATTGCAGGGACTGTCACTACTTGTTCCCGTTAATGCTTGAATAGCATCGACATAACAAGTTTATGAAACAACAGGGAGAAAGAGGGGCATTGGTTTGTGTGTGCAGGTGTGGATTTTAAAGAAAAGATCCAGAGCATCTTTCTGAATCCTGTTGAATGATCTGCTTGTCAAGGTACAGGTATTCGAAAATACAGTAGAAGCAGGAGAAACTAAAATTAAGGCAGTTGTTCTTCAGAATAATAAAGTACATAGTGTGATAGGGTTCATTTTCAGCATCTGACAGTTCTTTAGTTTTGGCGGGCCACGACAAGAGAGAATTTTCTTTCACAACAAAGTCTTTATTAACAGAACTTTTAGGTTCCACTACAATAACTTCTGTAGGGTCAATGTGACCAAAATATACAGGAAAATCTGTCCATGATAATGGGAAACTTCCTCCATAGCTTTCCTTCCTCAACGGGGAGAGTGTCCGAATCTCTCCTGATCGGTTGGTTTTCTCAA
This sequence comes from Pogona vitticeps, assembly GCF_051106095.1. Lineage (NCBI taxonomy): Eukaryota > Metazoa > Chordata > Lepidosauria > Squamata > Agamidae > Pogona > Pogona vitticeps. The sequence goes on from NC_135784.1 coordinate 256,445,072, forward strand.
ACATCCACTCCTCACCACGCATATAGTCCCGCAGGAGGGGGTGATGAGACCAATCTCCCTCGGGTGGCTTCTGGTTCGGCTGGAGAGGTCCCGGACGGATTACCTTCCTCCAAGGACCCCGGCCTCGAGGGTACACCAGCATGGTCCATTCTTCTGGTCTTAATCCTTCTATTGGTATTTTAACTTCGCTCTCTTTCCTATCTGGTTCTAGACTCTCACACTTTCTATCTCATTTCTTTCTTCTGTGGTATTTTAAACACTTTTGGTCCTCCTTCCTCCTCCTACGATTTGTCTTCCCAAACCACCTCCTTTCTTGTTTCCTCTGACTTCTCCCCCTCCTCCATCGTCAAGAAAACCTCTGTCCCCTTCCTTCTTGTCTTCTCTAACTCCTCCCCTTTTCCTCCCGCCTTCAACTCTTTCACTTTCTCCGTGACCTTCTCCACTCCTCTATCTCCATCCTCTCTATCTCTATCCTCCTCTATAGATGTGTGAGGGGGATGGCTCACTCTCTCACTCTTCTGGTCCTTTATTCTCCAGCTCACACATAGTAGCTTTATTTGTGTAACAGAACTCTTTGTTTAAAGGAAATCATTGGTTGTTTGTATTAGACTTTCTGTTGCTGTCATTTCACAGAGACACACCTAACTTTGTTTGAGCTGGTAACTATCAAATAAGTATTAATTGTGCGTATGTATGTGAATGTGATAGAGAGAGAGAGAGAGAGAAACAGAGAAATATACAAAGAAAATCAAATGCTTATCTATTTTATATATTTGAAGTATTAGACACACATTTTATTTATTTATTTATTTATTTATTTATTTATTTAACACCTTTTTCCAAAAATATCCAAAGCAGTTGCCAGTATTAAAAGAAACAAAGTTAAAAGCTGAAATAATAAATTATTACAGTATTTAAAAAGAATTAAGCAGATATATTAAAACTTATCAATAAGAACAATATTAAAAGCCAGAGTAAAATAATAGAATATAATAATCCCTTTAAAAATTACCTTGGTCAGCCAGTCAGCAAGGTTTGTCTAAATTGCAGGTGGTTGGATGTGACTGATTTGGCAGCCTTGTAGAGGGAAAGTTTCAAAATAATATAGTACTTTATGCTTGTTGAAGTGGGTTACTTAAGAGTCTGACTGTATAAACTACAAAAAAGTGAACAACAAACTAATGGGGAAAAATACAATTTTCAGCTGTAAAATATCTCTCTAGAATGGCAGTGCGTGAGCAGTAGTTACAATATAAAGAACCTGATTTGATCCTAAGGTTTCTTGTGTGGGTGAAAGGAACACTTTCTTATGGAAGGGGAAGAACTGTTTTTCCCCTCTAATTCCTCACTTCTTTCTGAAGTCATATAAATCTCATACCATCCTACTGTGATACCAAACGTCTGTGTATTTTCAGTGCTCGCACAGAGATCCAAAAGGAAGAATGAGGAACAAAATCAAAGCAGTGTGTTCTTCCACATATGGAATGAAGTTAGAGGTCAAGGCTATATAGGGCTTGTTCTTTACATTGCAGCAATTAGAATATGATTTTATTGCCCATGTCCCCTTTTCTCTAATCAGCAAGTCAACTGCTGAATTTCAAGGAAATATACATGATGCTTTTGTTCAAAATTTCTATTCATTTGGGTAAGCCATTCTCTAGGCAGCAGTTCTTAGCATTCGGCCTTCCTGAATGTTAATACCCTTTCAGATATTTTGATTTCAGTGCTTATGAGCTTTACCCACTTTGATCAATATTTAGGAATGCTAGGAGATGTGTCTGCCAGATGTTTTGGACTACTAGGATGGAATATTTTGATTTAAAACCTATAGTTGGCTTAATTTGACCCACTTGTCACATACAGTTGAGTTTTAATGGTTGTTAGACAAAGCACATTTTAATGGCTAATATTCTGTTAATTATACCCACCAGTGTGTACGCTCAGCGGTAAATTGGGACTAATTAGGAAGTTGGTGGTCATACTCGTATTTCTTGTTGCACAGTACTTGTATGTCTTGGTGTGCAATGAGAAATGCAGATATTGACTTCTTAGCTAGTGGCAGTTTGCTGCAGAAGAAATGGACTTACACTGGTGTAATTATTTAATTGGATTCTGACCAATATATGTTCTTGATGATCTCTTTTTTTCTTTGAGAAATTGGTAGGATGGAGCTGACTATTACTTGAGTTCTTCATTGTTTTAGGGTCTTGATAGAATTGACAGTCTTAATTGTCTGTAATATATTATTATATAATGCACAGTACTGTGTTGTTTGGCAGTTCTTGAATAACATTGTGCATTCTGATATTTCCTTGTCAGATTCTTATGTGTCCAGAACATGAAATGGAAAGAGTAAACATGTATTGTGAACTATGCAGAAGGCCTGTTTGTCATCTTTGCAAATTGGGTGGCACACATGCAAACCACAGAGTGACTACAATGAGCAGTGCCTACAAAACACTCAAGGTAAGTTGGAATGTTTCATTCTGTAATCTTTGGGAACAAAAAATTAAGGTCCTGCTTCCCCAGTGAGTTCGGCACAAACACAGACACATGTATGCACACACTATATACTTATTAATGCATCTTTGGAAATATATGAGTGTCCTGTTAAAACTACTGTATTTATAAGCTTTTATTTTGCAGGTTTGTATTTCATGGTGATTGGAACCGATGCATGTGTTGGATGGTTAGAGTGTTTATGTAATGCACTGCCACTACAGAAAGGTGTTAAATAGTCTCTAATGTGTCATGAGAAAAAAGCCAGGCTACAAGAACACAAAAACCCAACATTCATACGTTCATTATATAAAAAGACTACAACCAGTTGTACTTACTGGCCAGAATCATTGGTGTTCACATAAGGTTTGCATAACTTACCATAGCTAATTGATGAGCTGGCAGGACACATAATAGTCATATTCCTGGTCACATGCCTCATTGGACAATTGAGATCCATCATGCACTTCATCAGCTAGTCACAGATAGCTATGGAAAGTTTTGCAAACCTTACATGATCACCAGTAGGATTCAGGCCATTATTTCCTTTTCAATATACATATCTTATGCATCCAGTTTTGTTCAGTAACAGTTATGTTCACAATTGTGTGCTGTTGCACCTCTTTTTTCTTGGTACATTACAGCTGTTGCCCTCTGTTTATTTTGTACAGCATTTTATGTCAAAGCTAGCATCTGCCATTGCCTTTCGTGGTAGGAAATACTGCTTTCAGCTGATTATGAGGGATGAAAGGGATGTCAAGATTTACCACCTCAATATTTTAAGGGGTTTATAGGCATGATTGATAGCAAAGACTAATGGGGCTCGAAATGATCTCTGCAAGAACCAGCTGTGGCTGTAATCTTCCAAATATTGGCTCATGGAAATTCACTGTAATTGTCCTAAGCTCAGGTTAAGTGAATTTCAGCTTTATATAATAACTTGATCTAAATTAATTCTTTTCAATAGCTGGACATTTTTATTGGATATTTCCAGTGTTAACCCATAAAACACATAGCTTATAAAATTCTTAATGTTCTCAAAGCATGGAAATGTAAATTTAATCAACGTTGTTGACTACCTTAGCTTGACTTGTTCCAGCTGTTCAAACAGACAGATGATTTATGACATATTTGATGGAACAAATATAATGTTGAGTTAACTCTTTGGGACAGATACAGGAGATACGTATTTTATTTGACAGTATACATGATAGTGCCTAAAGTTGTTCTGATCAACTTGAGCATATTCATTTTTGCTGGGCTTTGATATATTTCATGAAGATGTTTATGTTTTAATTGCATGTTGCTCTTTTTCTGATTTTTGCTCGCAGAAGTACAGAGGCATTCTTTAATTCTGGTTCTTTGAAACTTAGCTATTCCATTTCAGACTGAGAATAACTTTACTAAGTAATTAATATGGTGAAGATTATAGAAGTCTCCTGAAATGAAGGGCAGTTATCAGAAGCAAAAACTAGTCTTTTGCAGTATTTCTCTCATAAGTGGGTTTTACACCAAATCAAACCTGAACTATCTCTGGAGGCAAAAATATTGAAACTGAGGTTGCCCTATTTTGGGCACATTGTGAGAAGACAGAGTTCTATGGAAAATACAATAATGCTGGGAAAGGTTGAAGGCAGTAAAATAAGAGGAAGGCCAAATACATGATGGATTGATTCCCTAATGGAACCACAAGCTTGAATACCAGAGCTGAACAAATCTGTGGAAGACAGGACATTTTGTCAGGCCATAAGTTGAGGGCGACTTGATGACACATAACAACAGCAACAGCTCTCACTGCAGAAATGCACTTCAACAAAGCTAGAAAATCCTCTGTTGGACTACAGTGCATAAAATACCTAAAGTCACACAGGCACTAGCCATAGTGATTAGTGGACTTGGGGAGGTTAAATCCAAAAAAGTAAAGTTTCTGATCTCTACATGTTAGGGCAGTGCATGTACCACTTGTGCTTAGTTTTACCCACTCCCATTTCTTACCACGTCTTGTACAGTGCTTGTGTTGACACAGTTGTTACCATTGACTTGGCTATTTTACTGGATCTATATACAACACAATAGTTTCCTCAAATACAAATTTCCTTCTGCTGGTGCTACATGATCTTTGTGACTCACACATATGTGGGGCACTGGGATGTCTGTGCAGAGTCTCACTGAAAACATTCTAGCGCTGATCACAGTTTAAGCAGAAGTACTGGGCACACTCAAAGAACATGGTTGCTGCTCAGTTTTTCCCCTATCTACTGCAGCAGTAGCTTTAGGAATATTCTCTAACTTGGCACAGTTCTTTTAACAGTTTTCAAGAACCTGCCCAGCAAATCTCTTATATGGCGTGTGTGTCGACTCAAAATGCAATAATAGAGTTTTTAAAAATCTACTCTTAACACATATGTTGATATTTTTTTAATAGGAAAAGCTTTCAAGGGACATAGACTACCTCATTAGTAAAGAAAGCCAGGTGAAAAGCCAGATCGCAGAACTTGGTCTTTTAATGAAAGAAACAGAGGTAAGAATGGGCTTAGTTGTCTTATGATGTAACCTATTTTTATATTCTTTTAAAATTCTATATAATTGAATGTTGCCTTTAGTGCAAAAAGTTAAACACCTTGTCATATATACTAGCTGTAAGTTAGTACAGTGGTCCCTTGACTTATGATCATAATCTGTTCCAGAAGATGGACATAACTTGAAATGGTCGTAAGTCGAAGCACCATTTCCCATAGGAATGCATTGGAATGAGATTAATCCATTCTGGCAAAAAAAGCAAAAACAACAACAACAACAACAACAACAACAACAACAACAACAACAACAACAACAACAACAACAACAACAACAACAACAATAACAAACCACACAACAAGCCTCATCGGAAGGCACTGGGGCTTTAAAAAAAACAAACCAAAAATAAGCAACAGAGCAAGCCCCATTGGAAGGAGCTGGGGCTTAAAAAATAAATAAAAATAAACAACAGAGCAAGCCCCATCGGAAGGAGTTGGGGCTTAAAAAAATAAACAACAGAATAAGCCCCATTGGAAGGAGCTGGGGCTTTAAAAAAAAGCAAAACAACAACAAAAAACCACACAGCAAGCCCGATCGGAAGGAGTTTGGGCTTAAAAAAAGCAAAAATAAACAACAGAGCAAGCCCCATTGGAAGGAGCTGGGCCTTAAAAAAATTAAGCAAAAATAAACAACAGAACAAGCCCCATCAGAAGGAGCTGGGGCTTAAAAGAAAAAAAAAAAACAAAAATAAACATTAGAGCAAGCCCCATCCAGAGGAGCTGAGGCTTTTAAAAAAAATAAGCAAAAATAAACAACAGAGCAAGCCCCCTAGGAAGGAGCTGGAGCTTTAAAAAGTTAGCAAAAATAAACAACAGAGCAAGCCCATTGGAAGGCGCTGATGCTTAAGAAGAAAAAAAAGCAAAAATAAACAACAGCAAGCCCCATCGCTGGGGCTGAAAAAACAAACACACCAAAACACACACAAAAATCACAGCACAGAAACATAACCCCCCAAACCCACCCTGTCATCACCTCCACTGGCCTTGTTGTTAGACAAGCTTTCCAAGGCCCACTTGACTTCATTCTCCAGGATGTCTGGCTCTAGGTCAGCAACGACACAATCTGGGTTGTCCGGGACATCCAAATCTTTCTGGTATAGTTCCTCTGTGTATTCTTGCCACCTCTTCTTGATGTCTTCTGCTTCTGTGAGGTCCCTACCATTTTTTGTCATTTATTATGTTTATCTTTGCACAAAATGTTCCTTTAATATCTCTGATTCTCCTGAACAGATCTCTGGTTTTTCCTTTTCTATTATTTTCCTCTATTTCTTTGCATTGTCCATTTACAAAGGCCCTCTTGTCTCTCCTTGCTATTCTTTGGAAGTCTGCATTCAGTTTTCTGTAACTTTCCTTATCTCCCTTGCATTTTGTTTCCCTTCTCTTCTCTGCTATTTGTAAGGCTTCATTGGACAGCCACTTTGCTTTCTTGCATTTCCTTTTCTTTGGGATGGTTTTTCTTGCTGCCTCCTGTACAATGTTACAATCCTCTATCAAAAGTTCTTCAGGCACTCTGTCCACCAAATCCAGTTCCTTAAATCTGTTCTTCACTTCCACTGTGTATTTGGTGTAAGGGATTTGGTGTAGATTATACCTGACTAGCCCAGTGGTTTTTTCTACTTTCTTCAGTTTGAGCTTGAATTTTGCTATGAGAAGCTGATGATCAGAGCCACAATCAGCTCCAGGTCTTGTTTTTGCTGACTGTATAGAACTTCTCCATCTTTGGCTGCAGAGAATATTGTCAATTTGATTATGGTATTGCCCATCTGTTGATGTCCATGTGTAGAGTCGCCTCTTGTGTTGTTGGAAAAAAGTGTTTGTGATGACCAGCTTGTTCTCTTGACAAAACTCTATTAGCCTTTGCCCTGCTTTGTTCTAAACTCCAAGGCCAAATTTTCCTGTTGTTCCTTTTATCTCTTGCCTGTATATACTGTAAATAGTAGACCAACTACTATCAACACTATTCTTGTGCCTGGTGTATTCATAACCTCTGGAAAGATCTTATTTGACTATCATAATTTGGTGTTTACCTGGAATTCCGCTACTCTGTCATTTTCTATCATTTTTGAGATTATATCCCATTACAGCTTTTCCCACTCTTTTGTTGACTATGAGGGGCTACTCCATTCCTTCTACAAGCTTCTTGCCCACAATAGTAGAAATGATTAAAAAAAGCCCCTTGGCGCAGTGGTTAAACTGCTATACTGCAGCCAAAACTGTGCTTGCAACCTGGGGTTCAATCCCAGGTAGCCGGCTCAAGGTTGACTCAGCCTTCTGTCCTTCCGAGGTCGATAAAATGAGTACCCAGCTCGCTGGGGGGGCAATGTGTAGCCTGCATAATTAACTTGTAAACCGCCCAGAGTGCTTGAAGCACACTTTGCTTTGATAATCATCTGAATTGAATTTGCCCATTCCTGTCCATTTTAGTTCACTGACGCCCAGGATATCAATGTTTATTCTTGCCATCTTCTGTTTGACCATATCCAAGGTTCATAGATCTTACATTCCAGGTTCCTATGCAGTATTTTTCTTTGAAGCATTGGACTTTCCTTTCACTTCCAGGCACGTCCACAGCTGAGCGTCATTTCAGCTTTGGCCCAACCACTTCATTAGCTCTGGAGCTACCTGTACTTGTCCTCTGCTCTTCCTCAGTAGAATGTTGGACACCTTCCAACCTGGGGGGTCCCATCTTCCAGTGTCATATCTTTTAGCCTTTTGTTTCTGGTCATGGGATTTTCTTGGCAAAGATACTGGAGTGGCTTGCCACTGCCTGCTCCACGTGGATTGCGTTTAGTTGGAACTCTCCACTATGACCTGTCCGTCTTGGGTGGCCCCGCACGGCATAGCCCATAGCTTCACTGAGTTACTGAAGCCCCTTTGCCACGACAAGGCAGCAATCCATGAAGGGGGAAGCATTCATTAGGGCATGTTATGTAGTACTGTATATAAAGTGATACTCATAGTAGACAGGTATATAGAGAGATAGGTGTAATTTTTTTGTTTTTGCTACAGCAGATTAATCAAGTTCCTTGAAAAAAAATTCTGACAAATAATGAAAATTGTTTTCACTGTTTTCAGCTTCAATAGATGAATCATGTGTTTGTGTGTTTTTTTAAATAGTGTAATGGTGAAAGAGCTAAGGAAGAGGCATCAAATAACTTTGATAAGTTGTTTGATGTTCTGGAAGAGAGGAGGGCAACTGCACTCAGGGCTATTGAAGCTTCAAAAAACATAAGACTGGAGAAGTTGCATTCTCAAATAGAAGAGTATCAGGGACTTCTTGAAAATAATGGTCTGGTGGGATACGCCCAAGAAGTTCTCAAAGAAACAGACCAGTCTTGTTTTGTTCAAACAGCAAAGCAGCTTCATGACAGGTATGTTATTTGCCTCTTGAAATGTTTACATGATTGTAGGAGCACATGCAAGTCTGCCACCACATCACATGGCATGACAAACCTGGGTGCTTGACCTTGACTGAAGTGAGGTGAAATTGGTTGGAGCAAGGCATGCTGCAGCTATATCCAACTGCCAGGGGACCTAGGAACCTCAATAACATGGCTTTTTGGAGGGGCAGGGTGTGGGTTAGGGGTTAAAGGGTGTGGGGGGAATTGGGCAGGAAGTGGGGGATGGTGTAGACAGAGGAATGAGGAAGAATCAACAGAGAGAGATAAGAGGTAGAAGAGAAAGGTGAGAAAGATTGCCCTGGCTGGTGTATCTAGGGAGCTGCAAGCCCAGGTTGGCTGAAAAAATGAGAACCATAATTTGGAGGTGGAAACAAAGTGGATAGAGGGAGGCCCCTGGCCACTCTTGAAGGGAGGGGATTCCTATGTTCATCTCTCAAGCTGCAGAGGGACAGCTAGCAATTCAAGCCCTAGAGAAGTAAATCATGGGACCATTAACAACCTAGCATGAGCCAGTATCTAGTGGGGAGACTGATAACTTTTTCATTTGCATCTCCTGCAGAGGCATATACTCCTTGCCCAGCTATTCATGAATCCTGGGACTTAGCTCTTGGGATATTTTGGCAGAACCCTGGCTTTCTACCCCAACAACCTGGTAGCCTGGGTGGGCACTGGCTGTTGGCTCTTCAGCTGGCATCCAGCTAGTACTGACATCACCAGGGACAACCATCCTACTAACCCCACTGCCAATATGGTCCTGTGCGATCCTGTATTTACACAACCTAAGGTGGCCACCGTATCAGTGTCTTTGGTCACTGTGATATCTGGCCCCACCAGTTCTTAATCCAAGACATCCATCTGTTCACCATTTATGATTATCTTGATCCTAATCCTATTGGCACTGTCTGCGTGTGTGTTACTCTCTGGCCACCATGGTCAAGCATCTTGCCCTAGGGCTTTCCAGTGCTTGTTTGTGGACAAAAGAGCTCTTTTTCCTTCCTTTCTCCTTGCCTCCAATGTACCCTTCCCATGGAGAAAACAGAGTAGGCCATAGTGATATACACCAGATGCCTTGCTCTGTACTGTGGATTGGGTATAAAAATCTGTGTTGGATGCATTTTGTGTGAATCAAGGTATTCCTCTTGTCCTTTGTACAGCACTCCCACCAAATCATTCCTGTGGTTTTAAGGAATCTGTGAGTCAGCTTGCAGTGCAGGGGTAAAAACAGATAACTTTGTTTATGTACCAATCAAAACATTTTCTGTTCTTGCTTGGGGCACTCAGAATCCAAGTTTCCAGGTTATGGAACCCATTTCCATCCATAGTTCCTATACATTATCTATCTATCTATCTATCTATCTATCTATCTATCTATCTATCTATCTATCTATCTATCTATCTATCTATCTATCTATCTATCTATCTATCTATCTATCTATCTATCTATCTATCTATCTATCTATCTATCTATCTATCTATCTATCTATCTATCTATCTATCTATCTATCTATCTATCTATCTATCTATCTATCTATCTATCTATCTAATATTATATTAGTATTTGTATTAGTATTTGTATTAGTATTTGTATTTGTATTTGTATTTGTATTTGTATTTGTATTTTAACTGGCTTCCACATGAGAACTTTCTAGAGTTCTGTTTATGCAAGTTACACAATAGAGAGTTACAGATTTACCTGTACATAGCCCCTGCTGTTATTTCCCATTGTTTTGTAATGCTGGATCTTGAAATAATATTGGTTTGATAGATAGGTTTGTTCTTTTAACTCTGAGATACTGGTTTAAAAAAAGGATTGTGTATTTTAGTGCTGTTTTTATAATATTCTGAAAGCTAGTTTGCTGGAGAAAGTATGTATGTAAGCTATAAAGTCTCTTCCATGTACAGAATTCAGAAAGCAACTGAATCTTTGAAGAGTTTCAGACCTGCAGCCCAAGCTTCTTTTGAAGATTACATTATTGACATAACAACACAACAGGAGGCTCTTGGAGACTTGTCTTTCCAGTCAAGTGGTAAGTTTAAAAGGAAGAGGGCATGTGATATTCACTCTGTTGCATTAACTTCTGTTTTCATTGTTTTCAGAGGTTGGTAGTAACAATAGCAACCATTATCTTAATAGGGATATTTTAGTACTTGAAACAGGTTTTATAGGTACAGTTATGTTTTGGAAAAAGTTTGGAGAGAAAATAGTTCCTTAATATTTGGGAAGTAGATTATGGAGTTGCTGACAGTTTGTGGGCACACATATGCACATGCTGAATTTTTTCCATGCATATTCAGATTGATAGTGAGTCAAGGAATGTACTAGAAGGAATAGCCAAGAGTATGCCTAATGTCTTATTTCCAGTAAAAGATATATGACATGGACAGTCCTGCTGTTGTGTGAGATTGATACTCTCTAGACTAAAGAAGTGATTACACATCAGGAAAAATGTGAATGTGAAGTCACACCTGAGAAGTTGGGTTTCCTGGGTAAATTGGCTTTAGCCCACCACAATGTAGTTAGCAGAGAGGAGGGGTGAAATTGGCACTCAAAATCCTTGTTTGCAGCTTGTTATAGTTCTGCTTTGTTCTGGCCATTCAGATTTGCAGGAGGACCAATTAGAGGAAAGTTACTTTAACAAGTTGCAAACAAGTCTGATTACTTCCTCCTCCCTTTCTGCTGATTCCTTGCTCTTTTTTCTCATTTTGTGGACTGAATTATTTCCCACTCAGTAGTTTTTTAGATGTGTACATTTTAATCCTTTTTTGTTTAATGTAGTGAAGCAAAATCAGTGTTTAAATCTATATTGATTCTTCTGCTTTTGATTCAGGTCTTGATATACCAGAAATTAACGAAGAACAGAGCAGAATGTATAATAAGGCTTTGATTTCTTGGGATCATCCACAGAAAGCAAGTTCAGCTGATACTTATATGCTCGAGTACCGTAAACTCAACAGAGAAGAAGCTAACCCAACATGGCATGAGATTGAAGTCTTTAGCAAGAGTGAAATAATTTCTGACCTTGACACGAACAGCATTTATGCTTTCAGAGTCAGAGGATACAAAGGATCTATCTGTAGCCCTTGGAGCAGGGAAGTGATCTTGCACACACCACCAGCTCCAGGTAAAATACAATTCTTGAGCAATCCCAGACTGTTGGCTTTGGGAGGCTTGGGACTTGTTATGACAGGAAGGTGCCTTCTTGTGTTTGTGGGTCCATGCCCATGAAAAGCGTGTCCCCTAAGTTATAGTCAAATTATGTCACATTAATATTATAAGTTCCTTAGCCATATAGAGAGGATTTGCAATATTTCTGGAAGTACTCAGGGTAGCAACATGGCACATTTTTAGAGGATTGATATAAATTGGTACAGTTTCTCTCTCTGTATTTACATTGAACCTAACACAGAGATAGTAGTAGTAGTACCTTAGGACGAACACTCTCTAGCTGCTGCTTCTGCTGCTAATAATAAATCACTTGATATTATAGGCACTAACATTTACAAGATATTAAAAAATTCCTCCCTCCTGGCATGTAGTTGATTGAGAACAGTACAGAATTTAACAACAAATAAACTTGTCTCAACTCCCATTACTGTGAATTGTATAGCAAATAGCATCTGTTTCTTAGAGATAGTGCCACCATCATGTTTTGAGGAATTGGTAGTTCCCAGATAAATAATAATTCAAGCTTACATTTATGAAGGACAGACTCATTTTCAGAGATATCTTTAAAATCCTTAACTCTTGGATTAGCATGGCCAGTATGAATCCAGTCTACAGTTTAGGCAAGAGAGTCAGACTCTGGCCTTCTTTCCCTGATGTTTTACTGATATAATTTTTATTGAAGGGTTTCTTACTATTGTTCCAGTTTTGCCTGTTTTACCTCTGAGAACTTGGGGTTTCGAATCTCACTAATGGAATCCTCTGTTTTACCTGCTTCTAATAGATTTTTTAGGATTTTTGTCTTTAAGTAACTCAGTTCCCCAGGAAACCGGAATAAAATTGTTCTAATACAATCACATTTTTCATCTGTTCTACAGAAGAGACATTTTCATGTTCCATCCATTTGTTCAAACATTGCATCAGTTTAGCCCCTAACTGAGAATAAGATTTTTCATGCTTTTTGGTACGGGAACAAAATTTTCTCCTCAGGTGTTCTGCATTTATGCCAAATCTTGAATACACCATTTTTCTATAGGCCTCAAAATCTCTAGCTTGCTCTAGAGGCGTATGAGAATACAGTTCAACCAAATCTCCACTTATTTGTGATCTTAACACTATCATCCTTTCAAAATCTCAACACGCTCTCTCAAATGAATGTTGTTGTTATTATTATTTTGAGCAGACATATCCTGTCTTTTCATCTCTATTTGAAATTCCATTTGTCTTTTTTCTTGCTCAAATGTGATTTCTCTTTCTCTTAATTCAATTTGTCTCACCTTTTCTTTCTCCATAATCTCTAATTCCTTGATCTGTAGTTCCTGAGCTTTCTCTTCAGCTCTGGCTTTTTCTCTAATTTCTATTTTTTTTCTCTAAGCCAAAATTCCTGTTCTAGTCTCCATTTCTACAGATTTTGGGAGCTTAGAACCCTTTGTCTCTCTGAGGCACCTTCATCAGTCTCCTCCTGTTCCAGTGAGATTAGAGGGTCTCCATTTCTCCCTCCACTTTTTGAGGTAAATTCTCTGCCTCACGACTCCCCTTTGGCTACGTTTGGGGGACATGTTTACTTCTGAGATAATTAGTCTTGAGTGTTTGTACTGATTTTAAAAAGGACCTGTCTTATTGCTTTTATTCCAGTAACTATTGTTGTTGCACTTCCCTCAGCAGCTCTTTCTGGCTGTTCTCCAGCTAACAACCTTTTAGTTACTGTGTCTTTCTATGTAAGAGCTATTCCTGCTCTCAGTCACTGAAATAATTTTATTTCTCAAGCCTCTGCTTTGATTTATCTATCCCCTCAGATCTGCTTTGACCTCTGGCTTCCACTTTTATCCTCCAGCACTCTCTTCTCTCATAGCCTTGGATTTTAAGCTAGCCCACTGGTCTTCCAAATCTTGAGGTAAATAAACAGGAATTTTTCCTTTAGAGTTTTCCCTATCTTTAGTCCCCCCAGATCTGGGATCAGAAGCCCCGCCACTAAGCTTTTCCAGAAAAGCTCTAGCAGGTCACCCACTTCTTCACCACAAACCTCTGACTAAAAAGGTACCCACGACTCAACAAAAATTTCACTTTCAAACTCTGGCTTTACTGGATTTTTTTGGATCCCGCCGCTGGATGCCAATTGTGGCATTTGCCCTCGTGGCCCCTGTTTGTCTCACTAGACACAGAGCTCACAAAGGTACACCAAAACACCTCTTGACATGCTGCCACCAGTTGTTGTCCTTATCAACTTACTTTACTTAGAAAAGATGAAGGTCCATTCAGTACTAGCTTTTTAATAGAACAGGCTTATTGATTACAGTTGGTTTCTGGAACTATTCAAAAGCACAATCTTCAAGTTTCATCAAGCTTCAATATTAACCTTCTATAGTTATTTATCACAATTTACACTCAGACTAATCACTCCTCAGACCCCAAACTATCCTTCTCTCCCTGATTCCTAACACAGACACTCTGACTGACCGCCCTCTCAGGCTCCACCTTTTAACATCCCTTTTAGCCCCACCTCTTAACCACATTAGCATATAACTCATGGATAATACATAACTTATTGCATAACAAGGGTGAACGGTACTCTCATATTGTTTGAAAATGATGCTTTACAGGCATTATTTTATTATAGTTCTCATTTATGGTTAAATTGATGGGCAAGGTGGGACATGGCATTGGGAAAGGCACATGGTGCCCATGGTTACAGTTAACATGTCAGAAATTCACATATGGATAATCTGTGGCAGGTTAATAAGTGATAGTGCATCACAGTTGTGGAAGGACTTGGGGATTGAAATATAGTGAATTCTTAATAATAAGTATGAAAACCCTATGCCCTACTAGTAGTATATCATTGTTTAAGTATAAAGAAAAGTGGCTTAACGTGCCTATTTATTTTTCAGTTTTTAGTTTTCTTTTCGATGACAAGTGTGGATTCAACAGTGAACATCTCATGCTGAATGCGAGGAGAAATGTTGTGGAAAGCAGGGCTGGATTTCCTTTGCTTTTGGGAGCTGAACGTATTCAAACGGGCTGCTATACTACCTTAGACTACATTGTTGGAGATACTGGTATTGTGAAAGGAAAGCATTTCTGGGCTTTCCATGTGGAACCCTATTCATATCTTGTGAAAGTAGGAGTTGCATCTGATGCTAAGATCCAAGAATGGTTCCATAATTCTCGTGATATAATTAGCCCAAGGTAATTGACATTTTGTTTTTATTTGTAGATTCTCACATGTGTTACATCCTAATTAAAATGGTTCTTGATCAAAATAGCCACAGGGTTTCTCTGCATTGCTTCAGATTATCTTAATTTAGGCAGTCAATGGCCAAAATCCTATCACTTAGTGTAATAAATTGCACTAAAGTAGGCCCATCGAATCCGTGGGGATGTGTTGAATCATCTCCATATGTTTTACTAATTCAAATGGGCCTACTCTAATTGTGACTGATCGTGTTAAAATAAATTGAAATAAGAGTAAACCCATTTGACTCAAGGGAACATACAGAAGAGTTGACTCACCAAATCTCTGTTGATTCAGTGAGCCTTTTTTAGTGTGAGTTACTACAAGAAGCAACAGGATTTTGGCCATTATTTCTGAAAAGTGGCTTACATTCAGTATTTCTGAAAAGTGACTTACGTTCAAAGTAATTTTCTGCATATGCAGGGGAACCTTGGATCTGTAAGTCCGTGACAGACTGTTGTTAGTCATGCTTTCTAATACCCACTTGACTTCATTCTCCAGGATGTCTGGCTCAACCTCTGCAACCACACAATCTGGGTTGTCTGGGACGTCGAGATCTTTCTGGTATAATTCTTCAGTGTATTCTTGCCACCTCTTCTTGATGTCTTCTGCTTCTGTGAGGTCGCTACCATTTTTGTCCTTTATCATGCCCATCTTTGCACAAAATGTTCCTTTAATATCTCTAATTTTTTTGAACAGATATTTATTTTTTTCCCTTTCTATTCTTTTCATTTCTTTGCACTGTTCATTTAAGAAGGCCCTCTTGTCTCTCCTTGCTATTGTTTGGAAGACAGATTTCAATTTTCTGTAACTTTCCCTGTCTCCCTTGCATTTTGTTTTCCTTCTCTGCTATTTGTATAGCCTCATTGGACAGCCACTTTGCTTTCTTGCATTTCCTTTTCTTTGGGATGGTTTTTGTTGCTGCCTTCTGTACAATGTTACGGGCCTCCATCCATAGTTCCGGCATTCTGTCCACCAAATCGAGTTCCTTAAATCTGTTCTTCACATCCACTGTGTATTCATAAGGGATTTGGTTTAGATTATACCTGACTAGCTCAGTGGTTTTTCCTACTTTCTTCAGTTTAAGCTTGAATTTTGCTATGAGAAGCTGATGATCATAGCCACAATCAGCTCCAGGTCTTGTTTTTGGCTGACTGTATAGAGCTTCTCCATCTTTGGCTGCAGAGAATATAGCCAGTCTGATTACGGTGATTTCCATGTGTAGAGTCGCCTCTTGTTGGAAAAGAGTGTTTGTGATGACCAGCTTGTTCTCTTGACAAAACTCTATTAGCCTTTGCCCTGCTTCATTTTGAACTCCAAGGCCAAACTTGCCTGTTGTTCCTTTTATCTCTTGACTCCCTACTTTAGCATTCCAATCCCCTATAATGAGAAGAACATCTTTCTTTGGTGTCAGTTCTAGAAGGTGTTGTAAGTCTTCATGGAATTGGTCCATTTCAGCCTCTTCAGCATTGGTGGTTGGTGCATAAACTTGGATTACTGTGATGTTGAAAGGTCTGCCTTGGATTTGTATTGAAATCATTTTTCAGATTGTATCCCAGGACAGCTTTTCCCCCTCTTTTGTTGACTATGAGGGCTACTCCATTTCTTCTATGGGATTCTTGCCACAATAGTAGATATGATAATCGTCTGAATTGAATTTGCCAGTTCCCGTCCATTTTAGTTCACTGATGCCCAGGATGTCGATGTTTATTCTTGCCATCTCCTGTTTGACCACATCCAGCTTAACAAGGTTCATAGATCTTACATTTCAGGTTCTTATGCAGTATTTTTCTTTACAACATCAGACTTCCCTTTCACTTCCAGGCACGTCCACAGCTGAGCGTCCTTTTGGCTTTGGCCCAACCACTTCATTAGCTCTGGAGCTACTTGTCCTCCGCTCTTCCTCAGTAGCATGTTGGACGCCTTCCGACCTGAGGGGCTCATCTTCCAGTGTCATATCTTTTATCCTTTTATTTCTGTTCATGGGGTTTTCTTGGCAAAGATACTGGAGTGGCTTGCCAATTCCTGCTCCAGGTGGATCACATTTAGTCCGAACTGTCCACTATGACCTGTTCATCTTGGTTGTCCCTGCACGGCATAGCCCATAGCTTCTCTGAATTACTCAAGCCCCTTCGCCACAACAAGGCAGCAATCCTTGAAGGGGATTAACTAGTAAGCTAACACTTGCCAAATCCTCATTTTCCCAAACATTCATAAACCTCAGGGTATCTCTGAACATGAATAATATATTCTCCTTTCCCCCTACCCATTGGTTTTGTTTTGTTACTATTTCTATTGTCACTTACGACTTGAGTTCATTTCAGGAGAATGTGATTATTTTGTATTAGGGGATTTCAGTGGGTGCACTAAAATGGCTTTCTCTCAAACGATATTCACTGCCTTGCCTTATTCACTTCCGTGAGAACCTAAGGCTCTGTTCTCATTTTAGGATGATTTTCTCTTATGAGTATAGGGTAGATTTGCACTGTTTGTGTAGGAAAATGAGCAGAGAGAACTAATTACTGGTTGAAGTCCTATTGCTTTTTATGCACATGGAAAGAAATGATATAACATTTACAGTGGTGCCTCGCTTAACAACATTAATTCGTTCCAGCGAAATCGCTGTAGAGCGAAAATGTCGTAAAGTGAAAATAAAAAACCCATTGAAACGCATTAAAACCTGGTTAATGTGTTCCAATGGGCTAAAAACTCACCCTCCAATGAAGACCCTCCATATGGCGGCCATTTTTGGTGCCTGTATAGCGAGGAATCCGTCCCTAAGCACAGCTGGGAGCTATTTTGAGCACCCGAAGGCCATTTTGAAAACCCGACGGTCAGCTGTTTTGATCGTCGTAATGTGAAGAATCAGTTCCCGAAGCAGGGAACCAATCTTTGTAAAGTGAAAAACCCATTTAAGACATTGTTTTGCAATCGCAAAAACCTCGTCGTGAAGCAGATTCTTCGTAATGCGGGGTAATCGTTAAGCGGGGCATGACTGTATTCTCTTCTAGCAGGCAATTAATAAGCCCCTGCTGGGATTTTTGGACATGAACCAAACCAATGGGTGTGGATGTCCCAAGAATCACAGCAGCGACTTGTTACTTGCTAACTAGAAGCAAGCAGTATTAGTGCTCCTTTCTTTCTGCTTGCATAACAAAACAGCAGGATTGCAGCATTTGTGTATCGAACTGCACTTAAGGAGAGGCAGGATATCTGAGAAAACTGGGGGTTTAGATGGACAGGTAGTTGACTGTTTGCATTTGTATGACTACAAAACCAAACTCAGTGGAACAGAAGAGGTAACTGACAAGTAAGTTGTGTATGATGCGGTAAAGTGTTACAAACAGACATTCTGTGCAGACATTCTGCAGTAGCAATAATGTACCAGGTAAAAAAAAGTTTTTTTAAAATGAAGTGCAGACATAGATTAAATTGAGCAAAAAGAAAAATGAACTGCAATGGACAGCTGTTCATTGCTACTTGCCAAGTTCATTCAGCTTAATCTCTCTTCCTTGGTCTCCTGTACTAGGAAGATAAGTATGGAGATAAGGAAAACTGGCTCAGCAGCAGTGGAGTTAGCCACTATAAACTTATAATTTTCAACACCTGGGAAAACAACCTTTGTTACTTGAATGAATGTTCCCATGTTGCTACTACAATTGTACAACAGTACATACTTCTCTAGTGCTGGTTGCCTGACTTTGTCCATTAATTTTTTCCTTTAAGATTACAGTTGCGTGATACTATCAGGGAAAGAAACTTCTTTCATCAAGAAGAGAAGGGCCAAAAAGAGGAGGAGGGGGGAAGAATGGAGAAAAGGTGGACAACTTTTAAACATTAATATAGTTTAGAACTGCATAATTCTTAAAGGCTATATCCTAATGAAGTGCAGTAGATAGTGATGACATACAGTATATTTTCTCGCTAAGCCATCATATATTCTTTGTCTTTACATACTCAAAGATAATTGCTTGGTCCCCTGAGCCTCAGTTGCTGTGGATCATTATTCATTTCTACACAAACACATGAATTTTGATACAATTTTTGTTATAAACCAAAATGATATCTTAATGAGAACCTACATAGCTATAGCACTTTACATTTTATTTAATTTGTTTTAGAATATATCCCAGCAAACAAGAGTGTGAAGCAGTCATGTGCCTTTTTGCTTATTTGCTCATCATACTGTGTTTCTATTAGCCCTAATAATTCATCTTTAATATTTTATCTTCAGCTTAAGAAAGAAAACACCATATAGAAAAATGGCCAACGTTTTCTCTAAGCTGTGTGGGTGCTCAGCCACGCAGTGCTGCATCAGTGCTGCACACCTGCAGCCAGTGTTGCTCTCCATTTGGTTCCAGTTGCAGCCAGAACCTGCACACACGTGGCATGGTCTCTGCCCAGCACTGGCAGAAAATTGGAGGGAACAATGAACATGGCTATTTTTCCTCTGTGCTAGCAGTGAGACCTCACCTTCCTTCTTGTCCTAAGTGGACATTCTATAAAGTGGATGAATCCAGAATGCCACATAGTCTGCACTAAGTTATCTGTCAATATTAATGTAATGAAGGTGGAACTGGCTTCTGTTCCACCATAATGGGTGGCAAAAAGGAAGTAAAATTTGTAACTTGTTTGACAAATACTTCTGATACCTAAATCTTAATTTCTACACTTCAGACTGCATAGAGAAAGATGATGAATAGCTATGTATTCGCCCTGAAAAAGAAGCAGCAGTCACTTGTATTTTTGTAAACCATGTTACACCACAACTTTACATAAGGCCAATTTGATGCCAAACTAACTCTGATTCACTTTCTCAACCAAGATGAGTGTGCTGGTTATCTTTGTTGTCAAGAGACTCTTTTCAGAAGAACAGCAACTTTGTTTTTAAAAGCTAGCATAAATTTCTCTGTTTTTATTTGTTAGACCCTGCTGACAAGGCTTCACAATAGAAATGCAATTCCTGTCCATAATGATCTAGATGATGAGGGTGATTAGTTGCCAGAGACTTGAGGGCTGTGCATGCCTATCTCTGGAAGTTAGAGCAGTGGTTCTTAACGTGGGTGATAATGCCCCCCAGGGGGCGATTTCATTTTTCAGGGGGGCGGTAAAACGAAAAGGGGCGGCATGGGGGCGCTGGAGCAGAAGGGGGGCGGTAGGGGGCCGCTGGAGCAAGCCAAACCTGTGAAGATGGCTGCAGCCTTTTTACAGTGTGCATGAATATATATTTTCTTCCAATCTTAATTTAGTTTCAGAGTTTTCGTCTTGAAATTTTTAGTTCCTGCATTGCAGTTTGTTTTTATGCCCTTTTTATATTTCTTTTTGTGTTTTAAAATTCACTTGCAACTAAATCATTAAATGTTACTTTTTTGGGGCATTTCATTTTCTTGGAATTGAATTTTGTTTTCAGGGGTCATTGGATTTAAGTGTCTTAAATAAATAAATAAATAAATAAATAAATAAATAAATAAATAAATAAATAAATAAATAAATAAATATCAGTGCGGGGAGGGGGGGCGATGAAAACTTCCTCAATGGCTCAAGGGGGCGTTTCTTTCAAAAAGGTTAAGAACCACTGAGTTAGAGGACCTAATGTGCTCCTGTGATCCCTATCCCAAATTGCTTTACTTAGTGTGTGTTTTTCTTTAACTCGGCACACATACTTATACAATTCTATTTTCAAGAGCAAAATGTTGAAAGTTACACTATATAATGCCATTTACCGTATACATTGGGAGTTCAAAAGATGCTTCTGAAACCTCAAGAATTTTCACCCAGTACTTATTGTTTCAGCTGTTACATTTATTTAGATTTTTACTATCTAATCACGATATCTTGATTTATTTCCCCCTATGGAAGGTACAGCGAAAGAAGTATTTCAAGCATTTAATTCATGCTTGAAATTTCCACCCACCCCCCTTTTCTATTACAAGGAGGAAGGAATGCTCTTCAGGTGCACTGTAGTTTCCTGATCCAAAACCACCAGATGGCATAATGCACTTTTATGCAATCTTGAGCAACCCTATTTTGCCCAATCTAGCCTGCTCCAGTTTGCACCCTTAGTTCCAGTTAATTCCACACACAGTTCCCATTAAATTAAGACAAATTTTCTATGTTATATTGAATATTGCAGACTGCACAGAGATTTTATTGGCTGAAATCATCTTACACAGTTCCATGTACACAATAGTGATGATATAATCAGCAGTGGGAGACTGCCACTTTTAAAAGCCTTCCTTTGGTGATTTTGGGGTGCATGTGACTTGGTCACATTCACCAAATTGCCTTTAATCAGTGTTGATTTGTGCTATACAATAGGACTAAGCCACTTTCTCCTTTTTCTTCTCTGTCACACTGGGATTGCATACTAGAGGATCTGGTTTTATACAGTTTTAACAATCAAATATTTGCTGATCAAGTCTTAAAGTGCTATAATGTAAACAGTAAACTCAGTGTCACGGATAAGGAGACACTGCCTTTAATTTTTTTAAAACTTCATGTTTTTCTTCTAGGTATGAGCAAGATAGTGGTCATGACAGTGGAAGTGAAGACATCTTCATCGAGTCCTTGCAGCCTTTCACACTAGTAACCTTGGGTATGAAGAAATTTTTTATTCCTAAGGCATCTCCTGTTTCAGCTACTCTAAAAGATTCTGGGAATAGAATTCTTCCCATGCCATCATGCATTGGTATCTGCCTTGATTGTGATAAAGGCAAAGTAGGATTCTATGATGCAGACCGAATGAAGTGTCTTTATGAGCGTCAGGTGGACTGCTCTGGTAAAATGTATCCAGCTTTTGCATTGATGGGGAGTTCAGGAATTCATCTGGAAGAAACAATTGCGGCAAAATATTTGCAATACCAAGATGACGACGTGTAATGCCCAAGGATCCATCTTTTGCATTATGTCTTAATTACACCGTATCTCCTAAGTGCTTTTGCTGCACCCCTGCTTTTCAGTCTTTCTGTTCTCCTTCTGTTTTTTAGCTGCACAGAAAAATATCAGTTTCTACCAAATGTAATGCTCAGAAGATATTACTGAAGTCACCCTTGACTGCTTTTTGCCATGTTGTGACCCTGGATAATTGGATTAGCAGCCTTGCTGCCTATCTGGAAATCTACATAATTTTAAATACTTACACAGTTGGCATTCACATTCCATTTTTTAAAATGGAAACAGGCTCCACGTAATAATGCATTTCTTGTGGTTATACATTAGATACACTCACTTCAGAAGGAGCTTATTTTGTCTATATTAAGTGGTCAAGTGTCTTAATAACTATGTTTGTGTGGGAACAAAGTACATTGTGAATCCACACAGCAATAGAAAACTGGTAACATTTGGGTGATGAATGTTGAGTCACAATGTTAGTGTCTAAAATTTATTGTGGCTTGTACAACTTTTTAAAATTGGTATAGCTGTATCAATGATTAATAGCAAAGTTCTTATGCACGTTTTCAGTATTGTAGGTTATCTCCTATATACTGTATTTAAATATATTTAAATAAGTGCAATTTCTCTTGAAGCATCAGACTTGGGTCTTTAAAATGCTTATGAAATGGTCTTCTGGAAGGGATAAAAATGCAGTCATACGTAGTAGATTTTTTAAAAACAGAAACATTTTTGCTGGTACATTTTATACCTTCATAAATAAGAGTTTAGTGTGTTTAGAATAAACACACTGATAACATTCAAGACACTTTTGCTGTTAACCAGAAAGTAGGCTTTACAAAATGTTCTAAAGATCCATATAGTCTGCTTAGAAGGTGATAAATGTTGTTCTGAAACGGTCTATGAAGCACTGCCATTCTGATCATAATTTTGTTTTCGTGGAAATAAATGTGTGGTATATTTTGCTGAATATTGTTTCAAAAAATACCTAGCACCAGTTTCCTAGGATCTGACCACCTCTGATCATTCTGGATCATAGACTATAGCCCAAAACATTAGTTTTTGTTTATTTATGAGATTCTAACTAAGCCATAACTTATTTATTGAACAGTCAACTGATATTCTACTTTACAAATTCTTAATTGTAATTTAATCAGTCAGTGGGTTTGAACAGTACTGCTTCTTTTATGCACAATACTTTTTGAATTAAAAAAGTGATTATTTCTAAGAATTAGTGGAATGCTCCAAAAATAATGTTTGCGTTTAAGGGACCAGGAAAAGGTGTATCCATCTGCCAATACAAAGGTTCTTGCTTTCCACCAGAATGGAAAAATTATAAACAGTCTAGAAGGGGTTGTGTTGATTTTTTAAAAGGAAAATCCCCTTTTCTATCTTAGAGCACTTTACAGGCAGACTAACCTAAAACTTGTTTGGCTCATTCACAATATAGCTGTTGTAACCAACAGATCTGTTAGTGACTGCTGTGTGAGCTGCAGAGTTCTATACAAGTACACATCATGTAGACAATTTTCAGAAGATATCTGAAGCTTTAATATAAACCATAAGGCCTTGTTTGAAAATATTGTGAAGTGGAAATGTAACTTCTGCAATATTTTTTCCTAATAAAATACAACAAATAAAACGGCCTGTTCTTACTATATTCTCTGCTTCATTATTACTAAGAAAAGGAACTATAGACTTTTTCCCTGCCTGACAAAAATGGAATTACCAATAAGCATGGGTAAATCAAAACTTGATTTAGAAGCATTCACAACACTGTCTTTTACTAAACCTGCTCCATGGAGGTAAGACACTACAGTACTACATTTTATCAGTCCTGAAGATACATGTCACATCTCTAGAGTTCATTTGAGCTCGTTCCATTCAGTTGTGATTTTGACTGCAAAACTAAATCTGATTTTGTCGCTAGGTATGCTGCCAAGCTGCACTAAAGCTGAGAAGCAGAAGTGATCTTTGATGAATTTGATTGTCCAAAGTCTCATAATTTTGGGGGGAACAAGAAATTCAAACAGAATTGTTTCTTGTATCATTCTAAAAATAGTTTAAAATTCCTTATTAGTTTAAAGAAAAAGACTCCACTGACATCTGTTCCACTGTAAAATGGGTTGCACTGTTGGAAGGATCTTTTTAATATTTAGTCTAAATTCTCTTTGTAAGTTGAAATTATTGGTTTGTGTCTGGGATAAACATGGCCATCTGCCATCAACCTCTCCTCGTAGAGCATGGTATCCAGGCTCCTCACTGTGCTGCTCCCTTTTGGGCGTGTTCTTTTTTTAAAGGCACATTGCTTTGGTGATCTGACAGAGACAATATTGAGCACTGCTGTTTATATTTTCCCCAAGGATGTGCTATTTTCTCATCCCATGAAATTATTTTGAATTTTATTTTTGTCTAAGGTATTAGTTCCCTTTTTTCAGTTTAATATCATTTGTACATTTTATGAGTACTCCCTTTATTCTGTTATACATGTAATTGTAAACACATTCTAATGCCAGGGTGGAATGCCATGTTACTTCTCTCCAGCTTAAAGAAAACAGTTGAAAATTTAGATACAGTGCATTACTCAACTACAAATCCATCTAACAGTAGGATAGTCTAGACTCTAGCCCACATTTTCCCAGCTTCTTAAGAAAAATATTGGATCTTGTCAAAATTAGACAAGTTTGTAAATAGGTGAAACTACTGATAAGAAGAGCTTTACTGGGAATGTGGAGAAAAATTGCACAACAAATTTATTATAAAATGCCTGTATGGGTGTCACTGACAGAGGCCTTTACTCAACCCAAGATCTACTAAAAAAGGATGGTGAACTAAAATCTAAAGAAGAGCTAGAGTCACAGAACATATATATTGATTGGTGGCCTAGAGCACAGTTAGAATCTAGATATACAAAAGATAAAATAGAAGGCTTCTACTCAGAGCAAACGATTTTTGATAAACTTTTATTAGGTTCAAAAGAACAAATTGTTAAGAAAATGTATAATTCTATGTTGGAAATTAAGATGCAAGATGAAATGGTTAAGGAATGTATGATTAAGTGGGCACAAAATATAGGGCATAATATTGATATTGATCAATGGCTGAAAATATGACAAAATAACATAAAGCTTACAAGATCGGTGAACTTTAAAGAGAATATATAAAATATGTTTTATAGGTGGCACATGACCCCAGAAAAATTGTCAAAGATGTACACAGATGTATCAAATAAGTGTTGGAAATGTGAAACACAAGTGGGAAGCTATTATCATATGTGGTGGTCATGTGGAATAGCGAAACAATATTGGAAAAGAGTGCATGCTATGTTGGAACAAATATTGCTCTGTAAGGTGCCATTAACCCCAGAATTGTTTTTATTGAGTGTGATACCTGAAAATATAGATAAGTCAAAGGATTATGTAGTTACAGTTGTGTTCAAAATTATTCAACCCCCAATGCTGTAAAGGGGTTTAGGGACTATAGTGTACATTTGGAATTGTATTCAGAATGAAATCCTACAAGGACGTTTTAAAGAACCAAATGCAACTAAAATAACATCAATTGTTTATGTAATACAGTAGTAAATGTTTCTTTTGTGGTTTCTTCATTGCCACAATTATTCAACCCCTTAAAGACTACCACTCTGAAGAAGAGAGGTTCATTCAGGTGTTTTCGATCAGGTATTGAAAACACCTGTGGATGTCACCGAGCACCAATCAAGCATAATAAGCACCAATTAGGCAGCTTTAAAATGACTGTGATACTCAGCTCCTTCTAGACATTTACTGGTGTGGTTACAAACATGGTGAAGTCAAGAGAATGGTCCAGGAAGACAAGAGAAGAGGTGATTTGTCTTCACAGGAAGGGCAATGGCTATAAGAAGATTGCAAAGAAGTTAAACATACCAAGAGACACCATAGGAAGCATCATTCACAAATTCAAGGCAAAGGGCACTGTTGAAATGCTACCTGGTCGTGGAAGAAAGAAGATGCTGACTTCGACTGCTGTGCGCTACCTGAAGCGTAGAGTGGTGAAAAGTCCCCGTGTGACTGCTGAGGAACTGAAAAAAGATTTGTCAGATGTGGGTATAGAAGTTTCAGCTCAGACAATAAGGCGCACACTGCGTAATGAAGGTCTCCATGCCAGAACCCCCAGGCGCACCCCCTTGCTGTCTCCCAAGAATAAGAAGAGTCGACTGCAGTATGCCAAAAGTCATGTGGGCAAACCACAAAAGTTGTGGGATAGTGTTCTGTGGACTGATGAAACAAAATTAGAACTGTTTGGGCCCATGGATCAACGCTATGTTTGGAGGAGGAAGAACAAGGCATATGACGAAAAGAACACCTTGCCTACTGTGAAGCATGGCGGAGGGTCAATAATGCTTTGGGGCTGTTTTGCTTCTGCAGGTACAGGGAAGCTTCAGCGTGTACAAGGTACCATGAATTCTCTTCAGTACCAGGAGATATTGGATGAAAATGTGATGCAGTCCGTCACACACCTGAGGCTTGGGAGACGTTGGACCTTTCAACAGGACAATGATCCCAAGCATACCTCCAAGTCCACTAGAGCATGGTTGCAGAGGAAAGGCTGGAACATTTTGGAGTGGCCATCGCAATCACCAGACTTAAATCCGATTGAGAACCTCTGGTGGGACTTAAAGAAAGCAGTTGCAGTGCGCAAGCCTAAGAATTTGACTGAACTGGAGGCTTTTGCCCATGAAGAATGGACGAAGATACCCGTAGATCGCTGCAAGACACTTGTGTCAAGCTATGCTTCACGTTTAAAAGCTGTTATAACTGTAAAAAGATGTTGTACTAAGTACTAAGATTGAATGTCACTTGGGGGTTGAATAAAAACTAATAATGATGTGAGCACAGAAAAGACATTTGTGGTTATTTCATTATAAACTTAAGGTTATATTTCTCTGACCTACAAGTGCCTCTTTCATGTAAATGTAAGCAAGATGACTGAATGATCAAAATCAATGTCAAAATGGCCAAAACATTCAATTTCAGTGGGGGTTGAATAATTTTGAACACAACTGTATATACATAGTTACGGCAGCCAGAATTCTATATGCTAAAAATTGGAAAAGACCAATGGTACCGAAACAAGAAGATCTTATTGAAAAGATACGGGAAATAGCCGAAATGGACATTTTATCAGAAGTCATGAAGGACTATCCCTTGCAAAAGGCAACAGAAAGATGGGATGTATTTAACAAGTGGACTGAATCAACAGGCAGCTTGTGAATAGCATATATTGAAATGAGAACTCAATCTAGAAGGCAGAAAAGAGTAAATAGAATAACTTAGTATCTTGATATGGCAATAGGTACAGAATGGATGGAAGTATGTTATTGTCTCCCCTCTTCCTCATCAATTCCAATTCCCTTTTCCTTTCTGTCATCCCTTATATTAAAAAAATAAAAAATTATATAAAAAAGAGAGAGATACCTTCAGTTTGGATATTTCAGGAAATGTAGCTTGATTCTGTTTTCTTTCATTATTCTGAAACATGATTTATTGTGCCATTATGTGTGTATATGAAAGTTCCATAAATGTAATTGGCTAACTTCAGGTACAGGAGTGTAGAACAGGATTTAATGTTAGCAGAATAAGCCTTCAGTTTATGTTCTCTCTTCTCCTTTATTGTGTGCCCAAGAAGAATAACAGCTTTCATTGTAGAAATAACCAGAGATCCTTGTGAAGATTAAATTTGGGAGGAATAATTTATTCTATCTATGGTTAGCAAAAACAAATCAAGATGGTATGGTATGATATTGTTAGTTAATTGCAATTAGAAATAAACAAAATCTTGGCATTTTAGGAAATTTGGGGATCCAGAATGAATAGTTTCTATTGGTACTGTGTAATAAACACACATCCCCCAATTTAGCTTCAGAGCCTGATTCAGCTACAGTGGTGCCTCACTTAACGATTGTCCCGCATTATGACAAATCTGCATAACAACGATCTTTTTGCGATCGTAATTGCGATTGCAAAACGATGGTCTAAATGGGGGAATTTCACTTTGCAATGATCTGTTCCCTGTTTCGGGAACCGATTCTTCACAAAATGATGTTTTTCTAACAGCTGGTCTGCGGTTTCAAAATGGCCACTGAGTAATTAAAATGACTCCCCGCTGTGTTTAGGGACGGATTCCTTGCTATACAGGCAGCGAAAATGGCCGCCGTATGGAGGATCTTTGCTGGACCGTGAGTTTTTACCCCATTGGAACACACTGAACGGGTTGGTTGGTTTTTTTATTTCGCTTTACGGTGTTTTCACTTAATGGCGATTTTCCTGGAATGGATTATCGTTGTCAAGCGAGGCAC
Source organism: Pogona vitticeps (assembly GCF_051106095.1). Lineage (NCBI taxonomy): Eukaryota > Metazoa > Chordata > Lepidosauria > Squamata > Agamidae > Pogona > Pogona vitticeps. The sequence continues at coordinate 256,473,171 of NC_135784.1, forward strand.
CACTGTATTTGGATTATGTCAGTTTGGACAAGATTAAAGCCAGTTTGATGTCAGTTTGGATAAAATTCAACCCAGATCTAAAATCTCAACTGACTTGTATTGAGAAATAGAAACTGAATTTTAGGACACCTGTATTAAATTAAGAAACAGGATAACAACCTCAGAGGGGATTAACCCTGGATGATTGCAGACAGGAGACTTTATACTACTCACCTTTAAAAATTGCTTTCATATGTTCAAAATTTGCTGTTCTGCTTTTCTGCACAGTGGTAGTATGCATGAGAAAGACATTTTGCTTTTGCATATACTGCCCTTACAGAAACCTATGTTATTACACTTGGAATACTCTGTGTACTTGTGATTGTTCAAATACAATATTGTAGAACTGGGGGGGGGGGATGAAAAATGGCAAGCAATATGATCAGTGGGCTTGAACTGCTATTTATGGCTTCTTTAACTGAGAATGTGACTACATGGTAAAATGTATTTTTTACTGATTGCATAACAAAGGCTGAATCAAATTCCCCTTTTTGCTCCCAAAATGTCTTTTCCCCTCTACCACTGGAGGGCTTCTACTTTTTCAAGTTGGAATGAATTGAACAGACGTTTCCCCATATGGTAGTTCTGATATGTTCTGAAGATGGGGGCATGTCTGTAGATTTTGAGTGACATAGGCAGTTGGGGCATGATGTTCAGCATAGGGGCAGACATGCAAAAGCACACCACTGTCATAATTCACTGTAAGACTACCGCATTTTTGAAAAATATTTCTGTAGGAAGACCAAGCAAGCAAGTATGCATGCATGCATGGACATACAGAGTGGTACTTTGACAAAGCACCTTTCCTTCACCTCTTGTTTTTTAAGGGAAGACAAGAAACTTGAGTGTGCATGCATGCACACACATACAGCACCAGCACTCAGCTCTCTCCACAAAGCCTCTCCTCCTTCAAGCCACTTGCTCTTTTTTTTAACTACTCTCTCCAACCCCCCAATCCAGTGGGCAGTCTTTGTTTGTTTATGACTTCAGGAACTCTTCCACCACCAGCAAGATAAGATATGGAAATGAGTGACTGGCAGGAAGGAAAGCTGTTATAAGACAGTTCCTTTGAATTGTGCTGCTTACAGTCACTTTGAATGGAACTGCAAGTACAGTAGATGGCTTTTTCTCTCTCTACCTCTGTGGCCACCTATATACAGAATACTCCAGTCTGACTTCACAATGAAAGACTGAGTTAATTTGCATTTCCCTTGCTGTGTATTCATATCCTTAGACAAAAGGAAAATATAGACATGCTAGATGTATACATAATCTTGCAGCCAGGAAGAGATTTTTCTCTTTTTTCATAAACCTACATAGGAAGTCTTCCATGGAAGGTAAATGTAGGAGATTTATGTCCAGTAACGGGAATCCTTTCTTTTTTAAATGAAGTGAGACGGGCACACCAATTGGGCCATTTTAAGAGGGGATTTGACAAAATGTAAATTCATGCACAATGAGACTATCACTGATCTTTGTGGTGGTGATGAATTGCCTCCATTGCATATCAGTTGCTGAGAAACATGAGCAGAGAGTGCTGTAGTGCTCAAGCCTTGCTTGTGGGTTCCCCATAGACCTCTGGTTGGGTCAAGCTGAGCTCAATCTTGCTTAAATCAGCAGAACAATAAACAAAATGATGGACTGGATAGGTCATTGGTTTGATCTGGCAGGACTCTTCATGATCTTAAACAGATGAAGTTAGCATTGCCTTATTTGATATTTGTTCATCATCCTTACACAGAAAACCAGGGATTCCACATCTTCTAAACTACCAACTGGACCAATAAAGAATGTGTCTGAAGTATTTTGGAATTGATTTAAACAAGATTGAGCTTAATATGATCCAAAGATTGTTTATAGGCCCTTGGCTCTGCAATAAGGCCATCTTTGTATACTCCGCCAGCTCCCAAACATTGTACCAATCCAGTCCAACTATTTATGAAAGGATTTGTTTGTTTAGCTAGTCTGTTTGGTTGGACACTTCTTAGCCTAGATTTCTTAACTCCTTTTTTCTTCTGTTTGCTCTGCATTTGAAAAATCCATTTGAGTTTTTTGTTTGTCTTGTGGATTCTGATGTTGTATGAAGTTTTCGTTCAGCATTCCACTCTTGACGCACAAAAGCCTTGTTTGCTAATGAGTGTGTCTGGCTAATCTCTGTTTTGATCAATCTTAAATCAAAAGGTAGAAACACTGTGCCTGGGAAGCAATATATAAGCAAAGGATAATGATGAACTTCGGTTGAAAAGTTTAGAAGATTTTAAATAAATGGTAGTGAAAATGCCAGATGTATTTGTACAAAAGATGCTAAATCCTTTCTTAGCATAGTAGATTGCACTAGAGCAGGCAGCTGAATCAATGAGAATTTGGTGAGTCATCTCCTCCATAAGTTCCATTGATTCGAATACTGTATGCTTATTGTGGAAGAGTTGAGTTATCAAATCCCCATTGATTCAATGTGCCTACTCCAGTGCAATTTACTATGCTAAGCAACTGGATTTGGCATTGTATAGTAATAGTTCAACATAGTAAAATCTACAGAAATACAACTGATAATGAGAATAGTTAGTCAAAGAAGTCTTTTATCAATCAGGTGCCTTCCAGATAGGTTGGGCCATGTGTTCACTGGGAGTGATAGGAGTTACTGGCCAACACATCTGGAAGGTGCCAGCCTGAGGAAAACTGCCACAAGACTTGCTCTAAGCCTTCGATTGACACTGAATATGGGTTTTACCCCTGTAGTTTCAAGCTTAGAAATTTTGCTTGATCAATCATACAGAGTTCTAAGTTTATATCTGTGTAGCATTGTCTAGATAGTTGTCATGAATAAAAAGGTAAACTACTGTTTAGTTTTGTACCTTCCAGATGTTTTGGTTTGCAACTCTCCTCAGTCCCAAACAGCATGGTTAATGGGTTTTGTAGTCCAATGAGAGAGTATCAGGTGGGAGAAGCTGAGGTCAGCAAGAACAATGAAGGTAATTCCCCTGATTTTAAAGGAATAAGCTCTGAACACAGGAGTTGCCACTTTGATTCCACCCTCCCATTGCATTTGAATAACAGGAATTAAGTTAGTGACCATGTTCTGATGCAAGAAAGTTTCAGTTCCTTAATTCTACTTGTCAAGCAGTAGGCACAGACAGTTCCTTGAAACACATGCAAAAATACCTGAAGATCAGTGTAATCATTCTGCTCCTGTTTGTTTATTTATCATACATATTTGCTGTTCAAGTTTATACTACAGTTTATCAAAGGTAATTCTGTACACACCACCTTAATTTTCTCTTTTTTTCACATATAGCATATGGTCACTTATCACAGCTGGAATGCTTTTAATTTTAGTGGTACTTGCAAATTAGTGCATCCCTTCTAATAAATTGTGACTCAAATGAAGAGCATCAGTATGAGTTTTATTTTGGTATCCTTTTTTTTGCCAATGTTAGCAAGTACAGTAGTTACAATATATACAGTATTTTTAAAAAATCTACTAGTCCTAAAGTAATTTGTGTAATAAGTGCAGTGCACTCTATATGTCAGTGCTTTAAATCTTGATTCAGAAATGGAACAGGTTACTCTGTATATGTCAATCACCTAAAAATGAATGTAGTATTTAGCATAAAAATCATACAACCTGGAACTATAAAACAAGTGTCCATAAGCATTGTGTAAATGTCCTATTGGCCATATGAAGGAGAATTTTTATAGGAAAAAATGCTTAAGCATTTTTTTTTAATCAAGTGCTTAGGAATTGAATGTTTGATGTCCTAGTTGTTCAGTCTTTATCTCCAGTTCTTCATATTCACATTTACGACCGTTTGAACTTTGGTGGTTTAAACTATTGCAATATGGAAGAGTTAACAAATATTGGCTGTTTGTTTAGGTATTGCAGACACTGGTGTGCCAAACTTGGTGTCATCTAGTTTTACTAATGCAATGTTACACCTTTCCTTTATATAAATTATATGTCCTAATGACAAGGGAGCCAAAGTTAGCCCCTACAGTCAAAACATCTCTGTATTGGCATATAGCCTGTGAAAGCTGTAATACAGTGGTGCCTCTCTTGACGACGATAATCTGTTCCAGCAAAATCGTTGTACAATGAAATCATCATCAAGCGAAAGAAAAAAACCATTAGAATGCATTAAAAACCGGTTAATGCATTCTAATGGGTGAAATACCTCATCGGTCAGCGAAGATCCTCCATAGGGCGGCCATTTTCCGGTGCCTGTAAAACGAAAAAGCCCTCCTAAACACAGCGGGGAGCCATTTTGCACAGCGGGCGGCCATTTTGAAACCCGATGCTCAGCTGTTTTCTGATCATCATTAAGCGAAAAATTGGTTCCCGAAGCAGGGAACCGATCATCGTCAAGCAAAAAAAGCCCTTTGAAACATTTTGCGATCACAATAGCAATCGCGAAAACATCATCATGAAGCAATTTCATCGTATAATGAGGTAATCGCCAAGCGGGACACCACTGTATGTGGGATATTTTAAATCATAGGCCCTGTTCTGATAGAGGAAGACAGGTTGGAAAAATTCTCTTCTTCCAGATGTTGATGGACTACTATTGCCATCATTCCTAACCCTTGGAGACTTTGGCATAGGATGGTGTGAACTAAAGCCCAATAACATAGGGAGAAATGCAAGTTCTCCATGCACTCCCGGAGGAGACTGATGCCCTCAACCTTTTCCAGTCTGGTTTCAGGCCACATCGTGGCACTGAGACGATGTTGGTCACTCTACAAGATGACCTTTTGAGGTAGGCCAACGGGCAAAATACCCCTGCTGGTCCTCCTTGACCTCTCAGTGGCCTTCTATACCATTGACCACAGTATCATGGGAAGGCTCTCTGGGTTGGGGATCGGTGGTGTGCCTTTGTCCTGGCTTTGGTTTTTCCTAAAAGACTGTCCTCAGAGAGTGCAACTTGGGGAGAAAATATCCACCCCTTGGACTCATAATTGTGGAGCTTCTCAGGGGTTGATAATCTCCCCATTGTTGTTCAATATCTATATGTGGCTGCTGTGAGAGGTCATCAGGAGTTTTGGAGCTTCATGTCCCCAATATGCAGATGACACCCAGCTCCATTTCTCCTTCCATCCTTCTGCAGGGGATGCCATCCCATCCATTGAACACTGCCTGGGTGTTGTGCTGGGGTAGATGAGGGATAATAAACTGAGGCAGAACCCGGACAAGATGGAAGTCCTGTGGATGGGTGCCCCTAGTGTGTGTGGTTTGGGGAACCTCTCTTTTCTTTTGAGGGGTCTACTTTCTGCTAAGGATGAGGTTCGTAGTCTGGGCATACTTTTGGACCCAGTGCTATCAGTGGAGTCTCAGGTAGTGTCTGTGGTCAATTCTGCATTTGTCCACCTGAGGTGGATTCCCCTTTGTGTCCATACCTCGACACCAAGTCCCTCACTAGGTAGTCCATACACTGGTAGTCTTGAGATTAGACTACTGTAATGTTCTTTACATGGGGCTGCCCATGAGGATGCTATGGAAACTTCAGCAGGTCCAGAATATGGCGGCCAGATTAGCAAGTGGAGTGAAGAAATACCATCGTATCTCCCCTACCCTGGCTGCATTGCAATGGTTACCTATCCATTTCCATTCCAGCTTCAAGGTGATGATGCTGACATACAAGGCCCTATATGGTTTGGGACCTTGATACCTGGCAGAGTGCCTCCTTCCAGTAAGAGCTGTTTGAACTGCTTGATCAGTGACCCCAAGTGAGGCCCGGAAAGGGAACACCAGAAACTGGACCTTCTCAGTGCCCAAAATTTGCCTGGCCCCTTCACTGGAAATTTTCAAATGATCCTTGAAAACTTGATTATTTGGGCAGGCTTTCCCGGAGATTACACCATCATAGCGGAGAGGGGTTTTTTTTAGCATTTATATCACCTGTCCTGCTATCTTGCCTTTTAAAATTAATTTTAGTTATTTCGACGTCGTGTTCTGTGGATGTGGATTAGGATGTTTAATTTTGTTTTTTGTATAATTATTATGTTTGTTTCTTAAAGTGTTGTTTGTTTTACCATGTTGTGTACTGCCCAGAGGGGCCTTGTAGCCAGAAGGGTGGTATATAAGTTGGATGGATGGATGGATGGATGGATGGATGGATGGATGGATGGATGGATGGATGGATGGATGGATGGATGGATTTTGTAGTGTCAAGACAAAATTCTCGGGGCTCAGGTGAGAAATATGTTACCTTCCAGATGTGGTGTGTCTGTAACTCCTATCAGCATTAGCTAGCATATCCTGCGGTGTGAGAGCTACAGTCCAACAGCAACTAGACACTAAGCATTTCCTATTTCTATATTGATAATAATTAATAATCATGGGCCATCAAGTCAGTTCTGACTTGCACTAAGGTAATGCTCCATCTAGCTTGCATTTAAGTGAGCAAAAGCTGCAGTGACAATGTTCAGCAATGTTCTTTCAACCAGCACGCTTCTGCAGTCATTAATCACCCTTTCAAATGCTGTCTTTGCCAATTATGCCTCATGCTAAGCCTGATGTACTAGAGCAGCATACATGTTCTCTTATTCAAGATGGATAAGGAGTTGTATGAAAAAGCAAAGCTATGTGAGAGACTTGCAAGAATCTGATTACTCTTGCTTTGTTCCCTTTGAACCAACCCTTTTGGACCACACTGAAAACTACCAAGAAGCTGTGAGATGGCAATCATTTCCCCCATTTCTGTCTTCTTACAACTGTCACAAAGCTGGTTCGGGTTTTATTGCTCCCACTGTATGTTCTGGGGATACAAGGAACATACCAGGAGGGAGAGGGTATTCCAGAAAAAGCATAGCAGGGGTAATGTGAGTGTGGATGGAAAAGTTCCTGAAAAACTGTAAGTGCTGCCTTGTTGTTCTTGTGCTTTGCCTTCTTATGTATAATGTAGTACTGTATTTCCTTTCCTGAAATGCCAGTGGAGATTTTTCTATTCATATCATACCAAAAGATAGTGTTGAATCTCACATTCTTCCAGATGTTCTGTGATTGCTATTTATTTAGCTGAATATGAGACACTAGTTGATTTGTATTGCATCAGAAATTAAATAAAATGGTTTTTGATGGCACGCTTGAGTGATTCGTGTTATTAACCTTTTAATATACCACTAGTGCCTCTACACAAAATATTATGTGTTGATTATCCTTGATTGGACATCAGTAATAAATGATGAGGAAACTGGTGTTAAGCATACTAAGAATACAGGAGGAAACCTACTGGATCCAGGATTTGTAAAGTTGTGTTTTTTTACTAGAACATTGGGGATCCTTCAGTCAGCATGGCCACTGGACATTGAAGTCCACACAAGTAACATTTTCAAACTGGTGGGGTTTGAGGCATCTAGTCCAGCATTCTGTAGCCCAACAACAGATGCCCTGGAAAGCCCATAAATTAGGCCTGAAAGCAGGCACCTCTCCCACTGTTTGTTTGTTTCATTTATTTGTTTACCACCCAATTGAGTGCAAAGCCTCTGAGGGGCTGACAGTAATATACAAAACCCAATAACCTCCCCCCCCCAGCCATCCAATCCCAAATACACTCAGTCCAATAAAATATCCCATAAGCGGCAAACACACACATAGGTGGTTGGTAAAAATGCTAATCTTTACTGCGAGGGAAGAATCTCTCTCTAAAGGCTTCCTGGAAGAGATACTGTTGTTCCACAGTGACTTGTCTGTGTCATATGGACCCTCACCACGAAGGTTGTATATTGCCATTGCAGCACTTGTGTTAGAGCAGGGGTTGTCAACCCCCAGTCCGCGGCCCAGTGCCGGTCCGTGGGCTTCAGGGAACTGGGCCACGGAGACAAGTCGCCGCCTCCTCCGCCTCCCCCGCGGGGCGTGTTGGACTGGCTGAGGGGTGTGTTTCCATCCTAATGGGTCCCCCAGCGCTCCTTCCCTGCAGGGAAGCTGTTGCAGGCAGCCCACCCGGGAAGTGCCAACGGCCGGTCACCGTGCTCGGCGCCACCCCACCCAGGGCGAGCGGCCAATCCTGCTGCTTCCTGCCCAGCCGTGGCCGCCTCTTCCCGGGTGGGAAAGGTGGGCTGGGCCAGGCTGCAAGGGGCGCTGCTGCTCCTCTGTGGAAGAGGTTCCAGGAGGGCGGCTTCCCCTCTGCTGCCACCCCCGAGTGGGGCTCGCCTTCTGGAGCCTCCATCGGAGCCTTGCTCTTGCCCTTGCAACAGCAGCTCCATTGCCCTTGCCTCTTCCTTCTCCGGCAGGGGAAACATCCCCTGCCACCGGAGCCCTGCTTGCCTTGCCGATTGAAAGTGCTCAGCAGGGAGGGAGGGGGACACGCTGGCCTTAGCTCCAAGACGCAGCCTTGGATGGTGTGCAGCCGCCCAGGCTGCGTCTTGGAGATAAGGCCGGCACGTCCCCCTCCCTCCCTGCTGAGCACCTTCCATCGGTGAGGCAAGTGGGGCTCTGGCAGTGGGAAATGCTTCTGCTGTCAGAGAAAGAGGAGGCAAGGGCTGCCAGGCAAGGCTGCCATGAGCGACGGAGTCAGGGCTGCAAGGGTGGAAATGAGGCCCCACTTCCCTTGCCAACAGACCTGTTCTTTCCAACCTGACCTCGCTCCCGCCCTTGCAGCGCCAGCTCCGTCGCTCATGGCAGCCCTGCCCGGGAGCCCTCACCTCCTTATTCTCCGCCAGGGTAAATAACCCCTGCCACGGTTCCCTCGCCAATTGAAAGCGCTCAGCAGGCAGGGAGGGGGACGTGCCGCCCAGGCTGCATCTTGGAGCTAAGGCCAGCGTGTCCCCCTCCCTCCCTGCTGAGCACTTTCAATCGGCGAGGCAAGCGGGGCTCCGGTGGCAGGGGATGTTTCCCTGCCGGAGAAGGAAGAGGCAAGGGCAATGGAGCTGCTGCAAGGGCAAGAGCAAGGCTCCGATGGAGGCTCCAGAAGGCGAGCCCCACTCGGGGGTGGCAGCAGAGGGGAAGCCGCCCTCCTGGAACCTCTTCCACAGAGGAGCAGCAGCGCTCCTTGCAGCCTGGCCCAGCCCACCTTTCCCGCCCGGGAAGAGGCGGCCACGGCTGGGCAGGAAGCAGCAGGATTGGCCGCTCACCCTGGGTGGGGTGGCGCCGAGCACGGTGACCGGCCGTTGGTGCTTCCCGGGTGGGCTGCCTGCAACAGCTTCCCTGCAGGGAAGGAGCGCTGCTCTCTTGTGAGGTGCACTGGGGAAAGGTAGCAGGAGTGGGACACGCCCACCCGTGAGCGCGGGGGTGCCCCACCTGTCAACCGGTCCGTACACTGCACTTGCCCCCCCCCAATGGTCCACAGACCGGAAAAGGTTGAGGACCACTGTGTTAGAGTACCATTCCTGGAATCTCTGAGCAAGCATGATAATAGCCAGGCTGACTGGTGGGCTCACGGGGGGGGGGGGGGGAGCACGCATGTGCACACACGTCAAATACACAGTTGCCCTTAAATTACAAGATAAGTGGTATTATCTCTCATTAGTTTACAATCAATTGGATGTTGAATGCACTAATACTATAGTCATATATATACACATTATTTCCCTTGTAATATTGTTTCACATAAAAAATGAAGTATTTTAATGGATTGATATTTTAAATGTTTCTCCAAATTTCTAATTTTTCCATAAGGCACAAAAGTCCTTAAAAGAAAAAGAAGGATATCTGTGCTAGTACTCCTTGGCTTTTCTTGTCTCTCCCCCCCCCCCCGCCCCCGCAAGCTTTCATAGCCATTGTTTGTAATAATAGACATCTTAAATAAGCAGAAAATCTAAACCAGACCTGCAGAAGAAGAGGTCTCACATTCTTGAGTACTATTAAAGCATTCAACATGACAAAGTTGAATATCCAAACATGCTGTTCATCCTTGATATTGTGTAGCAGAGCTTGAAAATATCTAGATGCATATATCAAGTCACTTGTAAGCAATTCTTTTTTGCATATAGGATAACTATAGGGACATGGTGGCGCTGCGGGCTAAACCGCAGAATCCAGTGCTGCAGGGTCAGAAGACCAAGCAGTCGTAAGATCAAATCCACGCGATGGAGTTAGCTCCCGTCGCTTGTCCCAGCTCCCGCCAACCTAGCGGTTTGAAAGCATGCAGATGCAAGTAGATAAATAGGGACCACTTTGGTGGGAAGGTAACAGCGTTCCGTGTCTAAGTCGCACTGGCCATGTGACCATGGAAGATTGTCTTCGGACAAAATGCTGGGTCTGTGTATTGGAAACGGGGATGAGCACCGCCCCCTAGAGTCGAACACGACTGGACAAAAATTGTCAAGGGGAACCTTTACCTTTACCTATAACTATGTTCTATTACGATTGCAAACTAATGAGAAATAACATCACTTCTTTTGCAATTTAACTAACTCTGTTTTACTCCTGTATATATAGAAATGGAGGGGTGTGACTTCACTGTTTCTGTGTGCTTCTGGCCTTCTGATGCATTTCAAAAGCAACTGAATACAACTAACTAGTACCATAATTGGCTGCAAATTGGAATTTTGAGAATGGTAGGAATGCCTCTCTAACATTGAGTTTCACAGGATGGCCTTAGGATGTACTGTATCAGGTTTTATGCTTTCATCACAAACTGAACTCTTTTTTTGCTGTGCCCCAGTCCTTTTTGTTCATTTGGAAAGAAATGCACCTATGATTGTGTGGGGTTTAGGGGGACAAGATGGACATCATCCTGAGATACTGCTGCTTGACATGACATCCACCCTTGCCTTTATCATGCTGCTTTCTTTGCTTCTGGGAGTATTGTGATTCTTTAAAGAGCATGAGTTAATTCAAAGGTAGGTTGAATAGTTCCTTTGAAGGGAGGCTGGGAAATGCTTCTTCTCTGATATGCTGACCTAATGGTATTGCTGTTGTTCCTTCAGCTGCCACTCCCTTTGACACACATACACAATGCTGACAAAGGGTTCATGGCAGTCCTCTAAAGGATTTGGTACACAAAGGGCTAGAAATAAATATGGGTGGTGGCAGTGGTGGTTTCTTCACATGTTTGATGCTTCTTGTAGAAGAGTCTGTCTTTTTTTTTGGCAGGTTAGGATGGTGTGGGATATACAAAGCAAAACCAGTGTTTCCACATGAATGCCTTTTTCATAGATTGAAGGGATTCCATTGTGTGCTGTTTTTACTGAAAATGTGACTGACTGTTGCATGATGAAGATTAACCCCGTGCTTGGAAAACTGTGGACTACACATTGCCAAATATGGTCAAATTTAGCTGAAAGCCCCAATAGCCACAGGAAGATCTTCTCCTGTACAGTATAGATTTTGATTACGGAAATCTCCATTAAAATTCCCACTTCCTAGGATGACCTGGGGTAAAACTATAATATGCCTGTTATTTTATTTCATGGTTGAAGAACAACCAATATGAGCACCTTGGGCACAACAGCAGCACAGAATTAATATATTATCGATTCGTTTTTATTTTCTCTTTACTCCAAGCACAGGATTAGCCTTACCATTGGGCAGTGTGAGGCATCTTCTATGACAGTATATAGGTAGTTTGACAAGGCACAAAATAAATATCTGGAAAAGACAATAATGCTGGGAAAGATTAAAGGCAACAGTAAAATAGGAAGACCAAATATGAGATGGACTGACTCAATAAAACCTTCCTGCTCCAGAAGGCTTTTAAATGAAATAACATTAACTGTGGGTCTTTATGATGGCAATTTTAATTGTATTTTAATCGTATTTTAATTGTATTTTAATCATTTTATATTTTATTGTATTGAATTTTAAATTTTGTAAGCCGCCCAGAGACCTTTGGGTAGAGTGGGCGGCATATAAATAAATAAATAAATAAATAAATAAATAAATAAATAAATAAATGAGTAAATAAGTAAGTAAGTAAGTACGTAAATAAGTAAATAAGTAAATAATAATAATAATAATAATAATAATAATAATAATAATAATAATAATAATAATAATAATAATGATGATGATGATGATGATGATGATGATGATGATGATGATGATGATGATGATGATGATGATGATGATGATGGAAGTCACAGCCTTGAGTATGCATGGCCTGAGCAGTGTTGTTAACAACAGGACCTTTTGTCCTCTTTCACACGATTACAATAAATCAGAGGCAATTTGACAACAAAAACAAAGGGGCTGGGGTTTGCATGTCATAATTTTTATAAAAGAAAAATTAAGACCAGACACGTTAATCTATCAATTTTTCTAGTGACCTTTTACTAGACCTTCTTACTGGTGGAAGTATGAGCGGGCCAGCCAGCTAAACATTTGACAAAACACCAGTAAAGTTCCAGCTTATATGCACCAACGTTGCCCTTTATAATGACAGCAAATTGCTACAGTTTTATTAACACGAGACCCATGGAGCATTTGAACAACCCAGAACTGTTTCCCTTAGTTTGTACACTGGCTTAGAGACATACCATTTAAAAAGTGAGCCAAAGGCATTTGTTGTCCCTTCTAGACCTGAATGGAAGAGTTACTACATGCCCCACCCCAAATCCCTACTCCAGACTCTGCTCAGATGCAACTAAGTCAGTGCAACCTAGCTATGTAACCATGAAACTGTCGCCACACAACTATGATAACAGTCTACTGTTAGTAGGTGCAGTGTAGCACAACTATAGTCGTACTTATTTCTGCTGTATGGAGTAATTTGTTTGAACAACAACTTTGGATCGCATTCTAGAACCATGGGGAAAACAAAGCCTGGAATTTATGTAAAGTTTGTAATAGGGCTGCACAGATTTCAAGTCTGCAAGATCTCTGCCAGTATGTACTACAGCCATGAAGGCCAGAGGCTGGAGCCACGTGCAGAGTAGTAGTTCAGGAAAAGAGGGCATAGAACTGGGGAACATGTCTGGATTAACACCATCCCTCCAAGAATTCTTTATTTCAATTGCATAAATGAAGAGTGGATGGAAGAATACTTCCACTTGGTGCATTTATTCAACATCCAGCAGTCAAAGTTTCTTACTGACCAAGTGTATATCATCTGGACATATTTCAATCAATCCCAGCTTACCTTCAGCTTCTTATTTAGAACTAGTCAACCAGGAGTTTTTTTGTCTGAAGAACAGCTTCTTCTCCTCCTGCTTCTTCCCATGGCTTACACTGACGAAGAGGAAGAATGTAATTGTGCGTCACATGGTAGTTACTGTAGGTAAGAATAACCTGAACCAATGGCTTCAGATGGAAAGGAGACTTAGACTAGATATGAGGAAGAACAATTAAGGCAATTAGTGTGTGTGTAGAAAAAGCCCTGAAAACTGAAAGTGCTTTTGAAATTGAGGCTTGACCAATAGTTTACTAAAATAGCTGTTGGTTCTGCTGGACCTCTCAGTGACTTTGGATACCATTGGCCATGGTGTCCTTCTGGGTTCCCTTTCTGGGATGGGCCTTGAAAGTACCTTTATTCCTCCAGACTTTGCAAAATTCTAATCAAAACAGCGACATTATCATCCTAGTGGCAGCTTGCCAGATTCTGAGTTATAGGCCCTTGGAATTACAGAAAACACGGGGACAATAACTATTTCACTTACATTTTTTTATTTGTTGGTGCACACGGCTCTTAGATTTCCAGGCCCTGCAGAAAGTATTGTTGACAACTGATGAAGCAGAGATAAGGGTATAAATAACAGCCACAAAACACAGCAGGGCAAGGAGCAAAAGACACCAGGAGAGCACTGCTTGAGGAGGAAAACTCTCCGGGGATAGTGTTAAGATCCCCCCCCCCAAATATGGTGATGTGACTGTATAATCACTTATGCTCTAGTTCTAGTTTATGAACTACACAGTTTCTTAAGATATTTTCCTAGATGTGACTTAATGGAGAATTAATTTTTTGTAACTTACAGAATACGCTTCTGTAATTTTTATTATTGCGTATGTATTTGTAACTCATTAGTTACAGCCTTATTATTTCTCTCTTAAGCGCCATATTAATTTTTATTAGATCATTTTAAAGTGTTAGAGTACTTACTTATATTTTCCATTTAGTTCATTAAGTTTTCATAGTTATAGTCCTATAATATTGTATTAAAATTTTACAGTTACATTTTTGGATATCCAATAGATAAACAACCAATATAACACATTTATACCTGCTTGCATGTGCCTATTCAAAAGAAGGAGAAGAAAAGTCGAGATTTTCTTGGATATTCAGTTTGTCTTGCATGGGACAAAGAAATTAAAAGGATATTCAGAAAAAGGGGGGAAATTGTAAAAGGTGCAAAATATTCCTCTTACTTTTGGGATAAATGCCACAAGCTTCTGATTGTTCTCTAGAGCAGGGGTCCCCAAGCCCTGGTCCGTGGCCCGGTGCTGCTCCGACTGGGCCATGGAGACAGATCTCCAACCCATCCCGCAAACACTCCCCCCTGCACAGCCCCTTCATGCATGTGTGTGAGTGCATGGCCCCCCCTGCGTGCCCCCACCCCTTCCCATCCTTCCCTGCACATGGACCCCGTCCTCCCCCAACCGGTCCGCGGTGTCAAAAAGCTTGGGGACCACTGCTCCAGATGTTCTTAGACTTCAACTCACAGAAATCCTGGCTAGCAGAGGTGGTGGTGAAGGCTTCTGGGAGTCATAGTCCAAGAACATCTGGAGGCCCAAGGTTGGGGACCACTGCTGTAGAGGTCTATAAAGTTGTGAATGACCCTTAGGGAGAGGTTCAGGAATCGGATTCCCTTCAGTAAAAATAATTCAGGAAATATTTTTAAGCATAAGGGGAATAGCCATCTCTTAGGCATGTTTAAGCTATAGATTCCCTATACTTGCAGAGGGTTGGACTGAATGAGCCTTTGGTCTGTTCTAGCCATACCACTTTATGATTCTGGGACGTATAAGGGAACAATTTCTTCTAATAATTTTGAAGCTGAGTGGGACCATTAAAACATGGTAGTAGTTTCTACATATATGTAACTCCCCAAGTTTATGGCATCATGAATTAGAAGAAAAAGACATTTTAAACACACACACAAATATACACACAACAGAGCCTAACCAGAGCTGGACAGCAGTATATTTTAGGTATGGATGTCATCTGTAACGAAGTAGATTCTGAGATAAAAAATATTATGAGGATTGCTACTTTTAAAAAGTTATGCAATGACTTGTAAGTAAGATTGCTACTCCTGATGTATAACAAGTAGTGCTCACTTGCTATTTCTAATTCTTATTTTTTTGGGGAGTCATTCTGGGGACTTTTGAGCTTTTTTTGTATTTTGGCCATTTCTGTATTTTTCAAGGTTTTTTTTTTAAAAAAATTCAAAAGTAAGTAAAGAGTGACAGATTATTAACAAGTGATATCAGGAGTTTGTCTCTTAGTATATTGTGCATTATGAATGAGTTCAACTGAAAGCAATAAGCAACTTTTTTGTAAAGTCATGGCCCATGCCCTACGTATGTCTGGCCAGAAAGCATGGCTATTCACAGGAGGAAGGGCAGTTAAGAGCAGGGGAAGAAAACTTTGGCAATCCTGATAATTAATTAATTAATTATGCACCATCAAGTTAATTTAGACACACGGCAACCCTTTCTTGGGTTTTTAAGGTATAATGTACAGTACTCAGAAGTGGTTTACCGTTCCCTATTTTAAATATGAAATTTGAACAGCTGTTTACTAAAAGACACAGCAAAACCACCAGCCAGCTTCAGCCAAGTCTGAAAGCAATGCCACTGTAGAATAACATTGCCTTGCAAAAGAATTTCTTTCATGGCTGACAGTTCAGTGTAGAAGTAAATAAAAGAGAGAATTGAAAGGGCATTGAAATGATTGGTTTACAATATGTAAAACATTGCAATGTGTTAATGTGACCAGTAGGTGATGTTTCCAGATCCTATAACTTGCTCTTCCTTAATTTTACAATCCTGTAATTTACAACCTGTGTAACAGGTTGTAAGTACAGAAGTTGAAGAGCCTCGTGGTGCAGTGGTTAAAACACTGTATTGCAAGCTAAAACTGTGCTCATGACCTGGGGTTCAAATCCCAGGTAGCTGGCTCAAGGTTGACTCAGCCTTCCATCCTTCTGAGGTCGGTAAAATGAGTACCCAGCTCGCTGGGGGGGGGGCAATGTGTAGCCTGCATAATTAAAAATTGTAAACCGCCCGGAGAGTGCTTGTAGCACTACAGGGCGGTATATAAGTCCAATAAATAAATAAATAAATAAATAATAAACACAACAGTTCATTAACTGTTAGTCTAAATAACAGTGCTTATTGTCATGATGGCAGCTTGTCAGATTCTGATTTACAGAAACTGTAAGTACAGAAGTTGTAAAAGCAATAGAAATTTCTATTATAATTTTTTTATTGTACATCAAGACCCTGTAATTTTCAGGCACAGCAGAAGGGAAATGCAAACATCTCAGAGAAATATTCATATAGCGAGGTAGGAGACACCACAACACACATTCTGGATACCAACAAGACAGATACTAAAAAGCATCACGCATCATGTAGCAGTGGCAATAACAGCAGCAGTTCCTCCATAGAGTCAGACTGGTTTGGAATATTTTTTTATTTCTGGTTTTTAGAATAATTTTCTCTGTGTCTCCAGTAATATCATTAAAAGCAAAAGATTACTCAAAATTGTGATGCTTTTTTACTTTTAAAGGATGTGTTTTAGAGATGTATTCTTTGCTTTTTAAGTATGCCTTTTAGGCCATAAGGTCTTGCATTTTTAGAATGTAATTAAAACATTATTTTAAGGGTTTTTTGTTGTACTTTTTATGCTTCTGTATTTTGTATTGAATTCTAACTATAACTTAAGTATTTGCTTGCAACTTTAGTTTTCATATATATTTTAAGCATGTGTGCCTACAGTTTTTTTAAAAAAATCTGTGAGACTTTTGGATGATTTCAACAACTTTGAAGTATGTTTGTGCATATGGAACTCAGAAGCAATATGGATAAATCAAGCTTGTAAAATTAGATAAATAATGTTGCTCGGAATCATGGCTACAATGAAAAGACTTATCCCTTAATATCCAGAAGAATTTTGATATGATTGGAAATGGTTATCTGATTTCACTCTGGATTTAACATTTTTGCAGGGATGAATGCCAGCTGTGAAAAATACAGGCTTCTAATTTTCCCTTGGATGTCTAAAAACTTCTACAGGGCTCTTAGGGAGATGTTTAGGGCTCAGATTATCTGACCTGACAAGAGAATTGAATTCCTTGCCCCTGGCACTGACTCATGGAGATCTCCAGTCAGTTGGGAAACCTAGGAGTCAACTTTTTATCCCTAGCACTTGCCACACCCAGGCCTGGAAATTGCCATTAAAAAAAAAAGCAGTGCTTGGGGGGGGAAATCAAAACAGAAAATGATGAGATGTCTATTTTGGGTTTTGTTTATGAATGCTTTGGAGGGGGGAATAGGCATCTGTCAGGCAAACCTGTCACTTTGTAGGGCTTTAGGAGCAAAAAAAATATTTAAAAATGTGGAAATGCTTTTTTCCCTCACCAGAATGGGTGGGTGGGTCTTGGGGCCTCAAAAACAGTCTGTGAGACACATCTGTTTGTCCTTCCCAGTACAGGAAAAAACACCTCTAATAAGCCGTTAAAATAACTAGAAAATGCTGCTGCTACCTGTACATGAAGAAAGATGAACATTGTGCCCACTCATTTCATAACTTTTGAAATGTATCTTCATTATGCCCTTGTTATGGAACAGAACAGAACAGAAACGGAAAACGTAGTTTTAATTTTTTAAAATTTATTTAATTTATACCCCGCCTATCTGGTCGGTGAGGACCACTCTAGGCGGCTAACAACGATAAAACAATACAATAAAAGTGTAAACTCATCACTTCCAAGCCCTGGCATGGGACCCAAAGAAGGCAGTCTGTCTGATTTATCAGTTCAGCCTACAGCAGCATCATGAAATTATAAAACATGTGATTGAAAGAATGAGGTATGAAGTACCAAACAAGAAACAAACTTGAATGGCTTAAGCGCTTAAAGCTCATAGCAAATGTATTGGAAAGAATGGATATAGATTCAGGAAATACTTCTCATAAGGGTAAAAACTGTACCTGGCACTTACTGTACAAGACTTTTCAGGAAAGGAAAGGAAAAGGATCCCTTTCACTTTTGCACTTGCTATAAATAATACTTCTCTCTCTCACACACACACACACACACACACACACACACAGAGAGAGAGAGAGAGAGAGAGAGAGAGAGAGAGAGAGAGAGAGAGAGAGACCAGAGCTGGACTGCAATATACTGGCTTCTCCAGTGCACATCTAAACTTGAATTGCGACTTGGTGTCATGGTTGGTTTGACCACCTGGCATTGGAAGAGGGTCTAATGATGAAGCCCCATTTCTCTTAGACCTGGCTGTCCTCTACTTGAGCAACACATGCTGGCCTTGGCTTGAGTGCAAGAGCTGAGCAGGGCAGCTGAGGACAGGACATTTTGGAGAGCATCATTCATAGGGTCTCCATGAGTCAGAAGCAACTTGATGGCTCATAACAAAAACAGCAGCAGCAACAACAGTCTTCCTGACCTTCAAATATCATTCATGTAACACACCTGGTAAGATTGCCAAAGTGCACTGTTTTTCTTTGCTGTTCTTCTCTCTTGCCAGCAGAGGGCAGCCCTTGACTGAACAACAAAGGAGAGACCAAGTCATTTTCATTCACAGCCAGGCGGAAAGCCTGCTTTTCAGTATTTATTGCAGCGCAGAATGAGTGAGAAAGCAACATCTCTAAATCCTTTGGGACGAACAAACAGAACTTGAAAACTTGAAGCAGCCTCCAAGGATATGTTGCCAAGTGGAAATTCTAGTCGTTTAAAATTTTGTAAATAGCCTGTGGAGAAACATAGTGACAGCTAAGGCTCAAGATATTTTTAAAAGGTTCTTTTAAAACTGCCATTTTGCTAGTGAGTAATTTTCAAAACATGTTGTGGAAACCAAGTTCATGCATATTTATACTAGCAGAACTACTGTATCTCCACCCATATAAACCTTTGAAGTCTTCCCATCGATGTCTAATGAGCTCTCCATGCTCTCTTCATGTGCGGTACCTTTTCCAGTGTTGCTGTTGACAGCCCGTGCTTCTGACAGAGAAGAGACATATTTGGGAAGATGACTCCATTCTTTCCCTGTCTTTCTGCAGCATCTCTTAATCAAGCTGCTGATTGCAAACATGTTGTCCCTGGGTGACTTTCACAGATATTTTATATATACAATGTCCCTTTCCCTTCATTTCCCCTTACATTCTGTTTAATTGCCTTCACCTGTAAGGCTGTTTGATTTAACAATATGTTAACCTTTTTGGACAGTGGTTCCCAGGGCAATCCAGACTGCATGGTCACTATCCTTGTTGCTTGGAGTATTCTGGGACCTGTAGTCCAAAAGCTAATATTTTCTCATATTTGGATGATAGGCCCACGGAGCCTTCTAGTGAGAGTTTTTTTCTTTTTTAGTGAACCAATCTATTCCTCCTATTAGATTGGAGACTAGAACAAAACTCTTCATTCCTTTTTGCACTTCTCCAAATTTTGTCCTACAACTCTCAATTCATCAATAATATTTAAAATTGCATGCCATCAAATCAGTTCTCACTTACGGTGACCCTTTCTAGGGTTTTCTAG
Organism: Pogona vitticeps; assembly: GCF_051106095.1. Classification (NCBI taxonomy): domain Eukaryota; kingdom Metazoa; phylum Chordata; class Lepidosauria; order Squamata; family Agamidae; genus Pogona; species Pogona vitticeps. The sequence goes on from NC_135784.1 coordinate 256,492,803, forward strand.
ATAAAGAATACACAGAAGGGGTTTACCATTCCCCTCTTCTGAGGGCATCCTGGGACTGTTCAGCTTGTCCATCGCTACACAGGCTGGCTCTTCCCCTAAGTGGCACAGTGGGGAATCAAACTGCCAACTTTTGGCTCTGCGGCCAGGTTTCTAAACCACCCAGCTATTAGTTAATGAAACCCTATCAAAATGCAGGCCAAAAAGTGCATTGTAGGGTAAAATGGATTAAAGCATGTGTTTAAGGACACAATATATGTAAAAATAATTATTGTGGAAAAATATGTAACAATGCACATTTTGTGTAGCATTATAAACCATGAAGGTGCTACAACAATGAAGAGCAATGTCATGTTGAAATGGGGTCAGATTCAATATTAAGGAAATGTATATTTCCTGCTATTAGCATACTTTATCTCCAGTGACAGAATTTCCTTGGAGCAATGTGCCTGAGTAATCAGACTTGCAAATTAAGTATTTGTCTTCTGATGATCAGTCATAAAACATAGTGTGCTGCAACAGGGAGGTGAAGAAAAGATTGTGCTGAGATAAACAGCCAGCTTCCATTGCTTAAGAGATCACTGCCTCCCAGTGTAAGGTAAGCATATCATATAGTTTAACCCACAGGATGGCATACACTTGTGAATAAACACATAGGAAATGGACATGAATTGGAACCATACCAATCTGATCCATCAATTTCTAGTATTAATACTTAGAACTATTGCTAAGTTGCTCTTCATCCATGAGACGGAAGGTGATAGAAAACAAACAATAAATAAATCCCTGGTATTGCTGCCACCAGGGTAACTCATAGATCAAGCAGGGGACCATGTCACCCCAACATTTCAGGCGGGGTGCTCCTTCCATACCTGATTATGATCTGCATATAGTTGATGGCATACTTTGGATATCAAATTCAGTATCTTTATCAAGGCTAGATATTCTACCTGCTCTTTGTCAACAGACTCCTTGATGCACATCTGCCGTCAAGTAAACTCTTTACTTTCATATTTTATTTTAATACAATCAGCTGTATTCATTTGTCTTGATGTCTGTGTAACACAATGCTCTGATGGAGCCGACCCTGAAAAGAAAAACAAATTGTGCTCTTTGCATGCTATAAACCTAAAGGCCTTTCCTGAGCCATTGCTTGGATTACCCTCTCATCTCAAATGCATTGGCATCTGATGAGGTTGCTCTCTTGAACTTGCCTCTCTTTCTATTGTCACAGACATGGCAAAATCGGAGTGATCACCCTGTGATCTTGTTTTCCTGCCTGAATACAATGTTGATGTTTATTTTATTATTGCTGTTGCTTCTGAAAGTGACTTGAATATTTCAATTTTTGCAGCATTTAGATTAGCCAAGACACACTGCTTAGCTTCTTGTTTTTCTTAATACATACATGATTTTTAAAAATTGCATGTTTGTACCTTGTTTCATACAGAATCTGGGAGGAAAAATTACTTTATAGTAATATATGCCTTCTTAAACTCACAATTCATTTTTTAATATGTGGATATAGATGTTTTCCTTTATAGATCAAGTTTAAGCAGCAAAAGCCTCATCTTCTAGGACATATGTTAATAAACTGTTACAAGTTAAAAAGGCTCTTACTGCTCAAACTTGCAGCAAGCCAGTTGCTCCTCAGGTTTCTTTACAATGTAAGGTATTTAAAATGCAGAGTTTTAAATGCATGTTTTACGTGGTTTTTTTTGGTATGACTTGATCCTTTTGTCAATAGTTTCTAGAAAACTATCTGCTTCTTTTTGGTGCTCACACAAACTGAAGACTGAGATACCAATCATGATAGGTGTTTCATTGATGTGGAACACCTATATACTTTGAGGATACAATCTTTTACCGAGCTGAATGTGTTGGCAGATGTGATTTTAGCAAGCTGCAGTAACTATGTACCTCAACTCTGAGGGTCAATTAAATATTATTGGGAGCACATTATTAGAAGTGGGAATTCCTGAAGCTGTGAAAAATATCTGATTGTCATAGCAAGAGCATCTCCCATAGCTAGCTTTGTTTTATGGTTGGTCACTGTGTGGTAAAAAAAGACTTTGTATGATTGGTCAGACATGAAGTTTTGTAGAAATCACATTCCCCAGACACTAATACATATTTCATTAAGCTTCTAACAATGCAGGATGTCTGCATTGTCTAATTTGACTTTATGGCTTCCTACTTGACAACTTCCTTTTCCTTTTTGAGTGGCTTCCTTTTCTAGACTCCTCATTTCTCTGGTTAACAAGATCTGTGGACAAACCACAGCTCACAGGCCACATGCATTTTATTTATTTATTTGATTTATATATGGGCCATCTGGTATATGGCCACTCTGGGCAGTTTACAGCAAATAACAAAAAACAACAGAGTAATTCCTTCACTGGCATGTGTAGTTTGCAAACCTCAGTCCTGCTGCTCACTTGCTTAGATCTGGGTGCAGCTCCATGTTCCTCAGCTCCCCCCAGTATTTATTAGGCGGGTAGTGGGAAATGGCAAGTGTATAATGGGACTTCAGTAATCCTTCCATGTGTTTCCCCTGAAGCTCAACAGTAGGAGGGGGAAACAATAGATGCTGTTTGTCTTTGTGCATGCATTTTGTACACATTTGTGCACACACAGCACATACGTAAAAATGCATATGTATGCTTTCTTGTGTGGTGGGAGAAGCAAAGAAAAAGGTGAGGCAACATACCCTCTAATTTTCAGCCCTGCTGGGTGGGGGTCCACCTCTCTCTCTCTCTCTCTCTCTCTCGTGACTCCACCCCCCAAGTGTGGGGTTCCATCGCGACCAGAACCTAATGCGATCGCTGTGCGGAGAAGGAAAGGAGACATGTGGAGGGAAGCTGAGTTGTGTGTACAGACATGAGCCCTCAGCTTAGCTGGAACCTTGGGGGAGGGGAAGGAGACCCAGGCCCTGCCTACTACTGACTGCAGGTGGAGGTGCTCTGATATATGGCCCTTGAATCAATGTCCCCTAGTACATACAGGTGGAAGCTGGTTGCCCACACCTGATTTACACCACAATGCAAACACTTTGACCCAGGCCCTTTCATTTTCACTTAGACATAAATTCCATGGTGTTCACATAGGTTCACTGTGAAGGAAATGTGACAAACCCAGACCTACTGGGATCTGCCACACGTTAACTAAGCTGCCACCAACCATTCCCTATAAGAAGTCACACAGACCAGGGATGGATTTTCAACAAATAAAAGAATAAGGTTTATTTAAAACAACACACAGGAAAATAAAATGATCAGGTGAATAAGATATAGTAACGTGGCTTAGTCTCATTCATACATGCATACAGTTTGGTTCACACAGAACCCTTAACTTGAAGCACAGACCCTGAACCTATCAGTTCTGGCTAACCAACAGACACCTGAACCTATCAGGTTGGTACTCTGACACACAGTAGTACCCTGTCTGACACACAGACTCCCACACCAGCTTCTTCTTCCCAGCTGCTGCTTCTTCACATCCCAGCGTCTCCTAACTTCTCCACACAGGCTTCACCTATATATACAGTACAGCCCCTCCTCCTGATGTCCCGCCTTCCACTCCCCATAGGATGGAACTTTCCCTCCAAACCCATGACAGACAGGTAACATCAGTGCTGTATGTAACACCTCCCCTCTTTATAAGTTGTTTTGTAGGGGGAAAGCTAAGGTGCTTTTTCCCAAAAAACAACCTGGATAAAACACACAAAAACAGTTATACATACCATATCATACTTACTTATACTTACATTCTAAGTTAACCACAGCAATTAGGCATTTAAACATTTACCATATACATTACATCAAGTTACCTTTATTCATACAAACCAAATTCAAAAAACCAGGTACATTTAACCTTTTTGTCATCAATATATATATAGTCCATGTTTCTTTCGCCGTCTTCAATCTTCAGGTCTTCTTGACAAGGCGTCAGCAACACAGTTCACTGACCCTCTGACCACCTTCACTTCAAAGTCATAGTCCTGTAGGTTTAAAGCCCACCTCATAAGTTTGCTATTGTGGGTTTTCATTGTCTTTAACCATTGCAGCGGTGAATGGTCAGTGCACAGAACAAAATGTCTTCCCCAGATGTAAGGCTTGGCCTTCTGGATCGCGTAGACTATGGCCAAACACTCCTTCTCCACGGTTGCCAAATGTCTCTCACCTTTTTGAAGTTTCCTACTCAGGTAGGACACTGGATGCTGGTCACCATTCTCATCCTCCTGGCACAGAACTGCTCCTACCCCGCTGTTAGACGCATCGGTGTAGATGATGAACTCCCGGTCGAAGTCTGGAGCACACAGCACTGGATAGTTGATTAGCGCCTGCTTCAACCTCTGGAACGCCGCCTCACAGTCGCTGGTCCACGGGATGCGGTCATCAGCCTTCTTCCTCGTCAGATTGGTCAGCGGAGCCGCAATCTCGCTAAACCTCGGGATGAACTTTCTGTAGTAGCCCACCAACCCAAGAAATGATTTGACTTTTTTCTTGGTGTTGGGTCTGGGCCAATCACGAACAGCTTCTATTTTGGCCTCCAGGGGTTTTATCACTCCTCCCCCTGCCATGTGACCCAAGTCTTTTGCTTCTGGGATACCCAGCTGCAGTCTGTTCTTTCTGCAGGGCCCAGGCCACAGCACTTCCTCCCCTGGATTTAAGTGCCTCTCCCCGGCTTCCTGGTCATCCCAATCTTTCTTTCTGACCTTTTGAGCGTGCAGGGTCTCTGCTGCTAGCTCTAGGTTTCTCTTTAGGTCAATCCTTAAAGAGTCTATGTATGTCACAACGTCTTGTGGGTCATCCTGGGTGATCTGCTCCCAATTTTGTTTGATCAAATCAAGGGGCCCTTTCACCCTTCTCCCAAATAAAAGTTCAAATGGACTGAACCCGGTACTGGCTTGTGGCACTGATCGATAAGCAAACAAAAGGGATTGCAGCTTCTGGTCCCAATTGTTTGGATTCTCTGCCAAGTAAGCCCTAATCATGCGCATTAGAGTCCCATTGAACTTCTCTGTTAACCCATTACTTTCAGGATGATAGGCAGTGGTTTCCTTGTGCTTAATTCCACAGATTTGCCATAAGCGTTTCATGAGCTTTGATGTGAACGATGCGCCCAAATCTGTGATTATTTCTGAGGCAAATCCCATCCTGGACATATACCCCACCAAGGCATCTGCCACTGTGTTAGTTTCAATGTTAGTCAAGGGAATGGCTTCAGGGTACCTCGCGGCATGGTCCACAATGGTGAGAATGAACCTGTTCCCCCTCTTTGTGGCCTTGGGCAAAGGTCCCACAATATCCACCCCTATGCATTTGAACGGAGTGTCAATCACAGGCAAAGGGCACAACTTTGCTTTGGTCCTGTCGCGGCTATTCCCCTGCCTTTGACACACATCACATTGTTTACAGAACTCCCTGATCTGCTTCCCTATGTCAGGCCAGTAAAAATTCTGTGTGATTCTCTGCTGTGTTTTGTTCACCCCTAAGTGCGCAGCAAACATGTCAGAGTGCCCCCTTTGTAAGATCATGGGGCGATACTTTTCAGGTACCACTAGCTGACTTCGGATCCCATCTCCCCCTTTTGAGATATTCCTCAGGGTCTCTCTATACAAAATCCCCTTTTTCTCCAGAAATCTCACTGGGGTTTCAGGTGTTAGCTGGGCGTCAGTCACCTGTTCAAAACACTTTTGGAGAGTGGCGTCTGCCTTTTGCTCTTGTCCAAATCTGCTGTCTGTGGTTAAGGTTTCCACCACAGCTTCTGAACTCCCCTCTGCTTCCGTCTCTGGCTCATCATTACCCCCTTGAACTGTCCCCGTGGTGGCTTGTGAACGTGTAATCACTAGCACCCGTTTCACATGTTCAGCCAGGTCATTTCCCACGAGCACGGCTGCTGGCAGAGTCGATGAAATTGCTAGCCGCCAAACTCCCCTCCAGCCTTGAAAGTTCACCGGTACCTCCGCTACTGGCAGCGAAATCACCTGTCCCTCAATCCCTGCCACCTTCATGCTCTCATTTGGGATTATATATTCCCTAGGAATAATATCTGGATGGCACAGGGTTACCTGGGAACAAGTGTCCCGCAGCCCCCGATACTGATGGTCAAGTATTCCTACGTCCACCCCTGCTGTCTCAAACAACTGAGAATCTGTTCTCACCAGCAGGCAGCGCCTGACCTCTACAAGAGGACCATTTTCCTCAGCCTGATCAGCAGATGTAGCTGTTCCAGATTGAGTAGCCATGGCAAGAGGCTCCCTCAGTGACAATGAGCCTTGCTCTTTCTGGACACAGAACACAGCTTTTGGCTTGGTCCCACTCAAATCCTGAGGCACAATTCCTTTTAGCTGCTTTAATTTCTCACACTCTGAGATTAGATGGCCCTTTCCCTGACAGAAATAACATTTTCTGGTGTATTTTGATTCTCTCTCATCTTGTTTTGGTTTTCCCTCCAAAATCTGAGGTCTTGGTTTCATGTCTGAGGGCTTCCCTTCACCATGGGCCCCTCCCCCTTGCTGGCTTTTCCCTGGTCCCTGAGAGTACTTGCTGTAGGTTTCTTTAGGTTTCCCCATCGCTTTCCCCTCACCCAAGGGCTTTCTTATTTGGGAAATAAAATCTGCAATCTCGGCGGCTTCTGCCACAGATTTCGGTTTCCTTTCCCTCACCTGGAATTTCAGTTCCCCATGCAGGACTGAATAGAACTGTTCCAGCGTTATCAAGTCTTTAAGCTGCTGGTAGGTCTCTGTCCCCTCCTGAGATAGCCATTTCTCAAGCAGCCTCACCAATTGGGCCCCCACTTGGGTAAAAGTCTGCTCTGGTTTCTTTGTGAGGGACCTGAATCTTTGCCTCAGCTGTTCCGCATTTATCCCATGTCTTGCAAACACCAGTTTTTTAAACTCTGCAAAATCTTTCATCAGTTCCTCAGGCATCTCTGAATAAACCTCAGCCAGGCTACCACTGATTAAAGATCGCATGATGGTCATCTTCTCAGTTTCCCTCACTGAGAAGTCCACAAACGCTCTTTCCACTAAGGAAAAGAACACCTCAGGACAATCTCCCTTGTGGTACACAGGGAATTTCTTCAGGTCAGCTTTAGACAATTGGCCTCCCTCAGAATCCCTATTGTTATTATTGTTCTGGTTCATCAGTTCCAGTTTTCTTAATTCAAACGCCATCCTTTCTTTTTCCAGGGCAATTTTCTCTCTCTCTAACCTTTCCTCCTTTTCCATTCTCTCTCTCTCTAATCTTTCCTCCACTTCAAATTGCCTCATCCTCAGTTCATGCTGTTGGGCTATGAGCAATTTTCTGAGTTCTGGGTTCTGTTCTCCTGTGCTGTCACCCTGCACTGAGCCAAATTCATCCTCAGAACCTTGGTCTACCTGGGGGTCTTTCACTTCACCCATTTCTGCCATCTGGCTTCGAGTCAAGGGCATAATCCCCCCTCAGAACAGGCTGCTTTAAAAAGTCAAGCCTCAAAATAAAACGACCACTTTTTTTTTCTTTTGCCTCAGAACCAGCTTTCCCTATAGATTGCTGCTGTCCTTCAGCACTACTTGCAACTGTAGCCAGCCGGAGTCTACCCCCCTCTGCTGGGCCTCTCAGCAGACAAGCTAGATCCCTGTTACTTTACAGTTTTGCCTCAGCTTTTTTCCCGCCAAAAACAGGCTGCCTCAGAGCACCCTAATCTAGTCTCCCCAGTTGGCACGTTCTTCTACTAGCGCACCTCCCCGTGAGGTACACCTAGAAGATTACCTACGCACCTCAGATTGTCCCTGACTAGACCCCCCTTGCTCTGGGCACACTTGCCAAGGCCTTGCTGAACCACTGGACAACTGGACCAGTCGTATCCCACACGCTGGACACCAATCAATGTGACAAACCCAGACCTACTGGGATCTGCCACACGTTAACTAAGCTGCCACCAACCATTCCCTATAAGAAGTCACACAGACCAGGGATGGATTTTCAACAAATAAAAGAATAAGGTTTATTTAAAACAACACACAGGAAAATAAAATGATCAGGTGAATAAGATATAGTAACGTGGCTTAGTCTCATTCATACATGCATACAGTTTGGTTCACACAGAACCCTTAACTTGAAGCACAGACCCTGAACCTATCAGTTCTGGCTAACCAACAGACACCTGAACCTATCAGGTTGGTACTCTGACACACAGTAGTACCCTGTCTGACACACAGACTCCCACACCAGCTTCTTCTTCCCAGCTGCTGCTTCTTCACATCCCAGCGTCTCCTAACTTCTCCACACAGGCTTCACCTATATATACAGTACAGCCCCTCCTCCTGATGTCCCGCCTTCCACTCCCCATAGGATGGAACTTTCCCTCCAAACCCATGACAGACAGGTAACATCAGTGCTGTATGTAACAGGAAATATATTTAGCATTGAAGCCTTACACCCCATTATTAATGATCCTCAGGATTCGAAATAATTTTATGGGTGGACTTGTGAGGGAAAAAAAGTTAGGTGGGCTTTCTTGGCGCTGCATAGGAATGTTTCCAAGGTGCAAGTGGAGCCTGAAAATATGGATTATCTGTCTTGTTGAAGAAAAGATTTACAGGCAAGAAATAGACTCTACCTGACAGGTTAAACGAAAAGTCTAGAGAACACATAAATAAAATTGAAAGGATGAAAGCCGTAGCAGAGTCAGAGAAGGAACACAAGGGGGCACTTTAGTCCATTTACAAAATAACCATATACAGTACTTTTGTCTCAAGAGTCACTTTCTTTAAAAGGTAGCAAGATAAGGACTATTAGTCCTTTATAACTCAGTTCCTGAAAGTAGCCCATTTCAGCTTCTTGGGAGTGAAAGGGTACAAATATGAAATTCACATAAAAGCTAGAAATTCAACTCTTTAACTAAACCATATCCTTTCCACAAATATATTTGTACAGGCAGAGATTGAGAAAAGTTACTTTTTGGGACAACTGCTCCAAGGGTACTGAACTGCTGCTGGCTAGAGAGTTGTAAAACAGTTGTCATTCCAAGAGGTATCTTTTCCCATGGCTGGGCATAAATTATTGTCAGACAAAAAACGGAGAATTGTTTCTATCCCCAAAAAGATATAACAGATTCAGCATAATCTCCATATGTTAGTTCATTTCTGCATCTGCACATTTGAAACTATCCAGTAAGTAATATAAAGTCTTGCTTTTCTTTTTAAAAATAGCTTAAATAAAAGTCTACTTAGGGTAGCTTAAAATCAGGCATGCAGCAAAAACCACTTTTATAGCATTGCCACAGAATTATGAATATTGGGCTTGAAGCAGGCTTAATCCCTAACCTTAACCACTTACTCATCTTTGCAGTAGACACTTTCCAAATAATTGAGATTTAAGTCAGATGTGAGTCCTAATAATTTCTGTGGGTTTAATGTAAGGATATGAAGAGATCTAATGTAGTGTAGTAGGTGGTCTGGGACCTGGGAGATGTAGTTTCAGATCCCTGCTCAGCAATGGAAACTCAATGAAGGGTGGCAATGGTAAAATCTGAATATTTCAAATACTTTGGAAACCCTGAAATGGTCCAAAGTGACTTGATGGCACATAACAAGGATGGCTATGTCTGGATCCCACTCATTACTGGACAGATAGAGGATAGAGGAAGAAAGAACTGGCTTCTGTTTGAAGAGCCTCATATCACACTGGAGGAGAAGTGGGGAAGATTTTTGTATCCATCTTTCTGGTTAAACACATGCTAGTTGAAATCTGTTATTTCATATTAATGAAATGTTGGAATATGTTCATATGAATTGTTTTTATTACGTGTTTTGTGAGCTGATCAGAGTAGACTATGTCTACATGGGTGGCATATAAGCTCAATAAATAAAATAAAATAAATAAAATAGTTCCATCTGAGCAAGACCTGAAGATATGACTGGGTCTGCCAACTGTTGAAGCTCAAAGTACTTCTTTACAGGGGAGGAAATGTGGGTGGAAACGGAATCAAGGCATGTCCTCACCCATCAATTCACAAGTAACATGACTGAACTCCAAACCATGGATAATTGCAGTGATGTAGAAAGAATTTGCAAACAAGACATGGATTTATACTTACCCTTGCTTTTACAAAGATATTCTTGTGTACAGCTTGCTACACTGGAGTGATGGTTCTGGTCCCTGCAGATTTAGTTACAATAGTTAAAGTAGCTCTGGGTATTTCACTGAGCTCAATCTAAAATAAAGAGTTTGGGGAAGTTACTTTTTTGTACTATAGTTCTCACAATTCTTACATCAGTACAGCCACTGCCCGGGAGATTTGTAGTCTGGAGGAGGGCAAAACACACCCCTCTCCCAAACAGAGATAAAATATTTTTATTTCCAGAGTTACTGAAGTTTGAAGAAGAGAAAATATTACAAATCCCATGTCAAATGAGAATAACGTAAAGTGGTCTGCAAATATTGTGTCAGTTTGCAACTTAAAAACAGGCATCACCATCAGCAGCAACCTGGTTCAATTTACCATGTATTTGATATTTGTCTTCCATTAAATTAATGGATGCTGGCTTGTGGACAGTTCACTTGCTGAGTCAAGATTATGGTCTTTTAAGCTTTTTTTGTTGTTGCAAAGGGTTTCCATTTTTTAATACATTCACTCTTGTTTATCTTAATCTACAAAGTGCTTTGGCTGGAGGGCTTGAATTCATATCTGCCCTCACTCATTGCTTTCAGTGGCATGTGTCTGCATGAGAGGAATGAATATCACATTAATTTTTGCATAATATTTCAATAAGTACCCACACCTGACACAAACATAGCTTAGGCTTGGATGGAGGGTGTTCCCTGTCATAAAGTTCTCCAAACTCGTTTGCTCTAGAGATGTCCGGCTATAACTCCCATCACTGGTTACATCTGCTTATATTAGGTGGAACTAATGGGACCCACTACCCCAAACATTTGAAGTTCTCCATGTTGGGCAAGGCTGTATGAAGATCAAAACGGTCTCTTTCCATAGGAAAGCACTTTCTGACCTACCAGAAGAACAAATGGTCAGAAACACAAAATAATTGATCCCAAATCCACAGAGCTTATTACATATGGTATTTTGATGGTCTGTTAAAAATTTGTATGCTGCTAGCACCTGCTTCTTTGTTATATTTCTTATGCTTTAGCACAAGCTTCTGTGCATTGTGATGCGGCACCATAAGGAAGCTTCCATCAACTTGTGAAAGACTTCACTGGACACTGCTAATACATTTGTTTTTTTCATTCACAAGGGAGACTGTATTGGTGTGGCAATTCTGACTGCTTCAGCCTAGCTGTTGTGAGCAATACTTCAGTAATACTTCGAAGCTGCCATTTCACCTTCTCACATCTTTGAAAGTAACCTTCTATGGGATCCCCCGTAAGTCATGTCTTGTTTAATGTTTACATGTGCACAGAGCTTTAACTGCAGAAACTGCCAGAGTGTCCAATGAGATTCCTGTCATGCATGACTTTGTATGTGATCATGCCATGTTAGGGTGCCATGGCAGCTTCTGCAGTTGGAGTTTGCTAGGCATAAATATTAAACAGGATCCTGGTTGGTAAGTCATGCAACAGCTAGGCTGGGAAGCTATTGGCTGGGTACCTCATTAACTAAGCTCTGATCTTCCTCTGCTTCATCTTGTTTTGGATCACATGAGCTGGTCACTTTGCATCATGTCTCCAGTTGTTCAGTGTACAAAATATTTTCCTAGAAAAATCCCAGGCAGTTGTTAATGGCTTTGCCATCATTACTTAAGCCTTTTCAAGAAATACAGTACATCTGGTACACTGGATAGCAGGCGAGGAGTCACAAACTGACACAGTGAACAGAAATGTGACTATGCCATTCAAATATTGTCACACTGGAGCAAAGGCAAGTAAGATGCCTCATCTGTGATGCAGAAGGAGCTCACACTGGTCCCAGATGACAAGTATTCCCTTGTGATGCCATTGTGTGAGTTTTGACCTAAAGGTTTTGTTGTTTTTTTCTGCCATGATGGGACCATTCTAGTACTGTATTCCAGAATAGCTCTGATACACCAATACCCAGCTGTTACATGGTTGCTGTTTGTGTTACTACACAATGGTAGCCATGGTTGCCTGCAGAACAACACTTTTCTGTGCATAGGTGCAATTCATTCCTTCGGAGTGCAATTGAAAAGGAGTGTCATAATACAAAGCAATCTCTTGGCTGTTTTCTCCAAAGTGGGAGGAAACCATTGCTGATCTTGATTAGCTCCCTTTGTGTGCCGTGTGGAAATCAACACAACCTGGTCCATTAACTCTGTGAGAACTCTGCTTTATTGGGTCTCCATCTTTTCAGCTGTAGGAACAAAACAAAACAATTGGCATTGAAATACAAAAGGGGGTTTGATGAAGCTGTGCTAATGTTGGGCAAAGGAACATATGAGCAAAACACATTTATTCATAATAGGTGATTACTTTTGATTGAAAATTCAAGGCAGTAAAAAAGAGGGAAAAGTAGATATGGAATTCAAAACACGAAAGCTCATCTTATACAATCATGTGAAAAATAAAGGTAAAATTAGGCAAATACAACCTCACATGAACAACGATACATGACATATTACACTGTGTCATGGTTTATTTTACAAAAATGAAGTCAAAATGGAGAAGTCATGGGTGAAAAACTGAGTATACCTTAAGATTCAATAGTCTGTAGAACCACCTTTAGCAGCAATAACTTGAAATAATAGGTTTCTGTATGATTTTATCAGACTCTCACATCATTGTGGAGGAATTTTGGCCCACTTTTCTTTACAGCGTTGCCTCAGTTCATTGAGGTTTGTAGGCATTTGTTTATGTACCACTTTCTTAAGGTCCCGCCACAGCATTTCAATCAGGTTGAGGTCTGGACTTTGACTGGGCCATTGCAACACATTGAACCTTTTCTTTTCCAGCCATTCGATTGCAGGTTTGCTAGTGTGCTTGGGATCATGGTCCTGTTGCATGACTCAGTTTCAGCCAAGCTTTAGCTGTCAGGCAGATGACCTCTCATTTGTCTCTAGAATACTTTGGTATACAGAGGAGTTCATGGTCAATGCAATGACTGTAAGGTGCCCAGGTCCTGTGGCTACAAAACAAGCCCAAATCATCACCCCTCCACAGTTGGTTGACAGTTGGTATGAGGTGTTTGTGCTGATATGCTGTGTTTGGTTTTCGCCGAACGTGACTTTGTGCATTATGGCTAAACATCTCCACTTGGGTCTCATCTGTCCAAAGGACATTCCAGAAGTTTTATAGTCCAGATACAACTTTGCAAACTTAAGCCATGCTGCCATGTTCTTTCACAACTAACCATCTTGTTTGATAATTGTCTGGATTTGACAATGGGGTTATTTAAACACTATTTAATTTGCCTCTAGATACAACTTTGCAAGCCTAAGCCATGCTACCATGTTCTTTTTAGAGACAAGAGGCTTTCTCCTGCCAGCCCTTCCTAACAGACCATACTTACTTCTTCAGTCTTTTTCTAATTGTACTGTCATGAACTTTAACATTTAACGTGCTAACTGATGCCTGGAGAATCTGAGATGTAACTCTTGGATTTTTGGTAGCACAAACAAATCCTCTCTGGAGCCATCTTACTGCCTCAATATCTCAGAACATGATTTTGAGGAGTAAGTGGCCCCCCAAATATGAAGACTGCCAGAAATACAATAGTGCACCAATTACTACTAATGAGGCATTGATTTCCCCCCCCCCCCCAAAGGCAAGTAAAGTGGTGGTAGAAAAGGGAAAGAAAGAAAGAGGAAGAGGCAGAGGTGTTAGAATAAGAGGGACAATTTTGTATTTGAAATAATGGATGGGGAGAAAAGACAATAGTCAGCTGGGATACAGTATCCTGACCTTTCTTGTTTTTCATATTTGTTTCTTTTGAATAAGGACACTTCTTCAACCACTCTCTACTCCTTCAAGGAAATAGTTTGTTCTTCATTGTCCTTCTGCAGTGGCTTGGCTGCCACAAGATGCCTGTGTGTTGGCTTTCATCAAACTTGCAAATGCAATACTTAGGGCTAGGAGTACTCACTCTGTATTTTGTCCTCTTTTATCTTGAATGCATGTATTGAAACAATAAATGAATCCCACCCACCTCTTTACCCTTCCACAAGCACCTTGAATAATTACCCTTATTCTATAGTTAGAATCTCACCTTACTAGCCCACTCCATCCTTGTAACATAATTGCCACAAATTCCAAGAGTGGATCCATCCACCTAAAGTGGCCAAATCTTTGGGGCATCTCTTGCCTTCTTGCACAACAATAAAAGTACTGTAGGTGGCTCATGACAAGAGGCGAGGTGTGTATGTGTGTAACTCTCTGAAGTGCTGAAGGAAAGAACTCCCTTGGCTTGGAGCACAACCCCCTGATTACTAGGGTTTTTTCAGGTCAATATGTTTCTTTTCTCTAAGATTTCAAGGTCAAAACCTGAGACAGGGGCAAATCCTTGTAATTTCACAGGGTAAGGGCACACAAAATTGAGAGGAGGATTTTTTTCTTCTCTGCCCGCCACTATGATGCTGCTACCAGGGTTTATGCAACAAGAGGACTCATTAGTTATCCTCATGATGGTGATGCACCACTTCCTCCCTTGCTCCAAACAAAACTGTGAGCCCTATGTTTGCAGGACAAACAGCCGGGAACAAGGGGGGGCACTGAAGAGAGAGGCAGTAGCTGCATGTACTTGGGCCCATGGTACCATATGGGGCAACAAACACAAATATCACACTGATGTCTGGCAGCAGCTGATGGAACTCACACTTCCAAGCCGCATCCAAGGCACAAATCAAACGACCTCATTCTGCAATGTTGCTCACTCTGAGATCTACCTTCCTACTTGGGGATTTATAGATATCTAGGAATCCTCTGGAGGGACGTGGTGGCGCTGTGGGCTAAACCGCAGAAGCCTGTGCTGCAGGGTCAGAAGATCAAGCAGTCGTAAGATCGAATCCACGCAACAGAGTGAGCGCCTGTTGCTTGTCCCAGCTCCCGCCAACCTAGCGGTTCGAAAGCATGCAAATGCGAGTAGATAAATAGGGACCACCTCGGTGGGAAGGTAAACAGCGTTCCGTCTCTAAATCACACTGGCCATGTGACCACGGAAAGATTGTCTTCGGACAAACGCTGGCTCTATGGCTTGAAGAGCGGGATGAGCGCCGCCCCCTAGAGTCGGACACGACTGGACAAAAATTGTCAAGGGGAACCTTTACCTTTACCTTACGAATCCTCTGAGACTGCAGTTGGAGCTTTGAGAACTGGCAACCCTACCCCCAATAGGGGATTACATTTGATATTTGTGGACAAAAACTTTCATGACTAACAGACTTGTTTGATAATTGTCTGGATTTGACAACGGGGTTATTTTAATGCTTTTTAATTTGCCTTTGAGCCTGTTTATTTGCAACCTTGCAGAAGAACCAGATGTGCACACCTATAACCAAGTTCATAAATTATGCTTTGAGAAGGAGGCTGATGAAGAAAACCCAGTGAAACCCCTAGAAGGACTGGTTACAAGATCTGGAAGATAAAGCAACCCTTGACCGCTGACATCATTCAACCAACTGCTTTGTACATTATATATATATTTGGCTATGGGATGAGACAAAATACTAAAATAGATTTTTAGAGGTAATGCCTCAAGCATTTGGGCACAACTACAAAGCACTTTTGTGATTGATAACCATTAAAACAGATATTATCACCACAGACATTTATTTAGCAGAATGTTGGCATAATTAATTCTAGGTACAAGATGGGAGAGGAATAAAAAAAAAATCAGTCAGACTCAAGAATTCCGGAACATACTTTGGCACAGATTATAAAACACATTTGTTAATTAATAGTTTGTGGCATTTTGCAGTCCATAATTATTTTTGGTAGATGTGATGGCTCAGAGCAACCTTGCCTCAGCAGCCATCTCTTCAGCTTAGAGCCCCAGCTCCCATGGACAACCATCTCGAGCAGTACTAAGCAACATATGTCCATGCCACTGACTTTTTTAATAAAGCAGATTTGCCAACTGTACAAATGCCCTGCCATGAGGAAGGAAGGAAGGAAGGAAGTCAATAATCTTTGAATGGTTGTAAAGTTTCCTCAAGGTTTTCAGCAGCTGCTGGAGTGGGCCAAAGTCTTAATATTTCCATAAGCATCAAGTTGTACTCAGTGTTGAATGGCAAGCTAAAATCCACCCAACCACCTGTCCTAATGTGATGTCATTAACCTTGCGAAGAACTTAAGAAGGCAGCTGGGTAAAATACAGTGGTGCCTCGCTTAACGAGCGCCCCGCTGAGCAATGAAATCGCTTAACGAGGGGCTCTGGGCCATTGCTGGAGCATTCGCTCAGCGATGGCCCCTATGGCGTTTTTTCGCTTTGCGTTTTTCGCATAACGAAGTGGGGGAGAACAGCTGATCGGCGGTTCCAAAATGGCCACTGGAAGGTCCACGCCGCATTTTCGCGCCCTGCCCTCGCTGCCCTCTTGGAGTCAACACCTTAAGACAAGCAGCTTGGGAAGAATAAGTAGGACAGGCAGTTCTTGCTGGAAGAAGGCATTCTGCTAGCTCCTGAGTTCCCGAACCATTTAGGACTTTGTATGTTAGAACCATCACCTTGAAGCTGGCATGGAAGCAGACAGGTAACCAGTGTAAGGTGGCCAAGGCTGGTATTTACTAGTTTGACCATCATGTTCTGGAGCTGCTGAAGCTTCCCTATCAGCCTCAAAGGAACCCCCATGTAGAGGGCATTACAGTCTATTCTTGAGACTACCAGTGCATGGGCCAATGTTTTAGAGGAAGCATTGAATGTAAGACACGACTAGAGATAATGTTCCTGCTCATGATTACAAGTAGCAATGAGTGTTATAGTTCTGTCATGAGGTGGACTGGATCTCCAACAGGAAATTCTCAGCATCCCTGCTAATCCCCACTCCCAATGATCCAAAAATCCCAGTATTCTTTGTAGGATGTCAAGACAGTTAATCTGGGAGAAAACTGGTAGATGCTGTGGCGCAGCTGCATGCTATAATCACAGCTGGCGGCTGTTGTCTTAAACCTGTTTACTGACAAGCAAACCCAAGGGAATCTACTGGCCTTCTTTTCATTCAACTTGAATTTGAAACTGGGTGACCATTTAATTTTGTTTCTTCAAGCAAAATTAAGCATGCCCTGCATTCCAGCTGCACAGTAATTTGCCCGATAGAGATTAATTGATCTGGAACTCCAGGCTGCAGAACAACACAGAGGCAATACTTCTGAGGATAACAGATAATATTTTGTGAGATCCAAATTCTGGCCATAAGCCAGAAGTCATTTTGCTTGATCAAAGTGTTCTGCTCCCACACGGTGCAGTATTAACAAGAAATGCAATTAAGAGGGATGCTGAGTTTGTGCAAATCTGGAAATATGTTGGCATTTATCCCCTTAAAAGGGGCATGAGGTCTATTGATTCCCCCCTCCCCTTAAACTGTGGAGAGTAAGCACTCTGTTATGAATATCCCAACTTCTTTGGTAATGATGGCTAGCAAAGAACATTTTGCTGCCTGAAACAAAGTAGCAAATCATGCCTCCCCCTCCCTCACCATCAATGTGTATAGTTTCCCAAACCAGCAAGTCATTTTGGCACCTGAGGCAAGAAGTCTCACAATGAATTGTCCCCATGCATGGCAATTATGAATAATGCAACAATACAGTAAAAATAAACAGGATAAATTATCATTTGCTGGCCTTTCAAGATGCTTGAGATTTGCTACTTGAATGAGCTCCTTCAATCTCCTTAATTTTAGGGCTGGCCCTGGTAACTGGGAAATCTGATATGGACAAATAGTGCTCCACTAATGTAAATAAGCCTTAAAGCAAGAACAAAATGCTTAAGGTGCTGAATCTTGCTGTAACACACTGAGAGCTGGCTTCCATCAGGGCCAAACCATGGATTAAATTACTCACGTGGCTTGCCCTTGAATGCATGATTGTCTTTCTCAAACAGCCAGTGGGATCTGGATTGGGATCAATTTTTGGTTAAGAGTAGAACTTCAACCATTTCTCCCCTGCTTGGCTCTGCTTCAGATTAGACATCCATGGCTAACATTTGCATCGAGAGACCAAAAAACAAGTTTTTATTTCCTCCTGTTGCATAAGCAGAGGATGTACGGAAGACAGCAACCAAGTCATCCAGCTACGAACATTATTGTAGTGGGGTGAAGCAGAATAGTGCATCCAGTCTGCTGCAAAGCACCCAGAGCCAGAGAAGAAGCACAGCTTTTCCAAGCAACTTCTTGCAATGTGCTCTGAGATTTCCAGATGAGGCTTTTACTGTGCAATTGTCTTGCTTCATCCACATAATTTTATAGGGGGTCTGAATGTTGTTGACCAGTGTCCTAGTGGTTGTCTCAACTAGACGGTAAATCCACAAAATCAATTGCTGAAAGGTAAGTCAGGACTTGTGTCAAGTTTGTTGAGTAGTGGGTCTGGTTGAGACCAGCAATAGCGTCTTCTTGCAGATGTCTTCCATTTATGGCACTCCCATGTTTTTGCATTACTTCTTCCATCTTTTTCTCCCTAACTCTGGAAAAGTTCCTAATTAACATTGAAAAAGACCGTATTTGCACAATGCCCGCTGATTCATAAGGTAAGGAGTTAGCCATTCGGAAAGTCTCCATTATCCACTTTGAAAGCTCATCCTTTCAAGAAACATTCACTTACGTATCATGTGATCTTTAAGGACTCCTTATCTGGTTCTGCCCTTACTGAGCACGCTTTTGCTTTGATCTTGCACAAGACCAAACTACACATTATGTAGAAGTTTATTTTCTGGTGGCCACTTTTTGTTCAGGAAAAGTCATCTGAAGGCAAATAAAAGCAGAGAAGCTATGTGTGTGCACATGTGTTTGTAAGCAAAAATATAGAAGAGACCAGATTTACACTTAGAAATAGAAACCCCTTAAGAATGGAAGGATTTTGTTTTTTGTAGCACCAAGTTTCATCGCTCCACAACTCACAAATAGTGTTTGCTTCATGATTGGTTACTGGGAGATAAATGTAGTCTCAATTTCCAAGCTGAATGAGCAGGTATAGAAGCTTTTAAGAAAAATGAGTTGTTTTGGGAGGGATAGTATTTTATTATCTTCTAATTTTGTTTCTGCTGAGAGAGAGAACCTGGATGTTTTTTGTAAGGATGTGACAAATGTTCTTTACAAAAAATGGTAACTTGACACATCAGCATCCCCATTCCAAAAATAAAATAACATTGTCAACTACTATGAGATTTTTTTTACTCCTGCAAAGAGCGGGGAAAAACAGCTCTCTGTTGCATCATTAATAGCACTAGCAAAAACCATTCCACTTTGAGCCAAATATTTTGCATGTTACACTGTATACTTTGCATGACAAACTTTCCATTTTGTGTATTGTGAATTGGAAAAAATGTATGTCTAAATGTTCATCCATTCAGGATAAACTGGATAAAATCTAAACCTGAGTACAGAAGCTCTTAGAATTGACTCCAAACAAAATGCAAGAAAAATTCTATGAGCAATTGAGAAATCAGCTGATACAAGGACCTGAAAAGAAAATGTGTATCATGGGAAAATTCAATACAATAATCGACAAACAAAAAGATGATGGTGATAGACAGAAAGGGGAGGGAAAAGAGGGTTAAATATGATTCTCAAGGTTTTTTTTAGAAATGGCAGAAGAACTTAATCTAACTGACATCTGGAGAACTAAGTACCCTCAGAAAAGAGTCTATACATTCTATTCAAGCAGACACAATTCATGGTCAAGAATAAATAGATAATTGCTGGATTTCAGCGGAAATGGCACACCAAGTGGAAGAAATTGAAATATTATGAAATACATATGCAGACCACAACCCAATAACGATGACTCTTGAACAATTCATAAGAAGAGGAGGATGGAGATTTAATAGTTACTTCTTGAGGGACTAAGGCTTTTTGATCAAAATAAAAAGTGAGTTAGAATTTTTCTTTCAAGTTAATAAACCCCAAGATACATAAATGACAATCATATGGGATGCAGCAAAAGCCTACTTTCAGGGTTTAGCAACAGAGTTTAATGCACAAAGGAGAAGAAAAATAAACAATATCAAACATTAATAACATCCCTGAAGAAAGAAGAAATGGAACTGGAAAAAAATTCTACAGTTCAGTACCTAAAAAATAAGATAAATCTATTGCAGCATAAAAATTAATTTATTGGAACAGGAAGAAAGGGCCAAAATAAATAAATAAATAAATAAATTTGCAAGGCAAAATTTCTTTGAGAATACTAATAAACCGGGAAGATGGTTAGCATACAGAATTTTAAAAAAGAGAGAGAGAACAATGATTAATGTAATAGTGAATAAGGAACGGCTGGAAACATAAACAAAAATAAATCCAAAAAAATAATGAACAAAATTTATACCAACCTTTACAAAAAGAAAGAAACTGAGCAGGAGAACAATGGAATTATCTGGATAAACTCCCTGACTGGAGATTTAGCTCCCACCAATTGGAAAATTTAAATCAATCAATCAATCAATCACAACATGTGAAATTGTGGAGGCATAAAAAAAACACTGAAAAATGATAAAGACCCCAGACCAGATGGTCTCCCAGCTGAATATTATAAAGCATTGGAAGAAACTATAATTCCACATTTTAAAAAATTAGTACTGAAGATTTTATTGAAAGTAGAGAGAAAATTCCGGACTCATGGAAAGAAGCACATATCTCTGTAATACATAAAGCAGGGACAAAAAAGAAACAAATTAAGAACTATAGACCAATCTCCCTTTTGAATGTTGATTACAAGATATATGCAACCATCTGGGCAACTAGATTAAAGAAGGTACTTATGGAAATGGTACACAGGGACCAAACAGGCTTCATCCCCAAATGGAAACTAATGTCAAAGATAAGGTCAATAAAAGACATTTTGGAATACTATGAAACACATCCAGAAAAACAAATAATGCTGATCTTCCTAGACGCAGAAAAGGCCTTTGATAATGTGAACTGGGAGTTTATATTATTGCAATTAAAGAAGATGGGAGCAGAAGGAACTTTTTTACAAACAATTAAAGCAATATATACTAAACAGAAGGCTAAAATCAAAGTCAATGGTCAAATAACTGAGGATATCCAAATTGAACAAGGCATGAGGCAGGGATGTCCCCTTTCTCCATTACTATTCATTTTAACATTAGAGATTTTGAATAGACAAATAAGAGGAAATAATGGAATTAGAGGCCTTAGAATCAGGGGAGAAGAATTTAAGCTACAATCATATGCTGATGATTTAGCACTGTGGCGTTCACCCTTGTGGCACCTGCGTGCTTTGCCCTCACAAAGGCTCACGTCACACATTCCTCTCACTGCCACAAGGGGATTACCTCAATCCACAATATAAATGATGTTTATCAGAACACTTGTTTTGTGAATACAAACAGAACTTATTTATTGAAGTGACGCAGATTTAATAATAACAGAAGTTCTTCAGATAAAGATTGTACACAAGCAAATCATTAACAGTTCTCTCAGTTCATACTTTTCTCTTGCAAAATCATTACCACCTTCTCTACCTATTTTCTTAACCAGCTTTATCTCTCTTAGTGTCTGTTCCCTCTCTCTCTAACTAACCAGCCCTTATCTTTCTCTGAATCTCCTCCCAATCTCTATCTGAGTCCTCCTTCTCCCACCAAACCTTCATATAGCTGCTGACTCCACCTCTCCAGTCCTCTCATAGGCTCATGAAAATCAGCTCATGACTATGAATGGCCTGAGTGATGCGGGGTGATCGCCACCAGCACTAATATTAGAAAATCCCCTGGATAGTATGGAAGAACTATTGGGAACTATAGAAGAGTTTGGAGCTGTCATATATCTTAAAATAAATTATCAAAAGATGAAATTCCTGACGAAAAACATGCATAAAGAGGATGTTGAAAAACTGATAATGAAAACTAGTTTGGAGGAGGTACAAAAGGTGAAATATTTATGAGTCATTATTGCAGGGTCGAAAGACCAGCAGTCGTAAGATTGAATCCACACGACGGAGTGAGCTCCCGTCACTTTGTCCCAGCTCCTCGCCAACCTAGCAGTTTGAAAGCATGTAAATGTGAGTAGATAAATAGGTACCACCTCGGTGGGAAAGTAAAACGGCATTCCCTAGTCACGTTGGCCACGTGACAACGGAAACTGTCTTCGGACAAGCGCTGGCTCTACAGCTTGAAAACGGGATGAGCACCGCCCCCTAGAGTCAGACACGACTGGACTAAAAATGTCAAGGGGAATCTTTACCTTTACCTTTACCTTTATTACAAAAAAGACAAGTAACTTGATGAAAGAAAATTATTTTACAATTCAGACTTGGAGGATTAGAATAAGCTACAAATCTCAATGATGGGACAAATCTCGACAATAAAGATGATTATTTTACCAAAATTGTTATGTTTGTTTCAAAGCTCACCAATTCTATTGAATTATAAATACTTCAAGGACCTAGACAGACTAATCTCAAAATCCGTATGGAAGGCTAAAAAACCAAGAAAAAAAAAATTAGAACATTACAAGATTTAAAAGAGAGAGGAGGTCTAGGACTGCCAAATTGGCTATTATATTACAAGGCCTGTGCTATGGTTTGGATAAAAGAATGGATAACATTAAAAAAAATCAAAGACTGTTGAAATTGGAAGGTCATGATTTAAAAATGGGCTGGCATGCATATGTATGGTAAGAAAATTCAAAGAACAGACACATTTCTCAGAACATATTGTGAGGAAAGCATTATGTTTCAATATGCCATCTGAAGAGAAACCAGAGTTTCCAACAATCAAAAAAAGGGTTTTGGATATAGAGGGGCAAACTCTGCACAGCGCTGCCCAAAGAGTCTACTCTCCACTCCATTTTCAGTTGCCCCTCAGCTATGGCTGTAGACTGAGCTATCTTTATCACTTAGAACAGCCACAAGAACGATGGGCATTTACCCTTGCCAGATGCAATATAGTACCATCGAGCATAGTGCAGGGCAGGTACAAGGGTTTACCAATAGAAGTGAGACTCTGCCCGTGTGGTCAGGGAGTGGTTGAATCCCTGCAGCACATGCTATTTTATTGTACTCTGTACAAGGATATTCGCCTGTCCCATCTGTGCGTTTTTCTCTCCTCCCATTCCGGATGGGATGATATGAGGAAAATGCAGCATCTTCTAAGTGGCAATATTAAGGAACTTACCCTGTCAACTGCCAGATATGTATATGCCATCATGCAGAGACGTCGTAGCACGGTCTCGCAGAATGAAGAGCCCTAAATATGCTCTTGGCTGGCCCTTCCTACCCGTTACCCAGTGAACATTTTAGTTGTATGTTATTGCATTTGTCTGTTTTACTGTACTCAGTATGCCAATAAAGGTTTCTGACTGACTGACTGACTGACATTATGTTTCGTATGGCAAATTTTCAAGTGCAAACTTATAAGAAAATTCCAATATGGGTAGCACCAATAGAGGCCTTTACACTGAAAGTGTTAAACCAAGAGCGAGTACTACTCATGTATAAAGATTTGTTAACTAAAGATCAAACTATGAACGATAAACAAGACTTAGAGAAACTGGGTCTAGCAAGAGATTGGTGGTCAATGCTGAAATTAGAATCAAGATATAAAAAGGAGAAAAATATGGGCTTCTTTGAGGGGAAGGTTCAGGTGGATGAATTATGGATTTACACAAAACAGAAAATAATCAAAAATGTATTTATTAGGCACATTTATCAGAGTATGATTTAGAAGATGAGAGGGTGAAGGAGGTGATGGTCAAATGGGCACAAAACTTTGGTTATAATAGTGATATTGATGACTGGACAAAAATGTGGAAAGATAACTATAAGCTGATTAAACCAGTTCATCTTAGAGAAAATATCCTTAAATATCCTATATATAAAAAATATTTATATTTATATTTATATTTATATTTATATTTATATTTATATTTATATTTATATATAAAAATACAGGGACTAATTATCATGTATGGCGGTCATGCAAAAAAAGTAAAAATAATTTGTTTACAGGTTTGGGAAATATCACAAGAAATTGTTCAGCAAAAATTAAGTTTTAAACCTGAAATGTTGTTATTGACTACAAGGCCAGAGATTATTGATAAAAAATAGTCTACTACATATATTTACTGCAGCCAGGTTACTCTGGGGTAGTCATTTGAATGTGTACACCAGGACAGGCATCCCATTCAAAGCAGCACTGTGCATACAGACAGGGATGCAAATTTGTTTATCAGTTACATTGATATCCCACATTTTCTCTAATAACTGCACAATAGAGTATATAGCTGTCTTCCTCTTCACTTTATTTTCAAAGTAACCATGTGAGGTAGGCTTGGACAAGCAGGAATAACTGCCCCAAGGTCACGCAGTGACTTTCATAGCTTATTATGAGCCATGTTTGGCCATGCACCTGAATTTCCCTAGTCCCAATCCAACACATTGGTCCATTACATCTACATTGGCTCTCTAAAATCATAGCCACTTTTCCCAGTCAAAGTAGTGACATGCATGAGGAAGTTGTTTGTGTGTGAGTAAACCTATTGATGTATGTGGATTTCCTTAGATCAAGGTGTGTATCTCTGGCATAGCCTATGAACCAGAGAAATCCACTAGCACCAGTTGTTAACATTAACTAAATGTTGATGGAGCAAAAGGAAGACATCCATTATTTTGAAGCACATTTTACTTGGAAAATTAAAGGTACATGTTGCTGGCAACATCCTTTTTAGTGAATAATGTCTTTCATTTAACTGAATTATCACCAACAAGGAAATAATCATTCTTACTTGAGTGTGTCACTCTGCTGTTTGAACAATATAGGTGGCTCATTCCAGATAAATAGAGCAAGAGATAATACATTTAATTTTGTCTCATTCAGTTATAGCCAGAAGCCATTTGAGTTTCCTAATTTGGAAAACTGTTTAGTGAGTGAGGAATAGAGAAGTAACCTATATTTTACTCCCATCCTTGTAAGGGTTGTCTTACTAAGCAGAAAATTGCTAAACAACAACATGCTAGAAATTGTAGCCTCTGAGATAACTGCAGCTTCTGTAGGGTGACTATGGTCACATCCTAAAAAAGGGCTGAATTTACTGAAACCTGCTCTTTTCCACAACTTACATTTGTCTCCCAACTTGGAAAATAATGTTGTTGTAATTGTTAGAATTAGTAACTCTTTAATCTCCTGGAATTCAAGAGTAACTAACTGTAACTTTTAAAAGCCATGCTTAGAAAGTATACCAGAAGGTTACAAGTTGCTGACTCATGGTACAAAGCCCACTCAAGTAGAGACACCATACCCACTATAACTATAAAAATAACTGAATGGTTATGATTGGACCACAAAAGGAATGAGAGTATGCTTTACTAGATTACAATTGTAATGTACATAATTTAGTTATAATTTAGTTACTAGTTTGGAATTAGTCAATAATAATTACATTCTGTCAAGTCAGTTCTGATTTATGATGACTCGTTCTAGTGTTTTCTAGGTAGTGAGTACTCAGAAGTAGTTTACCATTGTCCTTTTCTGAGAGCACTGTGGGCCCTGGCAGGTTACTCAAGTCTGCAGAAGCTGGCTCTTCTCCTATGGAGGCAGGCAGTAGGGAACTAAATTTCCAGCCTCTGGCTCTACCGCCAGATGCCAGCTATCTAGCTAGTGGAATTAATTCCAAGAAACAAATTATCTGAAACCAGTTACTTCCAAGCTCTCCTTTACACACAGGATTGTACACTATGGAAACAGCAGATGAAGGAATGACACAGTTA
This sequence comes from Pogona vitticeps, assembly GCF_051106095.1. NCBI lineage: Eukaryota > Metazoa > Chordata > Lepidosauria > Squamata > Agamidae > Pogona > Pogona vitticeps. The sequence goes on from NC_135784.1 coordinate 256,518,632, forward strand.
CCACTGTCTTGGTCCAACTGTGCTGTCTTTTAAAATGAATATTGGAAGCTCAATTAACTTTGCAAATGTTTGACATTTGAAATAAAGTAGCAAAATTAACAAAAACAGCAACACAAAGATAGCCCAAGCTGGATGCCCCATTAAGATATGCCAATGGAATTCTATGCATCAATGAGTTGCCAGAGCAGAAACTGCTCGCAGAAAAACCCTGCAAAATGTCTTGAATCATAAAGCAGGACATCCCTGTGTCTCAGGGCCTATCCAGACAGGTATATAGCTCACTATTTGGATCACTTTAGGTTCACCTTGGTTCAAACAAAATTGTGTTGTCCACACAGCTTTCTACTTAGATTCTGTCTCTTTAAAAGTCACCCTGCTACTTTCTGGCACAGTGCAAAGGGCTACTGTTGTGTTGTTGTTGTTATTGTTTTGCAGGATTCAGTGCACTCCTAATTATCCTAATTGCCCAAAGTCACACAGGCTGGCTCTACTTGCTGGAAGCACAGCGGGGAATTGAACTCCTAACCTCTGGATCTGCCGTCAGATACCTATACCACTGAGCTATCCAGTGAGCTGCACAAAGAGATAGGGAATCATTGGCTTACTTAGAGCTAGATATGACATACTGTAATCTGAAATATGCTCTCTGTCTCAGAGGAAACAGGAGCATGTATGTTTACCTGTTTTTAAGCCCCCCCATGGGATTTTAGTAACAGATTTGTATAGCAGCTCCCCAGCTCATTCAGGGGTTTAGGGAATTGTAATCTGAGAACATGACCTTTCCTTGCTCTTTTTCCAAAACCATCTTCTTGTTTATAAAATAAAACCATGGAACTATAAGGCAGTGTTGGGTTGTGTATAGTGCTTCTCACAATGTATAGCAACTCCTGTGCCAATATACATTAAATTAAGGGAATATATCTATCCCACCTAAAGCCAAAAATATCAAGGCAATTAGTAAGAAGAGTCAAAGTTCTAACAATGTAATAAACCATATAATCAATAACTTCAGTACTTCTATATTTGGCTTACCATGTAGGAAGGATTTCCAGGAGTGTGGCCACTTAACACTGCCAAAAAAGGAAGACAAAAGCAGACACAGGGCAACATCAGCCAATGGGAGAGGCCAACATGTTGTTGATTATATGGTTTTACTCTGTAATGTCACTTCTTATTAAATGCCTTGATTTTAAAGGCATGCTTCCATCCTTCTTTGCACTCTTTTTAAAAGCAATGTGCCCCTCCTTTTGGCAGTAAGTGGCAAGATCTTTCGGAAAAGCACTCTTGAAAATAGTCTTTATTATAGGGCTCTTTTGGAAAAAGAGTTTATTATGGGGTTCATATGCTTCGTGACCCCCCAACATTTTAGCTCCATCATAAAAGGAAACTCATAAAAGAATCATTTAAAAATAATTATAGGGCCACAACCCAACACAATCTCTCCTTGGGTGCAAGCCAGGCTTTTCCTATTGATGCCTGGGACACTGAAAATACTCCCATGCATTTAATGTTCATTCAACCCACCCTCCCTCCCTTTGTAGCTGGCAAAATGAGCATGGCGCAGAGTGCTCTGTATTACAGCCAATCCATTTAAATGATTAGCCATACTTACCTACTAGCAGTGTGTTTATATGCTGTTTGTATTCAGCAAGAACAAACTTTGTTCATGATGAAAGCTTAAATACTGATTGCTGTTTTCCAGAATTTGACTGTGTCTCATCCAATCTGGCCCTTTGAGTAAAGTTCAGTTTCTGCAATTAGGATGTAGGTGGCACAGTCTGCCCACACAATGCAAATCACAGGATTAGTGGGCCCATAGCTTGGGTACATTTCTGACGTGATGCTGTAGTCCTGCTTTGGATCTCTTGTGAAATAGTCTGATTTTACATTCCTGTAAAGCGGGCACATTTCCTTTTTTTCTCAGTAGGTGATTGTGATGGTTGATCCCAAATCACTCCTGTCACTCACAGTCTGGTTCTCATTTGCATGAGCCTATGAGAGTAGTAGAGGGGTGGAGTCAGCAAACATAAGAAGGTTTGGTGGGAGGGAATTGGCAGGAAGAGAGAGGGAGAAAGTCAGGGAGATAGTGAGAAGAAATAATAATAATAATAATAATAATAATAATAATAATAATAATAATAATAATAATAATAATAATAATAATAATAATAATAATAATAATAATAATAATAATAATAATAATAATAGAGATAAGGTGGTCGAGAGAAATAGAGCAGGTGGTGAAGGGGGCAAGACACATGATATTTGAATCAGTTGATTATATGCATTGAATAAATAACATCTGTGATTCTGATTAAAGTTAATATCTTTCAATAAATCAGTTCTGTTGGCAGCAACCTGACAAGTGTCCGACTAAAGATCATTATGTATTGTGGATAAAGGAAATCCATTGGTGGCAGTGAGAAAAAAGGGGGAAAATCCCAATTATTATCTGCTGGTGAGAAGACATAGCGTGAGCCCTTTGTTTGGGCAAAACAAGCAGGGGTTATGTGGTAAATGTCACAAGTGGTGTCCAGCAGCGGAATATGAATAGATTCCCGTAAAGCCAAAGTTTAAAGAGAATTTTTCTGAGTCAAGAGACCTTTTTAGTCAGAGACAGGTCTGTCATGAAGGAATGGGTGACTCGCTAGAGCTTTTGTGGAAAAGCTTAGTAGCAGGGCTCCTGAATGCAGATCTTGGGGGGGGGGCTAATGATAGGGAAGAACTCTGAGAGAAAAATCATGTTTGAGGTTACCTTAGGATTTGGGCTAACTTAGAATCCAAGGCTCCAAGAGTTAAGAGAGCACTTTTGGAAAAAGGTGGAAGCCAGGGTCAAAACAGGTTGGAAGTGATAGGATCAAGCAGAGGCTTGAAAAAAGATCAGAAGTTGTTTTGTGTCTGGAGGCAAACAGATTGTCTCAGACCAAGGAACAGCGTGGCTGGTGAGGTGCGAGAAAGAAGAGGTGTAGCCATCCTTAGCTGCTGACAGAGAGCTACATGGTATCTCAGAAAGAAAAAGTATTTTAAAAAGAGGCCGACTATCTCTCTGCAAAATAAACCAGGTCATATCTAAAGAAAAACACCTACGTATGCCACCTAAAAGAAATAAAAAGTTAGTAATGGAGGTAATTGATCCTCAAGAGGCACAAGGTTTACCTCAGGAAGTGGAGGGAAATGGAGTTCCTCTATCTGCGGAACCAGGTCATATCTAAAGAAAAACACCTACGTATGCCACCTAAAAGAAATAAAAAGTTAGTAATGGAGGTAATTGATCCTCAAGAGGCACAAGGTTTACCTCAGGAAGTGGAGGGAAATGGAGTTCCTCTATCTGCGGAACAAGAAGAGATTCATGAGGGTGCCTCAGGGAGAGAAAGTGATCTAAGCTCCCAGGAATTTGAAAAATGGAGGTTACTACAAGAATTTAAATTAAAGGAATTAGAAATCAAAGCCAGGGCTGAGGAGCTAGCTCTGAAAAACCAATTAGAATTGGAATAAGCCAGAATTCAGCAAGAAAACAGACAAAAGGAAATAGATTTTGAAATGGAGAGAGAAAGGGCTAGAGAAAAAGCTAAGGCTGAGGCCAGACAAAAGGCCATAGATTTTGAAATGGAGAAAGAAAGAGCTGAGGCTAGACAAATAGAATTAAAAGAGAGAGAAATGGAATTGAGACAAAGAGAAATGGAGTTTCAATTACAAATGAAACAATTAGAATTGGCATCTCAAAATAACAACAACAGCAATGCTGAGGGAAATCTCTCAAAAATAAATCTAAAGAAATTTCCCCAATATAGAAAAAGGTAATTGCCCAGAATCCTTCCTAATTTCCTTTGAACATGCGTGCTGGGATTTTAATGTGAAAGAGAAGAAAGAACGATATTGGTGAGATCCCAAATAAGTGGAGATTTAGCAGAACTGTATTCACAGATGCCTCTAGAGCAGGCCAGAAACTTTGAGGCTTATAGAAAAATGGTTTATTTGAGATATGGCATCAATGCAGAACACCCGATGTGAAAATTTTGCACCCTGACCAAAAAGCCTGATGAATCTTATTCCCAGTTGGGGACTAAATTAGTTCAGTGTTTGGAGAAATTGATGGAGCATGAAAATGTCAGTTCTTCAGAACAAATAAAAATGTGATTGGGCTGGAGCAATTTTATTCTATTTTACCTGGGGAGTTATGCTATTTAGTAAGAGACAAAAAAATCCTAAAAATATACTGGGAGCAAGTGAAAAGGCAGATTCCATTAGTGAGATAAGAAACCTCAGGTTCTCTGAGGTAAAAATTGGCAGGAAAGTGTGGGGCAACAGAAGAGAGACCCCACCCTGTAGAGATTACCTCAGGGGTACCCAAGCTACTGGGAGCCATTTTAAAGGCAAGCCCTCATCACCAGAGCTAACTCACCTGAAACAAAATAGCTCTGAAGGGAAGGTTGGCAAGGCCCGTATTTTGAACCCAGAGCCAGTAAATTACGTTATACATGCGGGGGGGGAAGGACACTTTTGGGCCCAGTGTCAAACCCCAAAGACTAGAGATGTTAACCAGCAAAAAAGGGGGGAAATTCCAGTCAGCCAAAGAAGGCATTTTGTGAACAGCATAATGGAGCTCCTAAAGAGGCAGGTAAAGCTGTTACCATAGCAACACATTTTATTAAAAAGCATGGGGTCGTCCAATGCTTTTTAATAAAATGTAACCAGAACCTTCTACGCAGTTCAGGAGATGTTATTTTTGTTGATAATACTAAGTATCTAGCACTAAAAGATTCTTGCTCACAAGTTACATTATGCCACCCAGATATAGACCCTAAGGAAAATATGTTAAACCAGGAGAACATTTCTATTAAAGGGATTGGAGCTGAAATAGTGGTGTTGCCCATGGCAAAAATTCCCATAAGGGATAGTCAGGAGTTTGGAAAGTAGTCATATCTGATCAAATTTCTGCCCCATGTTTAATAGGCCTGGATTTATCTAAGCATGTGCAGAATGTTTTACCAACCACTCGCTCTCAGGGATGGCAAATTGAAGACACTGAGGAAAACAATGTAATTCTTTCTAAAATAAGAGAAGGGAGTGAAACAGCTGATCTAGTTACCATGAGGAATCCTAATAATCCATCTTTTAGAAGAGAACAAAAGAAAGACCCTACCTTACGTGAATGCTTTAGATATGCTAAGGAAGGGTCCCTAACCCCTGAAAACCCTGAAAGATACTGCATAAAAGCAGACCTATTATATAGAGAAGTGCTAGTGAACCCTATGAGGGGAGGGGAAAACATTCTCAGACAACTGGTAGTACCTTTCAAATATATATAGATAATTATAGAAAAGGCACATAAATATATATTTTCAGCCCATTTAGGTATCTCACGTACTAAGTAAAGGATTGTTCAAAACTTCTATTGATCTGGTATGGGGAAGCAGGTCAAGCTATATTGTCAGAGCTGTGATACCTGCCAGAGACAGGGTACTTGGAATGACAAGACCAAGGGTAAGCTGTGCCCTTTGCCAGTCATCTCGACCCCTTTTCAACTATTAGGCCTAGACATAGTGGGGCCTCTACCTAAAGTTACCAAGCGGGGGAATAGATTTAATGGTTGTTGTGGGTTTTTTCGGGTTCTTTGGCTGTGTCCTGAAGGTTGTTCTTCCTAACGTTTCACCAGCCTCTGTGGCCGGCATTTTCAGAGGACAGCACTCTGTGCTCTGGTGTAGTTTGCTTGGGAGTGGAGTATTTATGGCTGTGAGATAGGCTTTTGTCCTTTTCTGGAGATGGGTGATTAGTGTGTCTTGTTGTGGGTGTATTGTTGTGATAAGGAACAGAGATTATCTGTCACTGTGATTGATGGGTGTCATTAGCTGGTCTTTTGTGTGTAGTGATCCCCTGTCCTTGTGGCTGGCTAGAGTTCATTGACCTTTTGCACGCTGCATTTTTGAGAGCTAGGAGCCAAGTTTTTTTTGAGTTTCAAACTTTCCTCTTGTTTGTTGAAGTTCTGCTGGTGCTTGTGGATTTCAATGGCTTCCCTGTGCAGTCTGACATAGTGATTGCTGGTGTTATCCCGTATTTCAGTATTTTGAAATAGAATTTCATGCCCAGCTTGTTTTAGGGCATGTTCAGCTACTGCAGATTTTTCTGGTTGTTTTAATCTGCAGTCTCATGTTCTTTGATTTTGGTGTGGATGCTTCATTTTGTGGTTCCAATATATGCCTGGCCACAACTGCAAGGTATCCGGTATACTCCTTCAGTGGTGAGGGGGTCCCTTCTGTCCTTTGCTGACCGTAACATTTGTTGTATTTTTGTGGTGGGCTTGAATACTGTTTGTAGGTTGTGTTTTTTCAAAAGTTTCCCCATGTGGTCCGTGACCCCTTTTATGTATGGCAGAAATACTTTATTTGTGGGTGGCTGTTTTTCTTCTTCATTTTGGTGTTGTTTTCTTGGTTTGATGGCTCTTGTGATTTCATTGTTGGAGTAGCCATTTGCCTGTAGGGTCCAATAGATTAATTTTATCAATAACTGATTATGCCACAAGATATCCAGAAGCTGTACCTTTGTGGAATATAGAAACAGAGATAGTTGCAGATGCTCTAATAAATTGTATGTGTAGCATGGGCTTCACTTCTGAGATAATTACAGATTTGTGGATCTCATTTACTTACAAATTAATGAAAAGATTGTGGCAAGTCTGTGGCATTACTCACATCATGTCATCCCCTTATCAACCCCAGACCAATGGGCTAGTCGAGAAATTTAATGGTATCCTAATGAGAATGATTCCAGCATATACAGCTGAGAATCCAAATGACTGGGACCATGAATTACAGCCATTATTATATGCCTATCGATCTGTACCTCAGGAAAGTATGGGATTTAGCCCTTTTGAATTACTATTTGGACAAAAAGCTAGAGGATCCCTAAACCTACTCCGTCAAAACTTGGAGTCTGATCCTGAGTCAGTTGTCCAATACATTGATGAACTGGTGAACTCCTTGCAACAGTGTCTGGAAATAGCAGCAGAGAACTTAAAGAGCAAGCAGGGAAAGCAAAAACACTGGTATGACAGGAGGGCCAGGGAAAGAGTATTTAATCCTGGAGATGAAGTGCTAATGCTGAAACCCATTAAAGGAAATAAACTTCAACTAGCTTGGTCAGGACCATTTAAAGTGATCTCTAAAATGAGTGACGTGAGCTATGTACTTCAGGAGGAGGGAGAAGAAGGCAGAAGGGTTGTGCACGGAAATATGATGAAGCCATATTATAGGAAGGAAACTTATCTTTTCTATGCTATCAAAGAAAGTCCCAAGGAAAAACCCGAATTACAGCATTGGGAAGGATGGAGTGAAGCCCAGTACAACCCTGAGGAAGTCAAAATTAGCCTTACTCTATCACCAGAGCAACAACAAGAAGCAATAGCATTACTGCTAAAATACAAGCAAAACTTTTCTAATAAGCCTGGTGTAGCCAAGGGGGTAGTGCATAAAATAGATACTGGGAATGCACACCCCATAGCTGTCACTCCTTATCGGGTAATGGGGCCATATGTTGCCAAGGTTCATGCGGAGCTATATGACATGCTGAAGACAAAAATTATCATTCCTTCCTCTAGCCCTTGGGCAGCACCTATAGTGCTGGTAGATAAGCCAGATGGAAGCATCCGTTTCTGCATAGACTACAGAAAATTAAATCACATCACTAAACCAGACGCTTACCCAGTGCCTAGTTTAGATGACCTTATAGAGACCATAAGAAGGTGTCAATATATATCCAGTTTAGACCTGACTAAGGGGTTCTGGCAAGTGCCCCTAGACCCCAAAGATCAAGAAAAAACAGCCTTCTTTAGCCCCCTAGGCTTGTTCGAATTCCAGGTCCTGAGTTTCGGATTAAGAAATGCTCCAGCAACCTTTCAAAAACTCATGGACAAAACCTTATAGGGGCTTAGAGAGTTTACGGTAGCATACATGGATGATATTGGGATTTATAGCAGACCTGCGAAGAGCACAAAATCCACCTTGAAACAGTGCTACAGAGACTACAGGAGGCTGGGATTAACAGTTAAAGCAAATAAATGCCAACTGGAGAGTTCAGAATTTATTTAGGCCATGTAGTAGGTGGAGGTGTAATCAAACCCCTCAAATCCAAAATAGAGGATATTAACAAGTAGCGCAAGCCAACATCCAAGAAAAAAAAATAAGAGCTTTTCTAGGGTTAGCCAGCTACTATCGTCACTTTGTGTCTAACTTTTGAGAGATAGCCACCCCTCTGTCTAATCTAACCCACAAGAGACAAGCTGAGAAAATTCAATGGATGGCTGACTGTGAGGAAGCCTTTAACAAATTGAAGACAGCGTTGACCACCGGTTTGGTCCTGAGAGCCCCAGACTTCCAGCGTGAATTAACAGTCTTCATGGATGCATCCAACGTCGGGCTGGGAGCCATGCTGAGCCAAGCTGATGACAAAACAAACCATCATCCTGTTACCTACCTCAGCAAGAAACTGCAGGCGGGTGAGAGGCATTTATCTATGATTGAGCGGGAGTGCCAAGCCATAGTCTGGGCATTGCAGAAACTGAGACCATATATCTGGGGAAGACATTTTGTACTATGCACTGACCATTCCCCACATTTGTGGCTAAGGACTATTCGGGCCAATAACAACAAACTGATGTGTAACTCCTACTTGTTTTGCCCAAACAAAGGGCTCACACTATGTCTTCTCACCAGCAGATAATAATTGGGATGTTCCCCCTTTTTTCTCACTGCCACCAATGGATTTCCTTTATCCACAATACATAATGATCTTTAGTCGGACACTTGTCAGGTTGCTGCCAACAGAACTGATTTATTGAAAGATATTAACTTTAATCAGAATCACAGATATTATTTATTCAATGCATATAATCAACTGATTCAAATATCATGTGTCTTGCCCCCTTCACCACCTGCTCTATTTCTCTCGACCAGCTTATCTCTATTATTATTATTATTTCTTTTCACTATCTCCCTGACTATCTCTCTTTCTCTTCCTGCCAATTCCCTCCTGCCAAACCTTCTTCTGTTTGCTGACTCCACCCCTCTACTACTCTCATAGGCTCATGCAAATGAGAACCAGACTGTGAGTGACAGGAGTGACGTGGGGCAACCATCACAGTGATTTTTTAAAAAAAGAAGACTTCGAGGACATTAATTATTTTATGTTCACTCTTCTCTAGAGTCCCTAGTCCCAGTTTTCTGATTTCTTGACTGCATCATTTGGATTGATGATTGAACCAAACAAAATCTTTTACTATTTCACTTTCTTCATTGTCAGTGTTAAAGTTATGTAATTCTGCTGTACTCATGATTTTTGTTTTCTTCATGTTCAACTGCAGTCCTGCTTTGGCACTTTCTCCTTTCATTTTCACAAAAAGTAGTTTCAAGTAAATGTTGCTTTCTGCCAGTAAGATGGTGTCATCTGCATAGCTTAAGTTTTTGATGTTTCTTGTGCCAATTTTTACTACTCCTTCACTTAAATCTAGTCTGGCATCCTGTATGATATGCTCTGCATACAGATTGAACAGATAAGGGGATGAAATGCACTCTAAGTCTATCAGATTCTGAACATGATCATTGCTACAGTCACTGCAGCATAGCCAGATTGGCTCAGAAATTTACCAGAATATGAAATTTCAAGGCCATGAATCAATGTGAAAGATGTTGATGGATCTATTGGTTTTGATTCTGACATTTCTTCAGATCAATTCCATTAGCTTAACTTTTTGTGGGGGAAAACATGCTTATTTTTAAATAGACTTTTGATTCTTTTTAAATTTTTGTTGTTAAATTGGGTTGGAATATGGCAAAGGAGAGTTGAGGAGGTGTGAGAGTTTTCCCCAAACCACATAGTGAGGATGATGCTGGAAATTTTGGGAAGTCCCATCCTTCTCAGGATGTTGGACAGTGCTCTTTAGAAGAGGACAAAGCCACTGAGGCAAAATGCTACAATCACCTTCCTTGCTGCTTGCTGCATCACCAGGGGGAACTGGACCCTCCTTCAAAGAAAACTGTGGTGCCTGAGCCTCCCTAAGGAGCACTTAGCACTCGGTCAGAGAGTTTGACAGGCCACTTACCTACCACCTTTGCACTGAGGCAAGTCCCAAGACCTCAGTAGTGCGTAGTGTAAGCCCCTTGAACAAGTCTGACCTTAAAAGAACACTTTACCTTTACCCAGTACTTTGCAAGTACAAACACATTGGTTTTGTGATTCCTTAGAACTCACAGTTAGGTAGGACTCTTAAAGATAGCTAGTTTGTGGCCCTCTCCACTCCATGGATTCAGCCAAACACTGATGTTCAAGAGGCCAGTCCTTTTGTAAGAATTATAATATTTTTATTAGAAAAATAGAGTTTCATAGAATCAGTTTATATTGCTCAAGCTTTAGCATAAAGAACATATTCAAAGATTATTCAGTTAAATAAAATAACGAAGCTCCATTAAAATAAAAAACACTACTAAACTGGACTAAGGTGGGCTAGCCCCACCTCCTTCTTTCTCTTTACTTACATTTGCTCTCCTTCAAGCCACATACTCAAACCATCAAGTTCTTTCTCTCTCCCATCATCATGGAATCAAACTTCTTCCACATAACCCATCATCCATTTTCTACATTCTCTAACTCCTCCTTTCTTGATACTTCATAGCTGTTAACCAATTAACCTCAAGGGGCAGCAACACCTTCCTCCACCCTCAATTCACATGGAAATCCAGGTGTTTTATCTCTTCTCCAATTAGCTCAGAATGCTGAGTCTTCCACAAGCCTCTTGTTTCGATCTTCAGCTTTATCTCAACACCTTCAGAAAAACACTCTTATAGCACTTAGAAAAATACATCCCAATGTCTCTCAAATCATCTTCACACAGACCTTTCCGACTCCATCTTACATTTCTCTTACTACATATCCCACACTGCTTCAACTCCATCACAAAAACATTAGAAAAACCAACTGCTATTTGACTGGGAAAGGAGTAAGAAACAAACTGCTGTGCTTGCCACCTCCTTAAACAGCCATTAAAAAAAACTGTTTTGATGATATTGATGATATTGATCTTTTGTTAGCTACTCTGGGAGCTATGTCAGCTGAAGAGCATAATAAAAAATAGTTACAATATAGTAAATAAAAATCTAGCTGCTTAGTATTTATTCTGTACCACAGACGGAGGATATAGTTCAAGTGGTAAGTTTAAATGAAGAAAACAGGTAACTGTAGCGTTCACCCTTATTTATTTATTTATTTATTTATTTATTTATTTATTTATTTATTTATTTATTTATTTATTTATTTATTTATTTATTTATTTATTTATTTATTTATTTATTTATATCCCGCCTATCTGGTTGGTTAAGAAGTCATGCATATTCATGTTGCAGGCTAATGTTGCTAAGAGGCGGAGCCAAAAGATAGGTAAGAAAGAGTCAGTCAGTCAGTGAGTCAAGAGAAGAGATCAGAGTGGAGAGATAAAGTGTGGTATTTGGGAGATCTGAGGTGTGATTAGAGTGAAGAGTGAATAAGAACTGTTACAGCAAATAGAAGCTTGATGATGAATAAACCTGTAGATGCTACCTATGATTAATAATCAAACATTTGTAATCAATAAACACGTTTTATTTAAAAGACAGTGAAGTTTGGACCTTCATCTTCATCCTTCCATAATTAATGTTGATTTAGTGATCAACTGGTGGCAGCGGGTGAAAAGGAGTATTGGTTTGCCTTCGTGTGTTCTGCATTTGTAGAGTCAGGCAGGGGCACAAGGAGTGAACATCACAGTAACAGAAGCAGACACTGGAGAAAATGAAAAAAAAAGAGAAGCAAGAGTAATGAAATTGAGGAAATCCAGAAAAAGAAAGAGGAAACAGGGGGAAAAGAATGCATTTAATAACTACTATATTAAAGAAAAAGGTCAGATTTAGGATATATAAGAACTGAAGAGATGGGAAAAGAAAAACTAAAGAAGAAATTTCAATTAGACAGATGAAAGAGAGGGTGCAAAGCATGAGATGATTAAAGATCAAGAGACTGAGGGGGTTTTTTAGCATGCAGCTGGATATAAAAAGGGAAGTTGGAAAAAATGTGCAGTTAAGAACTGAAAGATGGGCAGTTGGGAGAATGGGGGAAAATCAAGGCACACTGTATGTTAAAATATATGTATTCATTGAGAATTTAAATTTCTGGCAAACGTCAGAACTGTGTGTAACACAAATTATATGAACGTATAATGACCTCAGTTTCTGTACTTAAAGCAAATAATGTGGCCCATATTAAAATAACTTGTTTTTTTGTTTAGAACCTCCTCTTAACCTTTATCTTCAGGCAATTAACACTTAGCCATATCTGTATAAATACCCATTTCCATAACTCAGGACGATCTCATACCCTTCCTCTGCATTTTATGTGTGTGTGTGTGTGAAAGCTAATCTGGGTTCCGAAATAGCCAGTGCAACATATTATAATAGATTTCTGAATAAAGTATTTCTCAAACATGAGCCAAAAATCTGCTTGATTCTCAGTGTTAACTGGCATTTTATTGGTTACAATGGAAGATGATTTTTCCAAAAAGAGGTTGGGTAGCAATGCTTCCAGTTGTATACTTGCAGCCCTGCTAAACTGCAGCCAAGAAGCCCTGAAACATGTTGACTGTCAGCTTTTGTGCTCCATAGAAGTATCGATCATCTCCAGATTTGAAACCCCCTTTGGCTAACATACACATTTTGTCTCTGCATCTTGCCTACTGATGTACTACAGTGTGAATTGCATTGAGCATTACTGTGTACAACGTATTCTGGAACTGGTCCTGGTCACTCTCTCAATGACAACAATGACAATGACAATGGCAACAACAACAACAGCAGTAATAATATTTAACAGACCCTATGGATCATCAAGTCCAGCTCCTCTCAAGGAGGCCCAGTGGGGAATAGAACTCCCAACTTCTGGCTCTGCAGCCAGAGGTCTAAACCACTGAACTAATATAATGGAGGAAATCAAGGTGACCATTTGAAGACCAATAGGAAATTTATTGAGTGGTTTTGACGAGATGACAGAGAAGGTTGGGGAAAACTGGCTTACAGTGACATATATAGGAAACAGTGCCCACTCAAGATTAAGTTATTGACATCTTCATTCACTAATGCAGTGTGATGGATAGAGTGATGGACTAGGTCTCAGGAAATATGGGTTTGAATTCCTGCTTGGCTAGGGAAACTCACTGGAGGGGGTGAAACTGGAAAAGCACTACAGTGGTACCTCCACTTACGACCACAGTCCCTTCCAGGAGATGGATGTAAGTCGAAATGGTTGTTAAGTCGAAGCACCATTTCCCATAGGAGTGCATTGAAACCCCATTAATCCATTCTGGCCAAAGGGAAAAAAAATCAACAATAAAAAAAATCACTGCAAGACTCATTGGAGTCTTGCAGTGAAAAGGAGCATTAGTTTGCCTTCGTATGTTCTGTGTTTGGGGAGTCAGGCAGGGGCATGAAGGGCAAACGCCACACTGCCTTAAATGTGTTTTGGTGTTGCTTTTGTATAACGTTTTAAAAGTGTGGTATTGATTTGATCCTCTCAAGTATTTGTATACCTATTTTTTTTAGCTTTAAATATTGTCTTTTAATGATGGAAACCACATTAGGTCTGTTTGAGGGGAAAAGGCAGGGTAAAAACACTTTTAACAATAACAACAGCAGACATTTCAGTGGCATGTAGACAAGTTGTTTCTGTTTTTTTCTTTCTATTTCACTCTGACTCTTTGCCTCTAGTGATGCCTCATCTTTGTCCCTGCTTCACCAGCCTTAGTGGGCATCGGCAGCCATTGAAACAGCTTTGTTTTGCAGCGGAGGCAGATTCATAATTGTATTGTTACAATTATTTCAATGGAGTTTCCAAAAAGTAGCTGTGTTAACCTGTTTCAACATACTGGCAAAAAGGAAACCGCATGTTGGTCATTTCCCCCCTTTTACTTTTACCAAAATCACTTCTAGGGAAAAACTACAGCTGATACAATGTGTAAGCAGGAAGCAAATCATGTTTTATGTTCAACCCTCTTGTGTGTGGGATGTCTGGTAGAACATATGTGCAGTTAGAGAATGTGCTTTAAAAATACCCTAAAACGACCAGCTCAGGAAAAATAAAGGAAACAAACTGTCTTGTAAGAGCTAAGGATGGGCCTTCTGTGTCTAAGCTAAAGACTCAAAACATGAAAGAGACTTTCTTTCAGGTAAGTGATGTTCTTTTGGCAATTGCCCAAAAAGAGCCTCTAAACATTTTAGATCAATTGTTTTAAAAAGAGAGGCATGAATGTTTGATGTTCCCTCTTTTGTGTAACCTTTCAGTGCCATTTCACACTTTGTCAAATCTCCTGAGAAATTTTACATCCAATAGCATTGCAAAAGGTATCAGCAGCCGATCAGAATATTCTGAGGTGAGTGGGAATTTTGAATTTGTGTAAGGGCATAGAATACAGTGAGGTGTGTTCTAGGCTGTCATTATTGCTTTGCTTCAGTCATTCTTTGTGGGATTATTTTGTGCTGAGCTCCTGATGCTCTCCATTTTGAATTGCTGCCTGCTTGCCTATCTCTGTGCCTCAATCATGAACCCTTTCCCTGTACATTTTGTCTCTTGATTTTGGTGGGGAACCAAAATTTCTTTGAATTATTTTTGCTGCTGCCAGGTAGCTTGCCTTCATCAATGTGTCTCCTTGCGTTTATTTTTGGAAAATTGCTTTCCTTTCTTGGATTATTTCTGCTGTTACCTGGCCTGTCTGCTACTGCTTGCCAGGCTCAAAGAAAAGAAGGCATCAGGTGGCGGTGGGGATAAACACAGGCATACATTTCTTTGCACAAGGTATTGTTCCACCATTCCTCATTTCTAACAACAACAAACAGATGTTGAGAACAAGATGAAGCTAAGATTAAAATGAATAAATTTAAATTGGTTTGACAGTGGGGATGAGTAGGAGGAAAACATTGATTTCTAATCAACAATAATCACATAAAGAATGAGATTTGCATGAAGAATGTTCAGTGGCTTTAATGAAATGAAAAGAATGTAAGAAACAACCAAGCCTGAGGAGAAATGGGATGAGGAGGGGGGGGAAGAAGGTGGAGATCCATGAATTTAATATATCCAGAAGGCAAGATGTCAGCCTACAATAAAGGAAAATCAAGGACAAGTTTTTGTTGGAAGCACCTGAATTGAGAGAGATCCTATGGCTTGAATTGGGGCAGAATTGTGGTCATTGTTTGCCGTTTTTAAAATCACGGTGCATGTGCTAATCAGTTCAGCTATGTAACCAACAAGTGTTTTGTGAATTATGATGGTCAATAAAGCAATTGTAACAAATGGTCTGTATTTTATGCATTTCATTTCCCTCTGATCTCCCAGTTCTGCCCACCCCTAAGCTACGTGCATATATTCCTGCCAGTTCTGGATAACACCCTGTGCTTCTCATGAAGTGACTTGGAGTCTATGCCATTACATATATATATGTTTTTGTCATTTTGTGTCATCCAAGTATGTAAACATCCCCAGCTTTTCATTATCCAAATATTGCTAGCATTTCAAGCATTTGAGATAAATGAGATAGAGCTATAAATAGAATCACATGAAATCATTCCACTGTAACTCAGCAAACTAAAGAACCAAAAATACAATCCACATCAGTTCCACACAGTGGACTCTTTAATTAAGAGTGGGCTACTTATCATTTTAAAGTGACATCACAAAGTGATCAATATCTCCAGGGACCTCTAAAGGCTAATTGAAAGCTTTTTAGAGCATTAATCACAAAATAGTTCAAAAAGCAATTTCCAAATTGCTTCCTACAGAGGTCAAGTTATTGATATACACATTTGAGTCAGTTGGCTTGCAAAGAAATCAACATTAGAAGAACCAAGATCAATGGCAAAGCATTTAGTGGAAGTACCTGGTAGATCCTTTCAATGGTGTGACAAATAGCAAAGGACGCATGTGATTTGATTACAAGCAGGTAACCTCAAACTACATTATTTGTACGTTTATTGTGTAATATTATTATTCCTTTATTTTTCTTGCCTAATGAAGACCCCTACAATACAAATACTGAATAAGTCACCATCCTGATTCATGTTACTCATAATTTTACTTTTGCAAATTTGGTGTTAATAATCTCATCCTAAACACCTGTTTCATTTTCCTTTAATTGGACTGATTGTATTTTCAAAATGAAAATGCCAAAATATTATCTAAATTAAATCCCATGTTCCCCAGTGACTGAATTCATTTGATAGAACTTGTAATATATTTGTTGGTGCTACTTGGCTCACATTAGTTTCAAAATTCTCCATGCTGCCTTGTTAATCTCATTCTTTTTTCTCTTTCCTCACAGAAAGTAAGTGTCCATGCATGTGTGTGTGTATGTCTCTCTCTCTCTCTGTGTGTGTGTGTGTGTGTGTGTGTGTAAGAGAGAGAGAGATATTAAATTGTAGAAAATAAGAGAATATATGTGAAAATGCAGTTCCTTTGTTTTTTTAAACATTTTATTAGTTTTTCAATCTATCTACATTGGTTTGTGCTTGTCAAACATCGTGTTACATGCTTTGCTTACAATTATTTGTTTTTTACATCTCAGTGTCTTCCCGGTTGTCCCCCCAATTCCAGACATCTTTCAGACATTCAAACCATTCATGTACATATTTTAGTATATAATATGACTACTATCATAATATTACTCTCATAGTGTACGATATTCTCAAGGTCTTCTAATAACATTCTTATTGAAAGTGGTTCCAGATCCATGCCCCAGCTTTATATCTAGTTTAGTTTACCTAAAATGAAAACCCACCATATTACATCTTAGGGCTCCCTTATTTCAATTTATTTATTTATTTATTTATTTATTTATTTATTTATTTATTTATTTATTTATTTATTTATTTATTTATTTATTTATTTATTTATTTATTTATTTATTTATTTTCTACCCCGCCTATCTGGCTCACCGGATTTAATTCTCCTTTTTAATATAAAGGATAGAACCCTTTACAATTTCCGATGTTAAATATATACATGCTTTTCAACATTAAGGGGCCCCTTGTTTCCCCCTTTTTCATCTTTCTAAGTAATTCCCTCTCTCATTTCTCTTTTTTCACTTTGTGTTTCTGTGTCTCTAAGCATTCTGCCATCTTTCATGCCCTCTGAAACCATTTTGTGCATCTGATTTATGTCCACTAGCTCTTTATGCACTTGGTCTATCTTCAATAGGTCTTCCAGGCTTTTTGGGGGGTTAATTTTTCTGATTTTCTCCCCTTGTCTTCCCTTAATATTCTCTTCGGATCCAAGATTGACGTTGTTTCTCTTAAGTTTTCCCCATTAATTTCCTCCAGCTCCTCTTTTGATTGGCATACATCATCTGGCACACTCTCATTTCCTTCTTCGTTGTTCCCTGTCACTTGTTGACTATAGTTCTTCAGATGTTGATTGAATAATTTTGTCTCTTGGTAATGGGATCTCACTATTTCTAGTATTGTTTGAAGGGTAGATTTTGTTTCATCCCAAAATTTATTTATTTATTTATTTATTTATTTATTTATTTATTTATTTATTTATTTATTTATTTAGTTATTTAGTTAGTTAGTTAGTTAGTTAGTTAGTTAGTTAGTTAGTTAGTTAGTTATTGTCCTTGCTCCTTTGTTGTTGTTTAGTCATTTAGTCGTGTCCGACTCTTCGTGACCCCATGGACCAGAGCATGCTAGGCCCTCCTGTCCTCCACTGTCTCCCAGAGTTGGGTCAAATTCATGTTGGTAGCTTCAATGACACTGTCCAGCCATCTTGTCTGCTGTTGTCCCCTTCTCTTGCCTTCACACTTTCCCAACATCAGGGTCTTTTCCAGGAAGTCTTCTCGTCTCATGAGATGGCCAAAGTATTGGAACCTCAGCTTCAGGATCTGTCCTTCCAGTGAGCACTCAGGGTTGATTTCCTTCAAAATGGATAGGTTTGTTCTTTTTGCAGTCCAGGGGACTCTCAAGAGTCTCCTCCAGCACTACAATTTGAAAGCATCAATTCTTCGGCGGTCAGCCTTCTTTATGGTCCAGCTTTCTTTATGGTCCAGCCACCATAGAGGTATACCCGACAACTACTTTCCATATAATCTGCCTTACAGGAATTAATGGTGGGGAGTGTGCTTTCTTCTATTATAGCCATTTTCCACTGATGCTGCATTTTTCCCTCTCTATCCTGCCGCTTTCTGGAAGTGTTGTGGCCCTGCTGAAGGGATCCTCCAGGAAAGATGAACCGAAGCCCTCCTGAACCCACCATAAGGGAGAAACTGTTGGACCCGACAGACCCTGTGTCTCAGGAAGAGGAAGAAGGTGGACCGCCTCCTAGCCCACAAGAAAACTGTGGAGTGAAGGCAGGAACATGATGACAGACTCAAGGTGAACTGCTTGGCTGCTGGGAAATATCCTTGGGTTAAGAGCTTCCTTAAGAGTAGGTGGATCCTTGTAGTGAGCAGAGGGAAATCCCTTGGCCAACTGGCCAAGTGGCTGCAGCTAAGCTTTGGCTGGGGCTCCAAAAGCTTGGCTATATAAATGTCAGGGATGTGGACAGGTTGTAGATGCTGCCTCTTCTTGTTCCAGACTATGCCTGCTTTGTGTCCTGGCTTTTGTTGTTGACCCTTTGGTAGTGTATGATGTTTAGACTGGCTTCACTGCTTTTAGATTCTCCCTGTCTGTTTTCTGTTTCTACTTGATTGGCTTGACTTTGGATTGCTCTTGGGCTTTACCTTTGCACCTTCTACATCCAGCTTGCTTGAATGGCTGGTAGGACTCTATTTGTTAGATCTCTGGTTTGTCTGTTGACACTGGTTCTGAACTTCCTTGGCTGGAAGGACAATTCTATTTGTGCCTCAGTCTGTCAAAACTTTGCTGTTGAGGTCAGCTTGTTTGGGAGCAGGATAGAAATTATGACAGTTTTAATTTTGTCTTTTATCCAAATGGAAGATATGCACTGGCAATTATGTGTGAAATGGTGATTTTTCCAACCTATCCTCTTAAGGAACACTAGTTTTTGGTGGATCCTGCTGATTCTGGAATGTGTTTTCCAAGGGGAATCTTTGACTGACACACCAACATTAATAAATGTCTTATCTCCTTAAAATACAGATTTATATAACAATTAACTCTGTGAGTGGATGTGGTTTCCCCACAAATCTGGATAGAGCATCTTGGAAAAGTTGGCCTGTGTCCTACAAGTCTGAGGTTTAATATTACCATTGACAATTATTTAATCCCCCCATATCAATTTGTTCAGTAAAAACAGATTTTCTTCTCCCAACATGGATATCTCTGTGTATCTCTATTTCAAGAAGGAGGATTTTTCCCATTTTAGAAACAGCTGAAGTTAAAAGTACAGTGGTGCCTCGCTTAACGATTACCTCGTTAAACAACGAAACAAGTTTCAATGCATCGTAATGGTCTTTTTCGTTTCGCTTGACGAGGATTTCTCTTAACAGCTATTTCAATGGAATGAATTATCCTTGTCAAGTGAGGCACCACTGTAATAGTTGGAGCTATAACCTCATAAGCAAAGAAATTATAGCAATCTCTCACACTCAAAACACAGACACATCTTACCTTTTTATATCTTTCCATCATAAGCAAAAGCGAGGGATAAACTTTAATTTTTTATTCCTTAAAGGGAAAAAAGCCACCATGTACCTAGGGATAAGATCATTATGAGGGGGTGCTGATAAGTATTGAGCCTTTCCCAGAAAAAATTGAGCTAGGAAGCTATAAATTGAAATGTGCATTGGCAAATTTGTCTGTATTCAATGGTGCAAAAATTAACTACCTATGATTTTAACTTACCTTTCATGTTCAGGTCCAAAGTGAACATGGCAGCAATGTTGGGTTGTGAATTTTAAAACTGGCCATTTTGGTATTGAAAGTGAGAAACCCAGTGGAAGGCCTGTTTCTGTCTCTGTGCCTGCAAATGTGAAAGCCATCCATGACATGATCATGGGGGACCACCAAATATCAGCAAAAAGTATTGCTATATATATGAGAATATCATGTGAGAGAGTTGGTGCCATTATCCACGACTTGGAAATGAGAAAGCTGGCAGCAAAGTGGATCCCCAAACTTTGGACAACCAAACAAAAGAGGAAACGTGTGGAGTCATCGGTGGCTGTTTTGGATCATTTTGCAAGAAATGAGTCAGATTTCCTGGTAACTGGGGATGAGACATGGATCTACTGTTATGATCCTGAGACAAAGGAACAGTCTAAGGAGTGGAGGCACAGTCGTTCCCCCAGGCCAAAGATGTTCCACGTACAAAGGTCGGTGCAGAAGCAAATGGCAACAATTTTTTGGGATAAGAAGGGAGTTCTACTGGTGGACTACTCCAACAGGGTTCAACAATCAATGCAAAATATTACTGTGATTTATTGACAAAGTTGAGGCAAAACATTAAGGAAAAACATTGAGGAAAGCTCTCCAAAGGTGTCATCCTGTTGCATGACAACGCCTTGTCACACACTGTAGGTGAACAATGACAAAACTGACCTCCTTAGGCTTTCAAGTGATGCCCCATCCACCCTATTCTCCTGACCTGGCTCCTTCTGACTATTATTTGTTCCCCAAACTCAAAAAACACCTAAAGGGACAACGATTTGCAATTAATGCTGCAAATGAGTGGCTACACCAGCAGTTTGAAGAATTTTATTTGCAGGGACTTAAGAAGCTGCAGGACAGATGTTTCAAGTGCATTGACTTCCTAGGGGAATATGTAGAATAGTGTAGCGGTTACAGCTTCCTAGCTCAATTTTTTTCTGGGAAAGACTCAGTGGTTATCAGCAACCCCTCGTAAACACAAATGAGGCTTCTTTCCCCCACATATAAGTCAAAAAGAGTGGACAAGTAAAGGTCATATATCCGTAGACAGGGCTGTGCTGTAAACTTGTTGCTTGTGCATGTTGACACTACCGTAGCCTAGGTTTTATTTCAGATCTTTCACAGCATGTGTGATTCACTATATAGGAAGTGAAGTGGCTTGCCAGTGTGATTATATTGTAGTGTTTACTTAGGCTGGAAGTTAAAGTACAAAATGGGTGTACTGATGTGCACAGGCACTGAGTGCATATTGATCTGTGACCTGAAACTCTGCTTTTTTGGTGAATAGCTTCAAAATTATTTCTTTGTCTGAAAAGAGAGACAGAATGAAACTAGAACATGGTATCACTTTTAATAAAGAACAAATTCATATACAATGCACTTCTCTGCCTTCCTCCCTCAAGGAACTCCACCAGGCAACTCCCAGAAAACGTTACACAGAGGGTCTGGTGACTGGGCTGAGTAGGTGTTAGATGTGATACAGGAGATGAGGTGATGGTTTAAAAACAGATTGAAATATAGCATAGACTTTTTCTTTGTAGAAAGCAAATCTTGAATCCATCATGATGACGATTTGCTACTTCAGTTTTTACATTTTTGTATTTTTGTACATACTGTTCTGGAAAAGAAATTTAACTGTACATAATAGCAAAGCATTAAAGCTCAGTACAGAATCTGTGTGAAAAAATATACCAGTGAATAGCAGTGGAAAAGGTTCAAAAACAGCAAAGCAGAAGACAGTGTTAGGAGACCGTTGTCTTGTAGTTGGGTGTAATACCTCTCCCTATTATTCCCCATTAAGTGTCACGTTGAAGGCTTACGAGGGCAATGATTCAGGCTGGTTGGCAGCCACTTATGTACTCCAGCAACACACACTTCCCTCTGGCTTGTTGTCTGCTAACCTGCTGTGAGGGTGTTCATCATAATGGCATTTTAAAGCCTTTTTTGTTGTTGTCAGGAATAGGATGGCATGCAAATTGCACCATAAATTTCGTGCAGCATAAAAGTGAAAATTGAAGCTTTACTACCTATTCTACATCAAGAAAACCCCCTTTGGAGTTTTATGAACACAGAGAAAAGGCATTTGCATAACAATTTTTGAAGTGAAAATGGGGAGGGAGAGGAAAGCACCAGCTATTTAGAGGAAGTCATTATAGCCTGTAATGCTCCTTTGTTGATAATGGTGGATAAATTATTTGCACAAACCACCCAAAAGCCAGCGCTGGAATATAAAAGAATATATTTGTTCCTCTTTGCCTCTTAAAGCAGAGTTTAACAGACTTGAAATCTGTGTGTGTGGTGGGGGAGGGAACAATTGTATTTATTTGTCTTTTATATTCTTATTGTGACTTTAGTAATAATTTCCAATATGGCAAAGGTGCCATAACTCAGGGATAAAACAGGTGTTTACACACAGAAGGAATCAGGCTCAGTCTCTAGCTTATCCAGTTTAAAAATGGCTTAAGGTAATGCTGCTGGATAAATGTCCATATTGAGATCCCAGAAAAATGGTGGCTCGTGCACATTGGAACTGGTAGGACAAAATGGCCAATGGCAGGTGAAGTAAATGTCAACAAGAGGCAGAACCAGCCAGTTCTGGTTTCATGCCTTTCTCTATCTCTTGCAGTAACACTGTAGTACAACTCTATGAAAGAGAACAGTAATATTTTACGTTGCTTCAGTAGTGCTGAAGCGGGGACCATTTCTATTTGCTCTTATCCTTGACTTAAGCCAGTATTATTGCTTGCTAAATTCTGCAACAAACAAATAAACAGACAGACAGACAGACAAACTTAAATTAAATAATGTATTTCATTCCTTTGTTGCAAAAGGTGCTCTGCTATTTGAAAGACAGATGTTTGTCGCAGCATACAGTTTTCATCACCTACCTATCCTCTATTGCACATGCTTTGTTTTGTCATTGAAAGAAAAACGCTAACTTAATTTGCAAGTCTTGTTGTTGCTGAGGCAGCTATCTTTGAAGAAATCCCACTGTGGGAGAGAAGGACTAATTGTACTAAATAAGCCTTCTCCTTAATATCTGTTTTGACACTGGAACAGAAAAGATCTAATGCTACCCCACGGACTGATAATAAATAAGGAGTTAGGCAGGAGAAGGTTGGCAGAGAGTAGCCCAGGAAATGGGCAATGTTCCAGTTGCGCTAATGTCCTAGCCTTCATTGATACGGTTCCACGCTAGTCATTACTACCAAAAAGACCAATAATACTGAAGGGGTATTATACATTTATGTTTTTTCCTACACAAACCAGAAAATCCCCCAAGGGCTGGAGTCCTTCACTCACTTCCTAGAAAGTTTCCAGAGAGGTAGTTATGTTAGTCTGTGAACTATCTTCCTTTCAGCTTTGTTACAAGACCGGAAATAAGGCAGATTTTCAATGGCTTGCCAAACCAATTAAGTTCTTTCCCTGAACTCTACAACATAAAAATCCACTGGAAGCTTTACAGGAGTGGGAATCTCATGTCTAAGAAAGTGTCATTGTTATATAAACTTTGATGTAATTCAAAACAAGTGTAGGATTTCCAGATATAAAAATGTATTAACCCTCAGTGAAGGATCTGTTTCTTCACCTCAGATGTTAGCTTTGAAACCACAGAGAATGGGATGCTGCCGACTTGGCCATCCCAATTGTAAAATGTTTTCCTTCATGTCCTGATTTGTTGTGGCTAATTTATTTATATCTGCCATGCTCCCAATCAGTGCATCTCCACAAAGCTAAGTGAAATTTGACTTGTCCTATCCTTCTAGTTCAATCTCTCTCTCTCTCTCTCTCTCTCTGTGTGTGTGTGTGTGTGTGAGAGAGAGAGAGAGAAGAAACTAAAAGAAAAAGATTAATGCAATGTGTGCATACGATTTGGTCAGCTCAAACATACCGATCATAAACCAATTGAAATCAATGAGGGAGAATCCCATCATGTTTTTGGTGGATATCAATGGGATGCCAGAGTGCATCTTATTTGCACAGCCAGGCACAAGACCTGGTACACGACACAAACAAGACAGACTCTGGCACCTTGTCAATTGCCCATAGCAGATCATGCAAACTTTATGTGAACACCAATAGAATTGTGGCCAATAATGCAAAAGCCTCTTTGTTGAGGTGAGAGAAAGAGTCTTGCGGTGAATAAGGACATATAGTCTACAGGCAGGCTAAAGACTGCTACACCAGCACTTTGAGCCATGCAACCTTCAATGCAAGCAAAATGCGGGTGACAGAGCAAGGACATAACCCACTTGAATGTCTGCAATTTCCATCATTGATATATGGAGGGAGAGTTAATAAAAAGCACACGCCCAATCTGACGACACCTTTCAGGCAGAATAGGCACAGATTTGATGACATTAATGAAATAGGTCTGCTCTACTTTGCTCAAGCTAATTACTTGGCTCACCCATTTCATTTCAGGAAGTTCCTTGTCACATAAATGTTCTTTCACATATCAGCTGATGTGAAGAATCATTTTTCCCAGCTTGGTGTCCTGATATATAATTTATTATTGGTGTTTTGAATAGAGAAGATGCATGATGATGATGGTGATGGTGATGATGATGATTTTCAACTTGTATACCACCCCCATAGTGTTAGAGCAGTCTCTGGGTAGTTTACATCATAATTAAGCAAGCAACACTTTCCCCCCCTCCTTTGAGCTGGGTACTCATTCTATGACCTTGGAAGGATGGAAAGCAAAATGAACCCGTTCGGAACAAATTCAGGTTGGGAGCAGAGGTGTGACACATCTCTTTAGCAAAAATGTATAAACGATCAATGTTGTCTTGTTAATCTTATGTAAACTTCTTTTGAGGCAATCTTTCTATTTTAGTTGTTTGCAAACCATGATTATGACATTGATAGAATAAACTAGCCTGTGGAATTGGCAATTTACTGTCCTTCAAGGCTATTAACAGTCTCTTAAATTCTAAATTAATTTGCTCATTTTATTTATTTCCATATACCTCTTTCCTCTTTGTTTCATCTTAGTCCAGTCATAACTAAAAAAAATTATTTGGTGATAATAATTAATTCCTTAATTCTCAAGGTATTGGTTCTGCAAGTAATTACCCTTCTTTGATTAGTAACTTGTGTGCTTTGAAACATCAGTAAAATTGTCCAGTGACTAATTTCTTTTTCTTTCTTTCTTTCTTTCTTTCTTTCTTTCTTTCTTTCTTTCTTTCTTTCTTTCTTTCTTTCTTTCTTTCTTTTACTACAAGCACAATAAGGAGGCACACACCAAAGTTGGAATGGGAAGCTATCAACAACCAGGAAGAAACCAGGGTCTGGGAATTTACTCTTGGGAGCCATAATTCTTAAGAGTTCTCTGGAAAGCCTGGTCAGTGGCTAAGCTGACAGGGAAAGTTTAGGAGTTGTGGCCCAAAAAAAAAAAACTTCCTAGCTCTGTAATCAACCAGGAAGTTACCTCTTGCTGCAAGAATGGAGTGGTGAAATATACGGTAAGTTGCATGTAACAGCACCTATGTACTATGTGGTCCCATATTTTGCAATGTGCAGCTAGCTTCTGTGCTAGCTGCACATAGGCAGGATCTTCTGAATCCATGAAATTAGAAGTGCACAGAAGCGCCCCTCTGATATTGCATGGCAAGTGGGCAGTCCAAACAAAAAGTTAGGTGTTTTAAGCATTTGTAGCAAATTCAGTTTTTTTTCCAAATACTCACTGCTGTTTCCTAAAAATGATAGCATGATAATTGACATTATTCACAGCTTGACAGCCTTGTTCCTGTACTGATGAGCCATTGTCACTTTGTTCATTATCTGCATCCCCACCTGGTCATGGGGCCATGTTTAAATATGACAGTCATATAGTCTCAATCTAATGTCAAAGGAAGTGAACTTGATCCACAAATGCTTACATTAAAATACAGCAGTTTGTCTTTATGGTGCCATAATATTTTTGTCTGTTTTTTGTGTGTGATATGTTTATAGGGTTACACATTTACAAGATGGGGGGGGGTATTTGGTTCAGTAATACTATGAGAGAGAAAGATCCTGGAATTGTAGATCACAAGTTGAATATGAGTCAACAGTGTGATGTGGCTGCAAAAACGGCAAATGCTATTTTAGGCTGAATTAACTCAAGTATAGTCTCCAGATCCCACAACGTATTAGTTCCCCTATATTTGGTACTGGCTGGGCCTCTTCTTGAGTTCTGCGGCCAGTTCTGGACACTCCTCTTTAAGAAGGATATTGACAAACTGGAGCAAGTTCAGAGGAGAGCAACAAGGATGATCAGAGGACTGGAAACCAACCCCTCTGAGGAAATACTAAAAGAACTGGGCATGTTTAGCCTTGAGAAAAGAAGACTGGGGGAGATAAGATAGCACTTTTCAAGTACATGAAAGGCTGTCATGCAGAGGAGGGCAGGATCTGTTCTCGATCATCCCTGAGTGCAGGACACATAATAAGGGGCTCAAGTTACAGGAAGTCAGATTTTGGTTGAATATCAGGAAAAATTTCTTAACTATGATATAGAACTGATTACCTTGGGAGCTGGTGAGTGCTCCAACAGTGGAGGCATTAAAGAGAAAACTGGACAATCATCTGTCAGATCTTCTTTGATTTTATTTCCTGCATTGAGCAGAAGGATGGACTCAAAGGTGTTATAGGCCCTTCCAACTCAATTATTCTATGCTTCTATGCCTGTATTCTACAGTGTATAGGAATCTATACCAAAATGACATTATTAATATTAACATTTTGTTTTCTTCCTAGAAATCTCACAGCACTGCACAGACACTGCCTAATTTTAAAATGACATATCAATTAGCAAAACAAAGGAGCGCATGGCAGCCCAAACAGTTGTGTGTTGTAGAAATCCATTAAGAATCACTTCTGTTGTGGGAAATAACAAAACTTCATCAAATTGTTCTCAAGGAAATGGCAAAGTATATATGCTTACAGTAAATGTGTGCATTAGGATCTTTAGCCTTGCTAAACTCTCCAGAAATGGGTGTTTAATAATTTCTGATTTGAATGACACAGTCTTGAGAAACTGTTGGGCAAATCCACAGAGATATCAAAACATGTAAACAAGAGCTAGAAAGATGATCATTTGGGACATGGAGCAAACAGAGTTGTTGTTGTTGATGTTGTTGTTGTTGTTGTTACTGTTTCAACTTATATACAGCCCCATAATGCTAAACCACTCTCTGGGCAATTTACAATTACGCAGGCTACACACTGCCCCACCACCACAAGCAAGATACTTATTTTACTGACCTTGAATGGAAGGAAGGCTGAGTCAACCTTGAATTGGCTACTTGAACCTGTCAGGATCGAACTTGGGCCGTGAGCAGAGGCTTGACTACAGTACTGCAGTTTAACCACTGCACCACAGGGCTCACCGGGGTTGTGTCAGAGTGGGGCAGCTTTTGGAAGTGAGAGATGTGAGGAAGAGAATAAAAGCTATGAATATTTCACATCTTCATCTTTTGCACTTGGATTCATAAAAATGATGAGAAATGGAAACAAAATCACAATAGTATTGATTCCAATAGTAGGATAAATAGTAAGGTTTTGGTTTGAGTTTCTGAAACCATATACTATTTTTCACTTAACACAGTTGTTTCCTGTTTTATTTTTGGTCTCTTTTTTTGTCTGTACTGGCTTCAGAAACAATTAGTCCACTTAGTGGTCAGAATTCTGGTCAAGACTTTGGAAATATTAATTTTTTGGATTACAACTCCTGAGCTGGCTGGTAGATTCTTAGAGTCCTGAGCTTTCTGAGTTCTGTCCTGGGCACGAAGAAATGTATTGAGTGTAGTTCTACAGCTACTTACTGAAATATTCAATGCTTAAAAAACAAAAACAAAAAAACCCCCATCCCTCCATTTTATGAATGCAGGATATTGTGCTTCTTTCCCCATAATTCAAAAAGTCAGGAAATAACCCAATATTGCTGCCCAATATCATGCCTTCATTGCCAGCAGGAAAAAGGATGCCAAGCTTTCCATAGCAAAGGCCAGCTTGAATATTGACAATACCAATGCCAGCAGTCAAGATGGTCTACAGCACTCCACAGGTGTGATCATCTGGAATTTGCTATTTTCATCCAGGATATCTCAAGTGGTAAACTGAGATCTGCATTGCACCAAACAGGGCCCAGTTCAACTGGACCTGCATCATCCTTCTTCAGTCACTCTCTGATTAAAACATAGTGTTTCTAACTTCAGCACCAAACCTGATCCCCCACTTCCCCCCGGTTTTGCTTACCTTTGCGCCCGATGAAGCATTCTTCACTATTTCTTGATATTTTTGTTGTTCCTAAAGGTTTTGCCTTGCTATGGGTGTTGTTGTTTTTCTCATGTAGATTCCTTTCCTTTGAATGCCTCACCCTTGCATAACATTCTCGGGGTGGCTAAGTAGCTTTCCTCACATCATCTAGTAGTCATACCTTTAATCAAAAATGCTATACTTACTTTCCTGAGAAGAAGTTCCTTTGAATTTAGTAGTGCTTATTCTGAGTAGATATGTACACACTAGACACAGCTAAAACACCTTTTAGAGCACCTTTTATATCATTGGAAAGAGTCTGGCGAATGTTCCTAGGCAGTATTAGGAGGCATTAGACTAGAGAACCAATCTGAAATCAAAGCACTTCCTCTTTATTCATCACATGTACTGTATTTTGTTTTAAAAAGATTTAAGT
Organism: Pogona vitticeps; assembly: GCF_051106095.1. Lineage (NCBI taxonomy): Eukaryota > Metazoa > Chordata > Lepidosauria > Squamata > Agamidae > Pogona > Pogona vitticeps. Next base: position 256,547,195 of record NC_135784.1, read on the forward strand.
CTCACATGCAGAACCAGGTTTCATTTAATTCATTGTACCCATGAGCTATTTCCTAATACTTTAACATCTGTCTCCATTGCTTGCATGATGTGTTGACCCATCTGCTTTGCCATAGCTGACATGCCTGACTCAGCCCTCAGCACTGTCTTTTGAGTTTCAGTTCAAAGCATGGCCCACGAGCAGCTGATTGCAGAGTTTTCTTTACAAGGGTTGTGTTTATATGTGGTCTTCCTTTCATGACATGAAAAATGCTTGATGGGTACAGTGCCTCTCATATAATGTGTTCGCAGAGGCAAGGCACAGTCAGGCGCATTTTAAAAACTAGCATTTGCACTCTCTGTCTTTACATATTACACACACAATGGATAGCCACATGCTGAAAGAACAAATGCAAAAATAGGCAATTAGAGATGGGGGCTTGGTATGCCTATTCGAATAGGAAGCCCCCTGGTACAGGTGGACGGCTTATTATCTCCCACCCACAGACCCTGCCAGACCACTTACCGTGCAGCACGTGTTGCGCATCGTCATCATGTCAATCATGGCAGTAGCCCGACACCCAGAGCCTTGCTTCCCTGCTCACCCAGCCAATCCAACAAGGAGGCAGGAGGACAAATCTGTCTGCTCAGCCATGAAGTTGCTGGGTAAACAGGGAGGCAGGGCTGCAGGAGCTGCGATTGGCACGGTGACAATGATGCCAGTGATGCATCATCGGGAGGGTCTGGGGGTGGGAAATCATCAGGGTGCCCACCTGCGCCAGAGGCTTTATATTTGTATACAAATATGAAGCCCCCTTCTCTATAGGCAATACCTTTACAGACCACAAAAAATAATAATCATACAATACATGAACTTCCTTGATTTAAAACACCACTTCATCAGCTGTGTACCAGTGTGAAGAACGATGAGTGCAAAAGTTCACGGGAAGATGGATTTTGCTAGGAAAGTTACTCTTAAATGTAAAGTCCAAAAGATGGAAAGATGGAATTAGCTGGTCGTGTCTCCCTTAGATATAAGTTAGGAAATAGTATGGTTGCTGTTTTATGGCTGCAGCTAAGGCAGCTGTGCATTGCGTGTAACCCTCAGTTCTTCAGACAAAGAAGTACGGGCTATGTGCGCACACACCTCTCTCCGTTTGGCCTTTCTTTGAAAGGGACATGGTTCTGCTTGGCCAGAAAGTGGGGGTGACACAGAAAACCAGAGTCCTCCATCTGGGAATTGGGGTGGTAATATAGTAACCTCACTAGGTTTAGCTAATTAGGATCAGATTAAGTCAAACTAACATTATTACCTAGTGGTTGAAGTCCTGCTCTCCTGATGTTTAGAGTCCATGTGTCTTCTTGTTGGTATGGGGCTGGTGGCTCTTTCTTAGTATCCTTGTAATTCCATTTGAAATAAAGGGTAGCCAAATGGTCGATACAAAATAAAATACAAATGCAAAACTAGATTATACCTTTACAGGCCACTAAAAATAATCATAGAATATACTTTTGTGGATTAAAAAAACACATAATCAGGTATGTGAAGTTTCTCTACCCTTGCCCCTAATGTCCAGATCTTGAACATTAAAATCTGGATTGAGGAACCTTGCACACACAGACTTCTGTGTGGAGGATTATAGGAGCTGACATCCTGCATGTCCAAGTTTAAGGGACTCTAGAGGTAGATGCACATACGTTTTCTCTGCTCAAGTGCCCATACTCAGCACATGGACATTGGACCCAAGACTGGAGAATCTTCATCAAGATGGGGGGTTATATATAGTATAGACTTGAAGATGAGAAAAGGATGAAGCCCATAGAAATGCACTAATATGCCCATCTCTAGAGACAAGGTTGTGGGGAACAGATGGCATGTACCCAAGAGCTTATAAAGAAACAAAATACGTGATTGATTGACTGATTGAGTGACTGATTGGAATGTGAAATTGGCCTCCATTCCAGTTGGTTGCAAATTTTGAAAGAAGACAGCAGGTTAATAATATTAGCTGATATTAGCCAAGAATGATTGATCTGTGTTGACTACGTTGCTACAGTTACAGTCAGGTATAAAATCTAGCAGCAGAAAATATTCTTAAAATACACCACATTCTTTTAGTTTTATTTCTGAATCACAAACTGATCCAAAAGTAGCCTTTGGGTGTTCTTGCCCCAATGCTACCACCATGTTACAGAAAACTTTCTGCTTTTCAGTTCCTTTAATCCGATGGCTTACAGAACAGATGTAAGGAATGCAGGAAAAACTGAGGTCTGATTAATGATGGAGTAACTTTCTTTTATGCAAGCAATAATAATCTATGTAAGGTTTTGGTCCTTAGCAGCTGTATAAACCAACCTGCTGCATTCTGAAAGGCAACCACATTTCAACCTGAGCAAAATTATGCTCTTTTCAAGGGCAGCACTATTATTACTGTTGCTTTCTGTAATCATCATGCCAGCTTTAAAGCCCCCTGGAGCTCACTACAGTGAGTGGTTGACAGTTTTTCTTTGATAAAATTATTCCAGGTAAGAGGACTAAAAAAATGTAACAGTGAAGCCTTGGAGTTATCGAATCTGTCTCCACATCCTTTCCTCTCTCCCCCCCTCACTCATTTATTGTAAATAAGTTAGAAAGAGATTTCCTCTCTCTGAGGAAGAGGGGGAGATATTTAAGAAAGAGACAAAAGGCTACAGAAAAGATGGGGTGCTTTCTCAGAACACAAATTCATACCTCGCAACCTGGTTTACTCGCCACCAAACTGTTTTTCACAATGAGGCCATCAATGGCTTAGCAGGGCATCCCAAGACAAAAAACACCATCTTGTCTGAAATTAAATGCTGTAGCTGCATAACAGCTGGGTTCCAGCTCAAGCTATATATGGACCATTGCATCTATTGCACAGCTTTAGGAAAGAACGTTTTGCTGAGTTGGACACCCACCCCCTCCTCCTCCGCTCCAGCGACGGGAGCTCCAAGTTCTCCAAATGAGGCCCTCTTGTCATTCTCAAACCTCCCATTAATTTATATTCAGCACTGCTGAGTGATTGCCACCCTTTCCTGGCAGCAAAATAATTAAGCTAGTCATTAGCACAATCTGCCTTGAATTAAGCAAACAACCGGCTCTTTTCAGCTGGGTGGAAGGAGGTTCAGGCCATTGATGTGTCAGCCCACAATTTCAAGGAAGAAGAGGGTGGCAGCAGCAGAGGGAGCAGCTGTACGCATGGCAGAGGCCAGCACAATGCAATCCAAGTACTAGCAGAAGGAGAAATTAAGCACTCAGTGAAGTATTATTTGGCAGGGGGCAGGATAACAGGAGGAAAGAGAATTTAGTGCAACGGATGCCTATGGCCAATTTTCAAAAGGCCGTGATGAAAGGAAAAAAGAATCGGAGAGGAACTAGGGAACACTGGCTTTTCTTATTGTCCCATTTGCTTTGTTAAGACATGGAAGGAGAAAAGACATTGGTATTTCTGCTTATGGAGTGCTATCTTCTAAGACATCAACTAAGATTTAGGAGATATTCCAGGTTCATCAGCAGATTTAGACCAGAGTGGCGGAAGCTGTAGCTTTCCAGAAGTTAATGCAATCAGTTCCCATCATTGCTAGCCAACACTGCCAATATGAGGAGAAGTTGGAGGACAACAGGTTCCCTATATTTGTGTTGCAGATATATGCCTTAAAATGCTGTAGCACAAGGGTAGAGCACATCTGTTTCATGAAGAAGCTCACTGGTTCAGTTCCTGATATGCCCAGATATAGCTGGGGGCAGGGAAACCCTCTTGTGTGAGACTGTAGATTCCTTCTGCAAGGCAAGATCCTGACTTTGGTGCCCCAATGATTTATCTTGGTGTAAGGCAGCTTCCCATCATCTCCTTGACTACACACAAGAGCAGTCCTGCTGTTGCCAGCAGTGGAAAGGGTGTGAGATTAGCAGTAACATTGCACTGATAGCAAGTGACACATAAGAGTTTTGCTGATGTCCCTCCTAGGTGTCCATCCAAATGTAAGAGCTGATGTAACAATGACAGCAGAACTTGATATAAATATATCTTACTGACTATACCAATTCTTATTGATATGATGAGAAATTGTTGGCCATCATGTTGTCTATATATCCAAACACCAGGTGCATCGCATGCCATGGATAATTTTCCTGGGCAGCCAGATGGCAAGAAGACTGGGTGATTTAAGAATAATGAAAATGTCACAGTAATTCATATCACTAGTCCATCCAGTACAGTATTTTCTGCTGCATGGTTAGGAAAACTTCTTTGAATGTTAGAGGCTGAATCCCTTTGGGGAGAATAATTCAGGAATGTAGGCATCCTTCCGTCTCGAGAGACTATGGTAATGTGCTCTAAATAGAGGTCTTGGAACAGCGTCTAGTGTGGCTGAGAAGGCCAATTTGAGAGTGACAATCCCTTCCACACTGAATCTATCCCCCTGTCCAGATCCCTGATACAATCTGTCCCCTGTCCAGCTCCCTGATTTTGCTGGTTTCGGAACTGCCTCTTTGCCTCAGCCTGTTGAACAAGTGTTTCTTCAAATTGGGAGAGGCCATGATGCACTGCCTGCCTCCAAGCTGAACGCTCAGATGTCAAGGTTTCCCATCTGTTGAGGTCCATTCCTAAGGCCTTCAGATTCTGCTTGCAGATATCCTTGTATGACAGATGTGCTCTCCCTCTGGGGCGTTTTCCCTGCACAAATTCTCCATACAGAAGATCTTTTGAAATCCGACCATCAGCCATTCTCACAACATGCCCAAGCCAACGTAGATGTCGCTGTTTCAGTAATGTATACATGCTAAAAATTCCAGTTCTTTCCAGGACTACACTATTTGGAAGTTTGTCCTGTCAGGTGATGCAAAAAATGTGATGGAGACAACATAAGGAATGTGTTCAACTTCCTTTCCTCTTGTGCATAAAGGGTCCAAGACTCACTGAAGTACAGGGGGACACAAGCTCTATAGACCTGGATCTTGGTATATGCCGTCAGCTTCTTGTTAAGCCATACTCTCTTTGTGAGTCTAGAGAACATTGTAGCTACTTTGCCAATGCGTTTATCCAGCTCAACATCTAGAGAGAGAGAGTGTCAGAGATCGTCGAGCCAAGGTACACAAAATCATGAACAATTCTTGTGTAGATATGGTAATAGAAAAAGGTGAGTCCACATCCTGGCCCATGTCTTTTGTTTTCTTCATTCTCATTGTTAATCCAAAATCTTGGCAGGCCTTGCTGAAATGATTCATAAGTTGTTCAGGAATGGGCAGAGGCAATTCTTAACTGGGCAAGCAATTTTATAAAAGGCAAAAGAGGGCAGAACCAGAGCTGGCTGTAGGCCACATCTCTCTTTCTCTTTCCTCTTGTCCTTTAACTGTCAAATATCCCCTTCATTGCAACAGTTAGACTTGTGGGGGAGACTTAAGGACAGTCGGCTGTGGACTAGAACCAAATATATGCCAGCCTGCATCTAGCTTGGGTCTGGCATGGGAATTTTTCCCAGCAATACCCAGAGATCCCAAAGATAGATGGTTCTATACACAAAACATAAGCTCTATCATAAATGTATTGTTATGACTTGAAAACATAAGTTTCTTCTACTACAAGTCCCAGTGGCCATGCTGCCTGGGGATTCTGAGAGTTGTAGTTCAAAAATAACCTTAGCAATGGCTGCTCCCATAGGACAGGGGTGGCAAAACTTTGGCACTTCAGAGGTTTTGGACTACAACTCCCACAATCTTTTATAACTGGCAATACAGTATGTATATTCTGGGAGCTGTAGTCTCAATATCTGGAGTGCCAAAGGTTCTCAATCCATGCCATATGAAAGGGTACCAGCAACCATCTCAGCTGTAAGGTTTAACCTATCACATTTTCACCCAATGCCATAATGCCAGGGAACTTTATTTCTTCTGTTATCAGAGAGAGTTGAAAAGGCAGTTAGCAGCCCTAATTCTGCTCTAGCCAGACTTGCTGCTCGTTACCCTGAAAGGCCACATGTGTTCCTATCTATATCAGCAGATGCCTCTATCAAATTTAATGGCTCCACACAAGCTTCATGACACAGCTAAACATTCTAACCCAGATGTGCATCTGTATCCATTTCTTATGTGCAGATTTCTCTTGTGAAATAAAGATGCTTTAATTCTTCTGCCTTGGAGAATATATGGCCAAGGATGATGATGATCATTATCATCATCACCATCATCTTAGAACTGCAGAGCTGGAAGGGACAGTATGTATAATCAAGTCCAGTCCCTGTCAAGGAGGAAAAGTGGGGAATTGAGCTCCCAACCTCTAAATCACTGAGTGATCCAGCAGTTCCCCTCTCCATGAGATAAGCTTCCTTTCATTTTCAATAAAAGTTTAGTTGTGAGAAATGCAGGATCCCCTTTAAGATTTGACAGTGTGAAAAGCAAAATCAAGCTGCTCTTACTTTCCCTCTCTTTCCTGGGAAGATATAAGACAAACCTCCAAGGAGTTTGATTTGAGAGTATGTGTCAGAAATAAAGTAAGTTCAAAGAGGAGGTCTGGCAAGTACTTTTTCTTTAAATTCTGTCATTTGCTGTTTGGACTTTCCTATTTAGAGCCCTCTCAAGAATGTTCAGAATCCTCTTGGATCTCAAGTGTTAAGGGATCTGTCAATACATGAAGTGGTGTGGGCAAGAAACAAAAGTAAAAGCCATTTCATGAATTATATCTGAGGAAGAGGCTTGCATCACGCTGCAGGTATCACAGGGCATTCACGCACAGAGGGAGACCACTGCTTCTTTCATCCCTTGGTATTGACATGTAGGAAATAGCCACAGGCAATACAAAGGGCAAGAGAGCCATCAATCTGGCATGTCAGAAAAATAGCACAGGCAGCCCTTCTATTATCAAATGCCCACGGACAATGTTCAGACCTTGAGTATAACACAAATATTAAGTATCATATTGCTTCTGGTGTTTTTGCTCTCTCTGTACAATTTTGAATGACACCATGCTGAGCACAGTACTGAATTAGTGCTGGTAATATGTGAAGACTGGATAATAACTCATGCAGGACTCAAGGAACAGAATGGTTTAATTTGGTTAATGAAATTGATGGCTCAAAGTGAGGTCTGAGAAAAAAATAAATGATTCAACACTAGAGATTGGCATGAAATGAACCACAAAGCAAACACCACCACCCCTTGAATTGTGGTTTGTTTCAGGGTGTTTTGGGAAAACATGTCTGCCCAGGATGAAATGAAACACCAAACTATTATTGGCATTGGTGATACATATGTGGGCAATAATTCAGACATATCCAGTTTTTGACAAGGTCAAAGAGAGGGTGGGGAGATGGCAGCAGCCCAAGAGTCAGTCCAAGTTTGGTGAAGGTTGGATTTCGGATGTCTGAGTTATAGCCCCCAAAGCAGGTCACCCCAGGAAAGTGCTCTTTAACCAGCTGCTAAAGGGATGTGGTGGTGCTGCAGGTTAAACTGCAGAAGCCTCTGTGCTGCAGAAGACCAGCAGTTGTAAGATCGAATCCTCATGACGCAGTGAGCTCCCGTTGCTTGTCCCCGCTCCTGCCAACCTAGCAGTTCGAAAGCATGTAAAAATGCGAGAAGATAAATAGGTACCACCATGGTGGGAAGGTAACGGCGTTCCGTGTCTAGTCACGCTGGCCACGTGGCAACAAAAACTGTCTTCAGACAAACGCTGGCTCTATGGCTAGGAAACAGGGATGAGCACTGTGCCCTACAGTCGGACACAACTGGACTAAATGTCAAGGGGAACCTTTACCTTTACCTAAAGGGCACTTTCAGGGACTATAATTCAGATGTCCCTAATCCAGTCTTTGCCAAACTTGGAGGAGGCGGGGAGGAGATTAGGTTGAAGGCTTGCTGCAAGTTTGGCACCCCTAACTAATGTGAGGAGTGTTCTACTCCTCCTGGAAATACTGAATTACACAAACCACAACATTGTTCATTTTGTCAGAAAGTTTGTGAAAGCTCATGGTTCATAGTAGCAACAAACCACAAATCAGATGTCCCAAGCCAACTACGTACACCAGAGCACAGAGTGCTGTCCTCTGAAGATGCCGGCCACAGAGACTGGCAAAACGTTAGGAAGAACAACCTTCAGAACATGGCCAAAGAGCCCAAAAACCCACAACAACCATTAAACCACAGATCATTGTGAACTTTTCCTGATTTGTGCTGATCTACCCACCACCTTCACAAAACTGCAGAGACAGAGAAGTAATTCTGAGCCAAGCTCTGACACAATTTGGGTGTATAGTATAACATAAAACTCACCTCAAAATAAGAGGTGATCTTTACAAAACCTAAAATTCTCCTCTGGCTTGGATTAAAGACCAAGCTAGAATGACACTTTTGGGCTCCCCTATCTGTTGCCACTATCCTGCTCCACATTCAAAAGGCATCCTCACTAGACATAGGGGCCAAACACATCCTTCCCTTCCCTTCCGGACAGTGGTACTACGGCAGCAGAAAATGCAAGTGGAAAAAAAAAGATAGGGGTCTGGTGACAATCAAGGATATATTCCTTCCAAACGCACCTGCTCACTGTAAAGACAAATATATAGTAGGCCTCAAAATGTATTTGGCAACTGACAGGTAACGGTTCTGCTCTCAGGCTAGCATGAGAATGCCGCACTTGATGGGTATCTCTGTTGAAGGTGGTGCTTATTGTTTCATATAAAAATAGAAAACAAAACAAAACATCCGAAGTCAGATGATCTCTGTAATTTGGTGAAGCTTATTTAAATATTCAGCCACATTTTGCAAAGTGCTAAGCAACAGGACTATTAAGGTCAGAGCTAGTTGCTATATACTCCTCTTGGCTTAAGGTGAAGTGGGCAACTCTCAGAGCTCAGAAGGGCATGCCCTCCCAACCCTGGGCCTGGGAGGACCACACCTGTGTTCCCGTTTCAAAAAAAAATCCCTTCCTTCCCTCCTTCTAAAAAGACTCCTTGCATCCTTTAGAGACGAAAACTGCGTTCGGAGGAAGAAGCACTGGAGGGCCAAAAAAGGGAGGCACTGACCTTTTTAAAGAGGGCACAAAATAGTTTTTGAACAATACATTTTTATGCGGGGAGAGGGGAGAAGTGTTGGTGGGGCCGGGCCTTACATTTAGGTCCTTGGGAACTGCATGCAGTTCACAGAATGCAATTTGCCCACCTCTGGCTTATGTTCTCACAGGAAGGGAGGCGATATTGTGCTCTGCTGCTGACTTCAGCCTTGCACTGTAATGGCAAATGGGTTGTGTTGAAGAGAATTCAGACTTGATTTAAAAGACAAGGGGAATTCTAAAGTACCATTTAAATCTATCTATCTATCTATCTATCTATCTATCTATCTATCTATCTATCTATCTATCTATCTATCTATCTATCTATCTATCTATCTATCTATCTATCTATCTATCTATCTATCTATCTATCTATCTATCTATCTAACATCTGTCTGTCTGTCTGTCTGTCTGTGTCTGTCTGTCTGTCTGTCTGTTATGATTGATAGAACAATTAACATTTGTTGTTATTTGTATTTAAGTCTTTGAGTCTGGGAAGACCCCCCTTTGCATGGAGAAACTGTATGTGAACTTATGAATATGCAGGTATGGTGGGCCTTTATAATACCTCCCCCACATGTTTGGTGGGGTGGGGCTACTGGGCATCTCTTTCTCAAGCTATACAGCCCTGCACCGGCTTGCATTCCTGGAGACTGCTGAGGAAAATTTGACACCAGGTATGCCAACTTTAATTGCAACCCTGTGTCCTTTCTCTTATAATGTTTCATTCTAAAGTTCCCAATTCTGAGAATACTTAAAATGCAGAATATTAATACCCAGGCATTTATAGAAGTGGGTCTTTGACCTTGAGGAACAAGAAGAAACCTTGGAGTACTCTGCGTCCTGTCCAGAATTATCGTAATCTTTTTCTTGCTACCACTTGGAACAATTTACTTTATGACATAAAAGAATCCCTGTGATAAAGTCTGAGAACCCCTTTAATAAGGACACTTGACCTAATTAAGTCAATTGTGTTTCCAAACGCATCTCCTCTTTCTAACCAAGAGGCCATGTTTGATGGAGTATAATGAGTGTCAATCTTGATGGAGCGTTGGATTTCCACCAACTTGTACGATCCTGTGATGCATGAGTGCATCCACTTTGCCCAGACAAAGGGAGAAACTTGCTCCTGGCTTTCACTGAAGCACAAAAGGGGCTTAGCTTTCCTACCTCCCAAAATGGCTCAAGACTGCATCGCTCTCAACAGACTAGAGGTGAAGGAGACCTGCCCAGCACCAAAGACAGAGCCAGATGAACAAGTGAGGGAACCACAGCTAATTAGTTCAAATTTACATATTATTCTTATGAACACAGTTGAATGTCAAACTATAATTATCGGATAAATGTCACTACCTAATCATGTGTCTCCTGAACATTTCAAAATAGAAAGAGAGACAGCTGAGAACCATGAGGGAGTACATTAATCCCTCTGGAGTGTTTTCCCAGTGGTGATCCACAGATCACTCTTAAGACTCTGCAAGAATCCTGAATTTAACAAGAGATCAGAGAATTTAAGCACAGAAAAATACATTTCCAATGTAAAAGACCTCCCTCACACCTGGAATTTTCCCTTTGAAAGCACTCACACATAGTTTGTAAACTGCTTTTGGAACTGAATGATTAGTTGCTATTTTGAGATTTCCTCCTACCATCTTTCCTAAAGCATTTCCGTCCCATCTTGCCAAACTCAGGCAGAACCTCCAAGGTGTCCAACATCTATATAGATCAAAATAACAGTGCAATGGGTTAAAAACAGAAAAAATAGACACCACGGAAATAATCAGTAGTAGAAATAGTTGAGGTGAGATCTGGGAAAAATTTTGTTTTCTGTCTACATTTCTCAGAATCCCACAATCAGCATGGCCAGTATAGTTCAGGTAATATTTCCCATTTTTGGGTCAGACAGGCAGGTTCAGGTTAGCCAGAAGACACAATAGAAAGAAAGAAAGAAAAAAAGAGAGAAATGTTATAGCTGGCAGTAAAATACCATCAGGAAAGAGTCCAGTTGGCTTTCCTTGAGCAGGAAGCTCCATGGCCCAGGAACCATAGCAGAGGTAGGCTCAGATTTGTATTCTTATCAATCAAACTGATGGAGCAGAGCCTTTCCCCATGATTATTCTATTGATATTACTTTAGCAGTCATCATTAGAGATGGAGGTACGTATTCGTATTCATGTAAGAATATGAATATCCCCACACAGCTTGACTTAATAAGGGTCCGACCCTTTGGGTCGGTGGCGGTAGCCTCGCTCATCCTTCAAATCATTCTTGGAACACTGCTCTCTTCCAGCTCAGCTAGCCACTCCAGGCAGGGGGAGAGAGGACGAGTCTCCCTGCATGGCTGTTCAGTGGCCAGCCGGGCGGGAAGAGAACAGGGCTCCAGGAGTGATTGGAAGGATGAGTGAGGCCACAGTCACTGCCAGACCCTTGTTAAATCCAGCTGCGCAGGGATATTCATGTATTCGTATATGAAAACAAAATCCTCATCTCTAGTCAGCAGTGTTGGATTGGATGTTAAGGAAGGAAATTTCATACACTTCAACTAATCTATGAATTGGATAGTAGTCAGGAGAGTTATGGCATTTATAAGAAAACAACTGGAAACTTTAAGTTAAAAAAGATCATAATCATCATTTCAAAGCATCCAATTCATGAGTCAACTGTGTTTGTTAGTCACCTTCAGAACAAACTGGAAGATGTACAAAATGTCCTGTCTTGCTTTCAGCAAACTATGTTAGAAGTCATTATGAGTCTTTGCTATATGAACAAACTTCATGCGATTGACTTTCTCCCTTCCCCTCTCCCCATGTAGCCCCCCCCCCATACTCTCTAGAAGTTTTCTTCAGGGGAAGTGTTACCAAACTTTGCCTGGAATCCTGTTGGGCAACTTTGCACTATGCAATAAGGTTGGTGTCATCATCTGGTGATGTTGCTCTTTATTTTAATTTGATATAAAACTTCCTATCTCTCCCCTTTTAATGTTCCAAGTTTGTTTAGGGATCCCCTTTTCCCCTGAGGAAATCTTTGGGAGGCTTGGGATGTTGTGGGGGTGGCGGTCTTGCTGCTGGGCTGGGACCACGGGAAGCAATCTGGTGGTGATTTTGCTAATATGAAAGGCTTTCCCTTCACTCCAAGGCTCCCAAAGCTTTTCTAAGACAAAAGGGATTCCTAGGGAACCTTGGAGCCAGAAGGGGGACTGGATAGGAAGTTTTCATTTAAACTAGAAGAAAGAGTAATGTCCCTGGATTGTACAGTAAAATTGTGCAACAGGATTTCATTCATTGTGAGCTGTGTCATTTCAAACTATGGCAAAGTAGGGAAATTGCCAGCAATGAGAATCTACACAGGAGTCTTTCCCTTGATTTCTGGTTATTCACCCCTCTTGCTACACCCTGGGTGTCACCGTTTGCAATGTTCCTCCTTGCCAATTCTTTGGAGAGCTTTTCCAGGGGATACATATCACTGCAGGGCAAAATAGGAGAAGGGAAAGAAACCTAAATGTGACATTGTCCCCTGCTTGCACAAAGCTGGATGGTACCCCAATGTATTGGTCATTCAACCAGCAACTGGGTAATACTTAGCAGTCTTCATGAAGGCATAATGTGTCAATTGAAAGAGGATGTTTTTCAAAGTGACTAAAAGTGTTTCTAAAATAGGACCAGAGACCTCCTAAGGGGCAATGCTATACCCACTGGCTGTCTAGATGTTCCAAATAGATTAAAAGCTTTGTTTTGCTCCGGCAGACAATTATTGATATTTGAGGTCTTGGTTTCAGTGAAAGTCATCCTCCTTTACTACCAGCTTGTCAGTCTTGGGCCAGGATGAACATACTAATTGACTACCTCATTAATTTATTTATGGTTAATGACAGAAAGAAAAATGTGGAATGCTCCCAGTCACAGGCCTTCAGTGACGAACTATTCATGTTTTAAAGGAATGCCTTTAGCCACCTACCATTACTAATTTAGCTGATCATCATGCATTATATTTAAAGATCATCAACACCCAGCAAAGTGCTGCCTTATTATGGAAGGAAATGCAGTGGAGAGGAAAGAATTGCATGTACCAGGCAACAATTGGCGCTTTCAGGCATATTGTATTACGAGAACAGGGAAACTGTTCTAGCACTTGAAAGTAGGATGCAGAATAATTATATTCAATTAACTAAGGAGTCCTTGGACACCAGCCCAACAGCATACATTATATAGCAGGCCTTAAAGAAAGGCAACACATACATGGGTGGTATTTCTTTATCCTTGCGCCTTGGGTTATGGCTCATTTTAAGCTTATTATAGTAAGGTCAAGATTAGGAAAAATTATTTTAGGAAAAATCTGAGATCCTTTATGTTTGCTTCTACTTTCCACTGCCGCATTATTAATATGTGAAAAGGAGAAGCCCTCATATAGGGATCTAAATTTGTGTTTGTATGTGAGGGGGTGAATAGAGGCATATGTTCTGAATATCTGTGTGCCCTTCATTAAACAGAACTATTCCGACATTCCTAAGGGCATAAGGCAAACTTGGAAGGATGGATAATGTTCTAGTGGTGCTCTCCTCCATCATCTGTCACCCTCCTACACATGGAGTGTGATAGAGTCTGAATGGGGTTGTCTCTGGTATCTTTGGGGACTCTCTGTGTGAATTAGAACCCTGGAAAACCATGGACACAAGAGGCCTTCATTCTCGTTCACTCTAGTTGCCTTTCACACATAGAAGGCTAAGGAATGAGAGATGGAAGAGGTTTTTGGATGCTCCTGCTCCACCTTTGTTTATTCAGCATGACATAGGGCTTATTCTCTATATGTTGTTGTCCTGTATTGAAAGGGATTTACTTTCTAAATTTGGGATGTTAAAAAAAGAAGTCAAATGGTTGTTGCAGAACAGTTTTATTTCTTCTAAAATGGATCCCGTACTCTGCAAGTGCTTCACAGCTCAGCCATCCATTTTGGCATGCCACAAACCTAGTGAAGGATACATTACTCACAGGAGCAAGGTTCAACAAAGCTGAGCGAAACTGCAGGAAATGTAGATGGAAATATGGTGAACATTCTTCCTCTGGCTTCATTTGCAGCAACACCAACTTGTCTGCTAAAGTCTTGAGAACAAAAATATTCATGTCCAGTGGGTAATCAAACACTGATAGGACAGGCAGATTACTTTCCCAAAGAAATTCCATCTATCAAGTACAACAATGAAACTGGGACATGTAGAATAGCTTGTGATAAGGATTAGACTGGATATGAAAGTGTGAAACTCCAATTTCATAATATGTGAACACATTTTAATACATATGAGAGAGCCAGTGTGGTGTCATGGACAGAGTAAGGGGCCAGGTTACAATGGCAGGATCATTACTGGCTATGCCACTGTTGGGGCTGGTAAATTGGGACATAGTGGTGACATTTGGGTGGCATGTTTACCAGTTCTTAGCACACTAGCTGATGTCTTAGGAAACCATTATGATTCCCTAGGTCTCCAGGCTGATAGACTGCTGAGCTAACAATACTGAAATAATGGAAAGTTTAATTTTTGTGGGTGAGATGGTTTTAAAGTCAGGGTGCCCATCTGTATCAGGTCCAAACTCGCAGCAGGACACAATTTGCTATCTTCCTAGAAGCCCAAAACTTTGTTGTTTTGAATGGCTCTGGGTTGTAACATTATCTTCTTAACCAGTTTTAGTAGCATACTGATGTGATGCCTGCCTGTAAATACTTGTAAATACAACCGTCTTGCAAAAGAAGAACTTGTAAGTGTCTTCAATAACTGCGTTTTTCCTGTCGCCAAATCCGTGACAATTCTGGACCAATTTACCTAGATTTCCTTCATCCTCATTTCTATACTGCTGGTCCAAAAGCAGTTCTGCTCCTCCCCAAACTCTTTCTGCTTGACTTCTGTGACATCATGAGAGCCTGTCTCTGTGACATGACAATATTCTACCCTGTGATACGCAAGGGCTTGCCTTCTGGCTAAAACCTGAATCTCAGGGAATGGACTGCTATTGACAGGGCAACCCTGTGTAGCACATACTGTGTGTGTGTTGTCATGCAGAGTTTGTGGAAGGACTACATTGTCATTGTTAGGAGCTCATAGACTCTCTCTGTTTATGGTTTGCTTGATGCTGAATATTGTGATGGGATAGCATTTCCAGGGATGCTGTGAGATGTTGGCTTCTTATACTATTTATATATATATTTAAAGCTCTTTGCTTCTGTGAGGAGGATAGTTAGTCTAGTACTGTCCTGGCTCAGGTGCTGTCTTTCCCTATTGAGAGGTGGGAGAAACCCATAGATGCTGAGAAGAGGAAGTCCCGAACTGTATGGAAAATGAGAGATGAGGTGAAATCTGATTGGCAAAGAAGAGAAATAAAGAGAGAAGGGGTAAGACTGTTGACTGAGGCAGGAAAACCATCTGAGGAAGAAGTTGGGTCATCTGATAAGATGGAGATGGCAGTGGGGTTGTGGAGCAACAGTTGGAAAAGGTGGGAATAGAGGAGAGAGAGGAGACAAAGATATATAAGAGAAAGAAGCCTACAAGGGGGATGGTGGAAGCTGAAGAAGCAGAAAACAGAAAAGGAAAGAAATGTGCTCCTGCTGGGATGGGAGTGGGTCAGGATGGAAAACCCCTGGACTCACCAGTTGGAGGAACTTACGATTTGGCATGAGGAAGCCGAGAGGAGAAGAAGGGTGGTGAGACCACATAAGCCATTCTATTGGGGCAAGAAGGAATCCCGAGAGTGGGGAAAATGAAGAAGAGAGGAGAGAGCTAAGATAGCCCTCTGGGATGGGACCTTACAAGTTGTTGGCGCTGAGAACTAGGACACCTGGTTTGACCCTTCCACCAGAGACCAGATGCCCTTGCTGCCAGTTTCATCCAGAGGGGTAGCTTACCTGCCACAGGCCTGTTTGAAACACCCACAGTTAACCTTTTCTGTTTTAAAGACTTGAACCCCTTCCATACACCATTGTGTGAGGAGGAGAAGTTGGATACCTTTGTTGATGTTAATAGCTTCTCAGACTTACCAGGAAAAAATCTTGATGTTTTGGATACCACAAAATGGTTGTCATTAATAAGTCCTAAGAAGGGGTTAAACACCAAAGCTCTCTTAGAGCTGAGCAAACCTTTACAGAATCCTTCTCAGACTCAGTATTTATAATATAGTGGCTGGTGCACCATAATGCCCGAGGCATTACATTTCCCCCATGAACCGAATATAGGGTTAGGTTGTGATCACACTGGCAATTTGAATTCATTTCTGTTCAAACGTCAGGTTCAAGTCACATGGTATTTAGACCAGTGGCCTTGTTCACATACACTAAATGGAAATTGATTTATTTCTGGTGATTTAAACTGGTTTTGGCATATACACTGCTGAAATTAACTCATTTCCAGGTATGGGGACTTGCAACTTGAGACTTGCTGTCAAGTTGAAATTAAGTCGCACCTGCAACCTGACTTCGGGTTTTCCTCCAATAACTCACACTTGACTTGTGACTCATATCAGTTTTTCCCAGTCACTTGTCAAGTTCCCCTGCCACTGCCCTTGTACCTACCTGCTTCTGCTGCCACTGCATGCTGCTGTCCTGAGAAGCAAGCAGAAGGCTTGATTTCTTTTTCCAGAAGCCAGACCCACCACATCTGAGCATGCCCAGAAGCTGCAGGCCTTGCTCTTGGAAGGGAAGCTGAGCGTAGTGCTTGCTTTTGAGGACATGTTGCAGGTAGGCAGTGGGGGTGGCTAGGGTGGCAGTGGCAGGAGCAGATAAGTAGGGGGGGCAGAGACCAGGCACATGGCTTCTTAGCATGCAAAGAGGCAAGGGCCTGCTCTGGGAGGGGAAGCCAGAACTGCTATTTCTGCGGATGCACATGTCATTTCCTGGCCTCCATCTGAGACTTGAGACTCACTCAAGGCCTGGGACTTGGGACCAAAGTCTCAGGATTTGACTTGAGTCTTGTTACCAAAGACCTGGACTTGGACTCGGGATACAGGTCCAAAGACTTACCAACATCTCTGCTCTTTTCCTTTCTGTTTTAGGATCACACTGTTCTTAAAGATTTTGATTTTAATCTTTTTTTCCCAAAAAGAAAAGTAAGTGATACATTGACAAATCAAGTGTCTGGGAGGTGCCACCTGGCGTCAAGAAGTTAGAATGCAAGTTAAAAGGCTTTTTGTTCAAATAAGCTGGAAAGGCTATAATCACACTGGTGTGTTGGCCAAGGGCCTTCTATAGAAGTGCAGAACATGATAAATCACATTTCATTCCAAGCTAAATTATATCAGGGAGCATCACTAACAAAAGGCACCTAAATGATGATACATTTTTCTGACCAAAACCTTGGCCTACAGAAATCATTCAAGTGATCACTTATAATCAAAGAGGCCATCAATTTTACTTGTGTTTGGTTTTTATTTGGTTACAACAATCTAGTTACTATAGAAAAAAAGAACATTTAGGTCATAATAAACTAAATCCTCACACACCCATTGAAGTGACACTGTGTCATGGTGTTAGCTCCATAGTCCCTCCCAATAGTAGGAAAATCCACTATTAATGAAACAGAATAAGACACGCTTCTTATATATTGAACAAAGTGTTGCTGCAGCCTGACCTTGGGTCAGTTCAACAAGTTTTGCTTTCCAAGACATAACAACAAAATATAGCGGAGCTTTCTTTGATACTGGAAGCAAAGGATCTCATGAACACTCAGCCCTCTCCTTAGGAATAAAGCTGCAGTTTTAGCTGAGTATGTTTCTTTTCTACCCACTTCCTGTCCTTTTATGATGTCCTGAATCTACTACTACATTATTATCTCTAGGAATAGGAAAGTTCTATGCAATTGGTCCCGCCCACAGGGCTGTAAACCTATATTATAGCAGCAACACCATGGGTTACATTAGTGGTGCTCAAATGATGTGCCGTGGTACCCCAGGATGACACCAAATCCAGCCAGGGGCACTGTGAAATCCTGACAAGTACTTTCATGGAATCTGGAGAAGTACTACTCAGGCTGGGCTGCCCCCCCATTCTCCCTCCCTCCCCCAAAATATTGTATTGGGGGAGCTGCAGGTGATAGCTAGCAAGTCAAGGGAGCCACAAGTCATAAAAGTTTGGGAACCACTGGGATACACCAAGTGAAAATTGCCTCCAGTGCCATCCTTGTAACGCTTTAAAGGAACAGCAGAGGCTGTTCCACGTAAACATTTAATACAGAGTGCCACCATTTTTCACAATTCTACCATAGAAGTGATTTTGCTTCGCAATTTATGATGCTGAAATAATGCGATTTCATACACAGGTTATATTTACAGGGCCATTTTAAGGAACATGCTGCCAATTTTAAACTGCCATTTCACTTTAGATTTCATTAAAAGAACCCTTTGCTTTACCCTTGTGGTAGAACCTATCATGTGTAAGGGAGAACCTGAGCTCTTTAACAAGTGACTGGCTGTTAATCTCAAGAGACAGCTTTGGTTCCTGGAATCTTTTTCCCCCCTTTCATGGCCATAAATCCTTTTAATGCCTTCTTGTAATCTTCATGGCTCTGTCAGTAATAAAAGCAGGTAGAAAACTTCCATCTATTTCAGTTACCCTTCTTAAAATATATCCTCAGGATTGACATAGGAAGAGATCCTGCTAAACTACTCTTGAGCTAATCATTTTGGAATTTTTAACAATATCACACTGATTTGTCATTTGAAGTGTGCCAGCTATGATCAGTTTTATTTATTTGTTGCTCTCTTCTGACACTACATTTACTTTTATCTTGAAAGGGAACATTTGGTCTTTCTTCTTTCTTTTTTAACTGGGTCCCATCAAGAGATATGAGAAGCAGGAGGGTAGCCAGTCATCTTATACTCAAACCTTTCTCGCCTTGGGAGTTTCTCTTTTATGCTGCCTTTGTTCTTCCTTCCCACTGTGCTTTCTTTACATGTTGAAAGTGTGTTGCGTTGTGCTGCAATATCTGACTCCCGACAAAGATAAAGAACCCCCGACTAGCAACAATGGGCGCGGGGGGAGGAATGCAGTTTCATAAGTCAAATGTTAGAATCATTCACTGATGATAGGTAAAACTGTGTGTTTCCAATATTATATGACAGCTCAATGAGGGCAATAGGATTCACCGTGGAAACTGCAGTTTGCATGTCAGGTGCTGATCCTGGACATAGATTATCTCTGTATCTTGTGAGTTAATTATCACAGATTTTTTCACAAGCCTTCCCAAACCTGGTCCTCTCCTCTATATGTTGGATCACAAAACCCATCACCTACTGCCTCCAAGGCCTCTGTAACCTCAGGTGATGGGAATTGTTGTTTAGCACACTTGGAGGGCACCAGCTTGAACAAAGCTGATTTATTTACTCTACTGCAAAACTTCTTTGTTACCCACAAGAAAGGAATGCATCACCAAAATGAAGACAAAGACAAAAAGATGGACTTTTATAATAATGACATATTGAAAGACATTGAAAAATCAATGAAGCAATTTGTTTAAAGTGTTTACAAAATTTCTAATTGTCAATGCTTATTAGAGATTTAATAATTTAAAAGAACAGCAGCAGCAGCAGCAACAACAATAACAACAAAGGAATAAGCATAAAAAGCAAATGTAGATTCTGCCAAAAAAGAGAAAGAAACTGTGTCACACCACATCAGTGAATGCCGAAATATTGTGCAGTGAGACATCAAAGCAAGGCACGACAGAGTAGCAAAATGAATACACTAGTCAATATGTAATAAATAAAGTTGGCAGCATCCAGGAATATGTGGGAACATCAAGGAGAGAAGGTATCAGAAAATGATCAAGTGTAGATCTTGTGGGACATCTGGGTTCAAATGGAGAGACTCCCTGAGCATAAGACAACAAACATAACAGTAACAGAACAAAGAAATGTCTGGTTAATTGACACTGCTATTCCAGGGGATGCCAGAGTTGAAGATAAACTGGAAAAAATTAACAAAATACAGAGACCTGGAAATATTAATAACTCACTTGTGGATGAAACCTATTTCAGTGGACCCCACAGTCAATGGGGCATTGGGAACAGTGCCACAGAATTTTATAAAATATTATAATCAGCTGCAGTTCTCTGAAATAACACCATCAGAGCTGGAAAAAAAATGTGGCAATATTAGAAACAGCATACATATTACACCAATATTTAATTGATATTTAGGGGGTTTTTTTGGTTAAATGTGTCTCTGTTTTATAATACCCATCAAAGATTATGTATTATTATGAATCTGATCTTCTGGATAGCTCAGTGGTTTTGGCATCCGGCCCTGGAGCCAGACATTGGGAGTTCGATTCCCCACTGGGCCTCCTTGACAAGGACAGGACTTGATGCTCTATCTATAAGATCCCTTCCAGTTCTGCAGTTCTAACATTGTAACAAATTGTAGTTTTGAATAATAATATAAAATTTACAGTAAAAACAAACAAATCAGCTAAAATGGAATCAGATGTCAAACAGAATATTAAGATTTTTAAATGATGTTAAAAACCAGAAATAGAACCCAAACAGTAGGACCAGCAATAAAAATCAAGGACTGAATGCCTTTAATTAATTTAAACAAGAATATGACAAATGGGCTAAAGGGCTCAGCAGACCTGGACAGGCTGCTGCAAAGCCACTGGAACAATGTAAATGCAAAACTTGGCCTCTTGACAAGAAATTATGTAATAATAAATGAAGCACACCCAGCTAAACAGATGGCAATTTTCTTCACTGATGCAGAGAAAGCATTTGATAACGTAAATTGGAACTTAATGCTATCACAATTAGAAGAAATGGGGACAGGTCAGAATTTCACTGAAATAATAAATATTATCCATTCCAAACAGACAGCAAAGATAAGAATCAATGGAGAATGTACACAAGAAATAGAAATACAGAAAGGAACATGACAAGGCTGCCCATTATCAACACTACTTTTAAAAACTGTAATTGAAGTACTAATGCAGCAGTTACGAATATCAGACAAAATTAAAGGTCTTAAATTACGAGGAAAAATATTCAAGGTTCAGGCTTTTGCAGATGATTTGCTTATAGTAATTCCAAACCCAAGGAATCATTAGAAGCACTAATTGTGGAATTAAAAGAGTTTGGTGAAATGACAAGGTTAAAAATAAACAACAAGAAAACAAAAATTATGACTAAAAACATTCAAAAACAGGAGATTAATGAACTATTACAAATTACAAACTTCCAGGAAGGAAGGAAGGAAAGTAAAATACCTGGGCATATATTTTACAAAGAAAATAAGCACTCTCCTCAAAGATAATTATTTGAAACTGATAGAGGAAATTAAGAAAGACATTTCTAGCTGGACAAACCTACAATTGTCAACGATGGGCAGAACTGCTACAATCAAAATGAATATCCTATCAAAACTTATATTTCTTTTCCAAACAATTCCGATTGTTTTAAAACAAACAATATTTAAGGAGCTCAGAAAATGCATTTCTAAATTCATCTGGCAGGGGGAAAAACCCAGAATTAAAACTAAGCATCTACAAGGCCTAAGAACAAGAGGAGGAATGGGGCTTCCGAATTGGCTTCTGTATTATAGGGCATCTGCATTGGTATGGATTAATGAGTGGATAACATTGGAAAATACGAGGCTCCTGAAATTAGAAGAATACGATTTGAAATGGGGCTGGCATGCATTCTTATGGTATAACAGGACTGAGGATTTTAAACAGTTTAACAACCATATATTAAGGAAGGCACTTCTGTCGATGTGGAATAAAGTGAAAAATCAAATGTATATTAAAATACCACACTGGGTGATACCAATGGGAGCATTTGCCCTACCATATCTTCCGAGGTCGATAAAATGAGTATCCAGCTTGCTGGGGGGGGGGGCAATGTGTAGTCTGTATAATTAAAATTGTAAACCACCCGGAGAGTGCTTGTAGCGCTATGGGGCGGTATACAAGTCCAATAAATAAATAAATAAAATAGTAAAATATTCTGAGGTTTTAAATCTTGATGGCTCTATCTAAACTCAACAAGAGTTAGTAGATCAAGGCATCGAAATGGATTGGTGGGCGTGATCACAGCTATTATCAAGGTTTTCTAAAGATAATCAACAGGGCTTATATTTAGCAAATACACCCTTTGACAGAATCCTTCTAGAATCAGAGGGAAAATGTATTAAGTTACTGTATAATTTTCTGTTAGATTTTGAAACACAAGATGAAGTGGTAAAAGCATGTATGATTAAATGGGCACAGAATGTAGGACATAATATCGAACTGGATCAATGGGAACAAATTTGAAAAACAAACATAAAATTAACTAAATCTGTTGTATTTAAAGAGAATACATACAAAATGTTCTACAGATGGTACATGACCCCCAAAATACTGGCTAAAATAAGTATCCAGACTTCAAACATCTGTTGGAAATGTAAACAGAAAGAAGGAACATTTTATTACATGTGGTGGATGGGCAAAAGTACCCAAAGATATTGGAATAAAGTGAATCAGATGCTACAAGAAATATTAGAAACTTCAATACGGATGATACCAGAACTATTTTTATTAAATATCTTGCCAAATATACTTGTTCTTGTTTAGTTGTTTAGTCGTGTCCAACTCTTCATGACCCCATAGACCAGAGCACGTCAGGCCCTCCTGTCTTCCACTGCCTCCCGGAGTTGGGTCAAATTCATGTTGGTAGTGGTTGTTGTGGGTTTTTCGGGCTCTTTGGCCATGTTCTGAAGGTTGTTCTTCCCAACGTTTTGTCAGTCTCTGTGGCCGGCATCTTCAAAGGACAGTACTCTGTGCTCTGGTGGTAGCTTTCATGTTGGTAGCTTTGATGACACTGTCCAACCATCTTGTCCTCTGTCGTTCCCTTCTCCTCTTGCCTTCACACTTTTCTAACATCAGGGTCTTTTCCAGGGAGTCTTCTCTTCTCATGAGATGGCCAAAGTATTGGAGCCTCAGCTTCAGGATCTGTCCTTCCAGTGAGCACTCAGGGTTATTTCCTTTAGAATGGATAGGTTTGTTCTCCTTGCAGTCCAGGGGACTCTCAGCACCACAATTCAAAAGCATCAATTCTTCGTTGGTCAGCTTTCTTTATGGTCCAGCTCTCACTTCCATACATCACTACAAGAAAAACCATTACTTGGAGTATGCGGACTTTTGTCAGCAAGGTGATGTCTCTGCTTTTTAAGATACTCCAATATCTCCAATTTTCCTGAACATATCTCTGGTTCTTCCTTTTCTATTATTTTCCTCTATTTCTTTGCATTGTTCATTTAAGAAGGCTCTCTTGTCTCTCTTTGCTATTCTTTGGAAGTCTGCAGTCCATTTTCTGCAACTTTCCCTATCTCCCTTGCATTTTGTTTCCCTTCTCTTCTCTGCTATTTCTAAGGCCTCGTTGGACAGCCACTTTGCTTTCTTGCATTTCCTTTTCTTTGGGATTGTTTTTGTTGCTGCCTCCTGTACAATGTTATGAGCCTCTATCCAAAGTTTTTCAGGCACTCTGTCCACCACATCAGGTTCCTTAAATCTGTTCTTCACTTCCACTATGTATTCATAAGGGATTTGGTTTAGATTATACATGACTAACCCACTGGTTTTTCCTTAACTATTCATATTATAACAGCAGCAAGAATAGTTTTGCGAAACATTGGAAGGAACCTAGAATACCGCAAATAGATGGTGATAGAAAAAACCCACAAAACCACAGAAATTGACATATTATCAGATTGACTAGACACAAAAAAGAAAGAAGATCATCGGAAAACTTCGTCACAATTATATACATGGTCAAAAAGGAGAGAGAGTAGCTGACTGATGCATAGTAATGTGTATGGCTGCAGAAGAGATAGAATAAATGATTGATAAAGAGTATCAGCTACATAATCAATAATTAGATCAACAACATATTTGTCTTGCAAAAATTCATCTTGCAAAACGTGTTTTCCCATAGGAATGCATTGAAATCTAATTATTGCGTTCTTATGGGCAAAAGAACTCAGAACAAAGTCACATTTGGTTTACAAAGAGTTTATTAAGTGCTCTTTAAAGCCATACGTATTGTGTAGATGATTTCAAAAATTTCAATAAAAAAACTTTAACTTTTTAAATATCATAGAAAAACATTTAAAAATCAGCAAACGTGAGGTAGGAACAAAAAACGGAAAACATTCGTCTTGCGAAGCATGGCCATAGGAACATTTGCCTTGCGAGTCATCAATCCCATTGCCAAAACCATTTGTCTTGCGAGTTTTTTTGTCCTGCGAGGCATTTGTATTGCAAGGCACCACTGTATATTGTATATATTAGGGGCACACACCCCTAATATATACAATATAATATATACTGCAGGTGCAGAAAAAAAACTGTCTGAACAAGGTGAAGCAGTGATGTTACTGTGCTAGCAGAGCAGATCCAAAATTGTTCCAGAAGCCCCCATCACACTCAGTTTGGTTCATGTGAACCTGTAGACCACTGATCTGATTATTTTGCCGCTAAAAATGATGGAGTTCCAACAGAAATATGTGGTAACCATTGATGTAGCAAAAGAAAGAAGCACCCGAGCAGAATGAGTTTGACAGTTGCAAACCCTATGGAAGCCAATGCCTCTCCTGAAAACAGCTGTCCCTGAGTCCCGGGGAGAGCTCATATCAGCCTTATCATCCAACCAAGTGTCCATTGGGGGTGTCTAGGCATGGCAAGGGAAGGGGGATAGGCCACTTATTAGGCTGGCCATCTGCTGGAATTTCCTTGCTTTTTCTTCTAGGTAGCTGCCCTGAGTCTTCATTATACTTTGGACTAAGCATGTGACAGATTTTACTTTCTTGGTCTCCATGATCACTGCAGATGGTGACAGCAGCCACAAAATTAAAAGACGCCTGCTTCTTGGGAGGAAAGCGATGACAAACCTTGATAGCATCTTTAAAAGCGGAGACATCACCTTGCCGACAAAGGTCCGCATAGTCAAAGCTATGGTTTTTCCATTAGTGATGTATGGAAGTGAGAGTTGGACCACAAAGAGGGCTAACTGCTGAAGAATTGATGCTTTTGAATTGTGGTGCTGGAGGAGACTCTTGAGAGTCCCCTAGACTGCAAGGAGAACAAACCTATCCATTCAGAAGGAATCAACCCTGAGTGCTCACTGGAAGGACAGATCCTGAAGCTGAGGCTCCAATACTTTGGCCATCTCATGAGAAGAAGAGAAATTTCCCTGGAAAAGACCCTGATGTTAGGAGAATGTGAAGGTAAGAGGAGAAGGGGATGACAGAGGATGAGATGGTTGGACAGTGTCATCAAAGCTTCCAACATGAATCTGACCCAACTCCGGGAGGCAGTAGAAGAGAGGAGGGCTTGGCGTGCTCTGGCCCATGAGGTCATGAAGAGTCGGACATGACTTAACGACTAAACAACAACAAGATTTGCCATCTGCTTGAATGTTCTTGGTTTTTCTTCTAGGCAGCTGCCCTGAGTCTTCATTACACTTTGGACTAAGCATGTGAAAGAATGGTGGAGGGAGAACCACTTTTCTTGTACAGGCTTTGATTGGATATGTTGAAGTAGGGCTAGGGACTAACTTTCTCTGTTTCCCACCCTTGTTTTCTGCTTCCCCTCCTTTTTTTTTAAAAAAATAAATTTGCCACTGGCTTTTATTTGCAGAATCATTATACTTGCTGTGGGTGCCTGGTCCATAGGGTATAGCTGCTAAATATGCAGCACTCTGATTTGGGCTAGGAAGTGAGTGGGTGCATTTGGCCAAGCCTGGCTACTTACTGGTGGTGCTGGCTGGGGTGCCTGGAGCAGGCAGGGGAGCACAACTGTGTAGTTCCACTCATTGTCTGTGTGGTAAAAAGAATGCATGCTCTACTGCTAAGCCAGAAAGGTGTATGACAGCTCTTAAAGGGGAAAGACGTCTCAATCTAAGTAGAAACAATCGCCCGTTTCCCCTCAACAGTAGCAATCAGTACATTCCGGCTGCTCTCCATATATTTCAAATCAAAATCCTCTCCCAGCTGCTATATGGTGGCCCAATCTGGATTGAGGCTGTTAATCAAGATCTTTATAAAGTTGCTGCCTCCTTTCTCAGAAGGATTCTTGGGGTCCCAAACCTAATTAGATTGTCCACATTGATACTTGAATTAGGCATACACCTTCCCTCTACTACCGCTTGGTCCCTAACCTTCAAGTTCTGGCTTAGACTGCACCTCAATACCCAACCAGATTCCATACTCAATGACCTACTAAAAGATCCCTTCTCATCCAAGTGGTTCAGTATTCTGGATGACAAGCTCGCATCCTTGGACCTCTCCCCTGAATCTCTTTCAGACACTAACCTTCACAGAGCCCATCAAATCATCAAATCTAAACTCTGGCAACAGGAACTTAATTTATTACTCCCCAATTTAAATCCTATTTGTTCCCCTCTCTTCTTTGGTCTTTCCCCTTCTCTTGGTAGACCCTCCAACTATTTCAGTAAATTAATTAATCCAAGTAAAAGGAGGGCTTTTATGCTAGCAAGACTAAACATTTTCCCATCAGCTGTTCATTCTGGCAGGTTTGCAAACATTCCACGTAACAATAGACTCTGTCTCTCTTGCTCATCTGAGCCCGATACCCTAGACCACATACTACTCCGCTGCCCGACTCATCTATATTTACGAAACAACATTCTCAAACCCCTCCTGTCGTCCCTTTTTGTTTCCCTAGCTGACCCCCTTCCCGTCCTTTTAAGCGATTACTCGGCGACCATCACTAGCGTAGTAGCGGATTTTTTATTAGCGGTCTCCAAGTCAAAACCCCTGCCCCATCCTCCCCCCGCATCACCTTCCCAGCTCTTACCTTCACGATCATCCTTCTTGGTTTGTAATACTATGACATAAATTGTTACTGCTGCTTTATCCCCTTTTAATGCCAATAAAGGTTTTAAGAAAGAAAGAAAGAAAGTAGAAACACAAGCCGATACAGTCTTTTTTGCTTCCCGATCCAAACCGTACCCTAAGTAAGCCATATATCATATCTATATGCCAGTATGGACAGGCCCTTACCAGCATTCAATGAACTCAGACTGGATCAGGCCTGTGTACTTACCTGGGAGTAAAAAGGAAAATAATATTTAGTTGTCGACAATGCATTGGGGACGTGGTGGCACTGCGGGCTAAACCGCAGAAGCCTTTTTGTGCTGCAGGGTCAGAAGACCAGCAGTCATAAGATCGAATCCACGCAACGGAGTGAGCTCCCGTCGCTTTGTCCCAGCTCCTCGCCAACCTAGCAGTTCGAAAGCATGCAAATGTGAGTAGATAAATAGGTACCACATCGGTGGGAAGGTAAACAGTGTTCCGTGTATAGCCGCGCTGGCCACATGAGAACATAAACTGTCTTTGGACAAACACTGGCTCTAGGGTTGGAAACGTGGATGAGCACTGCCCCCCAGAGTCAGACACAACTGACTAAATGTCAAGGGGAACCTTTAACTTTACCTTACAAAAGTTTACAAACCTTTACCTTTACCTTATTTGCCAGTTTTGATGAACAAGGAGCTTTTTCAAGGGCAAGGTGATCCATTCAGTTCATTGAAAAGACTAGTTTGTCAAGGTAACACTCTGCACGTGCAAAACCACCATGCATTTTGACAGAAGTTATTTAGGAACTTCTTTTAGGTACAGAATACACTTGTGCATATATTGGAATGGGCAGATCAGCAAAACTGTTGTTATCTAAGTAATCTTTTTTTCCCATAACTCAAAGGTCTTGTGAAATGAAACCTAGAAATCCAGGAAATCTGCAAGGTTGCTCTCTTTTCCTTGTACACTTAGAGGGATGTAGTTTTCTGGTATCCCAGCTTGAATCAGTCTGTTTCTTGGCTGTTCATGGCAGAAGAACTCACTTGCCTCTATGGTGGTGCTATCCAAGGTATCTACTTCTACACTTGTGAGGGTCTTATGGCCATTTCACAACTCTCAGGTGATAAAGCAGGGCTTCCTCTTGATTCTTGTAAATTAGAAAGAGGATCTGAAGGAAGCAACACGCAGGGGAAGCAATATGTTCTCCACTTGTTTTTTTATAAACAAACTTGAGCAGGGCAAATGCGCTATAGGAGTTTTGGCAGAATCCTCTCGACTAATAAGAAACTTTAAAAGTAGGTTATTATACAATATCCTTCCTTATCTCTTGCCTCCCTTGACATAATCAGTTCTGCTTATAGTTCATCAAGTGCTTATAGTTCTGTGACAGCTGCAGGCAAGCTTCTGCAGATCAGATTTAGCTACCAGTTTGCATCCAGTCTCTCTTCCACTGTGATTCAAATCTGCAAGATAAGGAGCACAAAAGTAACTCTGTGTTGTCCGTGGACAAGCAATTCCAGTCAAACCTCTATTGTATGTTCTAGAAAGAGAGCAAGTTAAAAGGTATAAAGGAGGATTAACATAAAAATGAAAGTGTAAAGGCAGTTGATAGTTAAATCCAGGTTTTCACAGGTAGATATGTATTACTTTACACAGATGGTCTTAAGAAATATACCAAATTGCTTGGATTATGCTCCATAAAGCCTTTTGAATGTTCAATACATGGTGCAACAAAATACAGTTGTTGCTCATATGTTATGTGGTATGTACACATGCTTCCATAAAGAACAGCATTTGTTTCATAGGCATTATATCTTCATTTGTGACATGCTTTAGGGCTTAACTATACCTTACAAATAACCCATAATTTGAAGAAGGAATTCCTTAACTACTAGAAGCATCTGTTTGTGACAGCCGGAGCTTTTCTCACCTTACGAAGTTTGCATATTAGTTTGTTTTATTTTTGATCCCCACTCAAGGTCCTCTTTTCATGAGCTAAACATAGGCTTCATTTGCATGTCTGATTCCTTGAACACAACAATCCATTTCAGTCACATCTGTGGAACATGAACATGATTTCAGCCTTGTTGATCAGTTTTATCTGTAATGTTCAGTTAATAACTACAGTGATTGGAAGCAGCAGATGAGTGAGAAATAACTGAGATGGGAACATAAAGAAATGCAATGAGAAAATGTTGCTAAGAACAATTCAGGGTCCGTTGGTGTGCATGATACAATTATGCTTCACAACACCAGCACTAAGGACAATATTTTGAAATATAGTATAAAAGACACAAGAAATTGGTACATCTGAATCAATAAAACTTACATGCCAGTGCCTTTTTCAATTAGGTGCCTACTTACAAAATGGCTTTAATTTGGAATCTCTTCTGGAGATGTTAGTTGGAACCTGGGATTAAACTCTGTTAATTTAATATTGTTTTTGTAATCTGTTGCATATTGTATTACAATAAAATCCAAGCTGCCAGTGACAGCTGCTCAGCTTTGTACATTTTAAAACACCAGGCCATTTATTATTAAGTATTTTAAAATGTTTTTGGAGAATGTTAACTTGTTTCTGCCACTATTTCCTTTTTTGTAAAAAAAAAATTATTGCAAGAATTACAGGGACTTGTGTCCTCATGGTACCCGTGACAGTGTGTATGTATTGGGAAGTGAAAACCAAAGCTGCTGAGGTCCTACATCAGCAAGAAGATAGATGTGAAGGTAGCAGAAGAGCAGATAGCCAATAGGAGAGATCCTCAGTTTCCTTCTAAAGAGGCTGCATATCTTTCTCAGCTGATCTTGCAGAGAAGTCTAGACTTCCTTCTCATTCCCCTCTTCCTCTGCTTTCATTTGTCTCCTATTACCCCCATTTTTTGTGTGTGCTAACTATCCTTGATTGGAGAGCACCATAGCATCATTCCACCTTTGGGATTGAGGTAGCATAGCACTAGAGTCCTTTAAGAGGGTGGGGGATGGAAAAGGGGGGGAAAAAGAGAAAATATTTGGTTAAGGAAGGGAAATACCATAGTACTTAATTCTGCCCCTGGTACAAAGTGGCACATACCTTTTGAAAAAAGAGGGAAACATCTGTGAGAACTTATGGAACCCTTTCCCCTGCACTTAGTACGATAATAAGAACATCATTGGGGTGTTGAGAAAATTTCTGCTAAGGTCATGCTTCATGAGGAACTTTAAAGGAATATAAAGGCTCTGTCTGAAAGAACCCATAGGTAGTCCAGCTATACAGAATTAAAGTGTAGCTTCCAGGATAAAACAATTGTTTCAAAATAGAGATGCAAAAGGTCAGCATTCACATTTGCTGAAACCAAGCCCTCATTTCCAGATATTAGTTGGGGGCACTCATGGTCTAAGCAAAGATTTGCTGCAGCCAAAAAGTTGAAGGTGAGGCACCCAATCGACTCTGGTTGTCAACCAGCTGTGCTTTTGCTCTGGTTTTTTTCTGATTTTGAAACCCGCATCCCTTCTTTAGCAAAATCTGCTGCAGCGGATGAACACAGCTACTTTCCTACATTTGTCTACTAACTTATGTTTGAGGGACAAACCATGCATCTGTCACTAGAACTTGAGTCTGTTAGTGTGCCAGATACAGTATATGGTTCAACTAGGTCTTTATAACAGAGGAATTAAACTTGGCAAATGAATCCTATGTTTAGCTCCAGGAAGCAAATCACTAAACAAAGCAAGCTAATTTGAAAACTACAGGAGGTATAAAAAGCTTTTGCTGTGATGAATCAGACCTCTTTGAGCACCTGAAGAAGTCCCTCTTCTAAAGATGGGTAACATACAAACTAAAAATTACAGATAATCATTAGAAAGGGGAACTCCTCAAGGGTGAAAAGTGGTCTGATTTGTGATGGCAAAAGCTTTTTGTATCTCCCTTAATTTATAGTCACATTCAAGTCTCAGCTTCAGGTTTTGTTGATATAACATGGCCCCTGTTAGAGCCCAGGGAGATGCCCTGAACTGAAAACAGAACACTGACTGAGCAAAGAAAGAGACCAGGCAGGATAATAAGTGTCTTCAGCAGTGAATTCCATTGTGTTCATAAATTTGCTGTGTCTTGGAAGTCACATGGAGTCAATGTTAATGTTACATTTTTTAATATGGATACTCTAATGGTAATGCAGATGGAGACAGCAGCCCCGAAATGAAAAGACGCATGCTTCTTGGGAGGAAAGCGATGACAAATCTTGACAGCATCTTAAAAAGCAGAGACATCACCTTGCCAACAAAAGTCCGAATAGTCAAAGCTATGGTTTTTCCTGTCGTGATGTATGGAAGTGAGAGCTGGGCCATAAAGAAAGCAGACCGCTGAAGAATTGATGCCTTTGAATTGTGGTGCTGGAGGAGGCTCTTGAGAGTCCCCTGGACTGCAAGGAGAACTAACCTATCCATTTTGAAGGAAATCAACCCTGAGTGCTCCCTGGAAGGACAGATCCTGAAGCTGAGGCTCCAATACTTTGGCCATCTCATGAGAAGAGAAGACTCCTTGGAAAAGACCTTGATGTTAGGAAAGTGTGACAGCAAGAGGAGAAGGGGACGACAGAAGATGAGATGGTTGGACAGTGCCTGCGAAGCAACCAACATGAAATTGACACAACTGCGGGAAGCAGTGGAAGATAGGAGGGCCTGGCGTGCTCTGGTTCATGGGGTCACAAAGAGTCGGACACGACTAAACGACTAAACGAACGAATGAACGAATAGTGGGATGATCATAAATAGGGTTGATTTTGTTTTCTTATTTATGAGATTAATATTCATCAAAAGGTAGGCCTGTTCAGCAATGTCTGTAGTCCCACTTAATTCTCCCATGGAGCTATAATTACTTGAGGGAGAATGAAGATCCACGATCTGCATGCCTTTCATCATCAACCCTGTCACCTTCCATGAGCTGGAAGGGGAGTGACTGCCATAGATACCCTGCTCTAGTCGTTTATGTTTTCTACATGAATGAGAACCTTGAAATTCTAAGAGTATATCTATAGTAGATAGCTATATCAGTTCATACCACTGCTGCAAATATTGCCAGGCTCCTCTCACTTTCTGGTGGCAACCTTCTTATTTTCCTTGGGCTCCTACTCAATTCACTTCCCTGCATCTAATCCAGCACAGAGTGTTTAAATGGGAAATAAAGAATTCCGTCCATGGTATATGGATTTAGGGCAGCATTGCAGGAATCTGTGTGTTCCTCATTCAACTGTACTCCAGGTGAGTTTCAACAAAAAGACATAGGCCAGAAGCCTTTTTATAATAGCAGAATGTTCTGCTATTTTCAAGCAATCTCTGCTTGTAGATAATGCAAGCTGGAGACCGACTCTGTTGGAAACAACAGAGTCTACACGTGGGCAGGCAGGTAGGTAGGGAATACACCCTTGCTCATTTGGCATATTTTGGCAACCACTGGCACAGGGGGACCATTGGGCATGTGCACATGGGTAATAGGTTTAAGGCTGTAACTTTTTATTCCCAGGGCTGTTACAGGGTCAGAAATCAAAAGGAATTAAATTATCTCCAGCAAATGTACAAGCTTCAGTAGTTGTTTATGGTTATGCTTGGATTATGAACCTGAACTTTGACACAACATCATTTACAGTAACATTGCCCTCTAGACTGTAGCATACTTTTCACTTTTTCTTATAAATGATGTCTAAACTACATCTCTCTCATTCTAGCCACATCCAATCTCCTTTATGGCTTTATTCCAAACTAACATTCAACTACAACTCACAACTTCCTCTCTTTAACCTCCCTCCAGCCTTGCAAAGATTATGATTGGCTAGGTCAAAGAGCCAATTAAAGGGCGTACAGCTACCTACCTCAATCACTGTAGTTGCCATGGCTCACACCTTCATGTCACCTTACATTTAGCTGAGCTTCCATAAGGAAAAAAGAAAATGAATTGTATGTATACCAAGTTTCATTTGAACCAAGCCAGAAACAGCATTATTTTATTGACAGTGCCATCATCAGTGTGTCCTGCTCTACTTTAGTCCTTTCACTGAAGGACTCATATTTTCCCATCTTTTCTCATTAGAAGATCCCCCCACTGTGAACTTCTTAATAAACTGGATGGAAATTGTTCAGAGGAACAAGCGCTTATGCAATTAAGTAGGAAGTTGTGGGAAATGCTGAATATATTATCCATTGCACACTATAGTCTTTCATTATATACGCAAATTATTTTTCAAAATTGACTTAATGTTTTGCCATTTAGGCATAATAAATAAGATGAACTGCTTTAAGCAGTTGGTGATATTTGCATAATGGCTGGTGGCTCAAGGACTTCTCAACCCCCCACCATTTCTCTCCAGGAAGAAAAATAAACAAAACAAAACAAAATAAAAATCTTGGTGGCCATACCAGACAATTCTGAGTACACATCTCTGAGGGTGGTTTTAAGTATGATGATAATAAAATGTTGTAGGCTTGCACAAGAATACACAATAAAATGTTGTAGGCTTGAATGATAAACCTATGGATGGGACTCAGCTCTTGTATGTATGTATGTATGTATGTATGTATGTATGTATGTATGTATGTATGTATGTATGTATGTATGTATGTATGTATGTATGTATGTATGTATGTATGTATGTATGTATGTATGTATGTATTTATTTATTATTTATTTATTTATTTATTTATTTATTTATTTATTTATTTATTTATTTATTTATTTATTTATTTATTTACCATATTTTAAAGCCGCACCATTACCAGTGGCTTCTGGGCAGCGTACAACAATATTAAAACTTAAAAACTTAAAATAAAATCTTGCCACTTAGAACTCAGTGACATTAGATGCTTTACAAATAAAATGCAAGATGATGAAGACACCATTGTACATGAATTCATGCAGTACAGTAGTACCATGACTTACGAACTTAATCCATATTGGAACGGCGTTTGTAAGTCGAAATGTTTGTAAGTCGAAGCACCATTTCCCATTGAAATGCATGGAAACGGGATTAATCGTTCCAACATTTCAAAAATACCAAAAAACAAAAATAAAAATAAACAGAGCAAGTCCCATGCTGGTACTGCAAACAACAACAACAAAACCAAAAACAAAACAACACCGACCCTCAATCCCCCCCACCAACAAAACAAAAAACTTTTTTTAAAAAGCAGCACCTTACCAGTCTGAAGCCACCTCAGTCTCTCAGGCTTCCACTGCTGCTGTGACTGCCGCCGGCAGGAGGCGTGAACTATGGCCAGGGGCGAGCGGCCAAGTGCCTGCCCAGCTCAAGCCTCCCGGCACTCCACTGCCTCCACTGTGGCTGGGGGCAAGTGCCCAGCCAGCTCAAGCCTCCTGGTGCTGGGTGACCACTGCCTCCGATTGCAGCAGTCTCCCAGGGCTTCCCCGCCTTCAGGCTTTCCCAGGGGGTAGGCCCAGTCTACCAGGCTTTCCCAGGGGGCAGACTGGGCCTAACCCTGGGAAAGCCTGAAGGAGCTGATTATGGTGTTGGGGACTCCCAGGAGGTCTCCGATGGCAGCGGGGAAGCCTTGGGAAATCCTCCTGGGGGTCCGATTGCGATGGTGGGAAAGGGCAGGGAATTTAAAAATTCTCCCCCGCCACCACAACTGGACCCCCAGGAGGTCTCCAATGGTGGTGGGGAAGCCCTGGGAGGTGTCCCTGGGCTTCCCCACCACCATCGGAGACCTCCTGGGTGTCCCCTGCCACTGCAATTGGGCCCTCAGGAGGCCTCCAGAGACCTCCGAAGGTGCCGATCACAGTGGTGGGGGACCCCCAGGAGGTCTCCAATGGCAGCGGGGAAGCCCTGGGAGACCTCCCCCGCCCGCCACCATCAGAGACCTCCTGGGGGGGTCTGTTTTCCTAACCGTTGGGGCGAAAGAGCAGCCTCTTCACCACCAACGGTTTGAATGGATCGAAAAAAGGCAGGGGAAATTTGAATTTCCCACCCTTTTCCCCTGCCTTTTTTTCGTTCTCAAGTCAAGGCTCCATTCACAAGTCAAAGCAACATTTTGTGAACGGAGCTGTTCGTAACTCAAAATGTTCACAAGTGGAGATGTTTGTAAGTCGAGGTACCACTGTACTGTTACATAGCGTGCACTGGACAATATAAACAAATATATAAGCAATGCCCATGTTAAGATTTCAGAAATAAGTGCAAGTCTAGCTGACAAAGATGGCCAGAAGCCACACAAACTGACACTAGACCATCTGAAGCTGTGCTTGAGACCACACTCCTTCCACTCTAGGGACACTGGAAATAAGGATATTGGACAACAACTCCCACCCCCAAACCAAAGGAAGCAAAAACAACAACAAAACAAGAGGTAGAAATGTTGCGGCACCTTAAAGATTACCTGCTGTATTTTAATGTGAGCTTTCATGGATCAAGTCAACTTCCTCAGACTTGAATGCCTGGACTTTTGTACTTGCTCCACAAAGACTCATATTAAAAATTGGCATTTAGCCTTTAAGGTACCACAGTGTTTTTGTCTCTTGCTTTTTTGTCTTCTTTCCATTTGTTATGTTTTGTTTTTGTCCGATATTCTTGCAGAGACTAACGCGACTGTTTCCTGGAAATTAGGAATGATTTCTCTTTGAGCTAACTTGGTGCTGTGTTCCTGGGCTGGAGGTGGTTTGCATCTGTCGAAACCGAGTCCCTTCCTTGCCTCCATTCCTTCTATCCTTCTTTTAGCTCTTCTATCAGGAGGTTTCAGTCAGCGGAGCAAAACAGAGTTCAACTAAGAGACGGCTGCTTCTGCTGGCAGAAGTGGATTTTTATCAGGAGAAGATGTTTCTGCCAAACCTTAATCCCTATATCTGGGGCATCCTTTTGAGGACTGCAGTTTCAGAGACACAGAATCAGTAAGCTATTGGGTAAGCCCTACCCTACAGGGCCCCTTTGAGTTTTGATGCCACTGTTGTTTATAGACAGAAGGGCCCCATAAACAGATGAAACTCTTTACTAATAACACCTCACATCATTTGAAGTCCCCTTCACAGGCAAAGTGAGTAGGAAAAGTGTAAGGCCTCTCTTCTGGCCTGCCCCAATGATGTGCAGCTCTCTGCATGAGCCACGCCACAGGTCTACACAGGCAGCTTCCCCAGACTCTGTAAAATTGCTCCACCTGCATTCCATACTGGGAGTGTGGGGGGAAAATACATGTACCCAGCCCACATACTGAAAGAACATAAAGAGGTCTGAGAATGGCAGTTTTAGTAGATCTTATATTCCCTTATGTAATCCTGGCCAGGCTTTGAGATCTGCAGAAGTGGCCTTTCTTTCCTTTTCACCACCTTCAGAAGCATGTCTGGTAATGCCTCAAGACAGGTCCTTTTCAGGGGCCACTCTCAGACTATGGGATTCTCTGCCGAGGGAGGCAAGACTGGCCACCTCCTTCAAGCAGCAAATAGAAAGCTACCTATTTAGGCAGGCCTTTGGCAGCTAACTGACTGCTAAGGTCCAAGGTTTTAAAGGGTGTGCCTCGCGGCAATTATAATTTTTAATAGTGAGGTTGAAGAAAGATCGAATAACATTTTCGTTTGTTGGGTTGTCAGTGTATCATACTAATATCTAAGAAACTTATCTACATTGATGCACCTTCTCTTTCGAATATGATTAGATGAAGGATGATACAGAAATATTTGAATAAACAAACTATCTTCTCTTTTGGTTCTGAACTTCTGATGTTCAGCTTTCGACTGGCAAGGCACAAAGCTTTTTAAACAATGAGATACAACTCTCACCACAAGTCTTATCATAAAACCTGAGTCTCAAATGCTTGTTTTTGTCACAACTGATAAGAAATAAACTGTAACAAATTATATGAATACAATATTTTACCCTGAGTTAGCTAGTACACAATGATGCGTTTTAACAAGCTTAATCATATCTCTGACAAGCCTGCCACGACATACAGTATGATCAGCCTAGGCTGTTGAAATCCAACCATGGTCTTTCAATCAAAACCAGCACAACGATCTAGCAAAATACAGAAAATGAGAATATTATGGATTTAAAAAGCTACATTGATAATATTTTGAGGCTGTCAGCTTTGCTTTATGTCACTAAACATTCATGTTGAATATGCAAATTTGTGGGTACAGTATGGGCTTCAAAGTACTAAAAGATTAGACCAGAAGATGCTGCAACATTACCATAATGTCAGTCAAAAAGGCATGCATTTTCCTTAAGCCCTTTTCTCAGACTGTCATTTGTCTATCTTTTCTGCATATAAATGTATTGCAGCTCTATTCTTATGACCCTGATCCTCAAATGGAATCATATGACTTAAAGCACAGAGTCCAATTCTTGATCTGCTGTTAGTATGGTATCACGCCCAGATACCTTTTTTTAAAATAACACCCTTGGCATCAAAGATGATACTGTACAGTGGTGCCTCGCTTAATGACGATAATCCGTTCCAGGAAAATCGCTGTTAAGCAAAAACAATGTAAAGCGAAAATAAAAACCCCATTGAAATGCATTGAAGCCCATTCAATGCATTCCAATGGGGTAAAAACTCAGTCCAGCAAAGATCCTCCATACAGCGGCCATTTTCGCTGCCTGTATAGCGAGAAATCCATCCCTAAGCACAGTGGGGAGTCATTTTAAGCACCCGGTGTCCATTTTGAAACCCCAACGACCAGCTGTTTTTGATCGTCATAAAGCGAAAATCGGTTCCCGAAGCAGGGAACTGATCATTGCTAAGCGAAATTCCCCCATTTAGACCATTGTTTTGCGATTGCAATTGCGATAGCAAAAAGATTGTCGTAAAGTGGATTCGTCGTAATGCGGGGGAATCGTTAAGTGAGGCATCACTGTACTCCTTTTCCATGCATGGCATCAGTTCATGAGTTCCACCTGCCAGATTAGAAACAGGGCTGAAGACAAACTAGGTGCTCAAATTCTCAGATAAAAACCAGTCCACAAACAATTGGTTGCATCTTCAATTAAACAGGTATTAGGGCCCAGAAAGAAAGAAAGAAAGAAAGAAAGGGAGGGGAGGGAGGGAGGGAATTGTTGTGTTTGTATGTTGGAAGCTGCCTAGAGTGGTCATTTGACTAGATAGGTAGGGTATAAATAAATAAATAAATAAATAAATAAATAAATAAATAAATAAATAAATAAATAAATAAATAAATAAATAAATAAATAAATAAATAAATAAATAAATAAATAAATAAATAAATAAATAAATAAATAAATTTGAAGACTGTATGTAAAAGTCTCAGTGTTCTACCTCGTAATCTGTTTTGATGGAGACCAGTATCACAGAGAATGACATGATGCACTGCTTCTAACTAGAGCTTGGAAACAAGGTGTCATCTTTTTATGAGCCTTGTTTCTAACCTAGCAAGTGGACTTTGTGAACTGAAACCATGCCTCCAGAACATACCTCATTTTAAAGCAAAGTAGATAGCCATGAAAGACTGTATGAAACCAAATGCAGAACCTACACAATACACATTCATGTTGGAGGAGGACCTAATTCCAATACCAGTCATTAATCTTTTCTCCTTTTTTCTCTGTGTTACATCCAGGTATGAAATGGAGCTTCTTTTACTGAAACTGTAATTCCTAGTCCATGATTATATCTCTCTTTGATCAAATCACTCACTAGAGAAAAATTGTGCTGCTATGACATTTTCTTACAAAATATGCAGTTCCTTCAGAGCACAATTAGGTTTGCAAATGAAGCCCATGTTTACTTCTGGTGACAAATCACAAAAGAAAAAACAAGCTGGTTTTCACAATGCAGAGCCAGGCATACTTGTACTGTGACAGTAACCTTATCACCTTAGGAAGCTCTGTTTCTAATGATGTGCATTGTCTTTGGGGGGCCTAAATGCTTGCAGGGGGTAGAGGTTTATATATATAAATTCAATTATGGACATGACTTATTTTGAATCATCTTTGCATGTATGCTCACCTTTGCCAGAGTAAATTGTGTCTCTGGGGTTTATGAAATATTGGGTTGGATGCCAGGATAACCTTGCAGTCCAAACAGTTATTTTCCTCCCCTATCTGTAACACTGATCTAGCACTATCCCAGTCTGGAAACAAAACAAGACAAAACCACCAAATATTAAAACATGATAAAGGACCCCAAAAATCACTTTAATCCCTTCTGGCCTACTTGCTCTTTCTCTCTTCCTCCAAAGAAGGGAGTGGCCACAGGAACGTATTTCCAGCTGAGGAAGGTGGAAGAAGAAGGGGATGGTGTAAGGGTAACTCTGCAATCTGATCTGTTATATAATTTTAGTCTGTTACACTGATCCTGTGCTATTCTAGTTGGAAAAAAACATATTTAAAACTATTAAAAATCACACCACAGCAAAATAGCATGGCCATGAGATGGGGGTGAATGGCTGTAAGAGGCAGCCACCGTACAGGTTGGTCCAGGATAAAAACCTCAAAAGCAGTTCCCGGATGGTGTGCCAGCCCCCCAAACATCTCCCCACCACTACAGCAGTTCAGGGTTTCAGTTTAGTTTTCTGGTGCAGACATTTCACTCCAGGAATGCATAGCCTCAGGAGGGCGAAACACACTGGAGCCCTCATTTTGCCAATTTTAAAACGATTTTAAAAGGCCTGTTTAACCCCCTCAACTGACATAAAACACATTTTACCCTCGGATTAAAAGTTTTCCCAAGAGACACACTGACCCTCAAACCACTTGACTTCTACTGTATGTGACTTTACACCAATTTCAATCTCCCCCCCCCCGCAATCCAGCTACTGATTTATTTCAATAGTGTAGCTGCACCCTAATCTAAGAGTATAGGCTGGATCTTGCGTGGCAAACATGTAGGATCTTCTGCTGCTTCATCTCTTTCTTTGTTTTTTAATTGACTGTGTTGTAGGATTCTAAGGCTCCATCTCCTCCTCTTGTCTTTTGAATGTACTGCATTGGGTAAATGCCTATCATGT
This sequence comes from Pogona vitticeps, assembly GCF_051106095.1. NCBI lineage: Eukaryota > Metazoa > Chordata > Lepidosauria > Squamata > Agamidae > Pogona > Pogona vitticeps. The sequence goes on from NC_135784.1 coordinate 256,586,989, forward strand.
AGTAAAAAAAATGTGAAATCTTGTAATGTCTGCAGGTTTAATCACTTTTCATCCTGACATTCCTTGGCTAGGATAGCTATGTAAGCACTTATTACAACATCTGAGTGTGCCGGGTCAAAACTTGAGGACATTGATATGGTTTGAAACTTTATATGATGTGCTGATTGTATTTCAGACAGTGAACAGCTTTGATAGTGTCACCTACTTTTCCATCAAACTTCACTTCATGTCCTATTTCCCTTTCACACCCAGTGCTACATCCCATAGTCAAATGCAGTTTCATTTGATATTATTTTGTGTTCTGGAGCTCTGTTCAAAAACTCCACAGCTATTTTACAATGCATTCACTTGTGAGTTCACCAATAAATTGCATTTCCGTGCACCAAGACACTCTTTCTGAAAGCACTGATGTGTATATTAAAGAACTGTTATTATACTTGATTTTTCCTAATTCTGTTATAGAGTAATGAGGAATTATATTTTTTCCTGTTTTTCCCACCTTGATTTTCATTCAGTGGCCTGGAGGAAAAATTAAGAATTAGAGATGGTACTGCCGACGGGATTCTGGCTGAATATTGAGAGAGCACAATTCCAAAAAATCTGGGAAAAACATGCAAGTGATTGTGCTCTGCCTTTTGTATGGTAGTCTACTACAGTGGTTCTTAACCTTTGTTACTCGGATGCTTTTGAACTGCAACTCCCAGAAACCCCAGTCAGCACGGCTGGTGGTGAAGGCTTCTGGGAGTTGCAGTCCAAAACTCCTGAGTAACTCAAGGTTAAGAACCAGTGGTCTACTACACCTTCCCAAATAACAAAATTCCTTCTTTCCCATAGCAGATGATTACTATGGTACTGCCTTGTCAGAAAATATTCTAGTTCAGAGATTTACATCAATAGTGCTCACCATGGGATCTCCCCCACAACTTGTTTTCCTCATGTTTCCTTCATTGCTATCTACTAATCTAGTTATTAATTAGACTCCAAGGGCAATTATATGAAGCAATGGATGGCATCATCGGGGTGGTGATAAGCAGAGAAACATAACAGGTATATGAAATTATATTAAAGTAAAGTGCATAGTTGTGTTGGCTGATACTGTTAGTGGGGGGGAAAGAGGCTTGGAAGAAATGTGTTTTAACGACAAGACAAAAAAATATTCATAATGGGAATGTGTCCTGAAAATAATTAATCTCCCCGAGGAGAGAAGAATCTAATCTTGTCACTATGGTGTTAATGCAGTCTTTTGCTCTGTTGTAATAAAGCATTCACATTGTACTGTGTAGGCACTGGATTTTATTGAGCACAGGTTCCTCCAGCAATTTTCTGTCTGCCAGGCAGGCCCTGTCGCTGGCAGAATGAGACAGTGGCCTCATGTAGCAAATGTTGGATAGCAGCGGCTGCGGAAGGGGTGGCCATTGAGGAGTTTCAACGGCCAGCCCTTCCGCAGCTGCTGCTACTCCTCACTATTCCTGTGAGTCGGAGAACAGGCCTGAGTGTTGCAGATTATCCTGCCTTGCAGCCCCCTCAGCTGGCCTGCTGCGTGTGTGGCTTGTGGACCAGGAAGGAGGAGTTCTCCTGTCACAAGCCAAGTCCTCTCCTCCTATCAATGTCAAAAGAAGATTAACTCCCAGCCCAGTTGGTTTCTGTAAGGCAAAAAGGAGTGGCGACACCTTTTATTTTGCCCTAGACATCAAAACATCCTGAATGGCCCTGTTCTGTGTTTCCCCATGCTTTGAGAGAATGGTGTATTCATAAACTGGAGTGGCCACTGAAATTTTAGTTAATGTCGTGTCTTTTATGTTTATAGTTCATGTGCCACAACAACAAATGACAAACTAATTCTACCCTTCAAGAGCTGGATTTTATTTTGTGCTTTTTCTCTGTTTAGCTACTAGTGGATTCAAAACAATTTCTGTCAACTTCGAGGAATTCTGAGTGTGTGTGGTGTCAGGGTGATAGACTCAGGGCATCTCAGTTCAAATCCCCTCACCGATGGGTGGCAATGGTAAAGCCACTCTTTAAATATCTCACATTATGAATACATTACCTTATTAGGACCATCATAAGTCAGGTGTGACTTGATGACATTTAGCAAAATAGCAGCTGGGAATACTAGCAAATGTTGTTCCATCTCCCAAAATGCCCCCTTCTTCCCAACAATTCAAGTGGAGGAGCAGGACTGGATTAAGACCCTTAGAGGTCCTAAGCATTTAAAAGATTTTGGTGCCCCCATATATATGTAATTTAAAATATAAACAATAATAAACCATAAAATTAATTGGATTTATTGAAATTAAACAAAACTTACAATAAAATGGTAAATAATGTTTATTTTTGTACTCTTCCACTTTATTTATGTTTGAAAAATTTTCTCCTACTTTTTTAAATTGCAAAGTCTTTGATCAGATCCTCAAAACTAATCTTATGTAACACATTTGCTTTTATACTTAATAGGGATAAGGCATCCAGCCTGCCTTGTTGCATAGTTGCTCTGATGGGATTTTTAATATACTGTACTTCAACTGAGAAAATGAACGCTCAAACTGAGCAATTTGTGACCATTGATGTTAAAAATATACGAAAGACAATGTCTACATTTGGAAAGGCACAGTCAATATTGTCTTCTACAATTATTTTATAAAGTTCAGCAGAATTGAATCTTGTTTTTACATTTTTTGTTGCACTGAACTTATGGTGCACATATGAATTAAACTGCTGAATCTCAGCTGAGAAATTACTGTTGAAGTCCTCTGGGTAAGCATTAATCAGCTTTTGACAACACTGAGAATATCTTTCAATGTTAGTAGATGAAGTGACATCATGTGGCACATCACTTAGAAAAGAAAATCTCTCTGCTATTTCTATACACACACACACACACACACCACCTTTTACACAATTGTTGACAGACTTGAAACTGAGATGAAAAGAAGAGGATATATATATCATTGGGTACCTTCTTTCTGATATGTTTGTGAGTTGTAGCTGCCTTGCAATCAACATCTGGTAGCATTTCCTTTGCAGCTGCTTCATATCTTTCAAATTCATCTCGTGAAGTACACAGTTGGTCAGTTAATGATACATACAGATCTGCACGTTTCCAAGTTCACATCCTCATTTTGTAGAATTTACTCTGTGAAAATTCTGCAAAATCTCATTCCAAAATTTCAACATAACTTCTAGCTCTTGCATCTTATCTGCAATATTATTTGCTTCTCTTCTAGCATCTCCCCTTTGTATTTGGTCTTTGGCTATATATTCTAATGCAGTGGTTCTTAACGTGGGCGATAATGCCCCCCAGGGGGCGATTTCATTTTTCAGGGGGGCGGTAGAACGAAAAGGGGCGGCGTGGGGGCGCTGGAGCTGAAGGGGGGTGGTAGGGGGGCGCTGGAGCAAGCCAAATCTGTGAAGATGGCTGCAACCTTTTTGCAGTGTGCATGAATATATATTTTCCTCCAGTCTTAATTTAGTTTCAGAGTTTTTGTCTTGAAATTTTTGGTTCCTGCATTGCGGTTTGTTTTTATCCCCTTTTTATATTTCTTTTTGCGTCTTAAAATTCACTTGCAACTAAATCATTAAATGTTACTTTTTGGGGGCATTTCATTTTCTTGGAATTGAATTTTGTTTTCAGGGGTCATTGGATTTAAGTCTCATAAATAAATAAATAAATAAATAAATAAATAAATAAATAAATAAATAAATAAATAAATAAATAAATAAATAAATAAATAAATAAATAAATAAATAAATAAATAAAGAAAGAAAGAAAGAAAGAAAGAAAGAAAGAAAGAAAGAAAGAAAGAAAGAAAGAAAGAAAGAAAGAAAGAAAGAAAGATATCATCACTGCGGGGAGGGGGGCGATGATAACTTCCTCAATGGCTCAAGGGGGCATTTCTTTCAAAAAGGTTAAGAACCACTGTTCTAATGCTTCTAAAATTTTAAGAAAATATTTCAAAATTGCTGCTGCTGCCATAGCATGTGCCTCCCATCTGGTATCAGAGAGGGATTTTTAAGACATTTTCATTTCCAATACAACTTTTAAGGATTTTCCATCAGCTACTTGATGCTGGAAAAAAGGTATAGAGTAACTGCATTGTAGAGAAGAAATTAACTGCCTCTTGATAGCAGTCAACAACACTTCGGCCTACCAGATTTAGTAAATGAGCTGTACAGGGCACATATATAGCAAACTTGTTTGTTTCTAAAAAATTTCTTTGCTGCATTGACTTATAACATCCAGACATGTTGGCAAGACTGACCCCTACATTTTGAAAAGTTTAGCCTACAAACTTAACGTAAGTACTACAACACGTGATTTGCGTTTCCTCACCAGTATGGTCTTTCATTTTCAGAAAGGTTAAAAAGCGTTCAAAAGGCTGTCCATCATTTTAAGTACCTAAGTACAACACAACTGATTGATATGTGATAGATCTGGTGTTGAATCAATTGACAAACTAAAATAACAAGAAGATTTTACTTCATCAACAATGAGCGCATGGACCATTTGTGCCATTAGTTGAATGAGTTCCTCACAGGTGGTTTTGGACAAGTAAGAAGGATTTCCTTTACCTGAATTTCTATATTTTGAAATGTGGCCTGCTAAAAATGGATCAAACTGGCTTATGAGTTCAAGCAGCCCTAAAAAATTCCCATTTTGCAATGATCCAAACCTTTCTTCTGTTCCTCGAAAAGCCAAGCCACGTTCAGCTAATGTACGAATAACAGCTATGACATGTTATTCGTACTCAAGACATGTTCCCAATAATCACACTCTTCCTGAATTTGTTTCTCCAACTGTTTGTTTTGTTGGCCCAACCCTATACCTTGTTTGTGAATTAAGTATATTAGCATAGAGTCTCAGTGAGTGGTGTTTTTCCCCCATGATTATCAATCATAATATTATTTTGCCAGTCACTGAATTTCTCTTGTAAGAAAATTTGAGAAATTTTAAGGAGGAAACAGTTTGCAAATGAAACAATAAACCAATCATGTTGATTGTAAATACAGTAACCACTCTCTTTTGTATTTCTCACCATTGGCTTTTGTCCCAACAAAAAGTTTATACAACAATACCTTACTGGCGTGTCACTACTGAAATGCCAGTAAGACTTGTCAAATGGCTCATTGTGGTGTTGACAGTCACTGGGTCCACAAGCAGTCCAATAAGCCACATCATCAGCAGAGAAATCAAGCCACAACCATGGATCCTTTGCTACATTGTTATTTACTTCATCTTTTGCAGACAGAATAATTTCATCATCACCATGATCCACTAAACTTTCATTTTCAGCAATTATTTCAGACCCAGAATGTATTGTAAAGTAACCTGATTCAACATTTGCAGTAGGGGTATCAAGAGTATTTACAGGCAAAGTAAGATCAGTAATGAGGCATGTGCTAGATGAACCTGCTTGTGACACCTCAGTGATTCTACCGTCATCGTATTTTGATTCTGAAGTGAACAAGGTGGAATTTACTGTATTTGTGTCCATTTCTGATGATGGAGATTGGTTTTTGACCTGGAATAGGTATATCATGTTGTGGAACTTGTGTGGAGAAATCAGACACCTTTGCAGTCTTGAACTCTAAATCCAAAGTCTTGTTTCTTTTTTGATAGTTTTCGCTTTTGTGCGCCACTTACCTGAACATGTTTCAGAGCACAGACAGAGTTCTGACTCCTGTCCTCTGAAGATGCCGGGCACAGAAACTGGCGAAACGTCAGGAAGAACACCTTCAGAACATGGCCAAAGAGCCTGAAAAATCTACAACCATTAATTACATTATTTGTTGTCAGTGTTATAAAAAATGGAATCAGCTGACTTACCAAGTGTCAGAGTCTGGAAACTACTAGGTGGCCCTTTGCCATCTGGCAAGGGCATCAGGGCCCAATCCACCACACAGGGTAACAGAGCTGGAACAATAAGGCTGGCAGGCAAAGCAGAAACCAGCCAGGAACAACAAGGCAAGGCTAGAACAAGGCTACACACACAGGCCAAAGCACCAGAGCAGAAGACACATGCGTTGCTGAGGCAAAGTCTGGGAGGGAGAACCACTTCTTACATAAGCCTTCCCTCCAGGCTTCCAGGTGGGCCCCTCATGAATGGCCTAGTAGCTGCTACTCAAGCCAGGGCCTGATCCTGCAGACACCAGGCAATTCCTGGGTTAGGCTGGCCCTGATCCTGTAGTTACCTTACCAGAGCCATGTAGGCCAGATCCTGACACAAAGTTACAATGTTAGCACGTGTGTTGTTCCCTTTTGGCACACAGGACGGTGAGTGAGCTACTAGCGCCCTTGCACAGTCTCATTCTCAGTGGACAACTGAACGGGACAGCCGACATGAAAAAGACTTAGAAGTTAGACAAGAACAATCATGTGAGCCTCCATGGGCCGTGGGGCAGTTAAACTTACCAGATTCTAATTTTGTTGTATTCCCAAAATTAATGTATATCATTAACCTCTATCATTACTATTATTATTTTTACTTCCACCGAGGAGGTTATGTTTTTGTCGAAGTACGTGTGTGTGTGTTTGTTTTTTTGCTATTGACATTGTACAGATTGTATACAAATTTCACAGACTGCATACAGAGTTGCCCCTGCTTTCATTTATTGGAGGGGAGATTTCCCCCTCTTCGATTTCATGACCCTTGGCAGAGGTCTACACTCTCTGAGCACTCTTATTATTATTGTATATATCTGTATGTAATTTTTTCATGGCTGCACCATTTGCAGTATTGTACCATATGGCCCATGGTAAATTCGGCTATGGAAAATTTCTGTGCTGCTCCCTCTTCCCTTGATGCCCCTAAGCATGTGCTTATTGTGCTTAATGGTTAATCCACCCCTGTAGAGGACCCCTGACCTGCTTTTATGTATCTGATTGTCCTTTCCCCTGTGGCAACTTGCCCATTAGGGCACATATAAGATGTTTGTCCCACCTCTAGCTCAGGATGTGGTTTGACAGCCCACTTCTCAAAAGAAATGTGGGGCAGAGCACCACCTGGATTCACTTCCTGTTGAACATAGGAACACTGTGTGTGTGTGTGTGTGTAAAACAGAGACAATCAAAGAGCTACAAAAGAGAAACAACAGGAAAATGTCAACCTCAGTTGTGCCGATCACTGGTCGTATTATCTTTTGCTCCACCAGCCACAATGAATGCCAGCGGCTCCTACCCATAGCTGAGCCCAGTTTATACATAGCCATATATCTCCATGGCCACTTTAAATACTTTTGCGATCTAGCCCCCTTTCTGGTTACTTGAATGATTTCGATGTCCCCTTCTGCATATGAACTAATAATAATCTTAAAACTGCAGGGCTGGAAAGGACCTTAAGGATTATCGGGTCCAGCCCCTATCAAGGAAGCACAGTGCAGTATTGAACTCCCAGCTTACCTAAACCACTAAGCTATCCGGCAGTTGTAATCAGTGTGGTATGCTGTGCATGTACTAGAAAGGCAATAAAATAAGTATTGATGTTCTTGTTTGTCTGCCTCTTGGTTAATCCACCAGCGTATGTATTACTACTGTCTCTGTACAGAAGGTTTTGACTGAAGAGTTTATAATTGAATGGTTTGGAATCTCAAACCTTGGTTATTGGAAATGGAGGGTCTGCATTTAAGAGAGGATGTACATCAATGTGTAGAAAAAGGAAAGTTCTATTCTTATAAAGCCTAATCACAATAGGCTGTTAAACTTGAAAAGGGAAGTCAATTAATCAAGCACGGCCTTGCAGGGGAATAAATTAGGAAGGCAATATATCAATATCCCCTTTCTTCTGACAGGCCCAGTAATCATTTCATTCTCTCATTACAGTTTTTAGAAGTCTAGGGCATATTTCACAAACATTTTTCTTCTGTTTGTTAGCACTTTGCACAAAATACATTATTGTAAGATTTCCCAAGTTTTCTTCTTTGTTAATTCTCAAAACATCTGAAATAATAAGTGTCAAACATCTCTGTTATAACTTGGAGTTTATTCTTTGGCTCATGCAGAGTTAAATGGACTACATTGGATCCTTTAAAAAAAAATCAGGCCACATACAAAACTGTTATAAATTGGCATTAGGCAAAGAGAATTGTACAAAAGCTTCCATTGCCTAACGTAGCCTTAATCAAATGGGTGCCCTCTAGATGTGCTGGACAACAAGTCCCACCATTCCTAGCCATGTGCCCATTGGTCAGGTTGGTTGATGGCAGATGTAGTCCAATATATTAGGCTATAGTCCTGTTGCTCAGACAGGGTAATCCCCCATCTCTGACCCTTTAAAAAAATCTCATGTGCAGGTCTCCTATGTGTCTACTTGGAAGTAAACCCCGTTGAATCCAATAGGACTAGCTTAAGTGTTTAATAGGATAGTAGCCTTAAGAGTTAAAACAGACCATAAAGTGTTGATGTCATTAGAAGCAGAGCCTGCCTGTGAGGTTACATTTGTTTGTTCAGAAGCTGCAGCTTAGCTTGCTTTTGTTTGGTGATTGGTCATTGGGAGATAAAGCAAAGCGTGCTGCTTATATACCGCCCCATAGTGCTTCAAGCACTCTCTGGGTGGTTTACAATTATGCAGGCTACACATTGCCTCCCCAGCAAGCTGGGTACTCATTTTGCCGACCTCGGAAGGATAGAAGGCTGACTCAACCTTGAGCCGGCTACCTGGGATTTGAACCCCAGATCGTGAGCACAGTTTTGGCTGCAGTACAGCGGTTCAACCACTGCGCCACGAGGCTAAGCCAGGGATTCATTCGCAATTGTATTGCTTAATCCCCTTAGTTTTGAACTATGATGTCTAGAGAAATAACGTATTTTATTTCCTTCTCCTAAGGAAGCAGACATCTGATCTACTTCTATGCAATACCTTGTTGGGGATCTCTGTGTGCACTTCTAATGGTGCACAAGCAACTGTGAGATGTGGCAACGTGCCCATTGTGCAAATTAGAAAGGCAAATCAATAAATAGTACAATCATTTGGTCACTATCAGTTGGGTGCCAGCAAGACACTGGTCTTAGTTATTGAAATCAGTCTAGGTTGCTACAGAGGTCCACCTGATAGCAGGCATAGGTGGTGCATGACCAGAGCAGGGGAATCTTCCCTTCATCTGCTATGTCTCCCTGCGTGGGCATTTAAATCTTCCCTATGGTCCAGCTGTAAGTTCCACAACAACACAGAACCTTCCTAACATGTTACCAAAGATGTTTAGAACTATGTTTGTCCTTTACTGACTTGATACCCTGGTGTCCTCCACATCTTTAGCACTTGTATGAAGGTCCCAAGCAAGTGCTGTTCCAGGTCCAGCTGCCATTTGGAACAACTTAGGAAGGCTTCAGCAAAACATGGAAACCATTTATGAAGAATGAAAACAATGGCATGCTGAAGTGATCCATACTTAAGCAGTGGTAGGATCCAGAGCATCATCCTACCCCTGTTCAATTATGGGCGGCTTCAGAATGCAATTATATTCATTCTTCCTAGAATGATTTTTTTGCAGTTATTGCATGATAGACTGCTAGCCTCATTAGTAATACAGTTATTATCACATGGCTAAGATGCAGAAAATCGTAGCTGACATTCAAGCACATTTTAATGCAGTATATCTTTTTATGCTTCTATTTTACGCAGCAAGTTTCTGGGTCATCTTTTTTCCCCAGATTTATGCAAATCATTGTGTTTCATTTGGTAAACACCTCTCAGCCAAATTGCTCTGTTTATTTTGAGGCCTCTCTGAACTGAATGACAGTGTTGAAATTTTAAAGGAAAAAAAAAAAAAGAGCAAGAGATCTCCACATATTTCTCAGCCTTCCATACTTTATGGAATATCTTGCTTTTGGATGTATGTAAATAACAAAATGAAATCTCCATGCACTTTGCAAAAGTCTTGTCTGTTTGCTCCTCCTTTGTTTTAGCCTGTGAACCTATTGCCCTTAACTGGGAGTAAACCACCTTAAACTTAGTGGGTCTTAATTCTAAGCAGACCTGCATAAGATTGCACCAGACTGCTTCCATATAGTGGCATCCTAGCTTTCTTTTGCTTAGATTGAAAGCATAGAAAGAATACTGGGACAGTGTTCCCACATACTCTTGGACAGATGTGTAGTTCCCTGGTGGCAGTTACATAAGCCACAGCTGGAAGGCTGTCTTGTCTTCAAAGCCAACCCCGATTTAGTAGGCAGAGAAAGGCACTTGCTTTAAACAGTTTGTTTGGTGTGTGTGTGTGTGTGTGTGTGTGTGTGTGTGTGTGTGTGTGTGTGTGTGTGTGTGTGTGTGTGTGTGTGTGTGTGTGTGTGTGTGTGAGAAAGGGCATCACAATATGAATTATTCTGCGATCTTTACTGTCAGAGATTGGCAGGCTGCTTGTGGGATATTTTACCTCACATGCAAAAAATAATTTGTTTCCTTATGGGTACTCTGCCCCCTGAGTTTGGAGTGGGCACCACATCCTGCCGTGCTTCAAACAGGAGCATTTCCTGTGCTCACCTGTTGTGTCTTCTGTAGACATTTTGACAGTATTGGTCACTTCTTTTGAGTCCTGGGAGGTTTTCATTTGGAAAATCCAGATATGCTATCATAACTAAGACCTAACAAAGACCTGCAGTGTAAGAAGCGGGCTGGAAAGCTCAGTGGTTATGTATCTGGCTGTGAAACCTGAGGTTGAAAGTTTGATTCCCCACTGAGCCTCCTGCGAGTAGAGCCAGCCTGTGTAACCTGGGGCAAGCGGCAACGTCCCAGGGCACCCCAGATGAAGGGAATGGGAAACCACTTCTCAGAATTCTCTGCCTAGCAAACCCTGAAAAAGGCTTGCCATAAATCAGATTTGACTTGAAGTTGTTATTATTATTATGCTGTAAGAACTGTTGTATATGCCAAGCAACAACACATTCTAAAATAGCTTTATGACTGCTGGTAGAACAGCAGTTCCCATTCTGGGCGATTATAATCAGCCAGGTTCTATGCATTTATGAACATTTCTTCTAGTCAGTTCTGGAAGATCTTAAATGGTCTAGAAATTGAACAGTTTACATACCTTTGAGAAAAGAACCAATCTCTTTGACCCCAGCCCATAAGTAACCAGCTCTTTGCTTTCCCTTAGTTTGCAAAATAAATTCATCAGCTTTATGTTGGAGTTTTATTTACAACCTTGTAAGCTGTTTCAGTCTGAGTGACTAAAATGTACTTAGAGTAAATGGGAGGAATTTTTCTGGACTCGGGTGTCTATCTATTCAGCACTAACCAAGTTCCTTCCAGCTTTTGATATCCAAAGAGAGCCTGGCAGATTTTTCTATTCTTCTCTTTTGCTGGCTGGTGACAGTTGTATTTGTTGTTAATCTGCTCGGTTGGTTGCTAGTACAGTATGTGTGCAGTAAAAAAAAGCAGAACACTCAAGTCTGATTTCAAGCAACTATAAGTAAATTCTCAAGTCATTGAGACTTAAAATACCAGTTAATGAGAAAGGGGTAGACTCTGGAGAACTTGAAGCTGTTCTCTGTGGATCTCTGTCTTTCTGTTGTACAGTGGAACCTATACTTACGAACTTCATCCATCCCAGAAGATGTTAGTTAGTTGAAACATTTGTAAGTAGAAGTAAAATTTCCCATAGAAATGCACTGAAAACTGATTAATCCATTCCAGCTGTTTTTGATTCTTATGTAGAGGTGCTGTTCGTACGTTGAAGCATTAGTTTCCATAGGAACTAATGCAAAGGCGGTTAATCCGTAGTCTACCACTAGGGGGAGAATTTTTCTTCTTTTGACCTAAGATGAACTTAGGTCAAAAAAAGGTCAGGAAAGGAGGGAGGGGGCAGGGAACAGCTTCTAAACAGAACACTTTAAAAAACAAGCACCTTTTAAAGAAAACCAAGCACCTTTTAGCTTAAAAAAAAGGGCAGGGAGGGAGAGAGGGAACACCTTTTAAACAGAACACCTTTTAAAAAGCCACAGAACCCACTCTAACCACTGGGACGAGTGAGGTAGCAGACAAGTAGCCTCTTTGCTATCCAACGGTTAACTGAAAGTTCAAATTTCCTGCCTTCCCTGCTTTTTTTTCTGTTCATAAGTTGAAATGTTTGTAGGTAGGGACGTTCGTAAGTAGAGGTTCCACTGTATAGCAAAAAGGGAATTTTAACAGAAAACTCTGCAACAGTTTGCCTCTCCAGTCTCTTTAGTACACTCCACCCATGCAACTAAACAGCCTTCAAAGAAAGAGTACGAAAGACCAGCTCAGCATGACAGGCTATTTTCATAAATGCTGTGTTTTATAAAAGAAATAAAGGCCTTCCACAATTATTTTGTGCCAATAGGAGAGATGGAGGAAAATTCTTTACTTCTCAAGTACTTTATTTCATGAGTGAAAATGGCTAATGGTGACTCCCTGTTGCTGCTACATATGCTTTAGAAACTGGAAAAGAATACTGAAGCAGTAGTATCTGCAGAGTACAAAAGCCATTCCATAGCTCAGGAAATTACTACTAATCAGTACTTTAGCTCTGCCTTCTATGCACAGAAGCTGATGTGGTAGGAACCAGATTGAGTAATGTCAAATTATATAGCACATAAAAATGCTTTCATTTCATTCTAAAGGGAAACAAAGGACTTCCAGTGAACCAACAATATAGGAATTTGAAGGGCAATTTTGAATCCACCTCATTATGTCCAAAATATACAAGCTTTGGTTTTTAAAATAAAATAATTTACTTTCCAGTGCCAAAACTGACATGATTTGCCTTACTTATTTCCCTTGTATGGGCCTATTAGATTACTAAATCCTAGGAGAACTGACTTCTTCTCATAGAGTTCCTTTGCTCCTGCTCTTCTTTCACAGTGATAGGAAGCTAACGTATTTGTATATTACACCACGTATAGCTAGCAGCCAGAGCCGGCCCTACCAGGAAGCAGAGTGAGGCAGCTGCCTCGGACAGAAGATGCTGAGGGTTGTAAAGTGGTGGCTTTTTTTTTTAAAGACACAGGTATGTGTACCATACAGTCTGCTTTGAGCCCTAGAAGCTCAGCTTGTTGTCCTTTGCTTAAGGAAAAGGGGGGTGTAGTTTTTTTCAACATGGTCAGTACTGTATTGGCAGAATGAGGCTACTTACCTCATGTAGCAAATGCTAGGAGCACAGCCATGACAGCTTGCTTAAAGGCTACACCTTTGATCTGAATCCTTTTTGGATAATTGTTGTCGAAAAGGTGTAGCTGACCAACTCCAGAAAAGCCTAGAGGACATGTCCATATTTCACCCTTGGCGTTCTGGCTTCTGACCTGGCTATGGCACTGACACTATGCTCACACCGGCAATTTGAACACATTTCTGTTCAGACTTTTAAAAAATCAGGTTCAAGTTACAAGGCATATAAACCGGTGGCTGCGTTCACATGCACTGAATAGATATTGATTCATTTCTGGTGATTTAAACCAGTTTTGGCATCTATACTACTGAGATCAACTCATTGCCACCAAACTGCATTGAACTGAATTGATTTTAAAAGCAAAGTATTTTTTTTAAAAAAAAAAAACATACCTGCTGGCCAGTTGGAAAAAAACCTCACTTTGTAGTCTATATAAATTGATTTCAACTTGCATTGTGTGAACATTAAAATTCTAAATTGATTTACATGATGCTTGAATGCAGGTTTTTTATTGCCAGTGTGAGACTGAGACAGCCCTGGTGGTCCTGGTGGATGATCTCCTTTGCTATTTGAACAAGGGGAAGTCATTTTTACTGCACAGTTAGATCTTTCAGCAGCCCTTGATATAGTGGATCATGGTATTCTCAAGACCTTTAAAGCCCTAAATGGGTTTGCACATGGGTACATCAAGGATTGCCATGTTCCATATACTTCCTCCTTGCAGTCCAGGTTACGCTCTGAAGCGCTGCTTCAGATCTTTCAGCCTTGTGCAGTTAAGAATAAAACCATAAAGTACAGAGCCTTTTAGGTGGTTGCATCCAACTTGTTCTATGCTTTGCCACCAGATTTTTACCAGCCTCTAACACTCTTTTTACATGCAAAAAACAGGCTTTTTAAAGAAGCAATTTGGTTACAAAGTTTTTCTAGCTGGTGAGTGCATTTTTCCCCTTCTTGATTAACTCCTGTTTCTATAGTCTTAAAAAAAACAAACAACCCCTATGCTACTTTGAAGAGAGCTGTACCAGACCAATGTGGCATAGTTCAGGTCAAGCAAAAGAGATACTGTAGATATAGCACTGAATGAAAGATATAGAATTTACTGGATGCTTGAAGTTTATTCTTACTGTTAAAATCATAATCTAGCAGAAATTGCAACCAATGAAGAGTGGAAAAGAGGTAGCAACTAGTCATGAAATAATCAAAGCATTTGCACATCAAATGCACACCCTCTCTTTGGCTACCATTCCACTCATCGTGGATTAAAATAAAGGGAACGTTTAGTCAAAATATCTATGGATTTTGAAGCAACAGCAAGGAATGCCAGGACTATAATGTGGAAAGAAGGAACTACTGACCTCTTACAATGGATGGAACCCCAAGAAAATGTTTAGCCCTCGGTCACACAGAGAACTGGGCTATTTGGAAGTCCATGAATAGAGTGACAGAAACAAAATGAACCTAACAAAATGGAGTTTCTGCACCAACACATTTATTTTGTGAGGGTGGAGAAGAATAGGTAGTTTCATGCCCATGTCAGTGTACTTTATGCCCCTCAGCATGTACTATGGCCGCCTTGATGTCACCTGCCCACAATGCTTTTGATTTTGCCCATTGGACAAAGTTTGTTGATTGTACTGTGGTGTTTCTAACACAAACAAAAAAAGAAACAAAAAAATTACTGTAATTTTCTAAACATAACTTATAATCAGTATATTATAAGAATTATAATATCATTAAATAATATAATGATAATATGGTTGATTATGTTTTAATTATAGTATTATAAGTTTTATCTATTAATTACAGTTATTCATTTATTTAGCTTTTTAGGAGTGTTTTCAACATTGCTGACTTTGTTCAGTGCTTTGAGTTCCCTTTTGGGGAAGGGAGGAAATATATAAGCTTTGTAAAGGAATAACAAAGATGAGTGAAACAGATGGGCCTTTATTCTGCATGTTCTTATCTGTTTATATTCAAGAAAATGCGTTTTCACTTATGACAGAGGTAGAAGAAACATAAAGAATTTGCAGTTATCAGTTATGTAATATTAGAGCTTTAGAGCCGCCTATTCTTCCCTTTTGTTTTAAGCAAAGGATAAGGCAAAGCTTTAGTAAGCAAATTGTTCCTCTTGCATTAAGCAGAGAGGAAGCTCAAGAGCCTCTTAGATCACCACTTATAGCAATACATCTGTACAAAGCTTCCTGTATTGGTAATAAGGTGTTTACATCTAGATCATAAGCAATCCCCTGTGGATCTAGCATAGTATAAAAACACACACACACCTGGATCAGAAAAGAGAACTGTTTGTTCTTTTACATGTGCAGAAATGAAGCACAAAGCATGCACTATGGAATGGTTCATGCCAGCACCTTTCTCACTCAGTAGTTACAGAGGGATTGAGTATTATTGTGATGGTTGTTTATGTGTGTTCACCAGCTACTATCATAGATGGGAATCAGTTGTTCTCTGAGGCTGCAGCTCCCACATTCTAGCAGCAAGCATGGACACTGGCCACCATGGCTGGCCAGGAGCTGTAGTCCTGAAAAATGAAGATCATCATTCTGGGAATAGGCTCCTCATCTCGTGACATCGCAGACAAAAAATTCAATATTTGGCTGAAAAAGATGGAGGGACCTGTTGCTATAGTCATTATCTCTCTCCTAGACCTGTACATGAAACATCTGCATTAGGCAGCCTTCCTCTACTTCAGGGGTGGACAATTAATTTCTATAGGGGATGCACATGAAAAATCTGAACTGTGTTCGGGGGCTGAACCAACTTTACTTAAACATAAAATGAAACAGTGATGTTATGATTGTTTTTATTTTAAACTTGTTAATCTTCACAAATACTAACGAGTTTTTTGTGGTATGTTAAAGATAAGCAACTGATCAACTTCAGACAAAAAAACTATAAATGGTTTTGATGTTCAAAACTGTCCGGGGGGGCAGACAGGAGTGGCTCGCGGGCCGTAGGTGGCCCTCGGGCTGCACTTCGCCCAGATCTGCTCTACTTGGTGCATGGTTGGAGGTGATGCATCTGGCCGTCAGCCTTCTGATCAGGAGTGCATAATTTTTAATGCACAATGGCTGGAATCCAGTAGTACATAGCAATGAAAATTGCCCCATTGCGTCAGTGAGGATTTGGTGAGTCAACTTCCTAGCCTCGTTGTGACCAACCTCTGGCTTTCAGCTTTTGTGTGCGTTAAGTAGCCATTTGAAAGAAATACCAAGATCTGGACTATTTAGCTCTCATGCTTAAACAGGTCTCAGAAGAACCAAGCTCAATTTAGAGGGCCAGAGTGCATCCATGTATGGACCTGCCCCATCCCTGTTGGGCTGAGTTCCCAATTTGCACTGTGGGTATTTGCACTGACTCCTTTCTAAAAGCACATCACCGTCTCCAGCCAAGAAGTGCAATGGAAGTGTTAAGTGCTTATTAAAAATGCAAACCTGGAGAGCTGGCCCTGTTCTGCGCGAAGCACCCCTAATCACAAGTAATGAGCTGTCATTGGGAAATGACTTGGAGCTGTGCACAGTGCATTGTCTTGATGGAAATAAAATGCTTTCTGTGTCTCACTTCTCTGAAAGCTAATTGCACCAGTGTCATCGTTCAACACGGTGCCGTTTCATAATTTGCAAAGCAGATGAGGGGAAAAAATAACATGCAATTCAATTTGGTAAGAGGTTGCCAGCATGGTTTTTAAAAAAATGTGTAGCTGTGCAGACATAAAGTAAAGCTTGGGAATCTTAGTATTATTATTACTATTATTTGGACAGTGACTCCAGAATCTCCCAGATAGCTTGTTTTGGCAGCCATTTTGCAACCTATGAGGCCCTAGCAGCCTCCAATGCGTTCCCAGGCTGTCGAGCCAACCAGAAGCCAGGGTGTCTTGGAGGCATAGCTTCTCCAGTGGATAGGTTTTGAAGTTTTCTCTCTGGCTCCTCTGGCAAGGATAAATTCACCTCTGCCACATGGACCGGTCAAGCCTTCTTTGGACCTTTGTGGGATAAGCATCAGGGGGAAGGAAGAAAAGGAGAGCAGAGGAATGGAAGTGCAAGAAGTGGATGAAACAAGAGAACAAAGGTGGATGAATCAAGGAGGCAAAGCTCAAAGAGTAGAGCAGGGAGGAAGGAAGTGGTAGTATGCCAGTAGATGGCAATCAGAAGCCAGTATCTTGGCAGGTTGGCAGGTGGGAGCTTTGGAGCATAGAATCACAACAAAAATGGTTGAAGTCACTTGGGGGCTTCTAGCTTAAAGGTCTTCCTCTTCAGGCGGGTATTTAAGCAATGAGCTATCTTAGGAATGTTGGTTTTTTAACTTACAAGTTTTTAATATTTTAAAATTATTTTAAAATTATATTTTTAAAATTTTTTTAAATTATTTAAAATAATTTTAAAATTATTTGCTTTTTAATTGTGATATATAATTGTAAGAAGGTTCGTCTTTTCCCTCAGGTGGCCCCCTCCATTTCAGCGGGAAACAATAAAGGCTGAGTCTTAATAACTTTAACAATAGAAACTTTATTCTCTCCAACTCCCTCCAGCACATCCTTGAACGATTCAAACGGTTTCAAACTGGGCAACAAGCCCGAATCAACATCGTTCAAACTATGGTTAAAGTCCCAGGGTGTTAACGGCGCTGGACCCCATAAGGTCCCTTGGGCTCCTGACAAGGGGGTGGGAGGCTCCTCCTCGCACAAATTGTCCCACAACATTTGTGCCGAATCCACCCCCTCTCGTCAGGACCTTCATCAAATGGTGCTGTCTTCCACTCACGCTCCCGTTGCAACTCCGCCTCTCTCGATGCCACAATCACATTCCACTCTTTCACGGCAATGCGTGGAGAAGTCTCTTTAACCATTGGGGGATTGGGCAAAAGGCCGCCCACTTTCAGATTTGGGAAATCCTTGATAAGCCCTTGGGTGCGGACCTTCTCAAAAGCCCTTCATCTTTCCTCCCGCTTCTTCCTTTCGTACGCCTCTACTACCGAACTGAACCACACCACCCCCTCCTTGTCCTTATACTCCTCCTCAACTGTCACCTTAGACTCCTCCCACTCCCCTTCAGCTAAGCAGACCTCTAACTTCCCCTTCCCCCTCTTCTGCTGTCAACTCCTTTCCCTTTTCTTCTCCACTTTCACTGCTACATGGTTGATCCTTCGCTCCGTCATTGCTTTCCACTTTCATTTCTGTGGACGGCACACTTCTATCCTCTATACCTTCACAATAATGTTCTAAAATTCGGTCCAGATTTCTAGGCTACATGAGATCAGGCAGCTGCACCAGATCTCTCCTGAGAAGGCCCAAGAAGGACAGCAAGCTGATAATGCTCAAGTCTGTCCTCTGCCTATAATTCAGGCCTTATCCGAGTTTTGTCTCTCAGGAACAAACAGGTTGGTGCTGCAGCCTGCACCGATCTAGGCTGTAGCTATGCACTGGACTGCATATTTTCATCCAGCAAGCTCCAACACTGCACAAAGAAGAGGCTACACAAGAGGGCTAAAGGTGCAGCATCGCTTCACTTGTTTGACCATTTTATTTTGTAATATGACCATTCATGCTGCTTAAGAGAAAAAAAAAAGCCTTCAGAAGGATTGAGGTTGGGCAGTGTTGCTTGTGTGATCTCAGTAAATCAGCATAGCCGAATTAGAAAAGCAGGGACTTCAATTGTGCTGAGGAAGTGCCCAGCACGTCCTGGTTCAGGCCACCCAGAGAGCAGGGTTAAACCTACAGCCAGGCAAGTCTCTGGACGGGCAATGTTGTGGTTTTGAGTTTGTCTGACAGTAGTGAGTGCCACACAGAGAGGGTCAAGCAGGTGAGGTCCCTGAGTACTGGCATTCTCTATAGCGCTAACAACAGGCTATCTAAGATGCCCAACCTGCTCCTAGAGACACCAACCCCAAGCCACAAAGAACAGGCTGGCATAAGGTGAGATCGCCTCCAAGCAGCTCAGACAGTTTTGGGACAAGGGAGACAGTCTTGGAAGCTTGGTTAAGAGTTGAGAGCCAAGGAGGGTTAAAACGAAGGCAAGGTCCTAACCTTAGACTTTCTCCAAGAGGCAGTTGTCCAGTTCTTCAAGCCACTATGAGCTGACAGTCGCTGATGTGCCAGGAGTCCAGGACAATCCAATTCAGTCTTGAGGTGGGAGGTATGAAAGGCCAGTCCATGGGCTCTGCAGCACTGTAGGAGGCTGATGAGGCACCTGCATCAGTTACAATTTTTCATAATGACACTTTTGCCTTCCAGGACGATGAGGATCTAAGGAAGTGGGGGGAAGTAATGGTCCACACAATCAGGGACCACATCTTGGATGAGTAATGTGTCCATGTTTTCTTTCCCTGAAGCCAGAAGCCAAGGAGCTCATGAGTATTGCAGGTATACTGCATTACCTGCAATAATGAATAAATAGTGACATATTATGGTTTAAAGTGAGAATGCAAAGCTCTAATCTAGAGTACTCCAGAGTTTCCTGATATTTGATTTAGAAAAGGAAATATCCCATGCACACTATCACGGTGAAAGTTATTCTATAATTCTGTGATTCTATCCCAAAACACCTTGGCGTCCAATTTCAACCAACTAATCACTGTCTAAAAATGTATCTGCCTTTCCTTTTGTCAAATTAAAAGACAAATCCTTTCCCCATTTCCAAGGAAAGGTCATCCCCAAGGCAGAACTACACTTTATATACAGGCAGCCGGCTGGGCATCATATCAACTTTGTTTACATATAGGTTTGTTAACTAATTGTTGTTTTATCTTAAGAAGCTGCTTTAATAACACCTTTACAAACAAAAGAGCACCCATTCCTGGAGCTTTTAAGGCAGTTTTGACAATTATTTTATACATTTTGTGCACAGTACAGCTGTTTGCATATCTCACAGGGTTCAGTCGTTCAGTGCTATCATTTTGATGTTGACTTTATCTTTACTTTATAGATGTTAGCCTTCCAGGCAGGAGAATACCACGGCTGGTTTTCCCAGTTCTTTACTACTATCAAATGTTCTGATTTACGCATTATGAAGCAAACAACAATGAAATACATGTTTTTTTTAAAAGGACATATATTTGGATTACATTTGCATTTGCAAATTGCTTGCATTTAAAAATGGAAATACATCATTATAGAGAGGACAAATAAAGGCAAACAGCTGAAGAAAAATTGGCTTTGTTGATCTATATATCCACCTGTCATACTAGAAATAATTATAATAATTTTAATAGAAACACAATATAACTTGCCGGAGTGATGAAGACTGTGACCAGTTGACCTGTGTACCAGCTCAGTCTGCTGTCCAGATGGGAAACTTCAGGGCCTCTGTTTTTTATTGCTCTTACTAATCAGACATGGGCTGGGCATCAACTAGATAGTGAACCTGTGGAGAGGAAACGGTTCTTATGAATCAGATCAAGGCTTTAGTGGTGAATGGTGAAAATTGGCTTGCTAATCAGGGCACCAGTAAGTGAAGACAGGCAACATAACAGATGCACTGAGTCAACCCTCAACTTCTGTTTCTCCAGCTTTGTTCTTGTTAAAGGAATGGTGGCTTTTCTAGTAGAATAAATGTGGCTTTGCCTCACATCAGACTCAAACTATCCAGAGCCAGCCCACTCCAGCCTTACTGGTAGGTAGTGAGAGAGATAGGCTCATTATTCTTTACTGCTGCTGTATGCATGTGTGAAATGTTTGCCCCCCTCCTTAATGTGTCTATGTATATTTAATAATCATGTGCCAACAGGTTGATTCCAGCTTACGAAAGCCATTGCCAGAGTTTTCTAGATATAAGGCACTTTGAAATGATTTACCAGTTCCTTCTTCTGGGGGTATCCTGGGACAGGTTATTTTCCCAGGGTAATCAAACTCCTGACCCCCAGCTCCACAGCCAGGAAATCCAACTTTGTGAGCCAGTTAGCTATGTAAGGACCAAACACAGCAGTACCAGCTACCACTTAAAATGGTGAACATGGAACAATGAGCCATTGGCCAGAGCCAGAGGTTGGGAGTTCGATTCTCCCCTTTGTCTCCCTGACAGGAGCTGGATTTGATGATCCATAGGATCCCTTCCAACTCTGCAGTTCTATGATTTATTTATTCATTTTAATATGGGCTTCTGAAGGTTAATATAACCCTGTTGCTGGGGGAGCTACTGCTTGAAGACACAGGGGATTATTATACTTCTTGAGCTGGTGGTAGGATGCTGATCAGGACTGGGACCATGAGGAGTGGTAAGAAAGTTGTAAGACAGGCCTAAGGAACCTACGTTGGCCTCCAGTTCCCATCAGCTCCATCCAGCCTAGCCACTGGTGAGAGATTATAAGAGTAGCAATTCATCAGCTTCTGGGGAGGCAAAGGTTCCCTAGGTCTGTAGTAAGAAAAAAATTACTTATGGCCAAAATACACTTCATGTTCACCACATTAATTAGCATCACGTGTTTCTTCTTCCCCATGCTTGAATAGCAGCTATGGGAGGCAAGGGATATAATCAGGATTGGGTCTACAGTGCCAAAAATGTGCTTTTAATTATGTATATAATCATATATTTAATGCCCTGTGTAGTTTTGGCCTAGAGTTTGGAAGAATTACCTTTTTTGGACTATAGCTCCCAGAATCCCTACCAGTAAGTATGTTGGCAGGGAAATTCATAGAATCATAGAATAACTGAGTTGGAAGGGACCTGTAAGGTCATCTAGTTCAAGCTCTTGCTCAATGCAGGAATCCAAGCCAAGGCAGATCTGACATATGATTGCCCAATTTTGTCCTGAATGCCTCCAGTGCTCACCATCTTCTGAGGTAAATTTTATTTTATTTATTTATTTATTTATTTATTTGATTTATATCCCACCCATCTGGTATATTTATATTTATAAATGGATCCATTGCCATACTGCTGTAACTGTTATGTTTCCCCTGATATTCAGCCTAAATTTGGCTTCCTGTAGCTTGAGACAATTATTACATGTCCTGCAGTCTGGGATGACTGAGAACAGATCCTACCATTCCTCTGTATGACTTCAAGTATTTGAAAAGTGCTATCATATCTCCCCAGAGTATTCTTTTCTCAAGTCTAAACATGCCCAGTTCTTCCAGCTGTTCCTCGGAGGACTTGGTTTCCAGTCCCCTGATCATTCCTATTGCCCTCCTCTGAACTTGCTCCAGTTTGTTGGCATCCTTCTTAAAATGTGGTATCCAAAACTGTACACCGTACTACTCTAATGCCTAACCAGTGCTCAAGCCTATTGAGATATTTCTGAATTTTGTCTTCCAAAGTATTAGTTATTCCACCCAATTTTGTGCTATCTGCAAATTCAATATTCCCTGCACTCTCTCAACCAAGTCATGAATAAAAGTCATTAATAAAAATTTTGAAGAGCACTGAGCCAAGGACTGAGCCTTGGGGTACCACCTCTTTCCAGTTTGAGAAGGAGCCATTGATAAGCACTCTGTGAGTACAATCCTGTAACCGACTGTGGTTCCACCTGACACTCCTAGGAACTGTATTTAAAAAGGCGTGGATGGAGAGCAAGATTTCTAAGCTCTGGTTTAGCCCTGAGCTTTTTTTGGCGTGGGGGTATAGATGGCTGTTGATGAAATTACAGTAAACTGCCCTGGACCAATAGGCTGTGCTGAAACAAAGTGATGAGGAAAGCATGGGCGAGGTGATTTGGTGCACAACGAACATCTGCTGGCATTTCTAGATAGCCTGAAAGAGAAGAGGTGCTTGCATTGTGTTTTTGTGTGATTCTTAATTAGCAGATTCCACAAAATGGTTACCAGTTGCTCTAATCAAAACAATAAAGTGTTCTTACATTGAGATACAAAGCAGCACTTTATCCTTTGATGCCTGGGTGGATTTATTGCACTTAATTCTGCCTCTGCCTCTTCAAACAGAGGTTTTACTCAAAGTCAGTTTTCAATCACTGCACCCACTTGACTTGCTGACTCCAGAAGATGCCGAAGCAGCAAGCAGCTCACTGGTCCTTTCTAGAAAGGGTTGATCAGGATTTAATTAAGTGGTCTACATATTCTATAATCATGACTAAGGAAGGCCTCGCCACTGTTGCCAAAAGCACTTAAGCAATTAAGCTTTACCCTGTAATGTAGTCATGTTGGCAACGAGCCTCCTTCAGCTACAGACACTGAGGTTGTTTTTTTTAATCCCTCCTATAGGAGCAGCACTGTATTTGTTGGAATAATTGATGCACTCCATGTGTTGTCATCTTTCTGAAGAACTGGTGCTGGCCCCCAGACATCATGCTATAGAAATGTTAGCGCCTCCCAGTTCACCAGGGGAGGAGAAATGTTGCCTGATCCTCTAACCCCTAAAACTGCCAGGGAAAGGGGCGATGGGAATGTGCTGGCATGTTCCCTGCCCCCCCCCAGCTGAAAAGAAAAAGACGGCAGCAGCCCCCTTCTCCCAGAAGGAAGGTGTGGAGACTTCAGCGGTGCTCCACCTGCTGCATGAAAGAGAAGAGGAGGAGGAAGAGATGACCATCCACACAGAGGAAAAGTCATGGGCAGACTCACTATCCTAAACCTGAAAGAGTAAAGGATCTGGTGACAGCATAAGGAGGCACTGTGTAGCTGCACCATCTGTGCTGTCCAGGGAGGATGATGACAAGACCAAGGATGCCTCTGGAGTCTTCCTGACTGCCTGGGTCTGAGGGACCTCAGGACTGGCCCTGTGGGAGGATCAATGACCAGAATCACTTTAATCAAAATTACCAGTCTTCCTCCCATATGGCCGGCCTCTGACAGCCCCAACGTCTAAACAGTTGAGCTGAGTGATCCTCCTCCTGAGGAGCAGGGCGTAACTGCAAATCACCTTTCCCCTTTCCTTTCAAGTTTGGAATGGCTATGGCTTTTTCTTGCCACTGGTGGGTGCCTCTTCTTTCTCTCTTAGAGTCACATGGAAGGAATTCTGCGGATGCCTCCACATTTTTCTTTGTGGGGAGTGGGCTGGGGGCAGCAGCTACAGTCCTCCTTCTCTTTGTTTAGAAAGCAGCAGCCTCTGGAGAACTGTGCCCAGTAACAGCCCTCCAGAATAACAGGAACCCTGCTGGGTGATGCTGGGAGGCAGGAAATTCACCCCTCTCCCACTCTGGTGATGGTTCCTTCCACGGAGTACCACCCTACTGTGGCTTTCAGAAGACCGGGCATAGCCTGAGATGGAAGTGAGCACTTTGGTGAAGCTCCATCCTTGTACAATGCTTTCTGGCCGGCCTGGAGAATGGTTCCAAGATGGCTTTGCCCCATGGAAAGAACTGGATCACAGCTGTAACCCTGATTTCCTGCCATGGACATTGGCACTGGCTCCTCTCCCAAGAAGGATGAGCTGCTCAGAGTGGTCGATCTGACCAGATGAGCAGGATATAAATTAAATAAATAAATAAATAATAATAATGACTACCAACAATTACGAGTCACCCACTAACAGTTAGTTCCTGTAAGCATTTAATCGTTAACCTGTTGCTTTTATTATTTGTTCTATTGCTTGAAAACATTTTCATTTTGAAGTGGATCAGATTGTTGTTTGGGCTGTTACTTCACTGACTGTCCCTTACTATAAACTGCCCCAGTGATTATAAATGCAATAAATAAACATTTTTATCTTTTAATTGTTTTAACGTATTTCTGGTATAAACTACTTGGGAACACTACTAAACAACAATACAAAAATATACCATAATTTACTCAACAGCAACAGTGGAACAGTTTAAACTTAAATTTAAAAGATGGTGACTGGCCCAGGATCACTTGGTGGGGCCCATCATATCATCTGGAGCAACACAGGGAGCAGAGTGCCTCTGTCACAGCTCACAACTACTACGATATAATGCACCAGCATGAATTCATATTTTGTTGCAATTGTTCTGCAAGGAACCATTCCTGTTGCGATCACAAAGATCTAGCCTCCGTGATATCACAAGGATCCACCCACTGATCTTAGGTTTTGCTCCTGAAATTAGCTGGAAGGCACGCTGGCAATGAAAGGGTTAAACTAAAAGCAGGCATCATTAGAATGTATGTACTCTGAATCTTCTTCTGGAGAGAACAGAGTCTGCCAAGGTTGGAAGCTCCAAACATTTGTCTTTCTAATTCCAGTGACCATAAAGAAATGCATCTCGCTTGTCTTTCGGAAGAATATACAGTAAAGCTAATAGCCTTTAAATTCAAGCATTATTCATATCCCTATTTTAATCTAGACAGATAGTCAAAATATAATTCCACAATCAATTGCTATAATTTTACAATGATTAATATGTCTGGCTGAAAAACCACCCCATTGCAGGAACACCTAATAATTTATGTCAAGTAGCTGGGAGCATGTTAAAATCCTAATGTTATACCAACTGTAGCTGTTTGTTTGCTATTAATTTAGAAGGACTTAATATCATTCTTGTTCAATGCATATTCTGTCAAAACACAAGTGTTTACCTCCTGTGTGATACCTCAGGCCTATTAATTGTGTACTCCTATCCTACACATGTGTAGGCTAGCTGGATTCCCAAGAAGATGGGAATGGGAAATCACTTTTAGTCTCTGTAGTAGCATTACTCTGACTCAGTAAAAAAAAACCTTTATACTTAGAAAACTCTAAGAAAACTCCTAAGAAATTCACCTTAAGTTGGAATTGATGGCGTATAACTTTTCCTTATATACTCTATGTACTCGAATAAGTTCCACTGAATTCAGTGAGGTTTACTGCAAGGTAACATTTGCATAGGATTCCAACCACAGTCTGTTAGTCTTCTCATCAGCAATGACTAGATACATACCCTTCTGAAGTTCATAAACTGGACTGTATATATTTTAGACATTTCATGTTTGTTTCTAGCACCTGATAAAACACAGATGTACTGCTTCTGGACATGGGGTTTTTATTATTGAATCACATGGCTAACAGGCAACTCTATCTTTCACAGTGGGAACTTTGCAAAACAGTGTTGATACTAATATAAGACTATCAATGTATTTTTGAACAAAATCTCATGGATTATCTGATGTCTGCAGCCCATGAAAGCTTCTGACATAGGAAATTTGTAGTTTGTTAATCTTCAAGGTGCTACGAGACTTCCTATTGTTTTGTCCTGTGTGAAGCAGTCAATCCTTTTTAAAATGTTCTTTATGCTAATACTACAACCATCAGTGAACATCACTGTGAGGAAAATGAATTTCATGACAACTGGCTAACATTGTCCCGCAGCTCATGACAGTCAGTTTAATTGGATGAGGTTGGCTTCGAAGGACTTGGAGAGAGGTACAACTTTGTGACATTGTCCATATGTTTCGTACACAAAAGGTTCCAAGTACAGTCTTGAGACACCTTTTGTGAAATGCCTCTGTTTGAAATGCTGGAGGGTTGTTGTTTTATAGGAAGCCACCTTATACAGAATTAAATCATTGGTCCATGAGGTAAGTCTTCAGACCAGTGATTGGTGGACCATCCTATAAAAAAATGAACTGTGTTTGTTCAAGAGAAGGGCCTCCTGAGTGACTGCACCAGTGCTGTGACATTTTGCCCCATGAATCGTGATTTACCTGTGTATCTTTTGCTCTGTGTATCTTTTGCCAGTTGGGGGTAATTTTTCTATTCGAACAGCATTTTGCCTGCTAAGTGCTCATTCTCTAGAAACTGGATTGATTTTCCTTCTGTGTTCATATTTTATGCTTTAGCTGGACATATAGGGATATTTTAAACTCTGGAAATTTCACGTCTTTTTGATTCAAGTGGCCACAAAGAGAGATAGGAGTAAAGCCTTGTTTGCTGCTTGTTTGCAGCTCTGTTGAATCTGTGTAGGGGTGTGGGTAAAAGGAACCGCCTTAACAAGGTGTAACAAAAGTTGCCTCCTCTGATTTCCTTATGTTGTTAGCTGTTTTTTAAAAAATTAAGAAAACACTTGCGGGGGGGGATAAGCTCTGTTCTTAAACTATAAAATAGAAAGATGTCTTGCCCACGAAGAGAGAAGAAACTACGTATATTTTAAAAAAGAAGTCCTGCCCTTGGAAAGAGACTTTGTGTGTGGGGGGGTGGTGGGGGTCGTTCTCCCTTTTCTGCATCAGTTCAAGCAATTACACATCCGAACCAATGTGAATGGATCCTTTTTTAAAATACAGTACTAGAAGCCCCATATACATATATAGTAGTAAAAAGGTAAAGGCAAAGTTTCCCCTTGACAATTTGTCCAGTCATGTCCGACTCTACGCGGCGGTGCTCATCTCCATTTCCAACCCATAGAGCTAGCGTTTGTCCGCAGATAATACTCTGTTGTCACGTGGCCAGTGTGACTAGACATGGAACGCCGTTTACCTTCCCACCAAGGTGGTACCTATTTATCTACTCGCATTTTTGCATTTTGCATGTTTTCAAACCACTAGGTTGGCAGGAGCTGGGACAAGCAACGGGAGCTCACCCTGTCACCTGGATTTGATCTTACAATTGCAGGTCTTCTGACCTTGCAGCGCTTCAGCGGTTTAACCCGCAGCACCACCATATCCTATATATAGTAGTAATAGACCCCATATACATATATTTGCTTTTTATTCTGTTTGTCACCATAATGAAGATTCGTCAGTAGCACACTGACTTGACAGATGGAGAATTTAGGTTGTGGGAGGGATTTCTTTCACTCAAACCATAGTCTCTGTCCTTGAGACCCTGCTTTCAAAGTGACATGTACAGTGTGGAGACATTAATTCTACCTATATCAGGTTTCCTGTCCATGAATCTACTTTAACAGCAAAGATCTGGAAGCACTTCTCAAGCTGTACATTTACAGCAGTCAGGATAGAGTTGCTGCAGCATGATGAATAGAGGCGATACCTTTCTTCTTCCCTCAATACAGCTCACTGCATATGGGAATAATTGCAAGGAAGTGATTCCCAGTCTCTGAAGGACTAGGAAATGGCTTTCATCTGATTGTTCAACTCAAGACAAGGGCTAGACCTCAGAGCATTCTAGATTCACTGCTGCCAAGCATTCCTTTTCAAAAACAGCTCTTTTAATCTGGTTGAGGAGAGGTTGGAAAATACTTTTAAAAAACCAATTAAGTAATGAATTAAATTCCACATTCCTTTGCAGTAGTTAGACTTTTAAAAGGATAACTTTATTTTTCATGGTTCTTAAATGTAAATAAAATATTAATGTTTTCTTTTTTAAGAGCACATCTGAATACTATAAGTTTCTGATCTCTGGCACAAAATACACTCTCCACGTGCCCACCTTATAATTGCTTCAATAACTACAACAGATTATGAGGCAGCAACATGAGACGTAGTAAGATCCAGAGCTAGAAAAATTAAACAGCAAAGGCAGTGAAGTTATCTACTGTGGTATTATAATGATTGGTTATGGTAAGTTATTTCTAAGCTCTGGTTCTGTCACAGCCTCACTGGGCAAATCCTCTTCCCGACATGGGTGAGAAACAGCTGGACTCCTGGTCTTCCCAGGAGTTCAGGAGGCTGAACCCTAGATGAAAGCTGTTGTGTTAGAGCTGGAGAAGAGATTTGACCTTCATCCAGCCCATGACAACACCAGAAACAAAGGCAAGAGCTCAGCAAGGGGTTTGCTAGCTGAAGAGCTTGGGTGTAGGGGAAGACTCATTGGAGGAAGAGCCTTTCTAAGGAGTAGGGGGTCATCTTGAAGGAAAGCTTTTTCTCCTGGAGAGACCAGTGGGCCAAATCTTTCAGCTGATCTCCAAATGCCTGCAGCTGAGTTCTGGTTGGGACTCAAGCAGCCCCGCTATATAAACCTACAACATCAGCATAAGACTGTGAATTTGTTGGATACAATGTCTTCTGTATTCAGATTATTCCTGCTGTCTATTTTATCTGTTGATTTCCTGCATGTTTGTGGATTTGTTTGGGTTGACTAGGATTCTTTAGTTTTCTTTTATAATGTGCATTAGCTGGCTAGCTGGCTCAGCTAGTTAGGTATCCGGCCGTGGAACCAGATGTTTGGAGTTCAATTCCCCAGTGCGCCTCCTGGGTGAAGAGCCAGTCTGTGTGGCCTTGGGCAAACTGCACAATCCCAGGGCACCCCCAGAAGAATGGAATGGTAAACCACTTCTGAGTATTCTCTACCTGGGAGACTCTGAAAGGGGTAGCCATAATTCAGAACTGACATGATGGCACATGTTTATTTGTTATAGTGTGCGTTAACAGCTGTAAACAAATAACCAAAACTTGTCAAAGGGTTTACATTGTTGCTCTGCATTGCCAGAAATGCAGCACATGCGTGCATACTGCTGCCACCTCGGAATCCTTTGAAGACATTATCTGCCATCAGGGCATTATCAGATTCTGTGGTTTGTGTTCACTCTGGTTATGTAGTGAAACTGGGCCATCTTGCAAAGCTGGCTTCATGACAGCAGAGTTCAAACCCAGGGAGAATTACTTGCTTATCTTGAGCAATGCAGCAGGAACCTTTGCATCAGAAGTGATTAAATACCCAATACACTTTCTCTCTCCCCCACTTTCATCTTCCTAGGAGGCAAGATCCCAGTCCCTCAGGGTAAGGTAAACATTCCATCCTAGATACTGCAATAATTGAATCCTATGAAGCCAAAACAAGAATAAGAATCTGGAGTGTGAAACTGAGCATGGTGGAACAGGAACAGATAACAAAAACATGCCTAAAATTAAACCAAATCTAAATCTTCTAATACCAATTCAGATTTGAACACCTGTTCATCAAACTATTGTTGGTCACCGGGGGGTGGGGGGAGGGGATGTTACAGGAGACCAAGACAACCATTTTATTACACCATCTAGAATCAATACAGCTAGCACTGTGCTGGGAAAAAAAACACCATACCTCAGACTGCATGGAATCAATGAGAAATAGCAGAAGAAAATGGAGCAGGAGAAGTTCAGAGAACCCATCTGAGGTTGTATCTCATCCCTCTAGGCCATGGATTATGGATGCCTGATAGAGATGATTTAATCAGTCTGTGCTGATTAAAAATAATTAGTATAAACTATTTGATGGTGAATGGGGGGAGGTATAAAGTAAGGACTGAACATTTCAGTTCTCTTTTTTTGGGTGGGAGGAGGTCACGGTTAGAGCAGAATTCTGACCTATTATAGAACAGAATAGCTATGAGAGTGCCAGGGCTTAAATCTACTGCAAGAAGCAGTAGATTTGAGACTTGTGTGATAATAATTCATATGGTAAAACTCTGAATAACAAAGGCTATTGGAATCCAGTTACTTTCAAGCATTACTTTGAAGGGACATTTTTAGACATTTTAGAGACAAACTGTCCCGAAAAGAGTCCCTCCCCCCCAGTGTTATGCCAATCCTAAGTAGCAAAGGAAGTATTGTTATGTTTTCTATTTTGTATTTTTAAAAGAATTTTAAAAGTGCAATATTAAAATTGGCACTCAGAGGAAACTAGAGAACATTTTATGCATTTTACTGGCTTGCTCCTAATGACAGTCTAGTGCATGAATAATGTACAATGCAACAAATTACTTTTACAAATGGAATAATGGTAACAGTAACACTCACTGAACTGTGTCAAAGTAATGCATAATGGAAGGAGTTCCTTTTAAAAAGAAAAAAAATTCCAGGTTCTGATGCCAAAATAAGGCTCAAGAAATTAGATGGTCTAAATAGGACAAATAGACCCTTTACAAAAAGTCTTTATAACATCTGACATAAGTTTTCATGGACTACACCCACTTTATCTGATACAACACGCCTCTGGAAGGGTGTCCCCTATAAATGCTTTGTCAAAGGAATATTTGCAGTTGAACCAATCAGATTTAGATATCTAGGTATCCCCAACTTGGGGGATATTCCTTATTAATTTAATCTCAGTTTTCAATGTAATCCAGTTATCTCATGAAGTGTCAAACAATTTCCCTATAATTTTCTTCACTGTATAATAAATATTGTATTTGCTTAACACTAATAAATATTGCATTTGCTTACAGTAATAAATGCAGCAGAGTCTACTAATTGGTTCTCTGTCAGGATATATTCAAGCTGATGGCTCTTATTAATGTTAATGAAACTGCCAGATGGTGTTTAGAATCAATGGTAGCTTGGAAGGCAAGAAGGGAAGTCAGGACTTAGCATCTTAGCTTGGGCATACCTAACATTTTAAAGCAGGTAAGAAAAAGCTTCTGTATTAATTGTAAAACTAATTGATTTCATCATTTCATCATTTATTATTGACTGAGTTTTTATAGCTTACCTTTTCCCCAGTTCAGGAGCAAAGGCAGCTTTCACACAACACTTGCATTATAGCTTTAAAAACTCAACCCACGGTGACCTAACTTTTGTTTTGTTTTCATTACACAAGCATCATTAAACATCTTTTAATTTTTGTTTTTCAAAAATTTAAGAATCCAACAAAAAACAAAAAAAAAAGAATATAAGAAACTGAATATAAAAATAAATATTGCGTAACTAACAAAATAACAACACAATTCCATTTAGACAATACAATAAAACTCAATGTCTTCTCCTTGCCCCCACAGCAGGAGCATATAATTATTTTTCTTCCACATACAGACAGTCCCCTACCCCTTCCAGAACTTTGCACTGATTCTTGCAAAGGTGTACAACCTTTCCTCTTTATTAAGTCAATAAATTCTCTCCAGATAGCTATAAAAATATTCTTATTTAATAAACCTTTCTTAACTTTAAGATTATACATCAGCACATTATTAATGCCTATATTCCAAATTTCTTTATACCATTAATTTAATATCATATTTTACTTTCCTATTTCTTATCATTATACATCTTGCCGCTGTCAATAAATCTGATAAAAATCAAAAAGCTTGCTGCTTATATACCTCTCCATAGTTTCAAGAAATCTCTGGGTGGTTTACAAATTTATTATGCAGGCTACACATTAAAACAGTGAGCTGGGTACTTATTTTTACCGACCTCGGAAGGATAGAAGGCTGAGTCAACCTTGAGCAGGCTACCTGGGATTGAACCCCAGGTCATGACCACAGTTTTGGCTGCAGTACAGCCATTTAACCACTGCACCATGAGGCTCTTTTAATATTAATAATACTTTTGCAGTCCATTTCCATTGCCCCCTTTCAAATATTAATCAAAGTGTAATTTTAGGACATTTAACTTAATTATTTCATTTATTTCCTTAAAAACGAACTAATTGTGGTATATTTT
The DNA here is from genome assembly GCF_051106095.1 of Pogona vitticeps. Lineage (NCBI taxonomy): Eukaryota > Metazoa > Chordata > Lepidosauria > Squamata > Agamidae > Pogona > Pogona vitticeps. The sequence continues at coordinate 256,619,252 of NC_135784.1, forward strand.
TCATTCCCACCACATATGAAAATAAATACGGACTTTTGCCAGCTGTCTTAGAAAAAATAGTATCTCTTTGATTTAATTTAATCAAACTTAAATACCAGTTCCAAATTAATTAAAAATATTTCCATTATTCCAATATAGACTTCAGTATTCTCACATCTCATATATTTTTCCACACTTTGATATTTATTTCTCTCCCAAAGCACATTCCAACAGTGATTTAAGAAAATCTTGTGGATTCTCAACTTCTAATATTTTATACATTTTACTTGTTGTTCCTTTCATTATTTTATATTCATCTATTTCTCCCTTCTACAACACAATTTCTTCAAATTTCACAAAACTCCCTATATTTACCATCTCTTTAACCCAGTATCTAATCCCCTGCTCTAACTGAATAATTTTAAAACACCCATTTCTAACACCTTTTTAATTTGTTCTTTATTCCCCATCTTTTTAAACCATTTTTTATCCTAATAATTTGTTTCATCCTCAATATTTCCTCTTAATTCCACACCACGTTTTCTGGGAATTCTTCCAGTTCTAATGCCAGATGTAATGGAGAAATTGATAGAATAAATATGTTTCTATACTTGTTCCAAATTAAAAGCATATTTTTTTAAAAAAAGGGATTGTCATTTTAAAAAATCATGCTCTTATTGTATTGTCTAAATAAGATATTCTTGTGGTAACCACAAGCTTCGTGAAATTCCATATCTAACCATATTAAATTATTAAGCTGAGATATTATATCAACTATATGTCTCACGATTATATCATGAAGTTTTAAATTAGGAAGACCTAACCATTTTATTTATTTATTTATTTATTTATTTATTTATTTATTTATTTATTTATTTATTTGAAATTTGTACTATCTATTTTTTATTAAGGTCCCGATGAATTAGCTACACTTACATCCCAATAGAAAATGGACTATACAGTTAAATGGCAGCCTCCTTGCATCTGTGGGCATTCCAGGGTGCCTAGCTTTCACTGTGTGAATTGTGCTTTGGGAGGAAATCTAATCTCCTTTAAGGGTTCCCATAAACTCCACAAGTAATCTTGCCCCCTGGCCCCACTGTCTGCCCCCACTGTCTTTGCAATTACTCAAGTTTCTCAGATAAGCCAGTTGGCTACATGGTGAGACAGAACAAAAAATAAAATGCACTTTTTTGCTATCTGTAAAGAGGAATACTATGGATAAAAAGGATTGTGACTCTCTTGGATAATCCCAATTTACGGCAATGAGTCTTACAGAAGAAAACTTTCTATGAATTGCTTTAGTAACAATGATAGGAAAAAAACATTTATAATGAATATATATGTGTGGAAGTAATGATTATTAATAGCACTAATGTCTTCTGTCTCAGTATTTCCAGATCATAAAGTACATGAAAGGACTTTCTATCATCTTTGTCCAGATGACCTTTGAAATTACCTGTTGGAATGCCCAATTCCTCAGAGTTGTGTGATGGGGTTTATAGCATAGTAGTTCGACATTGTATGTCATTTAATACATATTAAACATCTCCTCCTAAATGACTCATCTCCTGCTTATGGAATGAATCATTTTAAAGTGCTCTGGGTTCTTGCGCCATGCTGATGTAATTATGTATTATGTGCCTCTTCTAATTATTCTTTTGGGATATGTCCAAAAAAAATTGGAACTTATGAAAAATACACAATTACTTTCTCCCTGCAGAAACACAGCTCTTGGATTTTACACTAGTTGCATAAAGACTCCCACATAAATCTCAGGGGGCTGGGCCAGGAATAGCTATAACTCTGATTGGCAAGATCTAGAGGGCAGATGGGGCAAAGCAGAGATGCTCTTGAGGCCTTTGTAACTCCGTCGTCTTCAATATGAACCGTTTCAAATATCTAAATATTCACACATCCGTGTCATGAGGCTTTCCAAGAGCTAGCTGTGGTGCAACAGAAGCAACACCTCAAATGGGTATACATTTTATTTGGCTCCAGGTTTCATGGACTTTAGCCCTTTTCTTCATTACCTCTGAAGAATTAGGCTATGGTTCGCAAAAGCCGATACCAAATAAAATGTGTTAGTCTCTCGAGCGCCACAAAACTCTTATTATTAATATTATAGATGGTTGTCTGTCCTCCTAAGGACAGTTCATTCATCAGCAATGCAGTTCTGAGTGTTCATTCAATAGCATTGTCCCCTTACAGTGCAATCCTATCCTGGGCAAGAGGTTCTCCTGGATTGAAATGAATTAGACACAATCCAGTAATACAGGCAAGAAAGCAAAACATTTGGAGATGGTCTCTTCCACCTTTGTGGCTCTATAGAGGAGCCATGCCTACAACACTGTTGGATTAAACAAAATGGAAGCACCAAAGTCTTGGGTTTCAGACAATTAGCAATGTGAGTGAGTACCCATGCAACTTTCCCTCCCACCTCTACTCCTGAATTCTTCAGTATCAGGGAGACTAATGCTAAAGAATCCAGCATACTTTCAGTGATGGAGTTTCCTGCCAGTTAATTTATGTTCTTCTCTTTGTGTAGATGGATAATAGCTGTACAGATTCCCAAACATTCAAAAAGAAAATGTGTTATTCCCTTAGTCTCCTTTTATGTACATTATTTTTCATTTTGACTAGTGCTGCATGTTCTATTTGATTGTTTATTTAATATAATTTTAACATACTGAGTTGAATGCATTAACTCTAATTAATAGTGACTGATTTTTCTCTATGAAATATTATACCACAGACAACCTTAGAAAGTGTGAGATATGATGCAGGGCCTTACTATTCTTGAATACATGGGCTAATTAGCATTTTATGTGAATATTCATATTATTGTCATTGTTATGAGCCACCAAGTCACCTCCAACTTGTGGTGACCCTATGAATGAGCAGTCTTCAAAATATGCTCTCCTCAGCAGCCCTGCTCAGCTCTTGTAAACTGAATCCTGTGGCTTCCCTTAGGGTCTGTCTATCTCATATTTGGTCTTCCTCTTTTCCTGCTGCCTTCCACCTTTCCCAGCATTATTGTCTTTTCCAGAGAATCCTGCCTTCTCATGATGTGCCCAAAGTAGAGCAGCCTCAGTTTCAATTTTTTTTTTTTGCCTCCAGAGATAGTTCATGCTTGATTAGGTTTTTAATAGTGTGTTTTAATTGTAAGCCACCTTAAGTCCTTTTAAGGAGAAAGGTGGGGTAAAAATATTTTAAACAAACAAACAAATAAATATTTCAGTGTGAACTTTTCTGGATCAAAGTTCACTTCTTCAGACTTCATTGGCTTTTGATCCACAAAAACTCACACCAAACTAAATAGATGAGTGCCTACCTTTTTTTTGTTTTTCTGTATTGATTTTGCCAGTACACTGAGACAGATGAACATGGTTACTTGTATGTATATTGATATCAGTATCGATACAGACATGGAGATACAAAGACAATGAAAACAGTGTTTAAAATCAGCTATCATAGCACAGAGTAAGAGAACTAGGTACTGTAGTAGGATATATATAACCAAGATCTTCGGGTTGCTGTGATTTTCTCGCTTGAAATCTAGGCCCTATCATTGAGCAGAATTATGTGGCTACCTAAGATACCAGATTCTGGGCACAGTTTTACTAAAGGAAATCAAATAGTAGTTGCTTAGCTTGTCATTATTGTATTTTTATTGCTGGGAGAGGTGCTCGTGCAATTTTCTGCCTCCAATGGCAAAACTATCTGACTGGAGTAATTTACTGTGCACCTTGATTTTGGGAGTAAAGAGCATCATTTGCTGCTCTGCCTCGGGCAGCACAATGTCTGGGACCAGTCTTAACTGAACTTACCTTTGACAGATACTCATCCAGTATCTTAAGATTATCCAGGGTATTTTATTCTGGAAAGCTATCCATAACTTCACCAAGCAATTTGTCTGTTATCCATTTCCTTTTCTCAGCTATCCTTCCAAATGTTGTGCAGAGTACTTCGGTTCCCATGGGTTTCACCACTAAAAGCAAATGCATTTTTCCACCCACCATGTGAAACAGAAAAAAAGGCAGTTTTTATATTGATGATATAGCAAAAGACAGAGAAATAGACAGTAGAGAATGGAAATGGATCGATAGGAGGGCGAGAGTTCTAAAATGCAAGTTCTTTTCAGGTTGTCAAGCCGCCATTTCAGGATTGGTCAATATATTGCATGCCATTTTCAACTTTTTTCTCTTTCCATTTTCATGACTTTTCCAGGGAGATGCAAGTAGCGCATGTTGGTTGAAAATACAGGCTGTTTGAAACTCTATTGAGTTATATGTTGTTTACAGGGTGGCTTTGGACAAGTCATTCTGCTCTGGACAGACATTAACATGTTGGTCTTCTACCAGATATGAGGGAAAGAAAAGTCTGTGACCAATGAGCTTGCCCCTTACGTTCAGCATACTTTCTGAACAGAGCTCACATACTGGGCAAAACTGGGGACTCTGCTTCTCTCAGTGTTCTCATTCACAAAAGCCGAGGTGGCCCAAGATACTATGCTAAATGAGAATAGGAAGTATGATGATCCTTCCCAAGCCGTGTACCAACCTTTTTCATTATTGGCAAGGGGACAATGTTTTCCGCTGCACATGAAGAACGTACAAGATAGGTTGTATAGCACACAGTTCTCCCCTTCAACACCTTGACCTGTGAGGCAACTGCCCTAACATGGCCTAGTGGTTGGACTGGGCTGGAGACAAAGCCTCTCATGGCCAGCTCTACACAGCGATATGTGTAGTCTCTTTTCAGAAATTGTGCTGAACCTATCTGGGAGACAGGGCTTTAATCTGACTAGCATGCCTCTCAAAAAGTCACTTATGAATTGAAAACGCTTACCTGTATTCTTTGGAGGAAGAATGAGATATTGTTGTCATGTGCCATCAAATTGCTTCTGATTTATGGTAACTCTACTAGGATTTTTGAGGTATATGAATGTTCAAGGCGTGATTTGCCATTGCCACCCTCCAGTGAGTTTCCATGGCCAAGCAAGAATTTGAGCCCGGGTCTCCCACGTTCTAGTCCAATATTCTACCAGCTATACCATAGCAGCTGTCAAGAGTGAGATGCAAGTGCTATCTAAAATAGCTAAACTGACAACATGGTTATATGGGGGGGGGAACCTATATTTGAATTGGGTTTAGCAAAAGCAAATGAGAGCAAAATGTGCTGCTTATATACCACTTTTAATTGTTTTTAACTGTTTTAGCTTATAATGTTTGATGGAACCCGCCCAGAGTAGACTTTGTCTAAAAGGGCGGGATAGAAATCTAATAAATAAATAAATAAATAAATAAATAAAGAAAGAAAGAAAGAAAGAAAGAAAGAAAGAAATAAAGAAATAAACAAACAAACAAACAAACAAACAAACAAACAAACAAACATCGCTCGGTGGTTTACAGTTTAATTATGCAGACTACCCATTGCCACACCACCCTTCCCAGCGATATGAGCGCCCATTTTACCAACCTCAGAAGGGTGGAAGGCTGAGTCAACCTTGAGCCTGCCACCCAAATCTATTAGGATCAAATTCAGGCTGTGAGCAGTCTTTGACTTCATTACTGCAGTTTAATCATGAAGTTCCATAAGCATGTTTTAAATAGATTTTTTTTAAAAAGGTGACTACACAATACACATGGAAGCATGGATGTTTTTGCCTGGGAAACATGTTTTTAATTAGAAGGAAAGGTATTTTGCTCTATTGTGAAAGGATCATTTGTTTTAAATTACTTGTGAAATGTGAATGCCTGCATACATTGTGTCTGTGGGGTTTGCCTTCCACACTCCTTCTCCACCATGTGTGTGTGTGTGTGTGTGCGCGCGCGCGCGCGTGTGCGCATGCACATGCACATGCATGTGTGTGTCCCTCCTTCACAAGCCTAGAAGTTCCAATGTAGTCAAAACGTGTGTGTGTGTGTGTGTGTGTGTGTGTGTGTGTGTGTGTGTGTGTGTGTGTGTGTGTGAGAGAGAGAGAGAGAGAGAGAGAGAGAGAGAGAGAGAAATAACACCACAGCAACCGTGACTAGTGGTTGTGAGAGGCAGCTGATGTGAGGGCAGTCAGGGTGCAGGTCAAAATCTCAAATGCAAGGATTTTAAAAGCCCATGTAGCCCCCTCAGCTGATATACAATAGAGTTTCAAAATGGATTGAAAGTTTCCCCAGAGGACACACACAACAACTCCAAAACCACATGACTACCACATAACTTTGAAAAAAGTTCCAAACCCCCAATCCATAATCCAATTTATTTCAGTAATGTAACTGCACCCCGAGGCAGGATTTGTTAAGATGCCTCATGTAACTGGATAGCACAAACAAAACTATTACAATTCTGCATCATAGTAATATAGGGTAATACAATTTAAACTCCTGTGTAATGTATACCCTGTTTTCCTGAAAATAAACCCTAATATGATTTTTTAGGATGCTCGTAATATAAGCCCTACCCACAAAAATAAGCCCTAGTTAAGTGAAACCCCACCCTTCACCATTGTGCAGCATTGTGCAGCAACCGGAAGATGACATGACTGTAAAATAAAACATCCCCTGAAAATAAGCCCTAATGTGTTTTTGGAGCAAAAATTAATATAAGACCCTGTCTTATTTTCAGAGAAACTCAGTATATTTTAGCTGATTTTTTTAAAATTAAAAAACCCACTTATTTCTAATTCTTATTTCTAGATAAGGGTACCTGAGATAGTGTAATGCTTCAGATATTGTTCAGTATGGGTTGCATTTTAAGATTTCAAAATGTGATGAGATTACCTTATATTACATATGAATTTCAAAGATCCCAGAACTGCAGAGACTCAGGCTACTAAGAAGAGAATTAATCAGTTTTAAGAACCAGAAACAATGCTGACTGTTTTGTTGAAGATATTAAATAGAAAAGAAACAATATATTTACAGCCAGCTAGCTTTATTCAAAATATATTGATCACATTGGTTATTTATTTTATTTTATTTTATTTATATGCCGCCCACTCTACCCAGAGGTTATCTCTTCATTTTGTTAGTACTTAAAGTTTATTACGCTGGATTCTTGGTGTGGTGCAGTGGATAGAGTGACAGACTAGGACTCTGGAGAACAGGATTTAAATCCCTGCTCAGCTACGGAAACTGACTGGGGGAGTGGAACTGGTAAAGCCACTCCTTAAATATTGCACTTAACTTGAAAACCCTATTAGGGTCGCTATATGTTAGTTTCAACTTGATAGCACAGAACACACAAAGCGTTTGTATAGAGACTGTAAGTTCTGAACACAAGAAACACTGAGATGATTCTGCATGGAAAAAAAGAAACATTCTCCCTTCTTTAAAATATGCACTAATCAATTCAGATGCTAAGAGTAAAGAATGTGGATCTCTGCCACTCCTACCTCAGGGATATCATGATGGAAGAATTTCAGGACAATCGCCAAGGATCCACTCAACAGAATGAGTTGGAGAGCCTTGAAATGTATTGTAGCTGACTTATTACATTTTGAAGTGAAGTAATACACATTACAACTTAAAGGAATATGCGCACACACAAAAACCAAGCCCTTACGTTCAGTCTAATATTAGCAGCTTACACCACTGATTCACCACCATCTGTTTCGTTGTGACATTGGTCCATCCATACAGTATTAGAATATTAAGTACCAGTGGCAACATCATATATTCCAGCCTTCCATTCTCAAGTCGATACAGTTCTGAGCCTGCTCACTGAAATAACCAAAACATTTCAAAATATCCAGTATTCATTCCACTTCAGGGAGGGGCAGAGACATAGGGAAAGATATTAATTAATGTCTCAACCCTCCAACTATTGTACATTTTATGACAGACTAATTTATTGAATCATCTCTTACAACTAAAATAAAACATAAAATATGTGTGGAGAAAATTTCACAATGTTTTCTCTTGTGTTTAAAAAATGCAGTAATTTCATTAAATAATTATTTAACTAGTGCTCTAAATGGCTGTTATTTATATTGATAATTGCTACACTTTGTGGAAGTGTGACATACCCACCGTGGGTGCGACATCCCCCACACGAGCGTGACACCCCCCGCATGTGCGTGAGGGGGGAAATCTGTATCCGTGGCCCAGTTCTGGCAAGCCCATGGACCTGTGCCAGGCCACGGACCGGGGTTGACGACCGCTGCTGTAGCCCATCTTGACTGCTGCCATTGTTGTTGTCAACGTCCAGGCTGTCCTTTGCTACGTAAAGCTTCCCATCTTTTTTTCTGCTGGCAACACAGACACAATATTGCACAAAAATACTGGGCCATTTGCTGGCTTTTTGAATCATGGATACAGAAGCACAGTATCCCACATTCATAAATCGGAGGCTTTTTTTAAAAAAACGAGTAACAAAAAATAGACACAATGACTTCTTGCTATACCCTTATAGACCTTCTCCATTGTGATTATATTTCTGAATATGTTCCAAATTGTTTGAAATGAGCATCTTGGAGACATGGTGTGTATAGCATGGTGTCTCTTCCCACTCCACACATAATTACAGCCATGCACTTGTAGCCAGAAACTAGGCAGGGTAATATATGGGTCACACCTCACATTATACCACTCCCTTGGACCCTCATGTCCCTCTATTAAAAACCAGGGCTGCTACTCTGGAACCAATATTCAGTCCTTAGTCATTGCCTGAGGGGACAGCTGCCCCCCAGGACTAGCCTGCATAATGTGCTCCTCTCCATCTGGAGATACAGCAGATTTTTCCTCCATTTATGGAACCCCATTTCCCTTCCAAAACTGCACTAATTCGTGCAAAGCTGCACAACCCTTCTCCTTAAAACTCTCCAAATATCAATAAAAATATCCTTATTGATCTCACCCTTCTCTAATTTAACATTATACATTAATTTCTGGTTAATAGCTATATTCAAAACTTCTTTATAGCATTCAGTAATTGGAACTTTTTAATTCCTTGCTATCATTAACCTGGAGATTCATCTTCTAATTTATTATAATATATATTATCTATGTGATTTAATTTCACTGGAGTTAAATACCATCTCAGACTAATTGATTTTTTAAAAATCCTTTATCCTTATGGACACACACTTATTCTTCTATCTCATATATCTTCCACACCTCAGTACTTGTTTTTCCCCTCAAATAATATTCCCATATTGTTTTAAGACCCTCTTGTTGGTCCTCTACTTCTACTAAAATCTTATATATTTTACTTATTCCTTTCGTTATCATGTTTTCATCAACCTTTTCCTTCTACTACTACCAGTTCTTCTAATCTTATCAGATCCCTGCATTTACCATTTCTTTTTACACATTCTTTAGTTCATTGCTTTAACTGAATAACATTAACCAAGATGTTGTTTCTGATCCTAATAGTGCTACCGTTTCTCCCCAAAAATAAGGCAGGGTCATATATTAATTTTTGCTCCAAAAAACGCATTACGGTTTATTTTCAGGGGATGTTGTATTTAGTTTAATGTACAACAATCTACATAGATTCAAATACAGTAATGTCATCTTCTTCTCGTTGCTGCACAATGCTGCACAATGGTGGAGGGTGGGGTTTCACTTAACTGGGGCTTATTTTTTGGGTAGGGCTTATATTACGGGCATCCTGAAAAATCATACTAGGGCTTATTTTCAGGTTATTTTCGGGAAAACAGGGTATTATTTGTTCTTGAGTATTCATTTTTTTCCAACAAATTTTTTAAACTAATAATTTGTTTCTTCCTCATTAAATTATCCAGGACTTTTACACTTAAAAATAAAATCCCTAAAGTTTTAACCATAGTTATCCAATGCCATATCTCCTTTCCAGTCTCGTACAGTGAGAATTCCCCCAACTAAAGCCATAAACAAAAAACCAAACATCCCAACTTTACTTAATTTATCCCAGCCCCCCCCCCCCACAAACCTCCACCTCAACCACATCTGTCTCTACTCACTTCTTTCACTGGGCTTCTAATGCCCTGACCACAGCTTGTTGTCAAACCCTGGAGGGGGGGGAGGGGAGAAGAACAATCCGCCATTCCAATCAGCTGTCACCCAAACCTACCAAAAGCTATCCACAAATTACCCTACTTCTCTCTGTAAATTCTTATCATTTACAATAAATATCAAGATATTCAAATAGTCAGTTACTATACCAATCATTTATACAACAAATCTCCTAGGATAATCTAATATCTAACACTAATATCAAAATCCATTCTAACCCTCCCCCCAATTTTCTTATCCTCTACATTTCTTTAGAATTTCTTTTTCTTTTTCTCCACTTAAATATTACCTCTTATTTTCCTTTTAAATGGCAGACTAAATAACCTAACTGAACCTTATTTTGCCAGTTCACATTTCTTCTTATCTATTTCCCTTATATTGTCTGTCTCCCTGGACTAATATATTTTAACTGCTCCCACCCAGCTCCTAAGTTTAAATACCAAATCATACCTAACAAAATACATAAATTCCATCATCATAACCTGTCCATCGACATGTCTTCATTGCCTTATCCAATGGAGTTCAGTGAACTGCTCCTTCTTGCTCTTCCTCATTCCCCTTGGAACCAGCAACTTAACCTTGTCTCTTTTCTTCCATTTTTCCATTGGTTATCATCAATGGGCTCCCATTCATGCAACAAACATAGGCATTGAACCAATAAAGTTATTATATAATATCTTCCATCATATAGCACTCTCATGTATAATGGATACCACCAATTATACCTTATTTTATTCTTCATAAAGAAACTTGTTATCAGTTTTAAAGAGTATCTCTAGGATATTGTTTGATAGCAGGGGTCTTGATATACTTGAATAAGTGCTTCTTTATATATCAGCTGTTCAAAAATTTCTCTCTCTGCTTTTACACACTGTTCTTTCTTGAAAGAATTCACAAGATCTCTGAGTTGCATTCTGGTTCTGCATTTAAAACCCACACAATGTAATCTCTCTAAGTCTTCTTGAACCCAAACCACATCTGGAGCTACTATTTTAATCTATTCGAAGACTTTGTCTCTAAGATTCATCTCATCCTCCACACCTCCCTCTTGAAAACCATGCAAATTTACATTTTTCTTTGTCTATCTTCCAAAACAATCAATGTCTTATCAATCTCACTGAATTAATTTTCATAGCAATAAAGTTTTGCAACATTTGCTTTAGCCATTTTTCCATCTCCTCAGCTTTTGAACCGAATATTTTCAGGTGCTTCCCAGCTCCTGAAATTGATTTATCCACCTCAGTCTATCTGTTTCCCTATCCCCTGTGAATTTAATTTCTTTTTAAAAATGAAATTATGCATCCATATATTCTTTTAGCTCCTTAATAGTTTCTAATATTAAGTTTCTTTCTTTCTTTTTTTTGTATTAAAGTGTTGCACAATTTAAAATTATATATGTGTATGAAGTTTAGGTAAAATTAAAAACATATGAAAATCTTAAGATAATTTGACTGTTTTTGATCAGAAGTGGGCTATTCCAATAAAGTTTTCTCAACCATTTGCTACATTTTATTTTGTATAAATATTCAAAAATATGTATATTTTGTATATGTATGTATGTAAGTTCATTTATAAGTTTCTCTTCCTTCATCATCCCACAAGTCTTAGTCTGAATCTCTTGAATCCAATCTGTGTCATTAGCTCTTTGTTTCTCAGAGGACTCTACTCTTCAAAGTCTAGATAAACGTCTTTCTGATGGATGTAATCTTTCACATTTCCACTTGGGCAACTCATTTCATTTTGCCAGGCATCAAAATGTGACCAACCTACACACCAAGGGAAAAGTTCACACAGATGTATAAAAAGTTAAAGGTTCTCCTTGACAATTTTTGTCCAGTCGTGTCCAACTTTAGGGGGTGGCGCTCATCCCGCTCTTCAAGCCATAGAGCCAGCGTTTGTCCGAAGACAATCTTTCCGTGGTCACATGGCCAGTGTGATTTAGACACGGAACTCTGTTTACCTTCCCACTGAAGTGGTCCCTATTTATCTACTCGCATTTGCATGCTTTCGAACCGCTAGGTTGGTGGGAGCTGGGACAGGCGACGGGCGCTCACTCCATCGCGTGGATTCGATCTTACGACTGCCTGGTCTTCTGACCCTGCAGCACAGGCTTCTGCGGTTTAGCCCACAGCGCCACCACGTCCCTATACACAGATGTATAAGTACCCTGATTCTCCAGTTTTGTATGTATTTATATTTTTCTTTTAAAACAGTTTTCTTGTAAATAATCTTATACTCAAGAGTAGATTCTTTGTTTCTTTAACCTGCTTTTAATAAACTCTTGACTTTTCTGTTACTCAGACAGCAAGAGTTCAAAAGATTCACTTCCACCCACCTTATCACAGCTTTGGTCTTTGAGCCAGTTCCAAAACTTCAAGTGCTTCTATAATTTTTATCCCTTGTTAACCTGTGTGAACTAAATGAATTTTCCAACCAGTTCTTACAAATCAGATAAGAGGTGGCTATTTCTTCCCTCTCTTCTTCCCACCTCAGCTATTGAGACTATGATCATCTGCTCTGGCAGAAGAAACTAGCTGGCTATAAATCATTACCCCCTTAAATAGTCCTTATCAAGAAACAGTGTCTTCTTTCAAAGTATATTCCTCACTCACAATGTGACTGTTTTTCAAGGGAATCCTTCTAAAAATCTTTATTGAGGAGGCAGGAATTTTGCCATTTAGCTCTCCCCTCGATTCAATACCTCACTCCCCATGGAAAACTGAGGGGCACACACAGCACTATAATGCATTCTTTCTACAATTGCCTCTTATATGTTTTGTTTCTAGTATTAGATCACAATGGAGCCATAGGCAAATGGGACAAAGGGGAAGTATCCATAAAAAGTCATGTTGCCAACATTCTCATGGAAGAGGATGGCTGGGTTTGGCTGCATAGTCATGTCAACCAGGCAGGTCAAACAACCACAGCAAATGTAAATGAACTCATAATCAATCTCTGTTTGAATTTTAAAAATATCAACATTTATTGGAATGTCATACATTAAAAAATTAGAAACTTACTAGATTTATTCCTTCCAATATAAAGCATTTTACAAAGCATATTAAAAAGCATTTCATTCGAAGCATTTTACAAAACATTTTTTAAGAAGACAAAACTAAAACACCAAAAATAGCATTAAAATGAAATTAAACACATTAGACTATTAAAATAACTTAAAACACATCAGGAAAAACTACCATGTGCTGCACCCCCAATTAAAAACCCATTTCTCAGCAGATAGTCAGTTGCCAGAAAAAAAGGTCTCTGAAAGCTGGTGGAAGGGCAAGCGAGAGGAGGCTGGTTTGGCCTCCTTCAGAAAGATAGTCTGCCGCCTGGGAGCAGTCACTGAAAAATCCTCTCCCATGTCTTCAAAGGACATCTTTGTCAAGGTGGCAAGACCATGAAAAGAGCCACCCCTGAAAATCTTAAAATTTAGGAAGGCATACAAAGGGAGATGTTGTCCTCCCAATGGTCTTCTCTCGTCCTATGAGGCTATACAAGTTAAAAAATAAAAACCAAACTCAACACTTTCAACTGTGCCTGAAAACAAACTGAATTTAGTTTTTAAAATAGGTTAATCTGGAGTTTGGGTAGCATAGCTAATTTTTAAGGCACACGACTCAAAGAGTAAAATTAATACAACCATATGCCTTATCCTTGAGATCCTGCCTCATCTCATTGCATAGCTGTAGAATGAGATGCAATTTGGAAGTGTAGGACTTTTGAGTTTAGGTGAGCATGTGATACCCTTGAAGGCTGATGTTTGCAAAAATTTGAGACATGCAAGCTCTCTCGTTATAGGAAAGGTCTATCCAAATTCATTCCTCTGGTGTATCAGGGTTCTCTCTTCTGGGATTCTTTATGTGAATGCCAAACTTGAAGTGGTACAGAACTCTGCCATCTCACCATTTCACTCTGTTAGTATATCTTGATGCGTTTGAATGTTTTCATATAAATGGTCATATAAATCGTGATATATTAAACTAACTCTAATGGATTCTGTCATGTTTAAGCAAGGCTTAATATGGATGAAAGAGATAAAGAGCAATCTTTGCGCATTAGCAACCTGATAATATTAAACTCCAAGCTCTGTAGGAAATGTTTGCAACTGACGAATTGTTCATAAGGAGCATGGTTTTGGAAAGAAAGAAAAGTGCTGTAAATTGCTTCACTGGAGCTCTCGGATGAGGAGCTGACGCACAAGGCATAAATTGTACTGAAGTGTGACCTTGGACTGACAGCCCTTCTCCTGGTTATTTATGAAAAAGCTGTTGTGTGTGTTTTGAGAAAGCTGGAAGAGCCACCGAGTACAAAATTTGCAAATTCAATAGGTCATTTTTCTGTTAGTAAAGTTCCGACCTGCCTGGAATTTCACTTAACAGGAACAATGGCAATGAAGATTTCTTGCTATCCCTGATTCAGTGCTGCTGGCAGCAGAGGCAGCTTATGCGAACTCTGGTCTAGAATGATTCTCTGCATGTTGGCCCATAGCTAGAAAATGATAGATTGTCCTTTGCCTCAGGAACAGGAAGGGCCAGAGCAAAGGAGGGCCTGATGGCAAGGACAGAACCTCAAGGAAAAAGAAGGAAGTGCCCATAAAGGAAGATCAATGGCTGATCTTGGAAAAGAAAGTTTCTTGGAATGCAGTGGCCATCGCCGAAATCGAAAGGTGGGGGCAGGGGAGAAAGAGGAAGAAATGAGAAAGGGAGAAATGATTTTGTTTGTGTGTTCCTTATTCCACCTTAAAGGAAACAGAAAAGAAACCAAATCCCCCGAGAGGGTCAGAAATTAAGAATAAAGTAATGGAAGGTTGTAAATCTTACACCTTACAAGCTGTGCACAGCAGCTAGGAATCCCGCACTGCTGAAGAGAAATGTAGTTCTGCAAGAGAATTGAACAACATCCTGAAGAGACTCTGGGTTGGAGAAGGCAAGGGTCGGAGCAGGGCTAGCATTGCTTCTGGACCACATGATTATAGAAAGAGGCAAAGAGGAGCCAACTATGGATAAATACCAGAGGTCTAACTCACTGAGCTGTCCAGCCAGATAACAATAATCTTACCTGCAACATAATGTCTTTTGGAGGTGATGAGGAGCAACAATATTATTATTATTATTATTAAAAACCTCTCACAATTAGTCACATTGTTACTTCCTGCATGTAACATTTACTGGCTACTCCTAATAGGGGGAGCTATTAAGAGGGGCTGGGATACCCAGTGTGAAGTAGTGGATAGAATAACCAACTAGGACTCAAGAGGCCTGGGTCTGAATCACTACTCAAGCATGGAAACTCACGGGGTGTGTAGAACCGATATGACCACTCCTTAAATATCTCACTTATCTAATAGGGTTACTATAGGTCAGTTTTGATTTGATGGCATATGGCAACAACAGTGAGAGGATTTAGCCATTTTCATATTTAATTATTCTGATAAGTGATGAGAACAGTATATCAATATGCTAGCATTAATGTTCTCTTTAAATAATATTAATGAGTAATATTAATGGGCTTTTAAAAATAAAAAATGTAGCAAATAAGTCATGGACTTTTAACTTTTTTTTCAAAACAACAACATTTGAACCTCTGATTTTGTATCCTTTTTCTAACTATCTCATATCCAGCCATCATGTGGTGGTCTAATCCAACTACCACAACTATAAGATATTCACCTGCCCTTCATCAATATATCCACTACCTCTTTCAAGTCATCCAAGCGCTTACCACTCTCTGTGGCAGTCAAGGGCATACTCCAAAGTGGATGGGACTGCAAAGAAATTACACAGGGTACGAAGGGAGGAGAGTGAGGGGAAGGCCTGTTGCACAACCCATAGTGGAAGTTATGTTTGCTAACTTCAGTGTTAACTGCTAGGTACCTTGAAGATGCAATTGTCTAAAGCTGCCATGTGGAACTTTTTAGTTCTCCAGATATTTTGGGCTACAACTCTTACAATCCCTGGCCGTGGGCCATGATGTGCAATGGGAATTGTAAGCTGAAACATCTGTGGGTCCAAATGATCCCCATCCCTGGTCCAAAGTGGAAATGGAAGTATGTATATAGAGCAAACCTACACACATCACTCAAAGGGTTCAACTGGACTTTGGTGAGTGGGGATAGATTTGCAGCCTAAATGCCTAACTAAATTCACATATATTGAAGGTAATATCTCATCTGTCATTTCAGTTATGTTCTTTTTCTCTCTCATAGTCTCTCACAAGGAACACATTTGTTCAGAGACAAAAAAATCTTAAATTGTTTCCTTATGCATTTTCAGATTGTGTAGGTCATGTTTGAAGGAACTATCATTGTATTTCGATTTGGTTTTTAAAAAATCTATTAGACACAGAAAAGAGTACTTTTTAAAGTGTTATTTGCAATTAAGAGTATATTTAAAGGCGGTAAACACCTTTATTGCACTGCAGAACAGTCTTCACTTCCTTACATTTTCAAAGGTCAAGTGAAGGTTGCAGTCATTAATATTTCCAAATTTCCTGCATTAGCATTACTAGCAATTACATCAGAAGTTTTCCTTAATTGCAAGAAGTTTTTTGTTAGCTATGCTTCCAAAGTTCTGTCAGAAGCTTCAGCATTTTGTTAGTACATTGAGACTGGATTGCCAGAACTCTGAGCTTATACTTGCCATGAATTTCTGTGCACAGCCTGATCTAGTTCTCTTAAGCTATCAACTCCATATCTGCATATTTAGACTAGAATTATGTTGTACTGTATCAAGGAATGAAAGGGACCTGGAAGAATCTTAGTCAATGCTTTGCTGTCAGGCAGACTTGATGTTTCAACAAGCAAAAACAAACAAAGAGAGTTATGGTGATTATATAAATATCTTGGCTATAGATAGAATAGTTGGGTAGCTCAGTGGCTTAGGTTTCTGGCTACGGAGCCAGAAGTTGAGAGTTCAGTTCCCCACTGTGCCTTCCTGACAGGAGTTGGACTTGATGATCCATAGGGTCCCTTCCAGCTCTGCAGTTTTGTGATGGTGGTGGTGATGATCTACCAGCTAAACACACGAGTGTCTTTGAAATCACAGAGTTTTATTTCAGAAAGTTCTGTTTTTTCCTGAACCAGCTTCTGTTCTAATGCCAGAGTGCTGCCAGATTACATAGCTTTTGTCTATATACCAGATAACTACATTATTGTAGATAGTGAGCTAAAAAGTCTTCTTTGTTATATACATTTAGCACCTCTTGAGGTGCTAAATATACATTTAGCACCTCGTTTCGTTTCCTTTAGTCGTTTAGTCGTGTCCGACTCTTTGTGACCCCATGGACCAGAGCACGCCAGGCCCTCCTATATTCTACTGCCTCCCGGAGTTGTGTCAAATTCATGTTGGTTGCTTCGCAGACACTGTCCAGCCATCTCATCCTTGGTCGTCCCCTTCTCCTCTTGCCATCACACTTTCCCAACATCAGGGTCTTTTCCAGGGAGTCTTTTCTTCTCATTAGATGGCCAAAGTACTGGAGCTTCAGCTTCAGGATCTGTCCTTCCAGTGAGCACTCAGGGTTGATTTCCTTTAGAATTGATAGGTTTGTTATCCTTGCAGTCCAGGGGATTCTCAAGAGTCTCCTCCAGCACCACAATTCAAAGGCATCAATTCGTCGGCGGTCTGCTTTCTTTATGGTCCAGCTCTCACTTCCATACATCACGACAGGAAAAACCATAGCTTTGACTATTCGGACTTTTGTTGGCAAGGTGATGTCTCTGCTTTTTAAGATGCTGTCAAGGTTTGTCATCGCTTTCCTCCCAATAAGCAGGCGTCTTTTAATTTCGTGGCTGCTGTCTCCATCTGCAGTGATCATGGAGCCCAGGAAAATAAAATCTGTCACTGCCTCCATATCTTCCCCTTCTATTTCCCAGGAGGTGATGGGACCAGTGGCCATGATCTTAGTTTTTTTGATGTTGAGTTTCAGACCATTTTTTGCACTCTCTTCTTTCACCCTCATTACAGGGTTCTTTAATTCCTCCTCACTTTCTGCCATCAGAGTGGTGTCATCTGCATATTGGAGGTTGTTGATATTTCTTCCGGCAATCTTAATTCCGGCTTGGGATTCCTCCAGTCCAGCCTTACGCATGATGTATTCTGCATATAAGTTGAATAAGCTGGGAGACAATATACAGCCTTGTCGTACTCCTTTCCCAATTTTGAACCAATCAGTTGTTCCGTATCCAGTTCTAACTGTTGCTTCCTGTCCCACATATAGGTTTCTCAGTAGATAGATAAGGTGGTCAGGCACTCCCATTTCTTTAAGAACTTGCCATAGTTTGTTGTGGTCCACACAGTCAAAGGCTTTTGCATAGTCAATGAAGCAGAAGTACAGTGGTGCCTCACTTAACGATTGCCTCATTTAGCGATGAATTCGCATAACGATGTGTTTTTTTATAAAATAATATGCACCGTATAACGATGTTTCCTATGGGCGATTTTCGCTTAGCGAAGTTTGGGACCATGCTTCGCATAACTAATGCAATTTTAGGTCCCCTGCTTCACTTAATGATGTTTCTTTTTTCAATTAAAAAAGTGTCTTAGAAGGGTCAAAAACGGTTCCAAATGCTTGGATTCGTTAGAGGACCCCTTAGGTCATGTGCAAACCTGATTTGGCTTTGATCTGACTTTTCGTTAATTTATGATGAATTTTTTTTTTCGGCCCATAGGAACCAATGGACCTGTCAAAATCTGACAGCTCCATGCTTTCCTATGGGGGAGAAAACAATTCACCATAAATTAACGAAAGTTCAGATCAAAGCCAAATCAGGTTTGCACATGACCTAAGGGGTCCTCTAACGAACCCAAGCATTTAGAACAGTTGCTGTGTCTTCGTTAATTTTTTGTGAATTTTTTCTTCCCCCATAGGAAATAATGGAGCTGTCAGATTTTGACAGCTGTCAAAAGTTGGGGGAAAGAAATTCAGAAAAAATTAAAGAAAAGTCAGATCAAAGCCAAATTAACTTTTGCATCCGTTTTAGAGGGTGCAGAAGCTAATCCAAGCATTTAAAACCATTTTTGACCCTTTTATGACACACTTAATTTTGCAAAAATTGACTTCGCAAACCATTGAAATGTATTGAGTCAGCTTCAATACATTCCAATGGAGGAAACATTGTTTCACTTAGCGATGTTTCCTATGGGTTTTTTCGCTTAACAACGGCAATCCGTTCCAATTGGAACGGATTAACCGGTTTCCAATGCATTCCTATGGGAAATGGTGTTTCGCATAGCGATGGTTTCACATAGCGATGGGTTTTTTTGGAACAAATTAACATCGCTATGCGAGGCACCACTGTAGATGTTTTTCTGGAACTCTCTGGCTTTCTCCATAATCCAGCGCAAGTTAGCAATTTGGTCTCGAGTGCCTCTGCCTCTTCGGAATCCAGCCTGTACTTCTGGGAGTTCTCGGTCCACATACTGCTGAAGCCTACCTTGGAGGATTTTGAGCATAACCTTGCTAGCGTGTGAAATGAGTGCAATTGTGCGGTAGTTGGAGCATTCTTTGGCACTGCCTTTCTTTGGGATTGGGATGTAGACTGATCTTTTCCAACCCTCTGGCCACTGTTGGGTTTTCCAAACTTGCTGGCATATTGAATGTAGCACCTTAACAGCATCATCTTTCAAGATTTTAAATAGTTCAACTGGAATGCCATCACCTCCACTGGCCTTGTTGTTAGCCAGGCTTTCTAAGGCCCACTTGACTTCACTCTCCAGGATGTCTGGCTCAAGGTCAGCAACTACATTGTCTGGGTTGTCCGGGATATCCACATCTTTCTGATATAATTCCTCTGTGTATTCTTGCCACCTCTTCTTGATGTCTTCTGCTTCTGTTAGGTCCCTCCCATTTTTGTCCTTTATCATGTCCATCTTTGCGCGAAATGTTCCTCTAATATCTCCAATTTTCCTGAACAGATCTCTGGTTTTTCCTTTTCTGTTATTTTCCTCTATTTCTTCGCATTGTTCGTTTAAGAAGGCCCTCTTATGTTGCATTGTTCATTTAAGAAGGCCCTCTTATGTTTGCATTGTTCATTTAAGAAGGCCCCACAAGAGGGGCTAAATGTATATAATGTATGGCTTTAACCGACATTGTTTGCTTCCCTCTCAAATCTCCATGTATAATTTCTTCTTTCTAAAATAACTCCTTTGAGATCAGTAATAATGTCCTTGGATTCTAGAGAGTTCTTAACCTGATGTGTGTGTGTGTATTACAAATGTTGTTGTTTAGTCATTAAGTCATGTCTGACTCTTCATGACCCCATGAAGCAGAACATGCCAAGCCCTCCTGTCTTCCACTGCCTCCCGTAGTTTGGTCAAATTATATTATATTACAATTTGTCAAATTTTATATTATATTATATTATATTATATTATATTATATTATATTATATTATATTATATTATATTATATTATATTATATTATATTATAAATGGCAACACGCAAATCCAAATAATGTCACCCACAAGATCAGAAGATCATTTACTTGGCTTTCTGCTACTGTGATCCATGCTTTGCCAGCAGACTTCGTCTCCATTCTACATAACACAATTGGGACAATCTCTACACAAAAAGGTAAACAAACACAAATCACACACCAGAAATGGCAACACACACTTCAGAGCACTTCAGAAAACTCTGTTACTAATTCCCCTGTGGTTACTGTTAAAATTAGAATAAAATTTACAAAGGGAGATTCAGGAGGGATAAATGATTTACAGTATATCCAGTACACATCTAAGGGTTTAAATAAAGACCAGCACTTTTCAGCTGAAGAGGACCTTATAAACCCCAAGTAATATCTAGAGATCATGGTACTGTATCTTTTGTTGCTGTTAATGTGAAATTAAATAACATGCTGTAGAGCTCTTGTGAGATGAAATGTAGAGAATGACCTTGTCTTTTGGCTCTTTAGAGGAAGGCTGAAGAAAAAAAATTAAACAATACAGTTATTTACATGGAAGTGAATTCTATTGTGTTTAATGGTCGTTGTTCAATGGTACACATGCACAGTATTGCAATGTTGAAAATCTTTTTCAAAAAACCAATTTTTAAAGCTCTAAACAGCTAGACAGAAATTGGATTCATTACTATCCCTCAAAGCCTGAGTTCTGACAGTTTTTGCTAACTAGTCAGGAAATTTCACTCAGTCTGCTAAAAGTTCAGGTGGATCTTGTCAAGGTCTGTTTGAACTCATGCATAAGATACTGACAATCAACATCCAATAAAAGTCTTTCAAATCCTTCATCTCTAATTATCTCTCATAGAGCTTTATTAAAATGAGAAGTACTGTATCCTGAATAGCATGAAGGGGCATCTGGATCAAGAGAGTCTGTTCAAGTACTGTGCTTGAATTAAAACACGGCTCTAAAGCAAAGGAACAACAGACATTGATACTTGAGATTGTTCCTTGCTCAAGAAATGCCATGCTTTTGTTGTTGTTGTTTCTGCAAGTTTATAAAACAGCACCGTGTGCTGCAATACAGAGTCTCAATGTCATAGGTATTCACCATTAAAAAGTAATTAGGTACCGTTATAGTCCTACGACTCCCCCAGTAGTTTGTTTCTTTCATAGTTACATATTTTAAAAGTAATATTGTGTGAGTGCCCCCCCCACGGCCCCTTCCATGAGGATACTGAGAGTAGTTGCAGAAAGAGGCTCCTTTATTGAGCAATGGAATGTTTTAAAGGGCTGAAAGGACCGCTAACATAAAACAAGTAACTTTTGGTGCCAGGGAGTTAGGACACTGCCCCTCCATAGACTTTACTGGGAGGTGTGGAGTCCAGCCTCCTCCACCAGGTTGAAGACTCCTCACAGGTGAGCCAGGCATGAAGTCCTGCAGGAAGGGTGCTAAATGCATGCTATCAGGTATCCCTGGAGGACAGCAATAAAGGCTCCCCACCGTCATGCCCACCCCCCTGTTCCTTGCCAGTGGCTGCTAGCCCATAGGTGCACTAATCCTCATGGGCAGCCCATCCAAACTCCACACAGACTTGTCTGGTCTCTCACACAAAGCAAAGAGAATGATGGGGAGGAGTGGGACATGGAACCGTGCAGGGGAAGGATGGCTGTGGGTTGTTGTTGTTGTTTTCAATGGAGCTGCTTGCCACTGCTGCTGCTGCTGGCAATGGTGGACACGACTCTGATTCTCAAGCCTTCTGGCTTTTCAGTACCTTGCCTGGTCCCAATGGACCTGGGTGGCTTCTTCCAGCAGCACCAGCAGCTCCATCCAACCTCCAGTGTCAGGATTATGCCTGCAGACCATTTCCCAGCTGCCCTTCATCCTGAGTGATAGCACCTCCTGAGCCTTGCATGCCTCCCCATCAAACACACTGGCCCAACAGTCTCTCTCTTCTGCCTCCCATTCCTCCTTAAACGAAGCCCTGCCATGGCCACTCCTGCAACTTCAAGGGCATCATCTGTCTGCACTCTGCCAGTGCCCCAGGCCACAGGTGAGCTGCAGGTGGGGGATCCAGCTGGCATTCTCACTCGCATGGACAGGGGCACTCTTGCTGGTTCCAAGCATTGATTTCCACTTTCTCGAAAATAGCATAGATGGTTGCTTTGTTTTCAATGATCTCTGCATTTGCCAGTAGGATTCTGGTGACTGTGTTTTACCCTATGCATCAGTTACTTAGTGAGCAGTTGTTTGAAGTTTATATTTTATATATGTCCATCATTTTTAATTGTGCAATGCTCTGATACGAACGGAGAAAGAATAGTAAGCATTGCTCTGAGAATTTGTGAATCTGTGTCTGTGATGGACAGGCCAGAAACCACACCTATCCATCACAATGGAACACTGATTTAGTAGCCAATGGTTGTGCAGGAGGGCGGAACCAAGGAATATAAGAAGAGAATGGAGGACAGTTATAATCAGTTAGAGTTAAGATTTCAGTTAGCCAGGAGTTAGGGACGTGAGTTAGTGATGAGATAGGACAGTTAGTCAGGAGTTAGGGAAAGAGCTAGGTAGTTTGAAGAATTGTTTTGGAAAGAAACACTTGGAAAGAAACATATAAGAGAACCAAATGCAACTGTTATAAAGTGATTGAAACTAAATGCAAAGTAATCAGCATATTTCTAAGTTAAATGAAGTTTAATGAATACCAAATACAATTCCATATATGATTTCCTTGATTCTTAAATATGTTAATCTATTAATAAACAATGTTATATTTGACACGATTGATTCTGTGGTCCTAATTGGTAATTGAGGAAGGATTTCCTCTGGAGGCAGCGGAAGTGGAGACAAGAGAAACTGTCATGCCCGAAGGCAAATCTGTTTGTTAGGGAGAACATACAGAGGAGCTGGGTGTGTGTGACAGTGGCCATGTTGACTGGAGGATTCTATAGTCCCAAAAAGGCAATATTTCAAAACTGTGGGTCTACCATTAAACTGCAGTTCTTTCTCTTCATGCATAATGAAAGGGGGGAAAGCCATTAATCAGAACTCAGAGGTGGTAATGTTGTAAATAATTCACATTCACCAGGTCTTTGGAAATGCCATTGCACAAAACCATTGTTTTGTGGACAGGAATTGTACAGTGTACCAGCAGTGAAAATGAAACTGTGCCCCCCACAGTTTAGCTTTGTGGTCCATTGCTTGAATTTGAGCTCATTTGTTTCTACTACTTTAGATTGTTCATTTGCATTTTCCAAGAATCTGTTTATTGGTGGAAAGTTGCTCCTCTTAAGCTGACAAATAATTTAAGAACACAAGATAGAAGGGCATCAGATACAAGACAGTAGATACCGAAGTTGCTCAAAAGTTGGTCTGTTGGCTCAGATTTGTTCAGGTTTATTGATTCTTGCATGGGGGCAACTGTTCTTTGAAACCACAACCCAAACTATGTTCCACATTCACACTGTCTCTGAAGAGTCAATACACCCAAAACAAATTTACTGGAATGGAGGCAGAAGATAATAAAGTTACAAGATGTACAATACCTTGCCAATAAACTTTCCATTGTGTAACTTTAAGGCCTCTTCTTTTAATTCCCAAATGCAATTTTAAACTTTTATTGAAACAGCAGTCCCACATCATATGCCATCTCTCTCACACACAATAGTACCAGGAACATGAAGTTTCTATGGATTGATTTAAGGTGGCCACTGACACAAAGTAAAACTCAGATGTGACTTGCACCTTACCCTGCATCTCTGTCTCTGTCTTTCTATGCCATTGTTTTAAAAGACACAGTAGATAGGATCCAAATATAGACATGTGCGATGGGGATGGTGGAAGTGGACCTCTCCCCTTCTCCCCACACCAGTCCCTCCTGCAGCCCATGGCTACACAGAAATTGCTCATTACTTTAATCAGCCATTATTCATTGTTTTGTAAACAACTGATTTGTTTCTTGAGATATATAAAAGGCACTTTCCCTAAATTCATACAATAGATATAATCCACATTTTCTAATTGGAGATTATGCAGTCTGCAAAATACTACTACTGTAGTTTATCAGGCGTCTCTGTGGTACAGCCTGGTGCCAAAAATTTTTCCCTTGACCATTCTCACTCATTCTGATAGAAAAGAACTACCTTTTGAAAAGAATTTCAAAAGAGGAAATGTTTCTATGGTAGTCTCAGGTGAGGTTTAACATTTCCCTACCCACCTTCTTTATGAGGTGGTTGGGGCTGTATGTAAATATTCTGTCTTTCACTATACAATCATTTTCTGTCATAGCTGGCAGCCTTCCTAGCTTCCCACACTTCAGTTAATGCCAAAGGAAAGATGGCATAAGGTAACTCCTCCTACAGGGCTTTTTCGTAGCAAGAAACGTGGGCAGCCAGAGAAGCCATGAAATGATGAAGAGAAGTAAAGCAAAAGAAATGCAGGACCCTTGGCCATCTTGCAAAGTCAAAATAAGCTCAAGGAAGGAATTCCAAAGAGCCCCGAGAAAGAGCCTGTGGGGGGAAGGGGGGAAATTGGAATTCTCTTTTATGGCAGAACAAAACTTTTGAGAAATTAGAGGACAGATTTCAGTACAGTATTAGCTTCACTGCTGTTCCTTGGAGTGGGATGTAATGCTGACCTCCCTTCTTCATGATGCAAAGTGTATAAACACACTATCTACAACAACCCCACATAATTCATCTAGGAAGGGACTGAATCCTGAAGAATTCTCTTCTCTCCCCCCCCCCTCTCTCATGTGTGCTTATAGCTTCCTTCCTACAGACATTACCACAGTGCTCTAGAATGACACAAGCCAGAGGGGATTTGAGACACCAAAATGGTGTCCAAGTGGCCAATATTATTCTCTTTGTTGCTACTTACAGTGACAGTGCAAAAGGGAAAAAATCTTCAGGTGTGAAAAAACAAACCAACTAGTAATATAACTGCTGCTAATTATGAAACCCTTCTTTGAGAAACAGTTGAAGAAATTTTCTTTTATGTGGACCAATTTGAAGAAATTGCCTTCTCAGTTTTTCTGCCCTTAAAGTTTGTGGAGCACATTGAGGGGTCTTTTGTGCATAGCTGCAATCAACAGAAAGATAAATCCTGGATTCAAATCTCCACTCAAGTGTGACACTCACTGGGTGATCTTGTGCCCATTGCTATCTATTAACCTACCTTGTAGAATTGTTGTGGGATTCAAATTGTGGGTGTGAGGTAAGTTTCTTGTGTGGTGTCCTCACCTGCTTGGAAAAAGGGTGGGATAGAAACTCATTTTCTTTTATCAAAGACAGCTCTGTTTTTGAAGTTTGAAATGCTGAGATTATGGCAAGGGAAAAATAGGAAATTTAATATATTTGAATTGTGGTTCCTCAGGCTTCAGGTCTGAAAGTCAGAAAAATAAATATGTGTAGAGGGGAAGCCCATTACACCCCCTTTGTCATCATTTCTGAGGGATGACAACTTTCTGAAAATGTTTTGGAATTACAAAGTGCTTATAAGTATTGAGCCTTTCCCAGAAAAAATTGAGCTGGGAAGCTATAAATTGCAATGTGTATTGGCAAATTTGTCTGTATTCAATGGTGCAAAAATTAACTACTATGATTTTAACTTACCTTTCATGTTCAGGTCCAAAGTGAATATGGCAGCACCTCCAGAAAAGTTCAATGTGGAAGAGCATAGGACCATAATCAAATTCCTGTTTCTCCAAGGGAAAGGTGCAAAGCAGATCCATGATGAAATGTCACAAACTATGGGTGACAGTAGCCCTTCATATGCAACAGTTAAACGTTGGGTTGTGAATTTTAAAACTGGCCATTTTGGTGTTGAAAATGAGAAACCCAGTGGAAGGCCTGTTTCTGTCTCTGTGCCTGCAAATGTGAAAGCCATCCATGACATGATCATGGGGGACCGTGGAATATCAGCCAAAGTATTGCTATATATTTGAGAATATCATGTGAGAGAATTGGTGCCATTATCCGCAACAGGGGCCTCAAACTCAATTTACCTGGGGGCTGCTGGAGGCAGAGTCTGGGTGAGGCTGGGCTGCATCAGATTTTACAGAAGAAAAGCTTTGTTTAAAAAATTCAATTTTTTTCAAATCTCTTTATTTTTTAACACAAAATAAGATAAAAAATAAATAAAGAATAAGAAAATAAATCAATCAGTAAATAATAATAATAATAATAATAATAATAATAATAATAATAATAATAAGAAGAAGAAGAAGAAGAAGAAGAAGAAGAAGAAGAAGAAGAAGAAGAAGAAGAAGAAGAAGAAGAAGAAGAAATTTTTCTAGTGAGCGACTGTATGTGGTTTCTTCAGTCTTCTATATCTGCTGAATTCAGATTCAAATGTCTGCATTAACCATTCTTTAACCTTTAATCTTCTAAACATGAATTGTCCTGAACATGAATGGAACATTGAAGAACATGAACTGTTCTTCTGAACATGGCTTCTCTTGCCTACTCATTGCTGCTAGAGACCTGGCAGCACTTCCTCTTGCATAGCCAAGCCACATTTCTCTTGAAAGAGGAAGCAGTTGAGACCCTCAGTATGGCTTGAAGATGATCATCAGTCAGTCTGGACCTGTACTTGGACTTACTGAAGTTCAAGGTGGAGAAGAGCTTTTTGCACAAGTATGTGTTCCCAAAAAGGCACATGGTCCGCTTGAACATTTGGAAAAGCTCAGGGAAGCTGGGGGTCAGTTCTCTCAAAAATTGTCCAAGCTTGTCTGCTTTTCGACTCACCTCCCTGAACTTCGCTTTGAATTCAGAGTTGCACTGCAGGTCAATGAGCTCCATCTGAAGCACAGATCAATGGAGAAGGGGTCAGCAAAAATTTGAAATGTGGCTCTATACGTCCAGAGGGGGGGCCCTCTCCCTGCCCGGCAGTCTTCTCCCTCAGGGGTTTGGTGCCACCAGGGCTTCTGGTTTTAGGTCTCTCTCTTTCCCCCCTCTTCGTGGGTCCCCTGGAGAGGCTGCTGCTGCTGCTGCTGACTTAGCCTCTCTGCACTTCTCCTTCCTCCCGCCTGGCGCTCCTCCACTCCCTGTGCACACACCCCCCCCTAGCAGCTGCATGCACCCCTTCTGCAAGGCTTCCACTCTGGCAAGATGCAGTGGTCTTGCCCAGTGTGGCTCAGGGAGACGGAGGGGAGGAGAGCACGTGTGAGAAGGCTGTTCTCTCAGTAGCACCCCCTCCCATAGCACATCTGGGCAGGGAGTGTAGGAGCGCCAGGCGGGGGAAGGAGAAGTGCAGAGAGGATGAGGTGACAGCAGCAGCAGCCTCACCAGGTGACCAGCGAAGAGCGGGGGGAGAGAGACCTAAAAGCAGAAGCCCCCGTGGTGCCAAACACCTGAGGGAGAAGACTGCCGGGCAGAGAGAGGGCTCCCCTTCTGGATGCCTGGGCGCTTCCAGGGGGGCAGGCAGGACCCAGCCCCTACGAGGCAGGGAGGAAGCCCCACACTTGCCAAGTAGGTGCCACCACTGCTGCTGCCGCTCCTTAAACTTCCACATTAAGGCAGGGGCCACAAACCATCATCCCACGGGCCGCAATTGGCCCATGGGCCGCATGTTTGAGACCCCTGATCCACAACGACTTGGAAATGCTGGCTGCAAAATGGATCCCCAAACTTTTGACAACTGAACAAAAGAGGAAACGTGTGGAGCCATCATTTTGGAACATTTTGCAAGAAATGAGTGAGATTTCCTGGGCAAACTGGTAACTGGTGATGAGACACGGATCTACTGTTATGATCCTGAAACAAAGGAACAGTTTAAGGAGTGGAGGCACAGTGGTTCTCCCAGGCCAAAGAAGTTCCGAGTGCAAAGGTCGGTGCAGAAGCAAATGGCAACAATTTTTTGGGATAAGAAGGGAGTTCTGCTGGTGGATAACCTCCAACAGGGTTCAACCATCAATGCAAAATATTATTGTGCTTTATTGACAAAGTTAAGGCAAAACATCAAGGAAAAATGTTGAGGAAAGTTCTCCAAAGGTGTCATCCTGTTGCATGACAACACCTTGTCACACACTGCAGGTGAAACAATGACAAAACTGACCTCCTTAGGCTTCAAGTGATGCCCCATCCACTCTATTCTCCCGACCTGACTCCTTCTGACTATTATCTGTTCCCCAAACTCAAAAAACACCTAAAGGGACAATGGTTTGGGAGTGTTCTAGAGGCAAGTAATTCTGCAAATGAGTGGTTATACCAGCAGTCAGAAGAATTTTATTTGCAGGGATTTAAGAAGCTGCAGGACAGATGTCGCAAGAGCATTGACTTTCTGGGGGAATATGTAGAATAGTATGGTAGTTACAGCTTCCCAGCTCAATTTCTTTCTGGGAAAGGCTCAATACTTATCAGCACCCCCTCGTATGTGGAGAGTCTTCATGGATGCAGAACCCTTCAGAAAATCTTCCTTTCTTCCATGTACAAATGAGGACGGATCTAGGGATGCCCCCATTTTTTCCCTTCACTCCTATTCAGAATACCTCAATAGCGGTTTTGTTTGAAACCAATTGTAAAGAAAAAAGTTGTTTTCTTACAGTATACTTTCTCACCTATTATATTCCTTGCAGAATCATTACCTTCGTTTGGTTTGCAGACAATATACTAAATGGTAAATACCTCCAACATCAAGAGAATTAAGTGTTTAAGATTAAGGAGGTTCAGAATCACCTGCTGCCCACCTCTGAATAAACCAGCACAGGAGATGATTTAAATAAAGTTGGGTTTCTCCTGCTCCTCTGCTCTTTAAAACATTTCCCATTGCACAGAGGGCCAATGGACCATGAAGTCTACAAACCAACAGAGGTCCCCAGAACACTAGGAAATCCCAGAGCAGCAAGGGCAGATATTGCAATATAAAAGAGAAGTGTTTAAGCATCCCCAACTGCCTTGCTTTAGCATTTGTAAAAATTCTTTACCAGGTGTGGAAAAAGCCTCAGGGACGATTTTGGAGAGGAACAGGAGAATGAGTTTTCAAAGTATTAGTACATTCACACCTGGGTTTGTTCCAGAGGTGGTTGTATTACCCAGCCATAAAACCTCCAGGAAAACAGCAACTGGGTAGATAAAGCTGATCACAGACATTTTCCCATTCATCTAGTCCTCATTGGGAGAGAGGATGACAGTTTTATAGGGCAGATCTGTGTGATCTACTCTTCACGTAATTTTTAGGCTGTATGTTTTGCATGACTCACATCCTAGGTTTAAACAGAGGCAAGTGATCGGAAAAACGTTCTGGAGAAGTATACCATACTGGATGAAAATCTTTACATTGTATAAGGCATATTCTTATTTTTGTATGCCCAGTCCTATCTTCCTATGTCTGTTCTCCCCTATTTGGTCCTTTATGCCTTTGTACAAACCTATGCCACTACCTACATCCAATCTTACGGTCAGAATCCTGTTAATTATATTCATTGATATAAATTCATTGGTGTAACTTTCCACATCATATTGCTGCAAGTTAAATAGTTGGTGTATTTCCTATTGCACATCAGTCATGTGACTCTGTATGAGAGAAGAAATGCCTCTGCTGACATCTTAACTTGTGGCAATTTGCTGCTGAAACTTACACTTGAGGAGTTACCCCAGCAGAAATCGGTCACAGAATTATAGCCTATGTCTGATGCATACGTATGGAGAGATGCCTTATCCTACTTTCCTTTGTTCCATCATTTGTCCATTTCTGTGTTGTTTTTCCCCATCCTGTGTCTATGGCTGCGATCAGTTACTGCACAACAACTGCATGCAACAGCTTTTTAGATTAGGAAAGTAACTCCCAATGCTTGCAAATGGATGTGAAAGGAGACTGAAATATGCAACAGCAGCCTGCCTTTTCCATGTCATCTTCCTACACTTGAAAATGTCACTCCTGCTGCATTTTGAAATGAGTAGTTGGACCAATTTTGCTCAGATTTTTAAAAATAGTCTTGTTATGATCTACAGCCCACTCAGATGAACCGAGTAGAAGACCTGAGGGAAAAAACAACATTCCTCAAGCACAGATTGTTGTAAAGTTGCTTGCTGAGTGCTTATTCCAAATAGTTAGGATGACACTGGAAAGATAATGACACAAAGTCATGGTTTCTTTTATTTTTATCAGATAAATTCTTTTTTTTTTTCAAATTTTCTTTTCTCCATTTCCATGGAAACTGCACTGATAATACGTACCCATCTTTTTATTTCCAGCAATTTACACCAATTACCACAGACACAGATTTGTTAAGTTGATTAGAGAAATTTCACTGATGAAACTTAAAAACTGAGGGTCACAGATGCTGGGAAAACTCCATCCCTCCACTCTTTTTTTTCCTGCTGCCACTGCTGAACTGAGAAAGGGTTTCCTCTCTTCCTCCATTAGTGCCCCAGCACTTTAATTTTACAGAAGAAACTGGCAAAGTTTTCTCAGGATATCAATAGCCTTGTGTCAGAATAAAGCTGCAGTTCTGTCATTATGTGACTGACTCCCAGTCAACCCGGAAGGACTTACTTCTGAGTAAACAAGCATAGAGTTGTACTGCTGGTTGAGCTGATATTCAGTCACTTGCAACCCAGTCATTCTGAGATTCTAAGACAGGTTTTGACAGTAGCCGTAAACAAGCCACCTCTTACATGGAAGGTCTAGGAGTTCACTAGTCCCCCGTCCACTCCTTTTGCTCTACTGAGAGAAAGTAAGAAGGCTGATTTGCTTTTGGGTGTACAGTTTGGGAAACAGAAAGGAGAGAAGGCATTAAAAGCAGGGATGGGGAGAGGGGGGAGATGGAAATGCAAAACTTTGAACCAACCGAGGGGAAATGCCTGTTGTCTTAATTCCTGAACATTCCCTACTCTTTGCTTAATGTTTTATCCACAAAGAGAGGCAGGCAATGCAGTAGTGTAAAGCGAGCCACAATGGCCACTCTTCCTCCTTCATCTCTCCTTGCTTAGGACAAACAGTCTCTGCCCCAGTAAGGAGTAATAGGCAACTCCCACATTCTTCTTCCACTGAAAAGTACAGAACTATACGGTCATGGCCATTACAGGCAAAAAGGTAACTTGGGTGTTTCCCCTCCTCCTGTTAAGATTATAGGATACTGTACTGAGGTGTATCTAGGATCTGAACTGAATGATGCCATGGTCTTCTTCAGCTATGCAGAAGCTTGTGGGAGCACTAATGCAGCTTCTTTGGCAGCTGCTACCTTTGAATCAAGCCCTGGTGCTTGCGCAAGGACATCATCTTCTTAAGCCAGCATGGAAACCTAGGTGACTGGGTTGTTTGAGCTTCTGCTTCCCAACAAAGGATTCCACCACTAAATTGAAGCCATATAACTCTTACCGGAGCTAATATACTACCTGGGGTATCCATGGGACAGGTTTCTGCTTTTATGACCGAGACGCTATTTCCTCAAAAGTAGTCAACTAAAAGAGGAACACTACACAGTACCTGAGGTTCAAACGGTTTGTTCTCTATTTTCTGCACGGCATATGATATTTCAGCCAAGGAAGCCAGCATTGGCACTGATATTGCCCTGTATGTCTTTTTCAATTAGAATAAAAAGCCTTTTGCTGTTTTAATTAATTTTTGTTCCATTCAGAAAATTTAGCTTTTCCTTCTAGCTGCTCTTTTTTTCCTCTTTTTCTTCATGCGCGGCAAACCTTGCCAGAATTTATTTTAATTATTCCTGTGGCACTTTATCAAAAGCTTTTTGGCTAATTAATGTTTCAACAATGTCGCCTTTTAGGAACATGAGAACTGCCTGGCTGGATCAAATCAATGATCCATGTAACCTCGTGTTCTGCCTCCGACAGTGGCCAGCCAGATGGTTCAGGGAGCTCACATAGCTTTCCCTGCTAGTGTTCAGCACCTGGCAATCAGATGCATCCTGCCTCAGACAAAAGAGGTTCAGTTTTTAGGCTCTCCCACTAAAAGCTACTGCTAGATCTACATGCACCATTAATTCATCAGATTGCCCTTAAAAAGCCATGTAGGTGAGTGGCCATCGGCATATCTTCACTGTAATCCAAAACAGAGCTAGCATTCACAGTGAACACCAGTTCTTCTTTGTACCTTTTGCACAACCTGAATGCCTGCTTCAGAGAGCTTTCAAGCCCCTCTGGATCAGGCCTTCAGGGCGTAACAAGTAGTAAAGATTCCTCCTTCTTGTTTATGTTTACAGAAGTCATTTTTTTCAGTGGAACAACCCTGCAACTTGTGTCCTGGGTTCCTATAACACAATTATGATCTGTGTGTACAGAAATCCCTTTTTATGTTCTGAACCTACTGCCAGACATTCTAGGATTTCAAAGGAGCAAAATGGGAAGAGTTAGGTTGCCTATTCATTCTTTAAAACCATGTATTTCCTGACCTCATTCCTTCCTGCTATGTAATCTGCTTTTAACCCCTGGTGGTGTTTATTGCCATTTATTGCATCTTTAATTCTGCAATATCCTTATTTGAGTTTTGATAACATTAATGTCAACTTTCCCCAATATGATGTTTTGGACTTCATTTTCTATATGCTCCAGCTGATATGCCAAATATCATGGTGATAGGGGTTATAGTCTAAGACAGTGACGGTGAACCTATGGCATGCATGCAACAGCTGGCACACAGAGCCCTCTCTGTGGGCACGCGAGCCATAAGTCACCATTGAGAAATACTTACCAATCCTCTGATCCCAGATTTTGGGAAGAACTCTTGGGAAGGGAGGGAGAGCTAAGAAGGCAACAGCTGCCGCTGCCACAAACAAACACACACACATACTTACACACACCTGCCCAGATACCAGGCATGGAAACACCCAGCTCCTGCCGTCTGTGCCTTTAAGGACTGCAGCAAGAGGCGGAGTGGGGAGTGTCCCAGGAAGGTGCTGGAGATTGTATGGCTGAAGGAGTGGGACTCTTCGGGATGATATTGATTGGTTTTGTGTTACAGTTTGGGCACTTGGGCTCAAAAAGATTCACAATAACTGGTCTAAGATATCTAGAAATCACCTGGTTTTGGAAGGCTGGCATGTTGCTTTCCAGTGGGATGCACATGATTAGATATGGGCATGAAGCACTTTGTGCTGTGTCATCCTAAGTCACTGGTGCGGCACCACAGGTGCCCCCCTTCACTGGCCCCCTCCACCAGTTGGTGTATGTTGCTCGTTCCCTTCCCATCACATGGACTTCTCTGCTTCCTCCAGCAGCTGGCCACCCACAGGCAGCGCTACAGGAATCCTTGCCCCACCTCTTCTTATGAGTGGGCAGCTGCTGGAGGAGGCAGACCAACAAATTCTGTGCTTTTGCTGGGATTAGAAGATCACAAAATGGGGAGGGAACAAGCAATGTGTGCCAGCTGGTGAGTGAGGGTGCCAGAGAGGGGAATGGGGGGTTGGGAATACCTATGGTGTCGCACTTATAACTTAGGACAACCCAGCGCAAAGTGTTTCATGCCCATCTCTATACATGATTATGAACTTTTTTCTTAATACAAATCACAGGGCAGTGTTCAGTAATTATAGCAAAGGGCTATAACAATTTCAGTTGTCTCTGGCGGTGGCCAAATTCTGATGCATCACTATCCACACTGCCACAATAAAAAGGGATGCCGAAAGGACAACGGGAAAAGACACTGGAATAGAGGCCTGCTTGAAAGGAGTCTACAGGTGGAGATACAAAGATCAAACACCACCAATCAACAGTGGAGTCCTAAATCTAAATCATGATGATTAGTCAGATAGAGATTGACTACTGGGTAGAGTGGGGAGTGCAAAGTGCAGCACTCTGAATGTTCTTGGGCTGCAACTCCCAGCATTCATCGTCACTGGGTATGAAGGCTAGGGCTGATGGGGGGTATAGTCCAATAACATGTCCAGAGCCCCATATTGCCCACCTCTGGAGTTGAGCAAAGAATCTGCCCCTGAAGGCCAGTGCAGGTGAAACTGAAACCTTCTCCTGTCATTCTCCCTGAGCCATAAAGCTAAGACTACTTTGTGTCCCCTGATCAGTGTATTAATCTCAGATATAGCAGAGGTCATATTGCCAGTACTGAAGAATCACTTTTAACTCTGGTCAGATTCTGTATGTGGAATGAAATGGGAGGAACCTTGTCCTTCATCTCAGGTAGCAAAACTGGTGGTCAATCAGACCCATCCATTATATTCAGCAACCTTATATCAGGATGAATCCCTTCCTCCCCTCTTGAGCCCCCAAATTCAACAGGCCACAAAGAGAGGGTCATTAAAATCTTCCTTCAAAATGTTTGAAACATCTCTCTTTTTTTTGTCTCTTGTGACTGACATGAATGTTCATTAATAACATTCACCGGAAATAGAAACCTTATTCAGTCATTAGCTTTTAGTCCTAAAAAAAAAACCTCCATCACTTTCTTCATGCAATGATGAAAGAGTTTATAAAGAAGTCCATGCTCACATGTAGGATCTACATGTAAGCAAAAACCCATATTTTCCAGAACCTCTCTTCTTCATTGTCTTCCATCATCATATGAAGAAAGTGATCACATAAAGGGCAGAGCTAGGCACTCTCCTTTAAACATGCCCCAGAAGCTAGGTTCATTAACACCTAAATAAGGCTTTACTCCTGGCCACAAGGTATGCTTACTTTCCCCTTGTGAAACATTCATAAAATAAACCATGACAGATTTTTCACACTGGATCCAATTTTTAGAAATGTAACCAATGACATATTGGATTCAACAAAATTTTTGTTGGTTTCCTAAATAGTTTGAGAAGATTATTCTAGAATTTTAAGGTTCAGACAGTTAATACTCCTATCTAGTGACTCAATTGCCCATTGAGATGCTTGATCTATAAGCTCACAATTTTATTAGCACACCTGTATTGTCAAACTATTATAAGGAACAGAAACTCCAGACTGAGAAGTAAAAGGTGGCTGTGCACAGTTTATGTGGGAAATGTAAAGCAAGCTACAAATTGGTCTTTGAAAAACAGAAACAAAAATCAGACATCATCAACATAATCTTTGTTGCAATCCCCATACTTGGCAATAAGCACATCTCAAATTATGATGATAACTTAGATCATGTACCATGATATTCATGACTTCGCATAAATCTTCTCATTCCTTTCTATTCCTTTCATGTTTTGAATAGAAGTCATATTCAGCTTGATAGGAAAGAAGCAGACAAGAGAGACACGGTTGTTAAAATCAGCGAAGAAAGGAACAGGGGTGGACAGGAATTTTAGAACTATGAAAAAGTTTATAACAATAATTTCTGCAGACTGATGTGATTACAGAGGATAGTGTTTCTTTAAAGGAAATAAATTCCAGTACACCATGCTTACCATGGCAACCTTTTGATGAAATAGTTCACATTCTTCTGAGCTTCAAGGATAAACTGCACTTTGTTCAAGAGACTCCCACACACACCCTTTGCAATCTAACATTAAAATTTTGCTAAAACACACACAAAGAGAGAAGGGGGGGAATTCAGCTGTTATCGTGACATTGTTATTTTGTTGGTCTTTCTCTTTTTTTCTCTTGATGCATTGTTGAGCATGATCTCTCATACGTATATAAACCAATTTGACATTGTATGTGCACTTGGCAAAGCTGGATAATCATTTGGTTCCATGTGTTATCTGATAAGATTTCCCCCCAAAATTTGCCAATTTCTGTACGAGAAGGGACTGAAAGTACTTGAAAGTTGGGGCCTGGGGGAAGATGAAAATGGGAGAATGCAAAACGGACAGATTCACCTGTGCAAACACACTATTTTGAGTGCTTAGCCCTTGAAACTCTAGCTCTCATCTTAACGTACTCAAGTATATCTGTCATGCTGAGTTCAAGTTGCTATCGCCTCTTTCTTTCATTATTTCTTCCTTTCTTCTTTTTTTTCTTTCTTCCCTCTGCACTCACAAAACAGGGGTTTTCGGGATCTAAGCTTCACGAGACAGCTATTTAAACAGCTGATCGGCGGTTCGCAAAGTGGCTTTCCTATGGCCGATCTTCGCTAGACAATGATGATTCTTCCCCATTGGAACACATTAAACAGGTTTAAATGCAGTCCAATAGGGAAATGCTTTTTACTAGACAATGATTTCGCTAAACAGCGATTTCAGTGGAACGGATTATCATCATCTAGCGAAACACCACTGTATATGCTCCATAGTGCTTAAAGCTCTCTCCGGGCACTTTGCAATTTAATTATGCAGGCAACACAGACAAAACCTTTTTTAAAAATTGTGGGAGAAAGAGAAATTGATAAATTTGCACATTTCTAACACAGTTGCACAGCCTAGGCACACAAACCATCGCACCAATTATATATTTGTGATGCACAATGATTGCCATAAAAGTACAAGTTCTTGACCAGTTTTGAAGTAGCTCATGCAGATATCTTTCTCCTTTTCCTCCTTGACTTGCAGCCTGCAAGCCTTCTCAGCACAACACAGGAAGGTCAAGACAGCATATGGCTGCCTAGAAAACTGGGTGATTCTCCATTTCTTCCATTGCACTGCTGTGACTTCATTCTTCCATGGGAACAAATGCAAAACAGTTGAATTTCAAAGTAAATCTGTCATATTTACTTGGAAGGAATCCCTGCTGTGTTCCTGTGTGTGTAGCGTGACAACCTTAGGATCAGAACATTTTGCTTGGCTTCCTGCATTTGCTCTATCTAAGGGCATATCTCTAGCAATTTACTCCTCAAATTCCTACTTTCCTTATCATGAACTTAATGTGTTTTGCCAATATTTATGTTTTTAAATGTTAGCCTGATTTGGGTTAGAGTCCCCCTTGTAAGGGAAACTTTGTTCACTGATAGTGTTATCTAACCACATTGACTCCTCTCCTGGAGTTTGTTCATATCCCTTTCCAATCTCTACTATTAATTTTATCTGAGCTTCTATAATAGAAGTTTTAAGCAACCTCTAGACTTACTGAAAGGATATGAGTTTCTTGAATCCCCTTTCAATTTTCTTTTAACTAATCTTCTCATTTTGATAAATCCACTCATTAGAAATAAAATATAAGTTGGATTTTTAAGACAAGTTTACATTCACATGTATAATGGTTTAGGTAGTATTTTGTTTCCTGTAGGTAACAGTTGTTCTGCTAGCTGGATTTTGGGCATCCATCAATCAAGATTAATATCTTCTCTTTTACACTTCATGATTAACTGATTTATTCTAGGCCTGTGCTCAGTTTCCCTAATCTAATCTGGGTGCTGATTCAGTATCTTCAATCAGAATCCAGTCTGATCCGGTGTGATATGCCCCCCCCATCCAATCCCGGAGCAACTTGGCAACGTGGTAGAACACGTAGGCATGCTAAATTACTGACACATGGGTTTGGGGCAAGCCTATAGTTTGCTTGCCTTCTTCGTTTGCCTCTTGTTTCATAAAACCTCCTGTAATTGGCTGTTCAGTTGTGCCACTTAAAGAATGGGCATTATTTGTGCGGGAATTCAGATTGAGGGTGAGGGAGGCAACTATTCATGCAGCACAGCTAATATCATGTGGAAGATCCTAATCCAGGCAAGGCAAGTGGCAAATGTAGCAAGAAAATCAGGAAAAAGAGGCTTTTTCTTCAGGCAAGGAGAAGAATATAAAGAAGAAAGACTAAAAAAAGGAGAGAGAAGAAAGAAAGACTCTACTATACTAAAAATCCCAGCTCACTCAAAGCCAAATAAGAATGCAATCATGCAACATAGTTATAGGACAACCCTAATTTTGTTTATTTACCAAGAGGTGATTAAGGCAGTCTTGTTGTGTTTGTGAAATCAGAATTCAGAGGAATCTTATGCTTAAGTCCTGAAGACTAGTCGCCAAACAAAACAGGCTGATCTGCATAATTTTGGAGGTGAGAAACGCTCCTGCTAGGACCGTCAGCCATTAAAATTAACTGCAAATTTTCATCTTCTAGTCAATGAACACTCTAGCCTCACTCCACACCAGCATCTTTCTTATACAGAATTTTTAATTTCTGCTTCCCTTTCCACACTTTTTAGTGAATTTTTTTTTAAAAAAAATTAAACACTCTAAATGCTGAGTTATTCTATATTGAGCCTGATGATCCAGATCCACACTGAAAGTGATCTGGGTCGGTTTTTCTCGATCAATAGTGCACCCATGTTGACACAAATAATTCCTATTAATCTCTGAATGCACAGCCCTGATTTATTCTAACTAGCGTTTACACAGATCTTGATTTACTATATGGCTATTCTACAACATTTTAACTTCAAGTGTTGTAAACTGTATCCCTGAGTTTCAGTCACAGACCATGTACAATTGTTGTTGTTTTATAGCAAAAATTGCCTTAGCTAAACAATTACATTTTTTTCCCACTGAGGCACTTTTTTCTCCAGTATTGAGAGAATTTTTAAAAAATTGTCCCATTGTTGTTTGTTGGTGAACAATCATGCTGAGAAGCCATTGTGACATACATTCTGGTCACCAAAATTGACAGCCGCCTAGAGTGGTCTTATAGGCCAGATGGGAGGGGTATAAATCAAACAAACAAACAAACAAACAAACAAACCCCATAATTGAGTCTCTCACTGGGTTCAGGAAATGCAAAATATATTAAATCCTAATCCTACTGCCAACCATCAATAATCAGGAATTTTCACATGGTAGGAAAATATCCTACAATTCACTCAGTGCAAGTTCTTTTTAATTTAACTGAACATATTTTAAAACAATGTTTACTTTAACACAACTTTCAAAATGTTATTTTCAAAAGGTACATCTCTTTGCTTGTCCTCGAGTTTAATGTGACAGTTTTAACACTAATGAATTTATTAGTGCAGTACATTCTTGCCAAGCTTATAACAAGGAATTCATAACATCTGCAAAGAACTACATGTATGTTAACATTCAATATATATTGAACATTTATTTATTTATTTATTTATTTATTTATTTATTTATTTATTTATTTATTTATTTATTTATTTATTTATATCCCGCCTATCTGGTCAGTTAAGACCACTCTTAGTTAGTTACGTTAACATGTAACTATACGTGTAGTTATATATATAAGCTTTCATAGTCAAGTAACCTTGATCCACTTTTAAAATAGCTTTCACTCCCAGGAGACAGGATCTTACGATGCCTCTTAGTATGGCTGCTTTGTGGCGCTTATGCTTAATCTTTGAAGCCTTTGCTGTGGCCTCACATGATTACATGTTCAAAGAGATGATCAGAGGCTGAAATTAGCAATGCTTACCCAGTTTGAGGCTTGATTCACCTTTTTTTCAGTCAGAATGTCAATAATTGTGGGTAAGTGTTTTTTGTACATCGGGTTTTTTTTCTGCCTCAGAGGTTGGGGAAATTGTTTTTGGACTACAACGCCCAGAATCCTTATACCAGCATGGTCAGTAGTTATCTTTCTATAAGCACACACAAAAATCCTCAGACCTCATGTCTGCATTTACAACAAATACTCTCAGACCTGTAAGCATATGTCATCTGGCAATGTCATGCATTTCCTGATGAGCTTCCATTTCATTTGGATGAACTGCCCTCTAAGCTGTGTCGCCCTGAAAAAGAATGCCCACAGCAACAAACTCCAGCTGTTTCAGTCAAGCTCATGCAAGGCCTTTTCTGGCAATTGTTTTGAAAACAACAAATGCATACACATGGCCACCAGGCATCTTAGACTCTTTGGAGCAAAGCAGACATGACAGTGGCATATGTGTTTCTTACTTATCAGTCCTGCTGACATATATAGCAGTGTTTGTTCACGGATCTCAGAGGTGCTTGGAAGAATGGTGCTAGACCACCCATCCCTCTGTACCTCAAAAGTAATACAAAAATCTGATGACCAGACAAGGGTAAAATCTCTGATCCATAGGGGAAGGATAGATGTTTTTAGTTTGTAATGTTTTTTGTCAATCACCATGTTTCCCCGAAAATAAGACAGGGTCTTAAATTAATTTTTGGCTTCAAAAAACACACTAGGGCTTATTTTCAGGGGATTTTTTTTTTTCATGTACAACCATCTACATTTATTCAAATAAAGTCATGTCATCTTCTTCTGGTTGCTGCACAAGGGTGGAGGGCGGGGTTTCACTCAACTGGGGCTTATTTTTCGGGTAGGGCTTATATAACAAGCATCCAGAAAAATCATGTTGTTATTGTTTAGTCGTTTAGTCGTGTCCGACTCTTCGTGACCCTATGGACCAGAGCACGCCAGGCCCTCCTGTCCTCCACCGCCTCCTGGAGTTGGGCCAAATTCATGTTGGTAGCTTCGATGACATTGTCCAACCATCTCATCCTCTGTCATCCCCTTATCCTTCTGCCTTCATACTTTCCCAACATCAGTGTCTTTTCCAGGGAGTCTTCTCTTCTCATGAGATGGCCAAAGTATTGGAGCCTCAGGTTCAGGATCTGTCCTTCCAGTGAGTACTCCAGGTTGATTTCCTTTAGAATGGATAAGTTTGTTCTCCTTGCAGTCCAGGGGACTCTCAAGAGCCTCCTCCAGCACCACAATTCAAAAGCATCAGTTCTTTGGTGGTCAGCTTTCTTTATGGTCCAGCTCTCACTTCCGTACATCACTACAGGAAAAACCATAGCTTTGACTATTTGGACTTTTGTTGGCAAGATGATGTCTCTGCTTTTTAAGATGTTGTCGAGGTTTGTCATCACTTTCCTCCCAAGAAGCAGGCGTCTTTTAATTTCGTGGCTGCTGTCACCATCATGGAGCCCGTCTTGGGCTCCATGAAGTGAAATCTGTTACTGCTTCCATCCTTTCCCCTTCTATTTGCCAGGAGGTGATGGGACCAGTGGCCATGATCTTAGTATTTTTGATGTTGAGCTTCAGACTCTCCTCTTTCACCCTCATTGAGAGGCTCTTTAATTCCTCCTCAGTTTCTGCCATCAGCGTGGTATCATCTGCGTATTGGAGGTTGTTGACATTTCTTCCAGCAATCTTAATTCCAGCTTAAGAAAAATCATACTAGGGCTTATTTTCAAGTTAGGTCTTATTTTCAGGGGAACAGGGTATTTGTTAGAGTCTTAATGTTTTTAAGTTTGCATAAATAAAAAAGGAATACAAAGGAAACACATTTAGCAGAAATGATTTATTTCTTTAGATGCAAAATCATTGCTCTGTGTTAGAAAATTTCCAAAGGATTGCACATTCAGCGTTTCATTCCAGTGTGAACAAAGCTAATACAGGCATTGGTTAAGTGAGTGGACTCAATATGTGTAGGGGAATACCTGCTTCTGTTGTCCTATGTAGCCACATGTGAAATGTGGCATGTCTGAAGGGAAGAGGTTCATGTTTACATGCAAGTTCACCACATGTACAAGAATCCTGATTTTCCTGATTACTGTTGGTCTCATGGAGAGCTTCCATGAAAACTGAAGCCTCTTCTCTTCAGACATGCCTCTTTCCACCTAAGGTAAGTAATGGCAAGAAGTAAGCAACAACAGAGGTGATGGGCTAGGCACGCCCTGTGTGGTATCCACCCTGAAAAATGAGGCCTGAATCAGGCTCGAGTTTGATTACCATGGCAACCAGGACGGGATCTTTCTCTCATCTTCAGCAGCAACAGTTCAAGGTAGCAAGAGTCACAAGCAAATATATAAAAAAAGGAACAAACAAACAAAGAATTTGAGAGAGGATGATGTTGGTCAACATTTTTATGGCCCCAGCATGACAGCATTTTTGTACTGAAAATTCAACCTGAAGGAGAAAGAGAGAGAAATGGGGGAGAAAGGGAGGGGCGAGGAGAAGGAGAAAGGTGGGCACTGAAGAGAGAAGGTGGAGGTAGAAGAGGTGGAAGAGATAGAATGATGGGAAGAAGACCATAGGCCGCCTGTGGCCTGAACTGAGATGAGAGAATTAGCTGCCCCTTCTTTCTTAGCCCACAATAGTTAGACTTGGGCTTGTCATCTCTTAGCAACACCTCAGCAACATTACCACTGTTTAACAATGGTGGCACTCCCCTGCTTTTCCTCTTGTCATCCCAAGCCTTGAAGCAGCCCAGTTACTCCCCATATAAGGGTTGGCTAGAGTTCTCTTTTCCTGGATCAGCTGAAGCAGAAACTGAGTAGAGGAGGAAGTAGAGGCAGTACAGGCCTTGGCTGTCAGGGATTCTTTCTTTCCATCCCAAACCTGAGGAAAAACATTGTGTGCAGAGATTAGAAATAGTAATTTGTGGGGACTACAATCCCCAGAATCCTACAGTCATACAGTCAAGACAGTTCATGACCTGAGTTCAATCCTGAGGGGTTCAGGTAATCTGGCTTGAGGTTAACTCAACCTTCCATCCTTCCGAGGTTGGTAAATTGAGTATGCAGCTCATTGAGGGAGACATGTGTAGGTAGCATGATTAAATTATAAATCACCCAGAGAGTGCTTGAAGCACTGTGGGGTAGTATATAAGCAGCACACTTACACTCGCCGGTCATTCTGGAATTCTGAGACATAGCCCAAAGTGGCCTTTCCCTGTCTCTAATTTTGTGTGATGTATGGCAATAATGGTGACTCAAATAACCACTTTCATCTCTGCTCCTGTAAGATGCAGTGCTGCTTCATTTCTTTCCTCCTCACTTTGACCTCAGTGAGTCATTGGGCAGAAGCAGGCATTGCAGCTAGTGCTGATGAGCACTGAAAATTCATTAGGA
Source organism: Pogona vitticeps (assembly GCF_051106095.1). Taxonomy (NCBI): domain Eukaryota; kingdom Metazoa; phylum Chordata; class Lepidosauria; order Squamata; family Agamidae; genus Pogona; species Pogona vitticeps. Next base: position 256,662,212 of record NC_135784.1, read on the forward strand.
TTGGAGCAAAGAATTTGGGCAGTATATCATATTTCTGAAATCAGACCTTAAATGAATCCCATGCTTAAATCCTGAAGACCAATCACAAAACCAAGCAACACAACTTGAAATGTACTGTATATGTGGTGAGAAAACCTCTTGCTGCGCAAGAAGACGCTTTCAACAGTGAAAGTCTTTTCTTCTTCAATTCATTGTCCAATTTTGCCTATCAGCATCTCAACACTATCTCTTGACTCCTTCTCTCAAGTTCCACAATCTGCTCCTCAACCCATAAGGAGGACCAGCCTTCTCACTGGGTCAACTGAATGAGCTACCTCACACAGCAGATTAGTGTATGATGAAAACCAGTAAATTCTTCTTCATTTCTTCATTGTTACTGTCTTATTACTGCTAGGGAGGTGGAAACATGTGTTTGTGGAATCTTTTGCCTCAGTTGCCAGAATAACTTGGTTGTGTCATGACGCTGAGGGGAAAGTGGGCTGCTATTTACTGCACTGCCTCTGGTAGCAATATGTCTTGGGCTGGCTTTGCCCCATCTCCTGCTCCTCTTCCCACTCACCACCTACACATGAGGCACACTGAGACTTGCTTACATTGAGACTTTTCAGAGAATTACCCGAGTGGCAGGCCAGTTAACTGTTGTTTATTTTTCTCATCGAAGCAGGGATCTCTATTTATATTAGGCAAGACTATGGAGTTTGGATTGTAGCTATAGAAAATATGTCCCAAGACAATCTCTCTCTCTCTCTCTCTCTCTCTCTCTCTCTCTCTCTCTCTCTCTCTCCTCTCTCTCTCTCTCTCTCTCTTGTTGATGGCAGGAGAATTTTCTTGGACAGGAAAAGAACTGAACCTAAATATCTTCCAGTGATTTAATTCTCTATGACTGGGAGTTCCCAAGAAGCTTTAGTGAGCATTGCAAAATGGAATCCTTCCAGCTTTGTCTTGGCTGAATGTCATGCTTTTGGCAGAACACTCGTACAGGGAGAGCCCCGCTTTTTCGCTGTTCCGGCTCTCTGGTTTCAAAAACCAAACGGGTCACAAGCATTTGGTCTCTGTCTTAGCCTCTGTGCTGACACACTGATGAAGGCACTGTCACTGCTGGCCGCACTTAGGAGAACAGAGCAAGCAGCTGAAGGAAACAGAAGATACAATCACATCTCCCCAATTCTGACATGTCTGCACTGGCTCCCTGTATGCTTCCATGCTAAATTCAAAGTGCTAGTTTTAACCTATAAAGCCCTTACGCGCACACAGAGGGTGGAGAAGGAGTAAGTAGCAAACCCTACAAACACAATTTCCACTGACAGAGGCATATACATATTATTTATTTAAAATATTTCTGTCCTGCCTTTCTCCTTAAAAAGGACCCATATGACAAACTGATTTAAATTAAATTAATTTGACATCCAAGTTAAAATAAATGATTCTGTGGTGGAAGCATAACATTTTTCTCTTCCAATGAAAATAAGATTTCCTGTCAAAACATTCCATGCTTCCACGTGTGTGGTGTAGTCACTTTAAAAAAAAAAAATTTAAGACATGCCAAACCTAATTCAAATATAGGGTTTCCCCCCCTAATGTAATTATGCTCTGACACTGAGATTGCTTTCACATTCAGTAGCAATGAGATGAGGGGCACACTGGCTCACTTTGGATGCAAGCAGTGAAAGCTGCAATCCATCATCATATTTTGCAGCATTCCTCAACTACTTCATAAGTTTTTTTTCATAATCTGAGACAGCAGTGAGCTATTCAATTGGATTTACCCCTTAAGCCCCTCATTTGCCACCCTTTCTGTAGCTACCATGGTCTGAACCCCAGTTGAAATGGATCCAGACTATTGGTTTCATCTAAAAATGTCTGTGGCTGATCTGCCACTATCCTCTCCATCAGTTTTCCCAGAAACAGGATGTTGGCAACAGGTCTGTAATTAGTTACATCCTCTGCTGCCAGCAAAGATTTTTTTCAAAATGGGCTGCACTATAGTTTCTTTCAGACAATGATGTATTGTGTGGCCCAATCAACCATTACCTGCTTGACAGATTTCAAAAGCCAGAGAGGGCATGAGTCCAATGGAGAGGAAGTGGCTTTGCAACATGCAAGCACTTTGTCCACATAATCAGGAGTTACATATTGAAATTAATCTAGAAAATCTAGACAAGACAGTATGTTGGACAGCTCAACATGATCTCCTGCCTCCCTAACAGAGTTGAGGTCCCCACAGATGTCCTCAGTCTTAGACTCAAAATGAGCTGTGAATCAGTTAGCAGTGGTAATATCAGATTGAGGTGTATTAGACTGTCCAGCATAGGTGAGGTCTTGAACTACTTCATGTGATGTTTACCACAAGACCCCTGCTTGTTTCCCCAAACAAAGGGTTCATGCTATGTCCTCCCACCAGCAGATACCAATTGTGACGTTCCCTCTTTTCCTCACTGCCACTAGTGGATTTCCTTTATCCACAATATATAAAGAACTTTAGTCAGACACTTGTCTAGTTACTGCCAACAGAACTTATTTATTGAAGTGTATTAAATTTAATCAGAATCACAGATGTTCTTTATTCAATGCATACAATCAAATCATTAAAATATCATATATCTTGCCACATAACCCATCACCACCTGCTCTATTTATCTTGACCAACTTATCTCTATTAGTATCAGTTCTCACTATCTCCCCGACTCTCTTTCTCTCTGTGCAACTTCTATATATTTCCCTGCCAAACCTTCTTATATCTGCTGACTCTGCCCCTCCACTCCTCTCATAGGCTCATGCAAATGAGATTCTGAATATGAGTGACAGGAGTGACGTGGGGCAAACGTCATACTCTACAAAATGCCATTTAATTATGAGAAGCTTCATTAACAAGTGTGGTGTATTAGTCCCTCTTAGCCAATTGGATGGTGTTACAATATTTGCTGGACAGCTTCCTTACTGCAGCTTCCTTATTTCCATCCAAGGGAACTTTACTCCAGTTGCTCTCTAGCCTTCTTCTCATTTGTTCCATGGCTTGCAACTCATCTGTGAACCAAGGTGAGAAACAAGTCCCAGAGCAGAGGGTTATTCAGGAGCTATTGTATCAACTGTTCATGTCACTGCAAAGTATACCGTTTGGAGACCTGGGTTTTGACAGGAGCACTAATCAGGTCAGTCAGAAAAAACCCCAAGGCCTCCTGGAAACCAATCAGATCCATTAGACTCCAGGAGTGGACCATCCTAATAGATCTGCCCTATTTTTGTATTTGGTTGCCAATATTAGCATTATTGCAGGAGGTGGTGGCGCTGCGGGATAAACCGCAGAAGCCTCTGTGCTGCAAGGTCAGAAGACCTGCAGTCGTAAGATCGAATCCACACTTTTGAGATTGCTTATTAGTGCAACTCTAACGTCTAAAAAGTATACTTTTCCTGGTTTTGCTTTGACTTAAATCTCATAGAAGAGTCCTAGACATTTAGCGCATGTAAGAAACTTTATCTGTATATCAAGAATTGTAAGAAACTTTAGTTGAAAATACCTTCTTCTTGGGTTATGCAACCCCAGGTTCTCTTGAAGGGGTCTGACAGCCTGGAAACAAGTACATTCTTGGTCCATTTTCAAATATAAATCAAAAGGTTGGTGCTTATCCTATCATGAACTAAGATGATTATCAGGCGCCCTCTTGGGTCAGCTATATGGAGACTAAAGCAGGTGTTTTCCTCTGGGAGATACTCCATATTTGGAACATTCTTTTCAGGGAAGCAAGCCTCCCACCCACTCTTACTGGGCATCTTTTCAGCAAAGTCTTCTAAATTATGTGAAGCTTTCTAAAATGTCAGGTGAACTAGTTTAATCTGACACATTGCAAAATTCATATCATAATGCTTAACCCATGACTTTTATCTATTATTTCATTGTTTAACTTATTCTTTATATTTTAGGTTATCTTGAGATTATGTTACTGAATGACATTTTATACTTTTTTTAAAGGAAAAAAGAAATAAATGTAACATGAATATCTTGTCACATTTCTAAGCACTTTCAAATGTGACAATTAGGGCACATCTGAACATCTCTCAGCCTATTATGTAAATATTATTAACACAAGGCAAAAAGTACTAAAGAGCCCTTTTCAGGACAAATGGATTTTCTAATCAATACATTTCCACCCCCTTACAAATTTTAAATGCACGGGGATCGTAATTGTTCCTTTGCACCAGTTTAGACCTTAATACACTGACTTTGTTCTTCTGCAGGCTCCTATAGAGAGAATAGCTACCTATGTGCATTGACAAAACTGAGATGCTGGTGTCAGGGAAGGCGGGAAAGTTTCCTTGAAATCTCTCTTCCCATATGAAGTAGACTTTCCAGTATGTCAGAAAATTCCCCATACCAATTCCCCAGACTAGAGATGGACAGGGACCTTGGTTTGGAGTTTCGTGCCAGCTTGTATGCATGGCAGCAGAGGTGCTGCTCATTCTCTTCCCCCACCTCCCTGGCCAATGATCCACTCACCAGTCAGGGCACACTTCTCTCCTCCTCCTTCTCAGTGTTCAGTCAGTCCCTGTCAGGAGCAAGGGTTTGCCTGTCCTGCCTCCTTGTCTTGAGTGGGCAATTAGCCAAGGAGGCAGGGTAGGGAAGCCCATGCTCCTGCTGGAGACTGGTTAGACAGCTGAAGAGGAGGAGGAGAGGAGCACGTGCCAACTGGTGATTGAGGGGGGGATCAAGCTGGGGAGGCAGGGTAAGGTAACACACAGCACCACTGGTTCATGCCCATCTCTATCCAATACCAATAGAGCGCCAGGGAGCAGCAAGCAGCATGGGCTTGAAGAAATTGATGAAAGTTATCCCCTCTCCCTTCCCCTAATGGTATTGCCCTGTGAGCACAATACTACTTAGAAGATGCTTCTATCAGCAGTTGGAACTTCCATCTTAGCCATTGCACTGGACAATAATACCAGCTAAATACTCACTGCTCAAGAGCAATACAACACCCTCTTAAGAATAACAGGCAGGTACCAAGTTAATACAAGGATATTCTTGACAGCTGCTCCCAAGCACTGGATGTCTCTTCACTGGACTTCTGCCCACATGGAAGGCTCAGTGAGTTCTAGATTTGTAAAAGAGTGTTATTTTACTGAACATATCTCATAGGTCTTACTAAGTGTACTGACATTTTACAGAGAGCAATACATATAAACAAAATGTGAGATGAAGGATATTCCTATCTAGCCTGAGAGACAACCTTCATATTGAAGGTTAATGACCTCATGGGCCTAGGCTATGTTCACATTTCAACAGCCTTTAAGAGGTCATGAGTAAGGTAGGCACACAATGGTTCAGCAGCAGCTTCTGTGTTGGTGGTACAGTAGGGCTTGGTGAAAACCTTAGCACTTCATGCAGCAGCGAAGGAGGAAAAGCCCCTCCATCCAGTTGAACTATATTTAATGCAGCCCTATGTTTCAAGAGGGGAAAACAAATCCCTGGATACACATTTTCTTTTGCATCAGCATTAACAGATCTTTTGACTATATGACAAGTGCATATAAACATTGACATGAAATTATTCTAGCGCAAACTAAGTGCACGTATCTACAGACTATTCTATTCACATCCAAAATAAGTCCCTTATCAGCATGTTCAAACGATTAATGTAATGAAGCACTACATTAAAGAAAACTGTTTAGGGCACCACATAAACTGAAACCAAAGGGTAAGATTTGATTTCAGGTTTTCAGATGAAATGTAACCTGTCAGCATCTTACATACAGTAATTTCATCTGTTACTGATAGTCAGATTTTGAGTGTTGTCGTTTGAAAGGGCATCACATATACAGACGGGGAAATGTATGTGGGTATGGAGGAACTCAAAGGATTATAAGTGTCAAATAGATAGACAAACCTTTTAGAAATAAATCCTTAAGATAATGGATCACAGAACAGCTGAGTTAAAAGAGAACATGCACAGGTGGCAGAGAGCCCGCAAAGGGCAACTAGAAAGGTTCTGTGGTCTAAGGTTAGAAGTTTGGAGTGGTCTGTCTTAAAAAGGTGAGACAATGCTGTTGAATGCATTTGAACCAGTTTGTTCTGCCTTCCTTTGTTCCACTGTGTTCTGAAAGAAGACAGGATTTACCTGGATTTTGTGGGATTTGCTGGTAGTGGATCCATGGAAACAAGATACAATAAGATAAGATGCTTCATGGTCATGAACTGGCGCTGACTCTCTGGGTCTAAGGGAGGTGCCCAAGAATCTGAGAGCAAAAGCTCAGCAACCTGGAGAAGCAAAAGTGCCAAGAAAATATACTGTTGCCTTGTCCGTTTTGTTCCCTTCCTTTCATCTCCCCCATTTTGCTTATAGATTGGGGAAGGTCCACTGTGCTATATCAACTCATTTTTGGACAAGAAGAGTCCTCTTATTCATCATATGCTGTCAAGTCAATTCTGACTTACAGCAATCCTTTTCAGGGTTTTCTGGGTAGATAATACTCAGAAGGAGTTCATCAGCCAACTTCTTCAGGGGGCATCAGCCAAGAAGAGTGCTAGGATCTATTTTTTTAAAAAAAACAGGGAAGCAAGAAGAAATAAGCTGTGGACTGGGAAGAGACGTTGCACTCAGGCCTGGTCCAGCACAGGACACAATAAATCAAAGAGTTTGGGAGGGGCAAAAAGATGTAGAAATTCACAAAAATCAGAATCTGTACATAGTGAGATAAGAGGACCATCATCTGTCTGCCTGTAAAATTTCTCTTTGTGTCCAAGGCAGTTAAATATGCCTCATCTAGAAGAGCCCTGAAAGGGCTGCCATATTAGGATTCTAAAAATGAAGAATGGTGTGTAAAGTGGACTCTCTCTCTCTCTCTCTCTCTCTCTCTCTCTCTCTCTCTCTCTCTCTCTCTGAATCATACTACCTCTTTTTCAACCTAGGGTCTTTTAGTGAAGCTGAAAGGTGTGAGATTTAGGAAAGATAAATGAAAATATTTCTTCACATAGTGTGGCGTTCGACCTTGTTGCCCCTGTTTAGTTTGGTCCTCACAAAGGCTCACATCCTTTCTCTTCTATCTGCCACCAGGTATTATCCTCCTAATACCAATTTATGTATGTGCTGCCAAAGCTAAGGTTTATTGAACTTAGGAATCAGAGGTTTGAGTAACAAATATTCGTTTATTGTCAAGTAAATCACAAAGGTAAATCACATATGAACTGTATAAGGTATTACCAAGGATTTGATTGTGTATGGGGTTGCAAGTACTTTTATTCCGAACTACTATATACTTTTAATCAATATCTATCTTATAGTACTCATAATTTCATTCCTGCTTGTTCAATATATTTTAACGTTCTAAATTCTCTCTCTTAACTCTCTCAGCTCAATTCACTAACCCTCTTCTTCTCTCTCCTAAACCCTAACTGCCATTTCACATCTCCAATTGTCTCTCTGACTCCGCCCCTCCTGCCCTATGCTTGGCTCCTCCCATTTGAGCTTCTGTGATGGACAGGCAGGAATGCCGTCGCCTGTTGGCATTTCGCCACACATAGCAACTGATTAAACTGTGGAATTTGCTCCCACAAAATGGTGTCTGCCAACACAGAAGGCTTTAAAAGAGGATTAGAGAAATTCATAGAGGATAAGGCTCTCTGTACCTACTAGTCAAGATAGCTATATATATTACTTCTTGTACCAGAGGAAGTGAGTCTCTTGTATATCAATTGCTGGGGAACACAGGCAGGAGGGTGACGTGGCACTAATGACTTGCTTCTGGTCTTCCCATAGGCATCTGTTGGCTGTGGTGTGGAAAAGAATGCCAGGCTAGAGGGAGCTTTGGCCTGATCAAGCATAGCTCTCTCTATGTTGTTTTATGCTTAGTCCATTAGTGGGACAAATTGAAAATCGGAGCAGACAGAGAGATGAAATGATCTGTCTGGAATCTTCAACAGCAGCAATCTTCACTGTGATTTCTTTCTTTCTTTCTTTCTTTCTTTCTTTCTTTCTTTCTTTCTTTCTTTCTTTCTTTCTTTCTTTCTTTCTTTCTTTCTTTCTTTCTTTCTTTCTCAAATCTCTTCTATTTATTGCTGAAGGCTATATTTTCCTTCCTTCCTTCAAGAAATACCACAGTACAATTAAAACATAGATCATTTTTGCCCAAACACCAGGAGTATTTGGGGCAGCTATCATCAAGTCTTGAGGGGCGTAGAGAACACTGACATAGGTGTGAACCTACCTGTTCTTCTCCACTTGCAAAAGACTGTTTTGGTACAAAAGCCCAGTTTTTAAAGGATCCTGTTTCCCATTCATCAACCACTTTAATAATCTATGACTGTTTTAATGGCGATATTGCTAGGAATGGTGTTTCCTAATAATTCTCCACCTGTCTCTTCAGCTGATTTCTTTTCCTACCAAACAGGTGGGCATGGGTAGGCTGCCCTATTCAGTTTATGGGCTGTGCTCTTTCACAGGGCATATGTTGCCAAATGAGGCAGCTCATATCAAAGTAAGTACCGCCTCAGTTCATACATCATACAGTATTTTGTATTGGAAAGTTGTTGCTCATGCTTCTCTGTCCTCGCTGGCTATGACCGTCCGGATGTATCTGTCCTTTCCCAAGTGATTAAGGCTTATCCTGCTTTCATTCATACTCCAAGGATGACATCAGTCTCATTTGATATGCTTGTTGAAAAAAAAAAAGGAAGGTCCATGGACAAACAGGAACTTAGGTCATAGTCCCATGCTGACCACTGCTAAAACAACATGTTTTTTAAAATAGCAGGAAAGAAGGACTCTGCCTGGGAAGTTTCAGAAAGCATTACTTTCTGTTTCAAAGGGTGTGGAGTGGGAAGGATATAATATTTAAAACAGTTGTAGCAGCCAAGAATTGGAATACTGGGGTGTTCTCTCTAGACTTGAAAAGAAGCAGAATAATAAAGAATTCTTGTTGGACCCAAACCAGTTTTTGAACTGGTTTAGGGTCCAAATTACTGGTTCCTATGCAACTAAATGTGAAGCTGATTCTACTATTTAAACATAACCATATATTCTTATTTATGTATTTGCCGTATTTCTCTACTGCTCAAGAACAGAATCTCTTTGGATAATTCACACAGCAAAGGTTAAAACCACAAGAATATATAAAGATAAAACAGTGGCAGGGAACAGAAGCCAGAGACCATGCTATATGTAGCATTTGGTATTAAAATAATCTGCATGTTTCAGTATTTGTGACAGGGAAGGGACTTGGAACCAATCCCCTGTGGATACGGGGGGGGGGGGGGAATCTATTGTATATTAAAAACCAAGTATCCAAGGGCTTGAAAATACCAGGATATGTTGATAATGTGAACAATTAAGAAATGCGGAAGATTTTTTTTAAAGTGTCCATTTATTTCAATATAGATGTCAGGAGAACTATCTGGGGAACATTTCATAGCCACCTAATCTCTGTTTTTTTAATGTTTCCCATGCAGCTTTTTTGTTTTGAGTTATTGTGTGTTTGTTATTGTTTGCTTCTTTAGTTTGTTAACTGCTCAGAATAGTGCATTGCACTAATTGGACAGTAAACAAACAAACAAAATCAAGGCCTTCCCTCTAGAACCAACAATATTTTATCTGATTACCCAGGTTTTACAATGGTAGGAAACTACTGTATGTGCAGTATAAAATCTCATAAGACTTTGCAGCGACTAAACTTCCTGGCTAGGAACAAAGTTTTGGCACATACAGATTTTTTGACTATTCTTACTACTTTTGGAGATTTCTGATGTTTCTGTTTGTCTAGCAATAACATGGAACCATAAAACCTATTTTTCATAGATTCATATTTTCCAAAAGATGGCACAATATAGTTATACAATACTCTTTTTTCATTCATTCACCTGTTATTTACTACTATCTCATCTCTAAGTCTCTAAATTATAACCAAAACATTCATTCAGTTGCCAAGATTGTTTATAATTCATTGACCTTGCTCTGCCCAGCTGGCTAATTGTTTTGCAATGACTTATGTAAACAATTTTTTCAAGCCAGAAGTTTTAAAAGTTCTTTCCTTTTAGGGCAATTTTTCCTACACTCTCTTTAATTTTTAAAACACCACAAGGTTTCAAATCTTTCTCCGTTTGTTGGTAAGCCACTGGTAATAGCCACAGATGATTTTCCAGCCGGAGTAGCTATAAATTGATAGAAACACTTCAGATAAGCTATCTTCTAGTGGTTTAGAGTTTTAATACCAGCATTTTGGATTAGGCATAGAAAATGTGGGTAGTTTTGTGGTGGTAGTACTGGTGGCTTCACAAGGAGAAGCTAATTAATCTGATACACATCTGGTTTCAGCTTGAAATGTGAAAAGATTTGCCCTCTCCTCCTTTTTAAATAAAAGCCTGACCATGAAAATAAAGTTATTTCTGGACTGGGCATAATGAGAACACTTCCAAATGGGACCTCCACACTCTGAAATACTGTATTGTATGGATTTTTACCTCAGTTCAGTATTCTTTCCTCTGTTTGTCATATTCTGACAGCAGAAAGAAGGGGATAAATATACTTTTAAAGCAGGAGTGGGAAATTTCTGGACATGGAAGATGCTTTTGCCCTCCCCTGCTTCCGTAAGGGGACTGTACAGTACTTTGCCTCTACTAACACAGCACTAATTTTACTATAGTAATAGTGGTAACCAGCCCAGTATCTTTTAAAATAACGTATGCCAGGAGAATATGCCTTGTTTTGAAATGAAGTTCCTTTTGCAGAAGGCTTTTGAGGATGTGATTGTGCTTTAGTACTAGGTGAGCTCTACCAACATATTTGGTGCCTTAAAAAAAAAAAACAGTCACCTTGCCTGCAAATTTAATGGCGGATATGGCAGTGGGATGTAAGAGGGGCTTAAAAACAGGTACAGGGTTGAATGGAGCCCATCTTTGCCTTGGAATACTACCCTCCATATGTCTTGTGCACAGTCTGTTTTCCTATGTGTGTATGGTTGGGTGCCAATATGGCCCACAATTTCACAACCACTTTATTGGGTGGTGACTTGGAAAGCCCTTATTGTGTGAGGGGGAAAGAGAGATTTAATTTAAACAAAAACAACTATGGGACTATGTAGAAGGATGAACATTAAAAGAATAAGTACATTTTGCTTCTCTCCCCCAAATGCTCTCAGGATTTAGCTTTGAAAAGTGGGCCCACATCTGTTTGCTAGGGAATGTTACAGGCTGACATTTGAAGTGGAGGTGCTCAAGGTGCTTCTTCCTTTTCTCAATATGTTTATGTGGTCACTCAGTGTGTAAAAGGAACACTTGCTGACAATGGAATCTTGTAAATCCCATAGATACATCCTGGGTCATTCTGTGATTTATAAGTCTCCGTATCCATGGGAAAGGTTGCCCATGTAATGATATCCACCTGGTTAAAAATAAAACCTTGCGGATATTGTTACATCTGAACTTCGCCTGAGAGGCAAGCTGGGACCTGCTAAGCCTATCACGTTTGCTGTTACTTAAACTGATTGTGTAAATTGGTTCATGTAATTTAATTTGGAGAGATGAAAAACTTGTGGTGCTGAATTTCCTGAGTACGAAAGAGCCCTTTGTCTTTGGCTGGTTTCCAACAGAAGTTGTGGCAAATCTAGTCCCTCATGCACCTACTATATTGTGATTATCTAAACACTCTGAAGATAAAATTCAGAAGAGCAATGGCAGTTAAGCTGATCTGTATTTAGACTAGAAGACACAATTAGTGTGTGGTGGTAATCAAGAACATGGTCATTTAATTCCTCAGGTATTTTGTTAAGTAACATGACCTCAACCAGCTATGGGGAACATATGGCTATTCTGATGTTCCTAGACCATAGTTCCTCCCCACTGATAAAATATTCCTCTTTTTTTCAGTCTCCCCATCGTCAAAATGAATTTTGAAGACGGAGGACTTCATCTGGCTACCCTAATCATGGCTAATACCATTCACATGGAGATAAACACATGTCTGCTGGTAATTAGTTTATTATCTGTTGCTACATTGATATCTGTCTGGCCTTTCCTGCAGTGTATGCTTGAGGTTCACCCTTATGAAAATCTTGTGAGGTATGTCAGGCTGAGAGCAAGTGTGCAAAGATGTAGTTCCACTGGCAATAAGAACCGCAGTTATATTGATTTAAGCATTATTTAAATTGATTTATAAATTCCTGGGCACACAACGCATGAGTGGAATCAACTTATTTGGACTGCAAAGTGACTTTTAAAAAAAACAACAACTGGCCATTAGAGGCTTTTTAAAATACCTCACTTGTAAATTGATTTATTTCAATTCATATTGGTGGTTGTGAATGCTACTGTTGATTTAGTTTGTTCCTTCATTGATTTTGACTGCCATTGGCACTGTGGTTTTGCCATGCCATTTAAAAACTTTTTTCTTTTAAATAGATATAATAATGCATCACTTAGTACACTGTGACTGCGATCTCTTTTTTTGCATTTTTAAGAGTTTATCACTGCATCCTTTTATCAATACATTCTATATTACAACCATCCTCCCAGTTTGCTATTTTCTGCTGGTGAAGCATTATTTTAACTTGTGCTTTCCTCTATGGTGTTTCTCCCCTTTTGTTCTTCAGACTATATGACACCAAGTAGCACCTTGCTGACATTTAGAAGAATTTATCTCATGAATGCAGCCATCAATTTAGAGAAGTATCACTTGTTTTTTTTTTTAAAAAAAAAGCCCAAAAGTGTACAAACAGAATGTTCCTAAAAGAAAATTAGTCGATTTCATCTCTGTAGTTGCTAAAACCAGTTTTTATTGAATTAATTTCAAAGTGAATGTGGCTACCGATTTATATACCATGTGACTTAACATGTATATTAAAATGCTGGAAGAGGAATCGATTCAAATGGGCAGTGGCACTGTGCCCCAAATTGCCCAAAGTCTACCTGTGAGGTTCAGGGTTCAGTGGGATCTTGAACCTGGAACTCCACAATCCCAGTCCAATATTCTTCCACTACACTACACTGGGTGTTGTATGGGTGCACCATCCATGTCCATAGTCCTTTACACAGTATGTGGGGATGAGAACCTCCTCCGAGGAGCCTACAATTGAGAAACCAAGACAGAGAAAACAAGAGAAGGAAGGAAAATGGAGATGGGGTAAACAGAGAAGGCATTGACAAGACACTTATTTGCATATGCTGGGGCTTAGTTAGTCAGGCTAAGTTATGGTAGGACATGAGATCTTTTTGACATCTTAAGCCAAAAGCTTTGTAAGAAAATAGATTTTTGAGGCCTTTGTTGTTTTGTTTAAATAACAGAAAACAATAACAATAATATAGATTCTTCAATTCTTAGCAAGAATTTGATTAATGTACAAGCCTCTGGTGTAAAGAACTTTGGTGTGAGATATCTGGTGGGTGGAGAAAAAGGAAGAAGCATAAAAGCCATGCTCATATAAAATAGTTAAGAACTTGGCATTAGCTATCCCTTTCTATTTATGCCCTTGTTATTTATATTTGAAAGATTCCATGGTGGCCCGCAGAGAGGGAGGCAGTGGATAGCAGATGATGACTCATTTGCATTGTAAACTAATCTTTGCTCTCAAGATGAAATGTCAAGGGCTGTCACACCCATCCACGGAGTTCCTGCTTAACTCTTTCCCGGTTACCTAAGGCATTTCTTTTGGCAACTGTGTTAAGCTAGCACAATAGTTAATATCAATCCAGTTAATACTGTTAATCAACATTCAGGCAGATGGCTTCTAGGTCCACAGTGCTTCTCTGACATCAATGGAGGTGAGGTTTTGTTTAGGCCTGGGAAGGCAAATCCTAACAGTCCAGTCACTGACATTAAACCATATCCACAGCTGCTCTTTCTGGGTGATTTTGTTTCCTGGGCTGGCTTGCATATTGACTCAGGTTTCATGGTGATTTTAACAAGCTGCTGCAAACAGCTGTTGCAAACAATTGTTTTCAGACATCCACTGAAGCCCCTGCCCCCACCAGCTTGCTAACAAAACACTTTAAAAAAGAAAAGCAATCTTCCTTTATGGAATTGCAACAGCCTCTTTTTTTCAGAGTATAGTTTTGAGACTAATGCGGATTAATGGAATCTCCCCTCATCATTGACACCAAGACAACCATGTTTATTGCAATCTCCCTGAATGTCTCATTCCTTCAAATGAACAAGCTACTCTTCAAAAAGTACTTTGATAGTCAAAGGTAACTCAGTTTTCTTGCTCTCAAGGAACCATTGTTTTCTCAGCGACTATTTTGACAGTTTCAGCTTCAATCGCTATGAAAATGGCATTACGAATCCATGTCATTTCTTTAAAGAAGGTTAACTGAATGCATTCCAGCCCGTTTTTCATCAATTCTAAGCTCCCCTATTGATCCAACATCTTCCAAATTTAAGAGTAAGAACGTTGATTGTTGATTTTTTTTTGTTCTGTCTTTTGTTTTTGTGGAAGCTCCTTCATTTTTTTGCCATTCCATCTCTCTTTTCTCCCAATTATGGAAAAAAGATTTTAGTCTGAGATATGGTCCCATGAAGCTTTCTATTATCCCCAGTTTTTAAGATGGGGCACTTCATTAATATAGAGGAGGCAAAATATTCATACTAGCAAAATGTCCCCCTGTGGTTCCACAACTTTTAATCACAGTCCAGTAGTGCTTTGCAGTCATGTGACGTATATCACACGACATTTGATGCATTATGTGAGGCTACACCTCGATACCGGCATAGTTCCCTTCTCGGTTCCCTATAAGTCTCTGTGTCCCCCCACTCCTTTTTTTGTAAATGGTTATTTTTTCTGTGACATTGATGGTCAGCAACAATTCCCTGATGGGTACATCCTTCTCTGTGGTGTTTGTGCCTCCTGCAACATTGCGTACCATTGCATACAAAGTTGCACCATAGCCCAGTGCAATGTCAGCCCCTTGGCAGTAGGTGGTGCGATGCTGCACAGACCAATGTCCCCAAGTCCCGATGCCTACTCATAAGCAGAAAGTAAAAAGCAGAGGCCAATGACATAAGTTTGCCAATGCATCTACATTCTACCTGTCTGATAGTGAACCAAAGAGAAGCCATCTTGATTATGAAGGTCAAAAGGTGGATGCTGCTTTGTGCATGTATTAATTGTTGCTACTTGGAACAGTAAGGTAGAAGGAGGCTTAAGCTGACTGGAGCACTTCATGCTTAATGTCCTTATTTGGTAAAGACATCACATTCTTCTTGTTTCTGGTTGAAAGTATATAAGATTTGTAACTGCGCCATTCTGGGTCCCCCTCATGGTGCAACCATATGCATATGTATAGAATAAACATTCTCTTCAGCTCCAAGCAACACTTGGCTGGCTATCTTCATTTCTGCAATCATATTTGGTCTAGTGGTGACACGTTGAATTTTTTTAAGGGACAGCAGAACAGCATTACTGGTGATGCCTCAAACAGCTGCTTCCCCCCCCCCAAAAAGTTTCAGTACAGCCGTGCACAAGTGATGTCACAAAAATAGTACAAGTATCCAGGCGGGTGAGAATTTATGCAGGGTTAACTCAGGGACTAAGCAGAAGATTCAGTAATGGCTGTGCATTGTCTGACCACATATTTAAATTTCAAAATCAGTGGGGCAGAACAGGGAGATATTTTGCCGGTGTTACCGTGGCCTGAGCAAGTCAAATCCAAATGTTATTCTTCTAAGCAAATTTTTGGTATGAGGAAGTTGAACTTTGAAATACATTGATCCAGGTGTTTGCATTGTGACTTGTTCAGAATGGCTTTTATTCCTCCTGAAGAATGACAGTGGACATTACTTGACTGTTTTGCTTTTATGTGTATCTTTTTTTAAAGTTCCTTTTTGGAAATGAATCAAGATAACTTTGCATCTAAAATCTAAGGTGAAATGCCATCACAGGCTGAGGTACCAAACTGTAGGTATGCCAAAGAGGCACATTCTAAAGCAAGTACATTTTCTGTACATAGTCACAGCAAAATAAAGAAGCAAAATTAACAGGGATTAATAGAGGTAGCTGGTATTCTGTTGTTTACTCTGTGTGTGTGTGTGTGTTTACTCAGTCAGGCTGGACTGTGTTTGGGCCACCATTAGCAGAGAATGTGCGCGCTGATGGGTGAGACCAGAGTGATCCCCCCATCAAAGCGGGTCTTTGCGACCTGTCTCAGATGCCCATGCGACATTGTGAGGCTGTTCACAAGAACGGCTGAGGGGCGTCGAAAGACAGAGAGCATTTAAAGGGATGCGCCCCTATTGTCTGCCTGCCTCAGGAGGTTTGGTCAATTGGCATGAAGACGCGAAGAGGGTGATAAACATGGCCCTGGCACCAAGGACAAGGAGAGGGTACTCAGCAGTGAGTAGAGAATTTCAAAAATTCAGACATTCAGTGGGGTTGGAGCAGAGTTGGCCGGTCCCACTCGACCATTTGCAACAGTTTATCATCAGCTTGCACAAGCAAGGTTTGGTCCCGGGAACTATCCAAGGCAAGCTTTCAGCTTTGGCTTTTCAGGCCAAATCCAGGGCCTCCCAGAATTTTCCTCTGATTTTCGCATACAGTGGGGTCTTGACTTGAGAAGGCGGTTCTCAAGTCAAAAAGTCTGTAGGTCAAGTCTCCATTGACCTACAGTGCATTGAAAACCGATTAATCCCGTAACAGGCCGTTTTTGTCACGTTTTGGTTTTTTTCTGGTCTGTAAGTCAATTCTCAGGCTGCAAGTCAAACCTAAATTTTGCGGCCAGAGAAGTCTGTAACTCAAAAAATCTGTAAGTCAAGCCGTCTGTAAGTCAAGGGTCCACTGTGTGAAAGATGATTGAGGGCTGGGCCAAAGAAAGGGACAGGGTCAAAGATTCGAGAGCACCCATATCGCTCAAGCTGTTGAAGGGTATTGGCCAACAGTGGGGATCCATTTGTCGGGACGAGTATGAGATAAGCTTGTTTCAGGCGGCAAAATCACTAACGTTTTTCTCCACCCTACGGATTAGCGAAGTAGTTGCCGGAGGAAAAAGGGACGGATCCAGGGCAGCTTTGCAGCGGGCTGTTGTCCAGATGGAGGATGGAGTGGTGCGGCTGCACATATGCCGGTCAAAGGCTAACCAATGGGGGAAAGGGGCCTTTGTGACACTGTTGCCGTGCCAGGTGGACAGCATATGCCCAGTGAGGGCTATGGAGGAATACTTAAGCAGGAGAGGGACAGAGCCGGGATACCTTTTCATTCACAAGGACGGCTCCCCCCGACGAACTACCAGTTTTGGAAGCTGGTCAAGATGGCATTACAAAAGGAGGGGGCTCAGGGTCAATGATTTGGCACACACTCCTTCAGGATTTGGTCCGCTTCAGCAGCGGCGGCCCTTGGCTACCAACCGCAGAAGATCAAGCGGATTGACCACTGGACATCGAAATCATATCGCCAATACGTTTGGCCGCTACCTAACGTGTAGGCACAAGGCCTACTTTGTTATGTTTTGCAGGGACCCCACCAGTACCGAGGAGGAGACACATCTTCATAATGGGCCACAGTTTTATGTTTTGGGCTGAGAGACATGTTGCCACATTCCCATGGGGGGGCAACTTAGGCCTCGATGGGTGGGCCCACGTGGATTGGAGAGGGTCCATGGCATGCTACGAAGCCAGCTTTATCGAGTGGCTGCCTTTGGCCAGCACCCACCAGACGTGTTGCTGATACACCTGGGTGACAACGATTTGGCTCGGTACCCAGGAAGATCCCTGGTAGTCTATGTGATACATTATCTCACCTGGCTGAAAGGCACATATCCAGAAATGCAGATTATATGGTCAACAATCATCCCTCGCCAGTTTTGGAAAGGGGTGAGACAGTTTTGGCCTGTAAACACTGCCCGGAGGAGTGTTAACAGGGAAGTCTGCAGAGCAGTCTGTGGCGGCCTGGGATCAGTGGTCAGGCACCACAGGATTCGGGTCAATGTGCCAGAGTTTTTTAGGGCAGATGGCTTGTGCCTGTCCAAGCGAGGTTTGAACGTCTTTTTGGAGGATATCAAGGGGGGGCCTGCTCTTAGAGTTGGAGCGGCTTGATGGGGAGCATGGGAAATAGTGCGCCTATTCCCATTGCTGTGGCGGGTAGTGCAGATTCAGAGGTAATGAAACTTTGATTATATGGTAACAGCACTAAATTGTAGCATATTGGAATGGACAGCACTGCTGATCAGGTGATCACAGTGCTTGGAAGGAAAGATGCGCTGGGGATGCACCCGGACCCACGGAAGGCACAGAGAGAGGGAAAGGGGGTCTGGGGAAATTGGAGGCCAATAGTTATCCCATGGTAATAAAGAAGGGAATAACTGAGGCCTGAGCTCAGCCTATTGGCTGGTCAAGGGTCAAGCCAGAACCCAAGAGGGAAATCTGAATCCACACTACAGCAGGACCCCCCCTTTGCCAAAGGATTGGCAATGTTCATGATAATGAAATGGTTTTCAATAAAGTGTGGCCCATGTTTAACCCATTTGCCTGGTCTCGCATGGTTATTCCAGGATAAGGGGGCAAAGGGGATTTTCTCTTTCTCTTCCCATCCCCTGCTTCTCCCCCTCAGAGCCAGTTGTAGAATGAACAATACCAGTAGAGGTGGTTTCACAGGACACTCAATGTGTGACCTATATGAGTTTCACTCTACTGTACTTGAAGCCAAGCGGAATCAGTACAAATGGGAAACAAAGAAGCATATTAAGTGGAATGGTGGTAGTCTGCTTCCATTTCTTCAGGGTTAGGGATGCAGGACGCTGTATTGATTGACCTAGTCCAACTTTGTGAAAGTTAAATTAGATGAATTTCTCTTTCTTTCTTTCTGAAAAAGGTTTGGGACCTTTGATTTGCAAAGCAGGTGATATCCCATGAAGCTATGGTTTGTTAGGTAAAATAATGCTAAATGGATAATTTTATACCATTTCATAAATATGGGATGCTATTATAGTAATGAGGGATATCAGTTCACTAACCCCAACATTCTTCCTCCAATCCTTTTTAATGCATGGGCTCATTTAGTTTAAAACCACCCCCAAATCTGTGGGATAAATCTAATTGTTCAATTCTAGCTCAAAAGGGCTCTAATCATTCTGTATCACTCACAAAATGCTGTACGGCTGTCAAGATTATTTTTTCCAATCTGAGAGAAAACAAACATTTTGAATGAATTACCCCTAAATAAAATTTAGATCAATCATGCTGTAGTCAGCTTGTTTACAAGAGCATGCGGCTGAAGCAAATTTTGTCTTGTTGTATAAGGGCTCCTATAAAATGAATGGGAGAAGCAAGGAAGTGTTTAAAAAAACAGAGAAGCAACAAAATTACTCACTGATAAGGTTAGCAAGTGTTATGGGTGTATTGGGTGCTAGCAAGTGTTATGGGTGTCATTAGCTGGTCTTTTGTGTGTAGTGATCCCCGGTCCTTGTGGCTGAGTAGAGGTTGTTGACCTTTTGCACGCTGTATTTTTCAGAGCTGGAAGCCAAGTTCCAGCTCTGAAAAAAAACAAAAGACCAGCTAATGACACCCATCAATCACAGTGACAGATAATCTCTCCTCCTTATCACAACAATACACCCATAACAAGACACACTAATCACCTACCCCCTGAAAGCCTATCTCACAACCATAAATACTCCACTCCCAGCAAACTACACCAGAGCACAGAGTGCTGTCCTCTGAAGATGCCAGCCACAGAGACTGGCGAAACGTTAGGAAGAACAACCTTCAGAACACGTCCAAAGAGCCCCAAAATCCCACAACAACCATTAGATCCCGCCCGTGAAAGCCTTCATGAATACATTCTGAACTATCTCAGAAACTTGAATGCAGCAAACACATTCTTAGAGAAAAGAGACCACTTTACGTGAGGTAACAAACTTTAAAGTCAGC
The DNA here is from genome assembly GCF_051106095.1 of Pogona vitticeps. Classification (NCBI taxonomy): domain Eukaryota; kingdom Metazoa; phylum Chordata; class Lepidosauria; order Squamata; family Agamidae; genus Pogona; species Pogona vitticeps. Next base: position 256,682,044 of record NC_135784.1, read on the forward strand.
GTCCCTGTTGTGTATGTATGTAACAGAGTAGGCATTTGCTTATGTCCTGTGGTGTGTATGCTGGGAGGGTGGGAATGTTACAAAAAGCCTATCACTAGAAACTGGAATCTGTTAGTGTTTTAGAAGTATTATTTTGGCATAATATTATTCTGATGTCTTAGAAATCATATTTGCAAGCAAAGTTGGTGCTTCTCTCTACGTAACCAAGTAAAGCAAGTTAATTTTCAAACTACAGGTTTTTAAAAAAAAGAAAAGAAAAGAAAAGCTCCTACTGCGATAATTAGACATTCTCAGCATTCAAGAAATCCCCTCATCTAATCATGGGTTATCTGTGATGTGTAATCTGGGGTATGTAAATACGATTTGACCTGTCTAAGGTTTGGCTCCCTGTTTCCTTTTCTGCCCACCCCCTTCCTGTATTTTTGTCATAGTCTGGATTGGATTAAATATAACAATTCACATGTGCTCTCTCCCTTGACACTGAACTCCACACCCCAACCCCAGTTTGACGGCCATCACAGTACTGAACTGGCCTCTACAAATCTAATTCTGCTGTCTTATTTCTCCTGCTCATGTGTGTACATTTTCCTATAATCACAGAAAGTGCTTGTTTCTCCCAGCCTCCATGTTTATGCATTAGACCTACTGATGCATAAGAAAGCAAACAGAAGTAACCCAACCTTGGATAGAAATAGATGAGATTGATGGTTTTGTAATTAGCAGTGGAGCTCCTATTAGAGTTATACCTTTGTTTTTTCCACCAAGAGGTTTTGCAGGACTGCAGACTGTGTATTGAGAGCCAGTGTGGTATAATGGCTACAGTAGCCAGAACTCAAAATACTTAATTTCAAATCCCCACTCTTCTATGGAAACTCACAGGGGACTAGTGAACCATTTCACATACCTTGAAAGCAGTACAGTACTAGGGTTGCAATAAATTGGAAGTGAATTACGAGCACATAACAACAACATAACAAACCATATATTACCTTATTTTAGTCTTGTGATTGGTCATAGGGAAATAAGCTCAGGATTCATTTGCAAATTGGTTGTGTAAGCATGACAGCCTTGAGGGGGAAAATGCATCTTTGGAGGGATAGCTTTTTACAAAACTGGTGTTTCCTCTGTTTTTGCAGGGGGCTGGATTGAGGAAGTAAAGAGCAGCACAAAGCAAGCAGCTTTTCCCAACATCTTTTTGGCATCTGGAAACTGGGGAGAGTGAGGGGCAGATATTTTCTGAGAGACAAATACCTCCTTTCCAAGACATGCAGCAACACGAATCATAATTTGTTCCACTTCAGTTTTAAGATTCTTTGAAGGAACCCATTTGTTCCCAGGTTTCTAGCATATTATGGTTGAGAAGAATTACAAAGTGGTGTGGTGGGATGCCAGACTTGTTAAAATTCCTCTCCCTCTCCTTCCTTCTACAAACTTTGTATCTCTTGTATTTCTATCCTCCCATTTCGTCTTGCAAGCATTGTCTGACTTGAAGGACAGTAGAGTCATTCTTTTATGCATAACCTTGTCAGCCAATAAAGAAAACATATCTTTTCATGAGCCCTCACAGCCAGTTAACTTAGATATTTTCTGCTTTATTTACTGAAGCACTTAGCAACCTGGCTTACTGCATTTACCAGTGTACTCAACCCACCTTCTAAAAACACAGCAGGCTTCTTCTGCCTTTGATACTCCTAATTATGGTTCTCTCAGCATTACAGGGACTTTAGCTTTAGCTTTGACCTTTGAAAACACATTTAGATCTTAAAAACCAGATTATTAAGTATCCCATAAAAGGCAAGGGGAAAGAGCAATTAAAATAGCATTTTGAAATCGGGAGGCTGATCCTTCAATATTTTAAAACAATTGTTAGGATGTAAACGTTTTGGCAACCTGCTCTGCAGTAGAGAAATAAATCTGTGTCTTATGTAGAATAACAAAACAAGGTCATCAAGTCCAACCCCCTGCTCAATACAATCAAAGCATATCTGCCAGGTGATTATCTAAGTTTTTCTTGAATGCCTCTAGTTTTGGAGCACTCACCAACTCCTGAGGTAACTGGTTCCACTATCCTACTGCTCAAACAGTTAGGAAGTTTTGTTCTGATATTCAACCAAAATCTGGCTTCCTTTAACTTTAGCCCATTGTTGTGTCTCCTGCACTATGGGATGACTGAGAACATATCCTGCCCTTTCTCTATATGACAACCTTTCAAGTATTTCAAAAGTGTTATTAGTTCTCCCCTCAGTCTTCTTTTCTCAAGGTTAAACATGCACAATTATACTGGACACAGTACTCAAGATGGGGGCCTAACCAGTGCTGAATGGAAATGAGGATTTGATTAAATATTTTTCACAGGATTTGATTAAATATTTTTCATTCATTCATTCATTCATTCATTCATTTATTCATTTATTCATTTATTTATTTATTTATTTATTTATTTATTTATTTATTTATTTATTTATTTATTTATTTATTTATTTATTTGATTTCTAAATAGAGTTGAGTTGAGTTGAACACAAATTAGCTTCCAAAATCATCTGATTTTGATCTACTGATGACTGGAAATAGTAGCGGAAAGTATGAACTCAGAGCAAAGATGTCTCCAGTTCAGACTTGTTCTAGCCAAAAAGCAGAAGTTGGACCAGTAAAGCTTATGGACCATTATTCCCCTGCCAAGCTGCAGTCTAAAAAAAGTTACTGGTTGAATTGTCAAGAATTTAGTGGTCTTAGGTACAATATTCTCTGTTATAGACAACAGTTTAATTTTTCAGTTTTATTTTCTCCTCCATTTCAATTTTTAAAAAACATTTTCTCATTTACAGGAAAAAGAAAATTTGAGATTTGGGGCAAACTATTGTTAACTAATGAACTTAACAGAATTCTTATATACCTGCAGTAGCCGAGCTTAATGCAACCATTCCCACATACCTACATTAACTCAGAATATGATTTTTGCTGTTCTATAGCATAGCTGGAGGGAGGATTCTAGGAGATGCTGTTCAAAAATCCATTGTTTCCAAGCACTAGTTTTGCCTCTGTCCTTTATAAAGATAAGGAGCCTCTCGAATAAGCAAAAAAAAATGTACCAACCTGACATGACTGAAATCACAGGGATTCAAAGAAAGACTTTTACGCCTTCAACCCTTCGCTTGGATGCATGAACCTGCCCATTTTAATTTCTTCCCCAGTGCTTTTTAAAAGAAATTTCAGGATGTTTCCATTCTACATATGAAAAAGATGGGGAAAGGAGGATATCTAATATTTCCATCCCTGCTGACCCTCATCATGGTCCTGGAAGAAAGCTTCAAGTAGCCTTAGGCAGCTGACTTTGGGTAAAAGAACAGAGTGAAAATACAGGTGTTAATCTTTGATCACTAGAACTGCCAACAGCAGCTTGGGATGGGGAAGATTTTAACCAAAGAAATGGCATAGTGGAGATGATTAGACCATGATTAGAGCTACAGGCCAATCCCTTACCCAAAATATGCTGCTTTAAAGACTGCCCCCTACCCTTACCCACTCCATAGGGTGAGATCTAATCAGGGATCTCCCGCATCACTGCCTACCTAATTAGGTCCATCATCTGAAGGGCATTTTTAAATTTTCATTATAATGGAGGGATAATGATAGAGCTGCTGAAAGGTAGGAAGACTTACACAAATTGTGATCTAATATAAACTTTAGATGATTTTTATGCTATTTAATATAAACAATGGCCAAAATCCTCTCTGTAGACATTGTAAGCTGCACACTGAGACACATAACTCAGTATGAGAACGATCATGTCTAAACACTGATTTCTTAACTTGGAACCACTGACCTCCAAACATTACACCAATTTTGCTATACCAGTGTCATTAGGCACTTCCTTTCCTATCTCTTCTCTGCTATTTGTAAGGCCTCCTTGTACAGCCACTTTGCTTTCTTGCATTTTTTAATTTATTTTGGGATGGTTTTGTTGCTTCCTCCTGTACAATGTTACGAGCCCCCATCCATACATGTTCAGGCAGTCTGTCCACCAAATCTAGTTTCCTACATCTGTTCTTCACTTCCACTGTGTATTCATAAGGGGTTTGGTTTAGATTATACCTGACTAGCCCAGTGGTTTTTCCTACTTTCTTCAGTTTAAGCTTGAGTTTTGCTATAAGAAGCTGATGATCAGAGCCACAATCAGTTCCAGGTCTTGTTTTGCTGACTGTATACAGCTTCTCCATCTTTGGCTACAGAGAAAATAATCAATCTGATTTCGGTATTGCCCATCTGGTGAGGCTTCCACCCTATGTTTACCCAAATCTTTGCCAGTAGCCAAAAGTAATAGAACCCCCCCCCATAAGAGCTGATCAGCTTTAAAAACATTTTTTAAAAATAGTATATGGTAGTAAAGTATAAGTAAAGGTTCCCCTTGACATTTACTCCAGTCGTGTCTGACTCTAGGGTGCGGTGCTCATCCCCATCTCCAAACCATTTGTCCATAGACAGCTTCCGTGGTCACGTGGCCAGTGCAACTAGACAAAGAACGCTGTTACCTTCCCACCGAGGTGGTCCCTATTTATCTACTTGCATTTGCATGCTTTCAAACTGCTAGGTTGGCAGGAGCTGGGACAAGCAACAGGAGCTCACTTCGTCGTGTGGATTCGATCTTACAGCTGCTGGTCTTCCGACCTTGCAGCACAGAGGCTTCCGCGGTTTAACCCACAGTGCCACCACATCCCTGTAAAATATAGCAACAAATAAATTTTAAAAACCTCAGGAAATCTTTTGATTTATTTATAAGCCAGTGATTTCACTTCTCCTTTCCTTCTTTTTCTAATTATTTTGCACATGGTATCATCTTGTCAGAATAGATAGTGTTTGTGGATGTGCGGCAGGAGTTTGAAACATGTTTGGCTTGTATGAACTGTTCCTTTCATTGAAATCCTCCGAGGGTGAGAATGTCCTAGAAAGAAGGCACTGGACCAGTTGTGCCAAAGGGCCGCTGACTGATCCCATTCAGTGGGGGGGGGGAGCAGTGCTTGGGGAGAATAGGAAGCATAGAGTTCTGTTCCAGGCAATGGTTCATGTTGTTTATAATAATCCTATAGCTGGAATAATTGTTGCCATTGGTGATGATGACAATGCTGCTGTTGTCATTGTTATTGTTGCTAATTTTGGATGCTTCTCTGAGGAGCCCAGGGTACATGATACATGTTTCTTTCTCTCTGATTTCCATGCTGCAAAATAGAACCAGTGACCCATGTCACTATTACAGCTATGTTACTATTGCAGCTATGATAACGGAAACTGCTACATATTACTACTACAAGTATTTAAAAGTATTTTTTGCCCACTAAGGCTCTCAAGGCAAAGGACAATAAAAGATATTAAAATATACTTTGGAAGAGGGCTGGACAATTTCAGTGGGCTTGGTAGTCAAAAGTTCTGCCTCCACCATGGACTGCACTAGGTCTGGAAACGGCAACTTAAAAAAATAAACAAACAGAAAGTACCTTGATAGGTATTTTCTGCCCCTATGTTAGGAGGCTTCGAAGGAGTTTGGGGAATGGTTAAAGATTTTCTGTACTTTCATTTAGTCATTGATCCAAATGGAGATGGCAGCCATCTTCAGAAGAAGACTTGAGACTCAGAAGGGGAGGCATGAAGGAGCTAGAAAAGGCCATCAATTGAAAGGAGGTGTCAATGGAGACCAAGGAGATCTGCACCATGGTATTCCCATGTATGGATATGAAAGCTACCGAAGAAAGCTGACGGGGGGGGGGGATGTTTCCTTGAAAATGTGGTGTTACCATCCACCAGCAGGACTGACAAGTGGGTTGCAGATAAAAATCAATCCAGAACTCTCCCTAGGAGCAATAGCAACTGAACTGTGGCTGTTGTTCAGTGGACTCCTTGGGAAATACACTAGTGCTGGGAAAAGTTGAGGGTGGCAGGTAAAAACAATCACTAAATATAAGATAGATTGACTCAATATATGAAGCCATGTTCTCATATTTGCAAGACCTAATCAGGCCTGTTAATGAAAGAACCTTTTGAAATTTAATTCATAGGTACCTGATGACACGTAACAAGAACTTATAGGCTGAGATTCTGTTGGTTAGTAAGTCACACTAGAGTAGGCCCATTTGGATTAGAACAAAGAGGGACTTTAAATTGTTTATTTAAAACATGTATACCTTGCTCTGTGACTGCAGAAAGCTCTGAGTAGATCACAGATTGTATAGCTGAGAGGCTTTAGAGTCTAAATGGGGAAAACAAAAGGAAAAATGGAGGGAAAGAAAAAGGAAAATGTGGAAATGTTGGCACCATTTTAATGTCATAAGGCAGGAGCATATTTTATGTTCAAAACCACTCTCTGGATATACCAAGCAGAGGAGTACTCAGTTACACACTTTTAGGCTTGTGAGCCTCCCCAGCGATGCCTTTGATTGCAAGCATCTAAATAGCATAATGTTTCGTAAGACCTTTGTTTCCTTCTTCCTCTTCTTCTGTGTCATCATCATGTTGAGTTGTATTAGCTATCTCCTCCCTTTTTTATCAGGAGCATAACCCCCCTCCTTTTTTATCTGAATTGGAATCAAGTGCAAAGAGTGAATAAATATTTTAATTTTGCTAGCTTACAGCGTGAACACTCAACAATGAATTGTCCTTTGCATTCAGGTGCTTTGGAAGCACATTGATTATAATAATAATTCTGATTTATGGGAACCCTTTTCAGGGTTTTCCAGGTAGCGAATACTCAGAAGTGGTTTCTCATTTCCCTTCTTCTGAGGGTGACCTGGGCCTGTGCAGCTTGCCCAAGGCTATACAGGCCGGCTCTTCTAGGATGCACACCAAGGAACTGAACCTCTGACCTCTGGTTCTACAACTACATACCTAACCCACTGAGATGTCCAGCCCCTCTATTTGTTGGCTTTATGGTTTCACATGATGTTTGTAGCACCCATTCTTCATCCAAGTCTTGAATTTCATTAAAGCAAAAGGAGGGGAAAACATTTCCACAAGAATGAAAACAACTATAAAGATCTTTCAGCAGTGAACAGACAGGCCTCTCCCCCCCCCCGTTTAAAAATTACTATAATCTTGGAAATATCTGACATGTCTATTTTATTCAATATCTGTTATTGAGAAAGCTTTCCTGCCAGAGGCAAACAAACAAAACATTTCCGATATATGTACACAGTTCCCTGAACAACTCAGTTAAGGTTCAATCACACGTGCCAGAAAACCCTCAGTTATATAGATTCTGCAGTTATATATTTCTGTTCACATGACGCACAGGTAACATTGATTCATTCGCCCAGCTGATCAGTCGTTTTCACCTCATCAGCATGTTTTTAAAATGATCTCGTGGTGCAGTGGTTAAACCGCTGTACTGCAGCCAAAACTGTGCTCACGGCCCGGGGTTCAATCCCAGGTAGCCGGCTCAAGGTCGACTCAGCCTTCTATCCTTCCGAGGTTGATAAAATGAGTACCCAGCTTGCTGGGGGGGGGGGGGGGCAATGTGTAGCCTGAATAAGTAACTTGCAAAACCGCCCAGAGAGTGCTTGAAGCACTATGGGGTGGTATGTAAGCAGCACGCTTTTGCTTTGCTTTGTATCACTTCAATGCTTATCATTTCAGCACATGTGAATGTTCCTGTCAATTTATCTACTTTGCAAACAGATCGGGTTTTTGGGTTGGGTGTCATGGCCGCTGCATGGCTACTGTGCTTGTACTCTTAATAATAATAATAAAGCTTAGTGATAAACTGCTTACTTTTTCTTTTATATTTTTTCTCCATAATAGTTTACTGATGTATCACTTACCTGATGTTTTCCCTATCGTACCCCTCACCTCTGTTTTTGTGTAGCTTATCATTAATCCCCCCCTTGCTTTTCAACAATAATTCTAGTCTTTCTTAATGCTGCCCTCAATTTATTTAGTGACATATCCCACCAGGTGGTGCATTGACTAACAGCTGGAAGTGACAGGAATATGGCATGTATATGCCACTTTAGCGATATGTACTTATGACATTTTTTTAAAGGAAAATTTTAGGGTAGTGGGGACCAAAACCTAGAAACAGGATGGAAAATAAATCAGTTTACAGTATGTAAGATAGCACATGTAGCCTTCAGAACTGGTACAAATAGCAAGAAATGTATCAGTTGAACTGAGAGCTATGTGAACGGGCCCAGCAGTATATATACCACGTGACTATACATAAAGGAGAAATGAGAAGGGAGAATCAAGTATTGACTGGAGGGAAGGCCTGAATCCATGTTTTTAGTTGGCGTTTAAAGATACCCAGCGTAGGGGGCCATGCAAATCTCTGGAGGGAGTTTGTTCCAGAGGCGAGGAGCCACCACCAAGAAAGCCCGATTTCATGTCTTTTCCTTCTGGGCCTCTTTCGGTGTCAGGCTCCTCAGCCTCACCTCCTGACTTGCACAGATGATCCAGGTAGAGCTTGGTGGGAGTAGGCGCTACGCCAAATATCAAGGTCCTAAAATGTTTAGGGCCTTATAAGTAAGCATTAAAACTTGAAGTCAATGCGGAAATGAAAGGGCAGCCAATGCAGTGCGGCCAGAGTAGGAGAAATATGTTGGTGTTTTCTCAGTCCAGTAAGGAGTTTGGCTGCCACATTCTGCACCACCTGAAGTTTCCGCATCAGCCTCAAAGGCAGCCCCATGTAGAGCATGTTACAGTGGTCTAATCTTGAGATTACGAGCGAATGCACCAAGGTAGTGAGCGCCCCCATATCGAGGTAGGGCCACAGCTGGGCAATCCGCCAGAGATGGAAAAAGGTGGTACGACTACCGATGCCACCTGTGTTTCCATGGTAAGCGCCAGATGGATCCCCAAGCTGCGAACCCCATTCTTGGCGGCCAAGGTCACACCCCCCAAATGAGAGAGAGTCACCCAAGCCGCCGACCACAGGGGCACCCACCCTCAGAACCTTCATCTTGTCCGGGTTCAACCTCAGCCCATTTTCCTGCATCCATTGCAGTACGGTCCCCAGGCAGCGCTAAAGGGAAAGGACGGCATCACCTGCAGTTGGTGAAAAGGAGATGTAGAGCTGGGTGTCATCAGCATATTGATGACACGATGCTCCACACCCCGTAATGACCCCATCCAGCGGTCTCATATAGATGTTAAACAGCATTGGGGAGATAATCGACCCCTGTGGAACCGCATAATTGAGACTCCACGGGGCCGAAACTCTCTCCCCAAGCTGTACTCTCTGGGGACGGTCCTCCAAGAAGGAATGGAGCCAGGCAAATGCCAAGCCACCAGTTCCCAACTCAGAGAGCCCTCCCAGGAGGTTACCGTGGTTGACGGTATCAAAGGCCGCCGAGATGTCGAGGAGGACCAACAGAGAGGTTTAGCCCTGTCAGCCTCCCTCAACAGGTCATCGTACAGGGCGACCAATGCCCTCGCTGTACCGTGGCGCGGCCTGAAGCCCGACTGAAACGGATCCAGGGCATCTGTTTCATCCAAATGAGCCTGAAGCTGGTCGGCCACCACCCTCTCGACCACTTTACTAATGAAAGAAACATTGGCGACAGGCCTATAGTTGCCAATTTCATCTGCCGCCATGTTAAGTTTATTTCTTATGGGCCCAATGAGTGTCTCCTTGAGGGCAGGTGGAAACCTGCCCTCAAGGAAAGACCCATTTATAATTGCTGCGGCCCATTCTGTTGTTATCGGCCTGGCTGCTTTGGTTAGCCAAGCCGGACAAGGGTCAAGGGAGGAGGTGGTGGCCCGAAAGCGATCAAGCATTTTGTCCACAGTGTCTGGCGTCACAGGTTGAAAGAGATCAAGAGTCACCGGGCAAGACAGAGCGCTGGACATCTCAGCTCAACTCTCTGTATTCAAAAAAGGAGAGAGCTCCTGGCGGATGGCCTCCATTTTAGATTTTTAAAATGCTGCAAATTAGTCTGGTGTAAAACTAGGGGGAGGCCCATCACTCGGACTAATTCCGGATAGGTCGCACTTACACAATTAAACGATGTAAAACATTTTTTAAAGGACCGGGCCTAACTACCTATCATTATGCAGTGAGGCAGTTGTTGATATGAGGATGGAAGAAGTAAAAACAGTCCCTCAAATATTCCTGTGATTTCCCTGGGATGTAGCCTTCTGCGCCACATTCCCCTTTCTGCAGCTCTTGAACTGGCATTCTACCATTACTTGTGCCACGTAGTGGAGGAAGGCATTTCATTGCCAGTGCTGAAGTAATGGTGTGCTGGACTGCCATTTATCTGATCGTTTGTCCTGCTGTTGGCATGGCTAATACTGATGGACAGCATTTTGTGGTGAACACCTAATGACTCTGCTCCCAACAAATTTTTAGTGTTTTACATTTTCCTTGTTGAACTCAGTAGTATATCAGATAAGTGCTGTACTCCCTATGTTAGGAATACATTATTCATAGAGCTTACTCAAGTCCATACCACTCCCTCTTGAAGAGCCCTCAATTCCATTGACAAGGTAGCCCAATCACATCTCTTCTGACTCTCAGAGATCCCAGTGACCATGTGCAGTAGAGAGGCAAGTATCAGTGGCAGGTTCCTCCAGTTGCCACTTCTTTGATTACGCAGCCCAACTCTCTCCCAGCTACACCTTCTCCCTTCCTGCTCTGCAATGGAAAGACTGTGCTTTCGGGGGGGGGGGGAGGAGACAAGAAAATGGTGGCACTTTTTCAGTGGAAAAGAGGCTGGCAGGGGAAGTTGGTGAAAGGAAAGATGCCTCTTGTTTAATCTATTTCCTTTCCCCCTTCCTTTTCTTGTACAACATTGTTATATCAATTCAGTGCCATGTCGCTTACAAAGAAATGTCAAGGAGATGAAAGTAAGTGTGGGGAGGAGGCAATGAAGAAGGTGGTGCAAAGACAGAGGAGTGTGAGAATTGCAGTGATTTGAGGTGCTTTGGTCTCTTCCTCCAGAACTACCCAGGATAAAGTGAACATTTCTATGCGAACAGAAACATCCATCTAAATGCTACTTGAATGGCTCCACTGCCCCAATAGAACCCATGATAGCTTCCCTTTCTAGTCACATTCTCAGATTCAACCTTCAGTTCACTCCACTTCTTAACATGGAATGAACAAAGAGGCATCTAGTTGTTTGCTTCAGGCAGAGAACCATTTTAGCCACAGAAGCCACTGAGCTGAGCAAAGTCTTCAAACCATGGACTGTATTCATCTCTTTGGGGCCACATTTTACTTAATGGGCACTGCCCAACCACTCAGTGGTGTCACAGTCGAAGCTGGATACATTAAGCCCTCTTTTAAAAGCAGAAATTAGCATCAATCAGCTATTTAGTAGGCATGGATCAGTATTGAAGCTAAATTCACCCATGCCCCCCATCTCCAGAACAGGTAGGCATCTCATTTCTTGCATTTTATTATTATTATTATTATTATTATTAATTTGGATTACAAACTACCCCACACCCTCCCCCCTTTGAGGACAAGGGTTCAGACCTCGATATAGATCAACTTTCCCAAATTTCAGAGAGCATTAAAACATAAACAAACACAGCTGAGGGAAAAACAAAAAATACGAAGAAAAAGAAAAAAAACCAACACAGTTCACCAACCACATTATCCTATCTTCATATCTGACCCTGGGCCCAAACATATATTAAGTTCCAGCTTTGTTTTGCATAGTCTCTTGGTTGATCTCGTAGTGCTTCTGATAGTGTGTCCAGTTCTATAATGTCCAACAGCTTCTTCAGGTATTCCTCCATTGTAGGTACCTCCTCACTTTTCCATTTTTGGGCCCAGAGAGTTCTAGCTGCTATCAATATATACATCAAGCAATATTTAACTTTCTTATCAGTAATCTCTGGCATAATGCTTAACAAAGCTATTTCAGGTTTAAAATTTAGTTTCCTTTGAATAATTCCCTGTATCATATCCCACAACTGTGACCAGTAGGCCCTGGCTTTTTCACATGACCACCACATATGGTAATAAGATCCCATTTTTTTTTTTTTACATTTCCAGCAGATATTGCTGCTTCCTTCTGACATTTTTGCCAGCTTTATGGGAGTGTGATGCCATCTATAAAACATTTTGAGGGTATTTTCTCTTAAATTAACTGGCTTAATCATTTTATAACAGTCTTTCCACATCATTGTCCAGTGATCAATGTCAATATTATAACCAAAATCCCTTGCCCATCTTACCATTGTCTCCTTCACCCTCTCATCCTCCATTTCATATTCCAATAGATATGTATACATTTTCTTTATTATTTTCTCATCAGAGTGGATCCAGAGTTTATCTACCTGTACTTCACCTTCAAAAAAGCCCAAAATTCTATCTTTTCTGTATCTTGATTCTAGTTTGTTCAGCGACCACCAGTCTGTTGCCACCCCTAGTTCCTCTAATTCTTGTTTGCTTTTTAGCTTTTGTTCTCTATTAAGCAATTCTTTGTAATTTAACAACATCCCTTTCTGATTCATCACTTTCATCGAAAATGCCTCTATGGGGGCTACCCATAGTGGGATTTTTTTGTATGTTTGTGCTCGAAATTTATACCAGACTAGACCCAAAAGCTTTCCTTACAATATGTTCCGTAAAATGAGATTGTTCCTTATCTTTCCCATACCACACATATGCGTGCCACCCCATACTTAAATCATACCCCTCTAATTTCAATAATCTTTGATTTACCAGGGTTATCCATTCTTTTATCCATGTCATTGCACACGCCTTATAGTATAATAACCAATTTCTTGCATTTTAATGATGGCTGTGGGTATGTACCCTCGGTACCTCCCTATGGGAGTAAATTGGTCACAGAGAACAAATATGCACACAAGGTTTTTCACCTGCCTAAGGATATGTGTCCCCTCAAAGTCCTTTCTTCTTTAAAAAAGAAAAACCCAATATCCCCAGGATATTCTGCCTGGACTGTCAGACTGAGTTGCCAGTCCTTCCCTGATTTGCTTTTTGACCACAACTACTCCTGGAACACTGAATGTCTTTTGTACCTTTTGTCTTTGTCACACAGTTTCAGTGTTTTAAACAGACTATGCTTTTTGCAGACACTTGATGCACCATTGTTAAGTCAAAGAAGCAAATCTTGGTCATGCAAGGAGCTGCATTGGTCTCAAAATATTGTCCAGTCTCACCAAGCAATGCATACTGGAACAGGAACTTCCAGATCAAGAACAGCCACATTAGATTACTCTCATTCCCAGTATTGTTTATGTTATTGCTGTTGCTGCTAATGATGATGATAATGATTTTGATGATGGACCACCTTAATTTCTGGTGGTGAATTCTTACCATCTCCTCTACCATATCAGCCAGCAGAGGATTTTTTTCAGTGGCAAAAAAGTTGTTCCTTTAAGATGTGGAGATCAGATGGCTCCTTGGATGGCTCACTGTGACTAATTGGCATCCGTTTTCCCAGACAAAATGACTCGTAGGCATTCCAACCGGGATGTCGTCATTTTGACAGAGTCAGAGATGAATGCAGCCCGAGTTCCATCAACTCATATTGTTCTGGATAGGTTTCAGCTCATGTAGTCTCACAATGTGGACAAGTTACTCATCCGCTTGATACTCGCCACCTGCTCTTTGGATCCCTGCCGTTATTGAACAATAAATGCTGCTAGGACTGAGCTTACCGTCTGGACTATAGTTGGTTAACATCTCTGCAAGGGAGAATGCAGCTCTTACTGCACCTAAGAAACCAGTGACCAGACTTTTATTAAAAAATTGAACACCAAAATTGGATCCCTTGATTCTGTCTTATTGTTATCCAGTAATTAATATATAATTCTTGAGTATGATACTGTAGAAAATGGTGTCATATTTAAAACACTGTCCTCTAGAGGTAAAAGGCATGCTGTACCACAAAGGCCTCTTGAGCCTTTGATGAGAACGATGGATATAAGCATGTTTCCAAGTGATGCGCTTGGTTTTTCAGGGGCTGTGCTCCCTCCTCCAAAACGGATTGAATGACACTGATCTGGACCACAGAACAGTCCCTTTGCCTTATATGGATCGAGCCTCAGTTTGCTAGTTCTCTTCCAATTCGCTGCTGCACCCAGATACTGGTCTAGCAGTTCTCCCACAAGCCCAGACTGTTTTGAAGAAAAGAAGCAACAAGATTGTGTCTCATCAGCATACTGATGACAACATGGACCCCAGCTCCCTGAATCACCTAAGCAGTTTCATGTAAAGGTCAAATGGCAGGGAGGATAAGACAGCATCTTGTATTTACTCTGCAGTTGCATCAAATTGTTTTTTAAGTGCCCCTGACATGCTTGATTACTCTCGAGTCCAAAAAGTTGTTGCTGTTGTTTAGTCGTTTAGTCGTGTCCGACTCTTCGTGACTCCATGGACCAGAGCATGCCAGGCCCTCCTGTCTTCCACTGCCTCCCGGAGTTTGGTCAAATTCATGTTGCTTGCAAAGCTGAAGAAAAAGGCAACCAAGGACAACTGAGTCAGCTTCACAGGCCATCCCTGCATGCTCAAGGTGGACCAGGGCTTTGACAGGAGATCACAAGCAGACAGGAGATCACAAGGCTCACTGTAAGTCGGAAGCACCTTGACAGCACGTAACGGCAACAACAACACAAGAACCACGCGGACTTCTTATGTAGCTGCAAGCCTACAACAACGATGGCCATATTTTCTGAGCACAGCAGTAGTGTTTATGTGGAAGTTAAAAACAAAACAATTTGAACATTTAATACACCTTATACTATCTTGAATGTTTCTCTTCCTATTCATGATGCCACATAACTGCAGTTAAACTTCCACACGAGCCCAGGCAAAATACTGAAGCAAAGCACTTTGTTAGGGCATAAAGGGCCCCCTTGCAGAGGTCTGTCATATTTTCAGAGTGAAAGTGATTAGCAAGTACTGAAGATTTTCAAGGGCACAAGCTCACAATAGTTCTGTGCAAGTGTACACTGAAGGCAAGGCATCTGAAGCTAAATGATTCATGCTGTTCACCAGTCTTCTGGGAGATATTAGGTCTAGTGCAACCCATCTGTGTAGAGAATGAGACAGGACATAAATGGAGCCATACTGTTCTACATTTTGAATGCTATAGGGTCACTTATTCTAGGAAGCAGGCTCAAAAAATGAGGAAATTAGAATGAGAGACAGTGGGGGTGAGATTCTATCTTTTCAGAAGCTGCAAATAGGTGTGCTATAACTTTCATCATGGAGAGGTCTTAACTAATTGCTCAAAACAGATGACTCCTGCATCTGTTCAGCTCTGATGTTCTTGTCCTCCATTATTCTAAGATATTTTGGTTCTGCTTATCTGACAAAAAGTCATTGGAGAAAGATGAAAGAAGCTCCATCCTGTGGCCTGCAGTATAGTTTTACCATTGAAATGGAGCAATGAAGTGCAGGTCATTTAGAAAGATCTGTAGTTAATTAAAAGAATGTATTTGTACAAACGAAAATCTGTGTATATATTTGGATGATATAATTAAAGGGGGAGAATTTTAATTTGAAAAAGTATCATTCCAGTTCGCTTTAAAATAAAAGAAAACTTTCTATGACTATGGGGCAATAAAGAGTTGGAAAGTCACTCTGTGATTATTTCCTTGCAACTATGCCTTAGGGCTAAATAGTCATCAAATTACCACAGCACTTAATGGCAATTCAAATCAAATAATTGCATTTAATTATCATTAAATTCGTGAACCTGAACTGAGAACAAGCCCAGGTTGTACTGACATCATGACAACTCTCAAAGTGAAAACTATGGTATAATTTTACTACATTTGGACTATTTTCTGGTCTGGATTCCTAGGTTTCATTTTTAAAAAGCAGTTCTCTAACTGTTGGTTGTTGTGGGTTTTTCAGGCTCTTTGGCCATGTTCTGAAGGTTGTTTTTCCTAATATTTCACCAGTCTCTGTGGCCGGCATATTCAGAGGACAGGAGTAGCACTCTGTGCTCTGGTGCAGTTTGTTTGGGAGTTGAGTATTTATAGCTGTTGGATCAGCTTTTGTCCTTTTCAGGAGATGGGTGATTATGGTGATCAGTGTATTTTTGTTGTGGGTGTATTGTTGTAACATTAGGAAGAACAGTCTTCAGAACAAGGCCAAAGAGCCGGAAAAACCCACAACAACCATTCGCAAATACAGTTCTCTAATCCTTAATACTTCTTCCTGGGAGTAAGTCCCACTGAATAAATAGGACTTCCTTCTGACTGAACGTCCATGGGATTGAGCTATAGAAGACATCTCTGGTTTTCCCCCTACTCATTAATTTCTTTGTTGATTCTGTAGTTGCTGTGCCAAAGTACAAACACAATGGAACTTAGGCCATCTTATTTTATTCTTCCTAGTGGAGTTGCTGAAGAACTAGGTTTGCCATGTTCTTCAAATTCCAGGCTGTCTAATCTGCATATAATAGAATGTTGTACAACGTGCAAATTGGACTATCTGATCAATATAGATTTTTTGCATTACACAGATTAAGCACATTAATTGTTGTATTATTTTTCTACCAGTGTATCTTACCCTTGGAATCATTCATACAGTCAGCACTCATCTGAGAGTGCCAATACAATGTAATGGTTGGATGTGCAACAGGGAGATGCAAACCTTACTTGGTATGCTGGGATCAATCTGTATTATTCAGCTAAGCCTTACAGGATCATTTTCAAAATAAAATGGGTAGAGGGGAGTCCTATGAAGCAACCAAGTGCATTGCTGCTGCACATAAATGATGACATTTGTCATTCATATTACACTGCTAATAATATTCTCACATTATGTGTAATATTCGTATGTTTTATGACAAATACTTTTATTGGAAGCCGCCCAGAGGGGTCGACCAGACCAGATGGGCGGGATGCAAATCAAATCAAATCAAATCAAATCAAATCAAATCAAATCAAATCAAATCAAATCAAATCAAATCAATCAATCAATCAATCAATCAATCAATCAATCAATACTATGTGGCATCAAGTTGGAACCAACCTATAGTGAGTCTAACGGGGCTTTCTAGTAAGGGAAATATTTAAGGAGTGGCTTTACCAGTTTCACTCCCCACCCCCATGGGTTTCCCTTCCAAATGCTCTTGATGTTGCCTGTTTTAGGGCAAAAATTGTTTGACATATTTCTTTAATTGTTCTGCAGTCCATCTGATATGAACAAAGAAAGAAATTGAGATTCCATGGCAAATTGGGGATTTCGGTGCAGGTGTTCTGAGTCTAACACTCAATCCACACTATACCACACTGAATGTTTGCAATATTGTCATGTTATGGGTCCCATTTTTTGTCATCAGGCTGATTGGTTGGATGGTTTGTTTTTGAAAGCAGAAACTCCCTACAGATCCATGAGAATGCCAGAGGAATCTTCCACTAACAACTCACCATCTGCACCTGATTTGCATAGGGGGAAATGCAGGGGAAAGTGGGAGCAATCCACAGAGCTCATGGAAAAAACACAAGATGTTTGTTAATAATCCAACTGGATAATATATACATTGGCTCATCTTGTTAAGAACTGCAGCCAGTATTTTGGATTTCATCTTGAAGACCAAATGATCCTAATGTACAGTATATTCTTATTTCAAATATATGAAACATTTCCCATGAGCAATTTTCTCTTCTCTCGCCAGCACCGAAGGCAGGAAACATACAGCTGGCAACACCTTACCAACAATTAAGGAGGTTGGCATGCACAATCCAAGAGAAGAACAGAGACCCATTGCAGCGATCTGTGCTTCCATGGAGCCAATGCTTTTAACAAAAAATGTCCACAGCTTTGTCCTGTGGAACTGGAGCAAATACTTTGAAAAACAGGGCAGGAAGCTGTACAGACAGGAAAGAATAGCAATAGCAATGGCAAGGTTACAGGAGGGAACAGTACAAGTTGCACATTAGGAAACAGACATATAATGGGAGAGACTGGTTTTATTCCTGCCTTGAGATGTAAGATTTCTTCAAAGCATACAGTAAGGCTGGATAAAAAAGGAACAGGCAATGGAACTGGAATCCTTGCCTCACGCTTCAGACCAGCATCAAAGCTACAATCGCAGGAGAGTGACTCTCAACTGGGCACTTATTTTCTTCCACAGGATCTTAACAGGCACATCTGTACTTTACTCTGAATCCCATTAATCTTAGATTGGGAGCTCACATATGCACTATTCATGTGTGGAACTGTAGCTCACTGAAAAAACATAGGCTAAACACATATGAATCTTCCAAGGAGAGATTTGGGACACACTCACACCCTCAGATGTGTGTGTGAGAGAGAGACTGCGCAATGCAAACCAATGTGACTTCCTCAACCTAGGGCAATTAATGTAAAGAGGAAGTGAGGGCTGTTTCCCTAAATGAGTGATATGTGGACACATAGGTACTTCAAATAAATTCAAGACTGTAGGCCCAGATGAGCTGCGTCCAAGTGTACTAAAGGAACATGCAAATGTAATTGAGATACACCAAATATATTCTTGCTATTCTTGTGGCCAAGCTTATAACATATGAGCAAAATAATGCTACTATTAGGTAGATGTGTAACTGGTTGACAGAAGTGCTCACCAATAGTTTGCCATCATCCTGGAGAGGATTGACAAATGGAGTGCTGCATGGTTCTCTCCTGGGCCTGTCGTTCTACAGCATCTTTATAAATGGCTGCATTAATAGTACGCTAATGCTTCAAAGCACTGGCATCAGCTCCATTTGATCCTCACTAGACGTTCTAGCCTCCCTAGTATTATGATCACACACAGTTACCAGAGTGCTGATTGCAATACTGATCACTCCCTGGTGTGTAGTACAGTAAAACTGCGAACAAAGAGATTGTATCACATAAAAAAGGAAGACCACATATTGAAATCAACAAGACTCACAATCAAAGAAAAGTGGAGGAATTTGCCCAAGCACTTGAGGAAACCCTTCCAGGCCCGGCTGATGCAAATGCACCTGAATGATGGGAACATTTCAAGAACGCTGTTTATAACACTGCCCTGTCCACATTGGGCAAGAAGACCAAAAAGATGGCTGACTGGTTCGAAGCCCATACAGAGGAGTTGATGCCAGCCATAGAGGATAAGAAGAGAGCTCTAGCAGCATACAAAGCCTGTCCTAGCGGGTACAACTTGCAGGCTCTTTGAGCTGCTCGTAGCAAAGTCCAACAGGCTGCCAGGAGATGTTCCAATGATTATTGGCTTCAGCTCTGCTCTCAGATACAGATAGTAGTGGACACAGGTAACATCAATGGAATGTATGACAGCATCAAGCAGGCTTTAGGTCCAATACAGAAGAAATCTGTTCCCTTGAAGTCTGCTACAGGCACGATCATCCAGCTATATTCCAAAGAGAATGTAGTAACTGAAGAGGCATTAAATAACATTGAGCGCCTGCCTGTCTTGGAAGACCTGGACAGTGAACCAACTTTAGCAGAAATAAAAGCGGCCTTGGATTCCCTTGCCTCTGGCAAGGTACCTGGGAAGGATAACATCCCCGTTGAAGTGCTGAAGTGTTGTAAAGAGATCATCACCACTGAGCTGTATGAAGTATTTTGTCTTTGCTGAAGGGAAGGTGGAGTACCACAGGACATGAAGGATGCAAACACCATCACATTGTATAAGAACAAAGGAGACAGGGGCAGCTGCAATAACTACCATGGTATCTCTCTTCTCGGCATTGTAGGGAAGCTGCTGGCCCGTGTTGTGCTGAAGAGACTCCAGGTGCTTGCAGACAGAGTCTATCCAGAATCACAGTGTGGATTTCGAGCTAATGGATCCACCACTGACATGGTATTTTCCCTCAGACAGTTGCAGGAGAAACATAGGGAACAACAGCCACTCTTTGTGGCCTTCATAGATCTCAGAAAGGCCTTTGATTTGGTTAGCAGGGATGGCCTTTTAAAAATGCTTCCCAAGATGTCCACCTCGACTCCTTAACATCATCAGGTCCTTTCATGAGGAAATGAAGGACACTGTAGTTTTTGATGGCTCAACATCAGATCCCTTTGGCATCCAAAGCAGAATAAAACAGGGCTGTGTCCTCTTGCCAACCCTGTTTGGGATTTTTTTGCTGTCATGCTGAAGCAGGCCTTTGGAAATGCAACAGAAGGTGTCTATCTCCAGACTAGATCAGATGGAAAGCTCTTTAATCTTTCTAGATTGAGAGCAAAGACCAAAGTCCAACTGAAATGCATGCGGGACTTCCTCTTCGCCAATGATGCAGTCATTGTTGCCTACTCTGCTGAAGACCTCCAACAACTCATGAATCATTTTAGCAAGGCCTCCCAAGACTTTGGACTAACAATCAGCCTGAAGAAAACACAAGTCATGGGCCAGGGTGTGGACTCACCTCCATCTATTACTATCTCCACACAAGAACTGGAGCTTGTTCATGACTTTGTGTACCTTGGCTCAACTATCTCTGATATTCTCTCTCTAGATGTCGAGCTGGATAAATGCATTAACAAAGCAGCTACCATGTTCTCAACTCACAAAGAGAGTATGGCTTAATAAGAAGATGATGGCATACACCAAGATCCAGGTCTATAGAGCCTGTGTCTTGAGCACACTCCTGTACTGCAGTGACTCCTGGACCGTTTGTGCACGGCAGGAGAGGAAAGTGAACATGTTCCATATGCGTTGTCTCCGACGCATTTTTGGTATCACCTGGCAGGACAAAGTTCCAAATAGAATAGTCCTAGAATGGGCTGGAATTTTTAGCATGTATACATTACTGAAACAGCAATGTCTACATTGGCTTGGGCATGTCGTGAGAATGACTGATGGTCGGATTCCAAAAGATCTCCTGTATGGAGAATTAGTGCAGGGAAGACCACAGCTGCGATACAACGATATCTGCAAGTGGGATCTGAAGGCCTTAGAAATGGACCTCAACAGATGGGAAACCTTGACATCTGAGCGTTCAGCCTGGAGGCAGGTGGTGCATCATGGACTCTCCCAATTTGAAGAGCCACTCGTACAGCAGGCTGAGGCAAAGAGGCAGTCCCGAAACCAGAAAAACCAGGGAGCTGGAGAGGGGACAGATTTTATTTGTATTCAGTGTGGAAGGGATTGTCACTCTTGAATTGGCCTTCTCAGTGAAACTAGACTCTGTTCCAAGACCCCCATACAGAGCACTTTACCATAGTCTCTCGAGACTGAAGGATGCCTACTAAATAGTATGCTCATCAAATGTGAAGATGATAAAACCGGGAGGCTGCATAATAGAACCAGGATTCAAGATGACTGTAACAGATTGGAGAACTCAACCAAAGCAGACAAAATGAATTACATGTAAAATGTAAAATTTTACACTGAGGCAGGAAAAATCAGATGCACAAATATAGGAGGGGGGGCAATTGCCTTGGCATATATGTGTTAAAAGAATCTGTGGGCCTTATCAAACCAAAAGAGAAACATGATTGGACAATGTAATACAACCACCCACCCACCCACACAAAATCAAATGAAATACTACATTGCATCCACAGAGGCACAGTCTCAAGATCAAGAGAAATAATAGTACCATTCTGTCCTGCTTGGCTCAGATTTTATCTGGAATACTGTGTCCAGTTCTGGGCCCACAGTTTTAAGAGTATGACTACCCAGTGAGAAAAATGTGAATGGATCTGCTATGACCACACCCCCAGGAAGTCAGTTTTCCCTGGTTTAATTCATTTCATCCAACTATATAGGAGTCGGTGTGTGTGTGATTGGCACTCAAGTCTTATTCGCAACTTGTTAAGGTAGCTCTTTGTGGGCCATTCAGATTTGTAAGAGGCACGGTTACAGCAGAACTACCTTAAGATGGGGAAAGGCTGATTGATAATTTCCTTCTCTCTTTCTCTGCTGACTCATTAATCTCCCCCCCCCCTTTGGTCATCTGGGGGGAGGAGAGTTTCCCCTAAAATTAGGGCAACAAGCCAAAGGGAGGAAGAGAGTGAAGCAAGGAGGGAACAGGAAGGGAAAAGAAAGGAAGAAGGGGAAAAAACCCCAAAACCGGCACCAGGTTTGGGAAGGAGAGGGTTTAAACAGCAGCCAGTTTCCCCACTGTTCTGCCTCTCTCACTGCTGCCATAATTGGGTAGAATGTTTTGAAACAGAGAAGCTACAACTCCCTTCACATTGTCTCAAGTAATCATATTTCCTGAAGAAATGTGAATACATTCACTATCAAAAACATAGAAGCCCCAGTGGCAGAGGAAAAACTGCAGGTTGTGGAGAGGAACCCCAGGCTGATTTACATTGAGTGGTACATTGTGTAGTCAATGGAAAATAACATAAATCTGACCGTCCCAATTCTGGAGTATTCCCCGCATTGTTTATCAATATAGTGGCCCTCTAAGAAGGATACTTACAAGATGGAACATATCCAGAGGAGGGTGACCAACATGGCAAAAGGTTTGGAAACAAAGCTCTAAGAAAAATGATTGAGGAAGCTGGTTATGTTTAGCCCAGGGAAGGAAAAGGTGATGCCATAGTCTATATTGGAAGGGCTCTTATATAGAAGCAAACTTGTTTTTCTGTGGTTCCAGATAGTAAGGTCTAAAGTAATGTATTCCAATTATAAAAAGATATTCTGATTAAGCATTAGAAATAACTTCCAGGATGTTAAAGTGCTGTTCAACAATGGAATGGAGTATCTCAGAAGATGATGGACTTTCTTCATTGGGTGTTTTTAAAGAGGTTGAATGGCCATCTGTCAGGGATGCTTAAGTTGTACATTTCCTCCTTTGTTAGGGTGTTGGACTCATGGGGGGTGTCCCTGAATTCAGCTCTACAGTTCTATGATCCTATGAAGAACAATCTATGGATTCACTTATGTCCTGTGTTAGCAAAGACAGATGAGGAACTGGCGGAGAATGGCTCTTGATCTGGTAACCATCAGAAGAAACATATCACTTAAACTCTCACAGCTTTTATTGAATGGTAACAGTGAAGGAATAAACCCAGAGAGAAACAAATAAAAACAGGGTTCTGTTTATTTTTGTTCTTCAAGTGCCATTCAGCATGGCATGGAGCAGAGATGGTCCTTTCCACAGTGTAACAGTTATCCATGGTTGACCTACCCTTCCTAAATCCTTCCTGTTCTTCAGCCAGCAAATCAAGTTCCTTGCCCAGTCTTCTGCATTTTGCAGAAGATACCTAGCAGAGATGTTAGCTAAAATGTCTATCAGATTGATTGGTCTATAACTTGTAGGGTTCTTTCTATCACCTTTCTTGTACATTGGTACTATTATACTTAGGTTTCAGACTTTTGAGATACAGTCTGTATCATCTCTAAGGGTAAATAGGCATAACTGAAGCCCACCAGTCTACATTAGTCTTACATAATTCAGGTGGCAGAAAATTTTGCCCTGGTGCCTTATTCTTAGGTGACTATATATAATTTAATTACAGAAGCAGATACTGGAAACCATGATGGAAGGGGTTTGATGTCTGACACCAAAAATTGTCCACTAGCTGCTCTTTCAGCTTCATCAACTTTGTATAAGCTTGCAAAATGTTTTCCCATGATGAGGTTGGTATAGGGATGTTGCCTCTCCTCAATGACAGTGGAAGGCCTTCCTGGTTGCCTGTGGTGAGACAGAAGAGTCATAATGATGGTGAGATATAATGGATAGCAGGAGGTACAGACATTACCTGAGACTGTGGAGGCCTAGTGAATCTGATTAGCTGCCATCACTTGGATGTTATTTTCAAACTTCTCACACTTGCAGTTAAGTGTGCAGTCTCCTGATAGTCTCCTGTCATGTTTGGCTATCAGGTCAGAGATTCTGATGCCTGAACATACCTCTAAGAGACTTATCAAACTTTATAAACCTCTTGAGAAAAATTGAAGATTGTGTTCATCACAGCTGGCATTCATCCCAATTAAGGATTAATTCCATAATGAAACCAGACAATCATTGACAAGCATATCAAAATCCATCCAAGTATCAAGGTATAAGTCTTCTCGCTGTTGCAGTAATTCCAGGCAACATCAGCTTATTTAATTCTACAAGCTTTATTTCTACATTGCTCCTATGTTCCACATATACAAAAATGCTTCAAGGCTGTTGTAAAAATACAAATGTCCTACAGCTATGGAAGAACAGTAGGCACAAATACTTAATATATGAGAAATAAATGTAAATTGTAGGTAAGTGCATAAGTCAGAATTCAATTCAAAATACAGGAGCAAAAGTACAATAAAATGTCAAAAGAATGTTTTAAGTTACATTTTAAAAATGCAAGAGCTTATAGCCTTAAAAGGCACATTAAAAAAGCAGAATGCAGTTCTTATTTTATTTATTTATTTATTTATTTATTGGACTTATATACCGCCCCATAGCGCTACAAGCACTCTCCGGGCGGTTTACAATTTTAATTATAAAGGCCACACATTCTTAAAATACTGAAGTTCTTAAAAGTAAAAATATATTAAAGAAAATAATTTTCTAGCCTCTAAGCATATTAACAATACACATAGAAAAATTCTAAATAATATTCTTGCCTAGTCAAGACAGTCCTGTGCCAATTTGTATTTATGGAGGGAAATCCATGACAAATGTTGTTGATATCTGGTGTGTGTGACATAGCATGAAGTTGCCTTATGATGATGAGTATATTTATATTGATAATTCATTCTGTTGTTTATATTTCCCTTCTAAATATAAACAATTTTTCCTGCAAGGCTTGGCGATTCAAGAAAACATTTTCAATAAGAAATCCAATTATTCAAGTACTTGTTATAATTCTAATGGTTCATAACTGAAAATCTGGCAAGCTGCTACTTCAGCTATCACATCATTGTTCTGAATAAAACATTTTGCAAGGCTTGAAGGAACAAGGACTGGTATCATAAAAAATCTCCCCCCCCCCGAAATCTGGCAAATCAGAATATTCTATATTTAAGGAGGGCAAATTAAAAAAATGTTTATCCTTTTTCCATGTCCAGTCATTATTTGCAAAACAAGTTCAACTATCAGGATTGTTACAGTAAACTGACGTTGCTTAGCTGGAGAGCCAGCTAATTGTTTTGGAACAATACGGACTCCCCAAAATCCACAAAGACTCAATCCCACTCAGGCCCATTGTAAATGACATCAGCTCCCTGACATATGAATTAGCAAACTACCTAGCCACCCTCCTACAGACCCACATTGGACAAACCTCATTCTACATCAAAGGTTCAGGACATTTCATAAGCAAGATCAGCACCCTAAAACTCAACCCATGGACAGAGTGATCAGCTTTGACGTAGTATCCCTATTCACCAAGGTACCAATAAAGGACACTCTGACACTCATCCAGCAGATCTTTCCAGAAGACATTAAGGCCCTTTTCCAACACTGCCTAACAATCACATATATTGGAACCACAAAACAAAGCATGCACACCAGAATCAAAGAACATGAGAGACACTGCACAACAACCAATTATTCAAGCCTTGATTTTTTTCTGTACCCCCTAATTATTTTAACACTGTATACACACTTAAATTTCAAACCCCAAAATCATGCCCATCAACACAAGTGACTGTGCTCCTCATCCTCTTTCCCAGTTCATGAAGGGGGTTCTCTGAATTTAGGGACTTGTGGCTACAGCTCCACCTTGTTTTCCTAGCACAGCCCATACCTACCCCATATCATCTTAGGAAGCACTGCTACTCATTGCTGAGTAACAGAAGTAGTTAGAGGGAAGTGGTTTATGTGGGCATTCTCAAGATGTTTCAAGGCCAAGGGATACCAATATAGGTGAGGATGTGCTGCACAAGGCTTTGCAGGCTTAAGTGTGGAAGAGATGGAGAATGCGGGATCCTCTTTGCTGCCACATCCTCCTCCATTACTTACCTGTACGGAGTGTTTTGTCCTTGCTGCCCTAGTTGCTAGAACAGAGTTTAAGTTCCAGCTGGGCATTTGTGGATGTCAAGAGATTAGTACTTTGAAAGTTGTTCTGGAAAAAAAGAGAAAAAAACCCAATTCATTTCAGTTGAGGCAACTTTCTCTTTGAGCCTTGCTCCTCTGGTCTCACTTGATTTGTTCCAGCTCCAGCTACTTCTGTGACTTCTTTATGTCTCTGACCTCAGACCTCTTAGGCTCCCAGCAGATCACCAAGAAGAACAGCCCAGGCAAGGCAAATAGAGCAGAAACAGAAATGTGAAGATATGACTTGGCTCCTCACCATGCTCTAATAGTGAGCATCCAAGTCTAACATTGTTCTGGACACCTGATCTTCCTCAGGTTAACAAAGCTAGTTGGAAAATCTATCCCTGCCCTCATGTATCCTGGCTAGACCATATCTACGCTACACACATTTTGTGCCATTTCAGAAGGCTTATAGCTTTGTAGTAGACCACATGTTTCAGATGCAGAAGTTCCCAGGGTCAATTCCTGTGTGTTACGTGCCGTAATGTCATATCTGACTCTAATAGGATTTTCAAGGTACAGTATGTGAGATATTTAAGAAATGATTTTACCAGTTCCACTTTCTGGTGAGTTTCTGTAGCCAATTAGGGACTTGAATCCAGGTCTTCTGAGTCCTAGTCCATCATATCATTCTGGGAATCATTCAGTTCCTATAGTCTCTTTATTTTATAAGGTTAGATAAGATGTGAAAGATTTTATCTGCCCAAGACTGTAGAGGATCACTTCCAGTTGCAGCAAAAAGTACTGAGCTGGATAGACAATCTAGAAAAGACACCTTCTTATAATTTTAGCAGCAATTACTTCTTCTGAGAAATCATGAGATTTATGGATTGGTGGGGTGCTAAAATTTTCTTTATAAGAAACCCCTAACCTGTTTAATAGTAAAAGTAATTATATTTTGTCAAGTCAATTCTGAGTTATGGCAGCCCTTTTCAGGGTTTTCTAGGTATACTCAGAAATGGTTTACCATTCCTTTCTTCTGGGGATTCTTCTGTTTGCCGAGGTTACTTTGGCTGGCTCTTCTTTCTCCGGGGGTGCACAATTCGGAATTAAACTCCCAACCTTTGGCTCCACAGCCAGGTACCTAATTTACCGAAGTATCCTTCCACTCAGTCCTTACAGAACAAAATTTCCCCAAGTTCCTAAGAAAAGGAGATAACAATTTTAAAACAATGTTCATCTCTTTTGACAGCATGACCTATCTTTAGAATTTCTGGGACTAATTTTGCATTCAGACATGGTGTTCAGACATGATGCCAGATGGTCAATGTATGGCAAGCAAGTGGTTAAATTCACCAGGTGGTTTAAATAGGCAGGCAACCCACATAAGACCTTCCAGGCAGCCTGTCAATTCATAGAAGGGATCTTTGCATATAACCTCACGTCTCTCGATTATTACACAAAGACACTAAACAAAGATCAAAGGAGAAAAAAGGGCAGGAAAATATTGTGTTTCACCAATATGCTTGTCATTTAGAGAAAGCTTAGTATATAAATGTCATGGAAACAAGCTGTTCCCTCTTTTAAAACAAAACAAGTTATATCATACTTCTCCCCACCACACACACACTTTGATTTAAGGAATAAACAACAAAAGTGAAAGTTGCTTGAAAGGAAATGTTTCTGTGTTTCCAGGTGAATGTTCTTTGTTGTTTTCTTCCAGATATGTGGTATCGGTATGGTGCATTCCTATTAGAATATCCCCACGCAGGTGGCATTAACGAGGGTCCATCCCCATGGGGCCAGAAGGTCCACTCACTGATCCGCTGCAGATGGCACAATGGGGCTGGACCCTCGTTAATGCCACCTGTGCGGGGATATTCGTATTCGTGTACGAATACTCCCACCTCTAATTCTTATCACAAATTCTTATACACAAAAGAAGAATTAGTATAGACCAGGTGAGGAGCTAAGTATGGCCCTGGGACAACATGCCCCAGACTGCTTTTGTGGCTGGTATCCCTTTTGTGGCTACTTCTTTCTCTGTGGGGAAAAAAATTGTATTGCATCTCCTGGAAACCTCCAAGATCAGAAATCCACATATTAAATAGATTGTAGGGTTACCTTCCCTCTGCTGCACTCTCTGCCTCCTCCCTACCCATTTTTCTAAAGCTTGAAGTAGATTGTAATCACAATACAAATCACACTGCTGAAACGTCTATTTGCACTCCGATTATAACTCCCATTAGCTCCTAGTGCCAACAGATTATATTTGTGTTTTCTGAAAATATGTACACTAAATGCAAATACGGATTTGCTGCCACATCCAGTTTGGCCATAAATTGCATTCTCAAAGGTGAAACGATCAAGACCAGTGCTCATCAATCCAGGAAACCTTCCTCCAGAAGCTGAACAACAGAAAGATTGTAACCAACAGTCGGCAATAAAAGATTAAGCAGTGAGAGACTACCACAAAAGTAAGAGGCAGTCTTTTTATGAGTTTTATGTTATTCCTTCTCATTCTGTATAATATCTATTTTGTTCCACTTCACCTCTGCTTAAACATTTTTTTAACTATGTGAAAATCTGGCCCATGAGCTGTGTCCCTCAACTCTCAGAGGTGTGTGGAATTATTCTGTCTCTTCTTTTCATTGTGGATACAAACGCGTTTACCTCCATGTTAGTCCTCCAAGATTATCCTAGGATATCAAATCAGACCCAGTGCTTGTTCCAAAATATTTGCCAGCTTGTTAGGCTAGTGTATATACGGTGTACCAGTTTCTACTGCAAACATTAGAGGGTAATTACTCCAAACCAATTTTTACTTTCTCACTCAAGTAGACAAGACCCTAGACATACAGCTGACTGGAGTACAACACCATTCCTATTTGTTGCATCCTGAAAATCAATTAAAGTAGAGACTCTGTAACCGGCAAGCCTCTAGCCACCACCGGTGCTCAGACTGATCTGGTCCCTTTCCTTTGGAGATGTCTTTTATTTTCCTCTTGCTCTTTAGAGTAAGTTCCACTTCGCTACTCCTGTGTGTCCTTTTCATGAGGCTCTTGTTTCATCCACTTGACCTTGTGTTTGACTTGCTTTCTATTAATGGCATATTTCAGAACAGACCACCTTGCTGAGTGCAGTGTTGTGCATCTGCACTTTCAAGGTTTTCTTTTCAACAGGAGATTTGGAAATGATGGTCCCAAATTCATGAGAGCAGTTTTTGAGTCAGTATGTGGAACTGGAATTTCTCTCTCTCTCTCTCTCTCTCTCTCTCTCTCTCTCTCTCTCTCTCTCTCTCTCTCTCTCTCACACACACACACACACACACACACACACACACACACACACACACACACACACACACACACACACACACACACGTTCCTTTCAAACTAGATTTTAATTGATTTAAAGAAACCAGGAAACAAGATTACAAGAAGGGATGCTCCACCAGCCATCTTGCTTTAACCGATCTGATATCGCCTGAGTTTCTATTGTCCTCCGTATATCATTTGCTCACTTACCAAAGACAAACCAATTTTCTGCTCCTATTTCAAAGGCACAGTGTCCTAAGGAAACTGGATGTCTTCTGTCTTTGCCAATTCTCTTTTAGAAGGACTCAGCAGAACATCCAAAGAGCGTTTTCAGGCATATGACTGAGTGGTCTAAACGTGGAAAAAGAGAGATGTCCAATGTATTCTTGAAATCCAGCAATAGGGTACAATTGAGGAAGCTTAAAATAAAACAAAAGAGAGAGAGAGATAATTGGATTTTCATTGCTGATCATTTTTCCTACTTCCATATAAGGAAACAAAAGTAATTTGAAACTGTTTTGTGTTCTTGGTTTTGTGAAATTGTTTCTCTGTAGCATTGCTGCACAGTAATTGTTAATGGAAGCTACTATAATCTTAGAACTACAGAGCTGGAAGGGACATTATGGATCATCAAGTCCAGCTCCTGTCAGGGAGGCACAGTGGAGAATCGAACTCCCAACCCCTGACTCAGCAGCCAGATGCCCTAAACTAGTGAGCTATCCATCATGGCTGCTTCCACTATTGAGGGTCACTACTTCTAGCAT